>NC_134409.1:86758559-87404656 GCF_038048845.1 Mixophyes fleayi
AGGAGGGGGACAGAATGATGGCAGAGGAGGGGGGCAGAATGATGGCAGAGGAGGGGGGCAGAATGATGGCAGAGGAGGGGGACATAATGATGGCAGAGGAGGGGGAAAGAATGATGGCAGAGGAGGGGGACAGAATGATGGCAGAGGAGGGGAACAGAATGATGGCAAAGGAGGGAGACAGAATGATGGCAGAGGAGGGGGACAGAATGATGGCAGAGGAGGGGGACAGATGGTGGCAAATGAGGGGGACAGAATGATGGCAGAGGAGGGGGACAGAATGATGGCAGAGGAGGGGGACAGATGGCAGAGGAGGGGGACAGAATGATGGCAGAGGAGGGAGACAGAATGATGGCAGAGGAGGGGGACAGATGGCAGAGGAGGGGGATAGAATGATGGCAAAGGAGGGATACAGAATGATGGTAGAGGAGGGGGACAGAATGATGGCAGAGGAGGGGGACAGATGGTGGCAAAGGAGGGGGACAGAATGATGGCAGAGGAGGGGGACAGATGGATGGCAAAGGAGGGGACCAGAATGATGGCAGAGGAGGGGGACAGAATGATGGCAGAGGAGGGGGACAGAATGATGGCAGAGGAGGGGGCAGAATGATGGCAGAGGAGGGGGGCAGATGGATGGCAGTGGAGGGGGACAGAATGATGGCAGTGGAGGGGGACAGAATGATGGCAGAGGAGGGGGACAGAATGATGGCAGAGAAGGGGGACAGAGGGCAGAGGAGGGGGACAGATGACAGAGGAGGAGGACAGAGGGCAGAGGGGGGGGACAGCGTGAGAGAGGGCAGAGAAGGGGGACAGTGTGAGAGAGGGCAGAGGGGGCAACGTGAGAGAGGGCAGTGTACCTGGATGCAGAGGGGGCAGTGTGCCTGGATGCAGAGGGGGCAGTGTGCCTGGATGCAGAGAGGGCAGTGTGCCTGGATGCAGAGGGGCATTTTTGCATACAACTAAATAAGTATTTCTGTCGTGACCTAAATACTTATTACAATTTTTTGACCCAACTACTTCTAAAACAGGACTGCTCAGTAATTATTTTGGAGGGGTGCCTTGAAAAAATTTGGAGACTCTAAGGGTGCCGCGAACTGAAAAAGTTTGGGAACCACTGCTATACACAACAGATCAACAAAGTCACTGCAGACAGGAGCTGCATAATGCAAGTCATGACACCAGCAACCCGGACCGTGCCTGGGTCCAGAGGAAGCAGTTTTCCTCCTAGCAACATCAAGGAGGTAGATTCAGCTGCTTCTAGTGGGGGTAAATCCCAAGGCCTGGATGTACAAGCCCCCTTCGTGTGGTTATTTATGGGGTGAAAATCCCTCCAGAAAGTTTGGTGATCAGCAAAGATCTAAAGGGACTTATTTCTAATCCTAATATGGAATCGGCTACCTCTAACCCGCAGCAAGTGGTTGCAGAAGGTGGAAATAGTGAATTTGTACATACCTTACCTGGTAAAAAGCAATCTAATGCCGGCGGGGAGTCTTGTTGCAGTGCAGAGTGTGTTGCTGCAGCAGCAGCAGTGGATGATACCAAACCAAGTGCTTTAGATGTCTGTCTTCCAGAATCAGAGTCCAGTGATGTTGATGAGTCAACTGTAAAAGAACAAAACCAAAAACTGGAATCTAAAATATTAAAGTTAAAAAGACAAATTCTGCAGAAGAAGAGAATGAGAAATAATGCTTATAGTGGAGATCTGAAGCTATCTCCCTAGAAATTCGGTACATGGATGCAACACTGAAAAGAAAAGAGCAGCAACTACAAGCTTTATTTTCATGTGTTCAAACTGTGGTATATATGGTCCCTATGTCTAAAGAAGAAGACTCCTTAGTATCTATGCCTGTGAACTTGCCAGAGTCTAGGGCTGATAGTACATATTATGTGTCTTTGTATGGTAACATTAGGGCACAGGAGGGAAAACCACCAGTGAAGGAGCCGGTGGGGGCTGTAGATGGTGCAGGGAGAGCTGTAGGTCAGGTCGTAGTTACTGTGGCCAGGCTGACATCCTCTGCTCCTGTGTCACGAATGGTGGAAACCAGAAGTCCTGGTCCCGGCATCCCGAGCGCAGCTATGGTGGAGAGTGATGTTCTGAGGACATGGAAACAAGGAAGGATGTATACGATCAAACAGGTGTCTTTCCTTTTCAAGTGATGAGGAAATGGAAGCAGAAGTGGTTAGATCGGAGTAAGGTGAACTGTTTTAGGCTAAAAGTAAACAGAAACCAGTAAGAAGACTGGAAACAGAATATAGAAAAGCTAGGGACAAGTCTGGTGCACAGGGAAAAGTATGTGGTTAAGAGATTTAGGGAAGAGATCCTAAATCAACCAGTGAAGTCTTATCATAAGTCGCTTAATGTGGAGGAACTGTGCCCGGTTCCTCTTCCTCTGGGTCCTTCTGATCCGGGGGCTGGGGGGGCCTGGCCCTGAGGTGGTTAGTCAAACTTCCACTTCTGCTCCTCTACCAATTATTAATGACCCTGGTTCCCAGTCCCTGATAAACTCCCTGAACCGCATAAGGAGGTGTCAAAACCCTCGGTTGAGGAATTCTTGTGTCCTGTAGATAGTGTAGATAGGGTGGTGGGTAGTGTGTCTTCTTTGGTGAGGTCTGGTGGGGTGGTCCCTGTAGGGGAGGAGGTAGACCACAGAGATGGGGACACTATGCCAGTAGGGGTAAGATTTTTTCAGCACGTTTGAGGCTGATTTTTTTTATTTTTGCAATAAACCAGAATAGGTAAGCTTGCTGACCTCCATAAAGCTAAGAAAGAGTGGAGGCATGGGCCTTCATACTGGTCTCTTGTGACCGAGCCATACAGTTGGGTGGTGGTCCTTTTTACCAACATGATAACAGTCCAACAAGTTATAGAGCTCCAAGTAGGTAGATATATGATTTTAGATGTCAACCTGAGAGGACACGACCTGAGATTGATCAACATCTACAGTCCACAAACCAAATGGAAAAGGAAGTGTCTTTTCAGGTAGATAAAGCCATATCTTTCTTGCCAGCTCTCCTGTGTGGTCCCGACATTGCCGCTTTAAATTTAAATTCATTCAGGTCGCACTGACGTCAGACAGTGCTGCCAGAGAGCTGGCCAGTCGGAAGGAGGTCCTGTCAGCCTTCTGCTGCCATCGGATCTCTGCACAGTCGTTTTTCAGGTAAGTCTGTCAATATTGCTGTCGTTTTTTCATTAGATTGTTTTTTTATTGGAGGTCGTCTCGCTGTCGGATTTATAGTCATCGGTGAAGCGATTACCACCGACTTTAAATGTAGTTAGTCGGTAGATATGAAAGAGGTGAGGAGCTTGTACGATGCTGAGGGTGTTCTCAGGGAGGATAAGGAAGACATTCTTGATATTGTGCAGTCTTTCTACTCTGATCTCTTGTCTGAGAAATCACTGGACAGAGAGAAGATGGACCAGTTCCTGAGGGAGACACCTGGTCTTGAGAATCTGAGCAGTTCGCTTGAGTCTTTGGTCAGTGAGATAACAGTGGATGAAGTCAGATGACCATAGACGAATTGTCTAAAAATAAATCTCCAGGCTCGAATTGGTTAACCTCCGAGTTCTTTGATATCATTGTGGACATTCTGGCTCCACGCCTCGTGGAAGATTTTAATGAGAGCCTAGAGAGAGGTTTACTATCTTCCTCCATGAGGGTTTCTGCCCTTATTTTGTTGTCCAAAAGGAAAGATCTGTCACGTATTGAGAACTAGCGCCTCATATACTGACAGAGAGTACCTTCAGTGCTGTCCTGGGGGTCCGGGAGGCCATTGAGCGGTAATGGGCTGAGAAATGGGGAAAGTATCTTTTAGCTCTTGATCAGCCGAAGGCCTTTAACAGGGTGGATCATGAGTACTTATGGGCTCTACTTCTGAGGTATAGTCTTCCAGTACGGGTGGTGAATTGGCTTCGTACTATTACAAACAGGCCGAGAGCTTCTCTCTTGTGAATGGTTGGGTGTGTCCGTCCTTTGTGGTCAACTCTGGAGTAATTAACAAAAGAAAAAGAAAGAAAGCATGGAATGTAAATAGGGGCACTCTTAGAGTGGTAGAGTAATATTTTAAAATAAAATACTTTATTGGATATATATTAAAATTATCCCTAAATGGGCAATGAGCCACCAGTAGCGAAATATTTAAAAACAAAAATGAACAGTGACAAAAGTGCAAAATGTGTGATTAAAATTGGCAGCTACTACTGCCCCGCCTCGCTATATTAAATATATTTTAGTAATGAATCATAATCACAATAGTAAATTATTTTGAGATCCTAAATAGTTAATCTCTCAATAAAGATTATATAATCTCTTTTAATGCCCTAATTTATACAATATTATCATAGCTATTTAAAATGTGACAGACAAGCAAATATTATATCTGAAAATTAATGGAGGAAGAGAAAAAAACATTAAGAAATACACTGCACCAGGTTCAGACGGCTCTATACAAATACCAGCATCTGTATGGAGATTGAAGTAAGTAAAAGGCTTGTTCCCTTCTTAGTGGAATACTGTGATACTATCACTCCTGAATCAATGCTATCTTGAGAGTAGCCTACTTATGATAAAATAGAGAAAGGTACAGTACTCTATGGGGTTCACATCCTGGATATACCAGGGGTAATGCCGCTGAACACTGTATACTCTAGAACTGAAAAAGAAAGGATCTATTATAATGAAGCATAGTGAGGCGAACTCCGACATGGGTTTCACATCACTTTAAAAAGGCTAACCGATGAGAACCAATGGCAGTGCTTTTAAAGGGAAGAGACATCCCCTGTGATTGCATCACAATTGTTCAGCCAATTAGATATCCTGAATATCGAAAAATACCACTGAGGATTTACAGATGGTTAGACCTATCCTGAAGCTGAGAATGAAAGTACCATCTTACCAGTTAATGTAACTGTTTAACAAAACAGGTTAATATAACATGTATTTATTACTTGGATCTACAGGTAAATCAAATATCCCTGATGAATTGGTCCAGGTAAATAAACAGACCTCCGTTGTAATAAATACTCATGGCAATGAATAAAATAAAAATAAAAATAAATGTAAAAATCTTATACACAAATAGAATGCAAAAATAAAAAATAAAAAAATCAAACCATAATGGTGCCAAAATATAGGTAATAATGATTGATTAACCCTATGAAAAATATTCTTATGGCTAAAAAAAGCAATGCCCTATTGAAGTGAAATAAAGGGGTGTAAGATAAGGTGAACGTTGAGAATATGTTCAGCTATAAACCAATGAATAAAAATATAAAAAAGTGAAAGATAGGTGAAGTAAAAGTGAAATGGTGTAAAAATGCTAAATATTAAAAAAATAAAGTGGTAAAGTGATAAAGAAGAAAAAATATGAACTTGGGCAACAAGTGAAATAAGTGTGAAAAACTAGTGAAATAGTAATATAGGGCCATGGTAATTATTAGAGAGGATTTATGTATTTATATAGAAATTGTCTCATATTTAATATGATCCTAAATCCTTTCCCTTGGTACCTGTAATAGATATGAAATATTAAAAGTACCATTATTTAATAAAAAGTATTAGTGAAATGCCCATATATATATACAATCACCATCTACACAAAGGCCAAGTAGTTAGTATGATCATTTAATCCATTTGGTATCAAGCTATTCATAAGGAATATTTTTTGGGACTCTCTTTTTAATACCTCTTGTTGTCCCCTCCTCTCATACAGAGGGTAATTTTTTCCATAACAAATGCTCTCAAAGAGTCTGATTATCTATCTGATTTGAAAGAGGTTATGTTTAGACAAAGACTCTCTGGAATAAAATGGTGTTTATTAATTACCTAAAACAAAATATGGTACCCAGAGGTCTATGACCCAAAATTTATCCTGCTTTTGATTTAGCTACTTCTGAACTTAAAAAAGAATGGGAGCTTATTTTAACTAAATGTTCTAATGATCTTATAAAGATATTAATTAAACATGACAGCTTTTTACTAGAAGAATACAATAGGGAAATAAACCAATTATGAGACAAACTGAAGACCTTTGAGGGTCTCAAACAGTTTCAGAAGGCATATAGTGATCTTAAATCAGACCTTGATGAATTTGATAAAATCATTATGGAAAAGAAACGGAAAAAGTTCATACGTGATAGCAATGACTATGCACAAAATAAAATATTTAAATGTGATACACATAAATATCAAATAACTTATAACTCCCTTAGTACCTCTGAAGTAGACTCTTCGGAAAGTGAAACATCTATTATTTCTCCCAGTGACAGGGATCGTTTCAATTCTAACAGATCTTTTTTAGGAAGAGGCCCCAGAAACTCGGAGGGAGGGGGAACTATGGATGTAAATCGATACGAAGGGGGGAGGCGCAAGACCAAAAGAAAACTAAAGAAAACAGATGGAGGGATAGGAGGGCCCGTACCCCTTCAGAAGGAGCAACAGACGTCCCAAATATTAAATGACACATTAAGGATCATCAATTTTTCCAATATACAACTTAACCACATCCATATAGATGTTCTTAGCCGTAGGATGATGTTTTCTCCCACTCGATCCTTTGACCGCTTTGAATGGGAGAAGGATTTGATGTTGTTTACTAGAAAACTATTACTAAAGAAATTTTTCAAGGACAAGTCTAAAGAACAAGAATCAACAAATCAGATCTTGACTGATGAATCTATTGTTCATGTGACCAATGAGATATTCCATACAGAGGAGGAGAGACAAGCCTTGCAGATTCTAGAAGAGCTCAATGAGTGTTCACAAACATTTAATTAGACGCCACAGCATGGGCCTGGAATAAAACAATTTAAAAAGAAGACCAACTTTACTCCAGACATATCTATCTGTACTCAAATTATAGTCTATCGAGAATCAGTTTCACATGATCTGGATAGATTATTCAGACATAAGAACAGATTGATAACTCTTAAACACAATTTAGCCAAACAGGAATTTAAAGCACTCAAATAAATTGAAAGTTGGCAAGAAGTAGTGATCAAAGCTTCTGATAAAGGAGGCAATGTTGTTCTATGGCCAGTTGATAAATATAATACGGAAATATACAGACAACTTAACAATGCACATTGCTATAAAAGATTCATCTTTAACCCTACAGCCAAATTCTGATTTTGTAAAACAACTTAATCAAGAGTGCGTTCACTAATGGTACCATCTCCAAATCAGATTATGAGTTTCTCAAAAAGGAGAACCCCAGGATTCCTACGTTCTGTGCCTTACCTAAGATCCATAAATGTGAAAAGAACCCACCGGGTAGACCTATTGTCTCGGTAAGGGCAGTCTAACTGAGAATGCCAGGAAATGCGTAGACTACCATCTAAGTAGGTTTGCTACTAGCTTACCATCCTATACTAGAGATACTCTGGATGTTTTAACAAAAATTAATGATGTTACGGTCAGTCCAAATACCAAACTGGATTCACTCAATGTCAAATCTTTCTATACAAACACCTCCCACCAACAAGGGATTAACGCGGTCCAATACATCTTGAACATGGAAATACAAAATTACTTCAATAAGTTTATAACATCACTTTTGGGATTTGTATTGACGAAAAAATTATTTTGTTTTTGATGAGAAGTATTATTTACAAATCAGAGGCACCGCAATGGGCACAACATGTGCTCCAATGTATGCAAATTTATTCCTTGGATGGTGGGAGGCTGAGATAGTATTTCAAGAAGATAATGATAAATATACCAGCCATATACTACTATGGCTAAGGTATATCAATGATACTTTCATTGTTTGGGAGGGGGAGGAGAGTTTTTTCCATGAATTTACTGACCAACTTAATATGAACCATATTAATTTACGGCTAACATTAGAAATTCATAATTACAAGATAAACTTCTTGGACCTCACAATCCAAATAGACTCGGATGGAAGACTAGTTACTGATATGTTTAGAAAATCTACAGCTACGAACAATCTCTTACATCATGCCAGTTCTCAATTTCCACCTGTGATAACAGGGGTTCCTAAGGGTGAATTTCTTAGGATAAACCGCAATTGTTCCAATGCAGATACGTATGATAAGAGATCTAAAGAATTATTCTATAGATTCAAAAAGAGAGGTTACAGTGGTAAATCTCTGAAGAAGATGGTACGAACAGTTTACCGAATAGAAAGGGATTCCTTAGTCTTTCCTCCACCGAAACCTCCAACAAAGGACAAAGTGAGAATGATAGGTACATTTTGCTCTGAGTGGAGAGAGATTAGGGATATTTTTAAATGGTATTGGCATGTCCTTTTACTTGATACAGATCTGAAACAAGAATTGGAAGAATGAGTTTCAATAACTTGGAGGAGGGCACAAAATTTGACTGATCATCTGGTCCATAGTCACTTTAACAACAAACACAAAACATCCAAATCCATTACTGGTTTCCACAAATGTGGCAGGTGCAAAGCTTCCAAGTATACAGTGGAAATGGATGAGTATGAAGATAGATTCCATAAGATGTGAAAAATTAAAGAGTTTGTGAATTGTAGCTCAACAGGAGTTATTTATTGTCTGATCTGTCCCTGTGACTTGAAATATATTGGCATGACTACAAGACCATTTCTAGAGCATGTTAGTAATATCAGAAATGCTCTTAGTGATAAAAACAAATTGAAACCGCTCACGACAGTAGCCAAACATTTTTTTATCACATCATGAAGGCAATCCTGACTCTTTGAGAGCGTTTGTTATGGAAAAAATTACCTTCGGTATCAGAGGAAGGGATTTACAACAAGAGCTATTAAAAAGAGATTAAAAATATTCCTCATGGATAGCGTGATACCAAATAGATTAAATGATCATACGAACTACTTGGCCTTTGTGTAGATAGTGATTGTAAATATATATGGGCATTTCACTAATAATTTTTATTAAATAATGGTACTTTTGATATGTCATATTTATTACAGGTACCAAGGGATAGGATTTAGGATAATATTAAATATGAGCCAATTTCTATATAAATACATAAATCCTCTCTAATAATTACCATGGCCCTATATTACTATTTCACTAGTTTTTCACACTAATTTCACTTGTTGCCTAACTTCATTTTTTTCTTCTTTATCACTTTGCCACTTTATTTCTTTTTTTTAATATTTAGCATTTTTATACCATTTCATTTCCCCTATCTTTCACTTTTTTATATTTTTATTCATTGGTTTATAGCTGAGCACATTCTCAATGTTCACCTTATCTTACACCCCTTTATTTCACTTCAATAGGGCACTGCTTTTTCAGCCATAAGAATATTTTTCATAGGGTTAATCAATCATTATTACCTATATTTTGGCACAATTATAGTTAGATTTTACTCTATCACTCTAAGGGGTATATTTACTAAACTGCGGGTTTGAAAAAGTGGAGATGTTGTCTATAGCAGCCAATCAGATTCTAGCTTTCATTTTGTAGAATGAGACTGAGCCCCCTCTTCTATGTGTTTGCAATAGATCCTTTCATTCGAAAGATTGAAGGCAGCTTGCTAGGAGGGGTGATGTTGGGTTCGAAGTGTCTTTTGAAGGTGGTGGCATATGCTGACGATATCACTGTGTTCTTGTAGAGTTCTGCAGAAGCAATAGTGTCACGGTTGGCTTATGGTAAATTGATCCCTATGCTCTGCTGGACATGGCTTAGCCCACCCACAGGCGCGGAGTCTAACAGGCAGGTGGTTTTCACCACGAACCCCTGCAAGGAGGTATGGATTTAGTGGCACCAAACCTGCAGGTCGCGGTCCTGTGAGTGTGTGAACAGCAGAACGGTATGGAGGAGCCAGCTAACACGGGTAGAGACAAATGAGGCACAAGGAGAATAGATGTCCTGTGGTACAACGAGGAAAAGCAGACGCTGTCACAATGGTGTATCCAATAGTGATTAGTAGAGATACTGGAATAGCGGGAGTACAGCACTAGAGTATGCTGAGCACACATGGGAAAGCAGAGGTAGCTGAGGGAGAACAGCCAATGAGTCACCAAGGCAGTTGCAGCTCACAGTGATAGCGGTTAGAGAACTGGAGCTGTCACGATGAAGTACATCAGAGATGGTATAGAAGTACTAGAGCAGCAATAGTTCAGTACAGCAGGAGACTGAGAGTAAACTTACATGGTGAAGGTAACTCGTAGTAACAGCCGATGAGTCACAGTAGTAGTAGCGGCTCTGAGTGGTGGCGGTGAGAGAACTGGAGCTGTCACGATGAAGTACAGTTGAGATGGTAATATCAGTACTGGAGCAGCGATAGTTCAACACAGTCGGAGACTTGGGAGCAGACTGAAGTAATGGAGGTAACTCGTAGTAACAGCTGAAGAGTCACAATAGTAGCAGCGGCTCTGAGTGGTAGCGATGAGAGAACTGAAGCAGTCGCGATGAAGTACACAGGAGATGGTAGTAGCAGTGCTGAAGCAGCAATAGTTCAACACAGCAGGAGACTTAGAGAAAACTGAAGTAACGGAGGTAACCTGTAGTAACATCTGATGATTCACAGGTGTAGTAGCAGCTCTGAGTGGTAGCGATGAGAGAACTGAAGCTGATGCGATTAAGTACACTGGAGATGGTAGTAGCAGTACTGGAGCAGCAATAGTCCAACACAGCAGGAGACTGAGAGCAGACTGGAACACAGGCAAACCACGAGGAGAAAAGGAACCAGAACCACAGACTACAGGAAGTGAACTTGAAGATCAGGCATCAGACAGGTGAATCCAGGAGGTTTAAATAGTGCTCCAGAAGTGCTTAGCCAATGAAAAAGAGGGAGGAGGTCCTGAAGTGCAATAGACTTGCACCTGCACAGATCTGAATATAGCTGAATGAATGAATGAATGAAGTTAGTTTGATGCTGGAACATTTCATATTCCAGATAAATGAAATGCGGGTAATGGGACAGGTACTACTTGCGGGACCGAAGCGTTACAAATAGAGGTAGCAACTCTGGTCCGCAGGTACTCCGATGCCAGTGGCTCGAAAATAACCCAGGAAAAGAGTAAAGTTTTCTGGATGGGGGAGGAAGGTTGTTAGTTTGACCTTCCAGATAGCCTTCCCAGGGCCAGTAATGAGATCAAAATTTTTGGAATTCAATTCGGACCGGGTGATTATGACAAGCAAAATTCACAAGTGCACCTTGTGAAAACCTATGTGATCCCTGAGTTTCTGTACATGCGTCTCTGGGATTCAAAGTGACAAGGAGTTGGGGCCTGGAGGCGGAGGAAGTCAGGAACTCTTCTAGAAGAGAGTTGGATTGGAGAATCCTGCACTATCACTTCTGGGTTCAGCTGTCACTGAGGGACTGCCCAGGTGATGTGTGTTCGGAAGGTCTTTCATTGTTCAATTCCGGGAGAGTTCCTCGAAACTTTGGGAAATTGCCTGGCTCTCTTTCCAAGGAAGACTCTATGTGAAAGGGAACCTGAGGTATAGAACTGCCGACGATCGTGGTCGTCCACGGGAGGAGTGTGAGAAGGAGGAGACCATGGACCACTTCTAGCTCAAAGTGCCTCTTTAGCATAGAAATTTACAGGTGAGTTCCTAGGTCCTTGGGCACTCCCTGTCTTTCGGGGCTCAGTTACCCTGAATGGCTCTATGGAGCATTCAGGGATAGGTTGACAACAATTCAAAAGGCGCGACTCTAGAGAAAGTCTGAGATGCTGCTCAAAGTGGCAGGGGATGCCCCACCCCTACAAAGCACAATATACACAAAAGCCACTGGCGCAAAACAAGACTAAGATGTTGGAAATAGGTTTATGGAAATGAAATAAAAAATGGACAATAAAAAAGGAAACATAAATGGATAAAAATATGTATAATAAACAGCTAAAAAATTACATACATACAATAACCAGTGCACGCAAGACGGGTGAAACGCGTTGGATACAAGCTTCATATATTTTTTCTACATCAATTTTTGTTTTATACACATACTTTCTGTATGAACGAGCTCGTTTACTACATCTATTTTAACAAGCACCATCTACGCAAGCGCAACTACAGAGAAAGATTGTGACGCGCATCCGCCCACTGAGAAGCTCAGAGACAGGCTATAGTGCATGACATACTGGATAGTATGAGCACAGCGGAATGCCAATAGCGAACACCAGTATACTACTGAGAAGATCGTGATGCACATCTGCCCACTGAGAAGCTCAGAGACAGACTACAGTGCACAGCATATTGGACACTGGTGCACTGGTTAGTACGAGCACAGCGGTACATCAATAGCGGACACAGGCATACTATTGGTAAGATCTTCCTTCAATATACTATTGATAGTGGGGATATATTTATTGGACATTCAATAAATAGGCGAAACACCGCCACCGCCACTGTATCTACAAATCAGTTAACAAGCGGGATAGCGCCACAAAATGCTGGCGCATTATTGACATTGTCCCCCGTTTAACACATTACTAACTGACTGTGTGGATTAATAACAATTGATATTTTTCTATTTATTTTTTCATATCTATATATTTTTCTGGATGATATTTATTTTATGCTAATCAGAGCAGTATTTAGGCAACACCACGCTGTTGTGCCATTTATCTGCTTATAAAGATTCTATTCTCATCTGGTTTATACCAGCCACTCCTTGGAATGCTTTTATATCCATTCACGGAATGACTATCTACATGTTATAGAGAATATTCTCTTATCCTTCAATTTTTTTTGCATGCACTCCTAATGAACAGGATTACTTGCCACAGCTTGGTTATAACCATCTTACTAGCCTACTAACATTATATTGTTTTTTTGTTTCATGATTGGCAATTTTGATTATTTCGATATGCACCAGTATTGTATTGTATGTATGTAATTTTTTAGCTGTTCATTATACATATTTTTATCCATTTATGTTTCCTTTTTTATTGTCCATTTTTTATTTCATTTCCATAAACCTATTTCCAACATCTTAGTCTTGTTTTGCGCCAGTGGCTTTTGTGTATATTATTCTGGGATAGGTGGCAGGATTTTGATTTTGGCACCCTTTTTCTAGTTAGTTTACTAGATATTTCACTTGGAACGCAAGGTGTCAGGTTTCTATCACACAATAGGTCCTTCCCTGTGAAGTGGTGGTGGGTGAAATTCTACACGAGGTGTGGAAGTTAACGGATATGGAGAGCCGCCGGATGACCAATGCAAACTGGATCAGACTTTGGAAGAGTTTCGGTCCAGATGAGAGATCTTGGGTGGAGAAAGAGTGTGAAGAAATGTGGTTTTATCTATGTCTATAAGCTTAGGTTACTTCTTGTTTGCTTGAACTGTAAATTGGTGTATGGGTTTGCTGTGGTTTGAAATAATGTATTATATTTAGAGATGTTCACTAACCCCCGTGTTTTGGTTTTGAATCCAGATTAACTTCGTGTTTTAGTTTTGGCAAAACCGCCCTTGTGTGTTCTGGTTTTGGTTCCCTATATTTTTCTAAAATCCCTATTTTTTTTTGCTAAAATTGCATCATTTGGCTCTTTTTTTGTTCCTACATTATTATTAACCTCAATAACATTAATTTCCAGTCATTTCCAGTCAATTTTTGTCAAGTGACAAGAAAACTGCTATCCCTGTTTCTGTGTGAGTAATGGCGCTGGATCTCCTGGGGAGGGAGGTATGTATGGAATCCAAAACCCGCAAGATCCGACAACGCAACAATGACGTTTTGCCTTGATTCAGTTTCGAGGACACGCAAATGTTCCCGAGGCGGCTCGAGAGCCTACTTGAATCTCTTAAGTTCGGATGGGTTCTGTTTTCAGAAAACTGAGCCCAAGTATCTCTAATTATATCACACATTGCACAAGCTAAGCTGCATTTTAGTCACTGTTCTTACCTGTTTCCCTTGGTTCTCACTCCCTGCATTCACTTGCTGGTCTGAACTGAGCATGCGCACACCTGGGGGTAAATGTATCAAGCTGAGAGTTTTCCAGCGGATTTGAAAAACCAATCGGATTCTAGCTATCATTTATTTAGTACCTTCTACAAAATGATAGCTAGAATCTGATTGGTTGCTATAGGCAACATCTCCACTTTTCAAACCTGCTGGAAAACTCTCAGCTTGATAAATTTACCCCCCTGGTCTTTTCAAAACTTCCTGCATTCTTTTGATTGGCTAATTGTCTGTCAGCTCTGTCTATTTAAAGCACCTGCTTCTCTACTGAGTTGCCAGATCTTCAGGTATCCTTACCTGTTAGAACGCTGTTCTCCCTGGCTCCTGTCTGCACATCAGTATCATGAGTTCCATGATCAAGACCTGTGGTATTATTGCAAGAACCACTTGCCTCATCATCGGTTCAATCCTCAAGCTATTCCCTTACCAGGGATCTCAGTACATCAGTTATCTGCAGTTCACTACCTCTCAGTTGGTATCCTGTGTTACCTGTTCCAAGATCAAGACATACGGTATTGTTGCAGGAACCTTGTGCCTCATAATAAGTCCTGTACTCAGCTATTCGTTTTCTAAAAACCTCAACGCTTCAGTTCACTGCTGTTTACCTGAACCTCTGCACTTATCTTCCAGCAGGCCTGCTCCACTCTATGGTTCCATGTGACAATTTATATTGTGGCAAATGTACTGATTCTTGATACTGTGTATTGGAAATGTACTTATTTTATTATATCATGTGGCACTTTGTATAGGAAATGCCTTAATTTCTGAGGTATTGATTTGTAACTTCAGAGACAGAATGTCAAGATTGGATTTGTATAACTTTTCTAAAGAAAGTCCCACATCTTAATTAGACCATTTCATCTCAGTGGCCCAACATGTTTGTTCAGCCTGTACACAGCAGGGGCGGCCGCTGCCTCTCTGTCTGTGTGGCTTGTATCATGCATCTCAGATCCTGTCCGAATAATGCACACAAAAAGTTTTGTGATATGGTAGATTCGTGTAAATTTTGATATCTATGCATTGTATTTAAATCCATGTTTTGGGGAAACATTTTGCATCCTGATACTAAAAATAACTCAGACTTCTTGGGGCCAGCAAAGAGTTCAGGGGGCTGGCTTACCCCCTGTTAGGCTGTGTCCAAAACTCTATAAAACAGCACTGGTTTGTTCTGAAATGGATCATTATTATTTCATCTGACTTTCTGATTACGGGTACCTTCAACCAGTGTGAACTGTCCTTATCAGGGCATTTGAGCGAATAAACATAACTTACTTTCAGATCCTGCTTTGACAACTTCTTCCCTGCTGTATTCCTTGTGACCTACAGATTAAACCCAAATCTAATCTGTTTCCGGCTGTCCTGAGGTTTAGACCCAGCTTTACAGTACCATTGCTCTGCCCGCTACCCAGCAGCTCTGGCCAGTGTGATAGGCCAGGGGGGATCCATTCACAACAACCCTGATCTATATGAAGAGGTCAGAGTTACCAGCTGTCACGGAACTCAGGGGTATTCCGCTTACTGGTTTCAGCACTATTCACCAAAGAGGTGCGGAGTCTAACGTGTCCCAGGTCTTCGCCAGGGACCCCCGCAAGGAAGTATGGTCATAGCTGCGGGAGACACGCAGGTCACGGTCCTCAGAGGGAGCAACCAGTGAAGCGATAGGATGGAAGAGGTGTCAGGCGGTCCGGTTCAAGCCGAGAAGTCAGGAGATGCCAGAAGGAGAATCCGTAATCGTGGTCAGGGACTTTAGCCGGGTCAGGGATCAGGAGCGCAGGAGATAAGGAATGGTCAAACGTAGCCTGGGTTAATTCATGAGGAGCACTGGAAACACGGGTAGTCAGGATCAAGCCGGGTCATACACAGGAAACACAAATATAGAACTGGTAATGCTAGAGATTAGGACCTAATACTCTGGCACTCTCCAAGTGCCAGAGCTAACCTTATATAGAGAGGCTGTCCTATCATTGGCGGTGGTGACGCTGAACACCACCGCCGGAATTAGTGGGAAGTATCCCATGGCTAGGCAAAGGGACGCGACGCCGCCGCCGACCCAGAAGTGCGCCTGCTCAGCAACAGTAGCAGGCGTCCGTACCTGTGCGGACGGACACAGCACGGGTACGGCGCCTGACAGTACCTCCTCCCCTACTTTGTTGGATAGGTCTTTGCTCAAGGAATTGTTTTAGTAGCCGTGGAGTGTGAAGATCCTCTTTCTCCACCCAAGATCTCTCATCTGGACCGAAACTCTTCCAATGGACTAAGAATTGGTGTCGTCCATGGAGGACACGGGAGTCCAGGATGCGACTCACTTCAAATTCTTCACCAGTAGAAGTCCGAATAGGAGCAGGATGATGAGGCAAACTATGAAATTTATTGAGTTTCAGAAGAGAAACGTGAAAGACATTGTGGATCTTCAGGGAAGGAGGTAACCGGAGCCTATAGGTAACTGAGTTGATGACATGAGTTATAGGGAAAGGACCGATAAAGCGGGGAGCCAACTTTTGAGAAGGTACCCGTAATTTGAGGTTACGTGTAGGCAACCATACTTTCTCGTTAACCTGAAACAGAGGAATAAACCTCCGAAGGCGGTCCGCAGCTTGCTTGTAGCGTTGGGATGTCTCGTGAAGCTTGGTCTTAGTAGCTGACCAAATCTGGGAAAAGTTCCGTATTAAACCATCAACCGCTGGCACTGGAGAAGCAACCTGACTGGAAAATTCAGGGAGGGTGGGTTAGTTTCCATAGACAATAGAGAATGGAGAAGAACCGGAAGATTAATGATAATGAAGATTATGGGAGAATTCCGCCCAAGGTAGGAGGTTAGACCATTCCGTTTGATTATCTGAAGAGAAACATCGTAGAAAGACTTCAAGGTCCTGATTAACCCGTTTGGTTTGGCCATTAGTTTGAAGATGATAGCCGGGCGAGTACTTGAGGTCCGAACCAAATGCCTTGCAAAAAACCCTCCAGAATTGTGAAACGAACTGAACCCCGTGGTCCGAGATAATTTCACAGAGGCAGCCATGAAGCCTAAAAATCTCCTTAATAAAGATAAGAGCAAGCTGAGAAGCAGACGGAAGAGCAGTCAAGGCTACGAAGTGGGCCATTTTAGAAAATCTGTCAACGACAACCCAAATGGTAGTGAAACCGTTGCTAGAGGGAAGATTCGTAATGAAGTCCATGGATACACTTTGCCAAGGGAGGTGCGGAATAGGGAGGGGTTGCAGAAGGCCTGGTGGAGCTAACCTGGGTTTTTTTACAACAAGCACAAGTGGCACAGGAGGCCACACATCTCCGTACGTCAGAATGTAGTGCATGCCACCAAAAGCGTCGACGAAGATATTCATGTCTTTTTAACTCCAGCATGTCCAGCCAATTTGGAGGAGTGTGCCCATCGTAATGCTTTGGCTCGTAAATTAGGCTCCAGGAAGGAACATCCCCTAGGGGGTGTCTTAGGAGAGGTGTTGGTAAGAGCAATAATCCTGGTGGGTGTTAGAATAGGCAGAGGATCCAAGGATGTACAAAGATCGGTATTATCGAAGGATCGGAACAGGGCGTCTGCCCGAATATATTTGGACCCAGGATGGTAGGTCAGGATTAATTCTAAAAGTGTAAAGAAAGATGCCCACCGAGTCTGACGTGGGTTGAGACACCGAGCTTCACTGATATAAAGCAGGTTTTTATGGTCTGTTAAGACTGTCGCTGGATAACGAGAGCCCTCCAAAAGATGCTGCCACTCTTCCAAGGCTGCCTTGATAGCGAGAAGCTCCTTGTCGCCAATGCCGTAGTTCTTTTCGTGAGACAAAAACTTTTTAGAGAAGAACCCGCAGGGGAGATGCTTGCCAAGTTTGGATTTCTGGAATAGAACTGCACCAATACCAACGGGGAACACATCAACTTCTAGAAAAAAGGGTTCCAGTTGATCCGGTTGGGAAAGAACTGGAACAGTCGAGAAGGCTTGTTTCAGGAGGTTGAAGGCCTTCAGAGCCTCGGGAGGCCAGCTTCTGGGATTGGATGATTTTCGCATTAGGGCAGTTATAGGAGCAACAATGGAAGAGGAGTTCTTAATGAACTGCCTGTAGTAGTTGGCAAATTCAATAAATCTTTGAATGGCCTTGGTGCCTTGAGGAAGGGGCCAACTAGTAATGGCAGATACCTTCTTAGGATCCATTCGTAGTCCAGAGCCCGATACAATATACCCCAGGAAAGGGAGTTGATCGACTTCAAAAATACACTTTTCTGATTTGCAAAAAAGTTGATGAGCTCGCAGACAGGATAAGACCTCTTTAACGTGAGAGCGATGGGAGATGATGTCTCGGGAAAAAATCAAAATGTCGTCCAAGTACACAACAACAAAGTGATATAGAAGATCCTGGAAGACCTCGTTAACAAAAGATTGGAAGACAGCAGGAGTGTTACTAAGCCAGAAGGACATGTATATATTCGAAGTGTCCGACCCGCGTATTGAATGCTGTCTTCCACTCGTCTCCCTGACGGATTCGTACAAGATTATAAGCCCCTCGGAGATCCAGTTTAGTGAAGACTTGCCCTCCACTGATCCTATCAAAAAGATCAGCAATAAGAGGCAGGGGATAACGGTTTTTAATAGTAATCTTGTTTAATTGCCGGTAGTCGATACAAGAACGCAGTGACCCGTCCTTCTTTTTGACAAAAAAGAACCCTGCTCCAGCGGGTGAAGATTATTTCCTGATGAAACCTCGGGATAGGTTCTCAGAGATATATTGAGACATGGCTTGTGTCTCAGGCAAAGATAAGAGATAAGTCCTACCACGTGGAATCAGTTTTCCCGGAATTAAATCAATTGGACAGTCCCAGGGGCGATGGGGTGGAAGAATCTCCGATCTTTGTTTGGAAAAGACATCTCATCATCATCATCATCATCATTTATTTATATAGCGCCAACATATTCCGTAGCGCTTTACAATTGGGGACAAACGTAATAAACTAATAAACAAACTGGGTAAAACAGACAAAGAGGTGAGAAGGCCCTGCTCGCAAGCTTACAATCTATGGGACAATGGGAGATTGACACATGAGGTTAAGTATACATTTTGCATCTTAAAACATCTTTAAAGGATTGGTAGACTGAAGGTAATGTGACCCTCACAGAATGGGTCTGAGTAGGACAAACTTGTGGACGAGGTGAGATGATGCACTGTTTATGGCATTGCTGCCCCCAGAAGATAACTTTGGCACGGGCCCAGTCAAATTGCGGAGAGTGGGCTCGGAGCCAGGGAAGACCCAAAATAAGTGGATTGACTGATTGAGGTAACACTAGGAATTGGATCCACTCTTGATGTAAGGCTCTAATCAGCAACTGCACAGCGCTAGTGATGCTGGAGATGGTACCGTTGCTGACGCGGTTACCGTCCACAGCCATCAGCGTGAGTGCCTGGGGAAGGTCCAGGATGGATAATTGGAGCTGCAAATCAAGAGAGGCCGAGATAAAATTCCCGGCGGCACCGAAATCTACAAAAGCTATGGTCTGCTGGGGTCCCTTAGAAGTAACCAGTTGTACTGACATAAGAAACTCAGGGTTGGAAGAAGAGTAGGGAGTGGATACAGCTACTCCTAAGGCAGCCTCCCTCTTACCGTCTAGGAGGATGCGTTTCCCGGTCTCTTAGCACAGAGACTTAACACATGACCGGACTCCCCGCAGTATAGGCACAATCTCTGCTTGAACCGTCTCCCGCGTTCCTCGGGCGTCAATCTTGAGTGATCAAGCTGCATAGGTTCTTCCATAGCAGATATGGGGTTTTTGAAAGGTGGGTGCCAATCGGGGAGGGCGTCTTGTTGAGGATCTCTCTGATGTTCTCTCCCTGAAACGAAGATCGATCCGAATGCACAGGGAAATAAGGTAATCCAAATCGGAGGGAAGTTCTCTGGTAACAAGTTCGTCCTTGATTCGGTCCGTAAGACCCTGCCAAAAGGTAGCTATGAGGGCCTCGTTATTCCATCGAAGTTCTGATGCGAGCGTGTGGAATTGAACCGCATACTGACCAACTGACAATGAACCTTGTCAAAGATTCAAGAGAGTAGAGGTGGCTGCAGAGACCCGACCAGGTTCATCAAACACCTTGCGAAACATATCGATGAATGCAGTGGAATTCTCCAAAAAGGGATCGTTACGCTCCCATAAGAGTGAAGCCCAGGCCAGGGCTTGTCCGCTGAGCAGGGATATCATGAAGGCTACCTTGGTGCGTTCAGAGGAGAAGGCTGAGGAATGCACTCAAAGTGAATGGCACACTGATTGAGAAATCCTCTGCATCTCTTTGGATCTCCAACGAATATCTCCGGAGAAGGAATTCTGAGCGCAGTAGAAGGAGACATGGAAGAGGACTGAACCACCGGGGCCAAAGCGGAGAGAGAGGGAGCAGCCGGGGGTTCCGTCGAAGGAGTAGCTAGGACCCCCTGCAAAGAGTCTAGTCGAGACATAACTCCTTGAACACACTGAAGTAAGCGAGCCTGATCCGCCTCCTGCTGTTCAACTCAGCGGGCAAGGTGGAGAAGAAGATCCCAAGCCGAGGGCTCACCTGTTCCATCTGACGTCATGGCCAGAGTATACTGTCACGGAACTCAGGGGTGTTCCGCTTACTGGTTTCAGCACTACTCACCAAAGAGGTGCGGAGTCTAACGTGTCCCAGGTCTTCGCCAGGACCCCCGCAAGGAAGTATGGTCTTAGCTGCGGGAGACACGCAGGTCACGGTCCTCAGAGGGAGCAACCAGTGAAGCGATAGGATGGAAGAGGTGTCAGGTGGTCCGGTGTGCAACGGACACAGCATGCGGACGGCGCCTGACACCAGCCCATGAGCACCAGGGGGTACACTAGCAGCGACAGTTAGCCAGCATGAACGTGGTTCTGGATTTAGTTAAGGAGTTAAGGAGTCGAGTGCTGGCAGCAGCTTAAGCCCCTCCTATTGCGATTGGAGGGTGCAAATGGGATATAGAAAGAAAACTGTGGCAAAGTAAGCCCAGCCGGTTTCCAGCAACAACAGACAGGGTGGCATAGGCGGTGAATCCTGTCACACATTATATATATATATATATATCTTCTAATATATAAAAGAGAAAAATTGTCCTTCTGCCCTTCTGTCTGTCTTTCTCTACAAATCCACATTTTTCAAGCGAAGATCATGAAATTTTGCATACGAGTGTATTAAAACATGACGGAGGCAACTAAAAAAATTTAAAATTGAAATTCATTACGGGGTGGGGGTGGCGAGGGGGGTAACACCTAAAAATCATCGAAAACGACCATAACTCTGGAATGTCTGGAACAATTTACACCAAACCTGGTACACATATGACTTACAGTCTGACAACAAGCACAAGTGGCACAGGAGGCCACACATCTCCATACGTCAGAATGTAGTGCATGCCACCAAAAGCGTCGACGAAGATATTCATGTCTTTTTAACTCCAGCATGTCCAGCCAATTTGGAGGAGTGTGCCCATCGTAATGCTTTGGCTCGTAAATTAGGCTCCAGGAAGGAACATCCCCTAGGGGGTGTCTTAGGAGAGGTATTGGTAAGAGCAATAATCCTGGTGGGTGTTAGAATAGGCAGAGGATCCAAGGATGTACAAAGATCGGTATTATCGAAGGATCGGAACAGGGCGTCTGCCCGAATATATTTGGACCCAGGATGGTAGGTCAGGATTAATTCTAAAAGTGTAAAGAAAGATGCCCACCGAGTCTGACGTGGGTTGAGACACCGAGCTTCACTGATATAAAGCAGGTTTTTATGGTCTGTTAAGACTGTCGCTGGATAACGAGAGCCCTCCAAAAGATGCTGCCACTCTTCCAAGGCTGCCTTGATAGCGAGAAGCTCCTTGTCGCCAATGCCGTAGTTCTTTTCGTGAGACAAAAACTTTTTAGAGAAGAACCCGCAGGGGAGATGCTTGCCAAGTTTGGATTTCTGGAATAGAACTGCACCAATACCAACGGGGAACACATCAACTTCTAGAAAAAAGGGTTCCAGTTGATCCGGTTGGGAAAGAACTGGAACAGTCGAGAAGGCTTGTTTCAGGAGGTTGAAGGCCTTCAGAGCCTCGGGAGGCCAGCTTCTGGGATTGGATGATTTTCGCATTAGGGCAGTTATAGGAGCAACAATGGAAGAGAAGTTCTTAATGAACTGCCTGTAGTAGTTGGCAAATTCAATAAATCTTTGAATGGCCTTGGTGCCTTGAGGAAGGGGCCAACTAGTAATGGCAGATACCTTCTTAGGATCCATTCGTAGTCCAGAGCCTGATACAATATACCCCAGGAAAGGGAGTTGATCGACTTCAAAAATACACTTTTCTGATTTGCAAAAAAGTTGATGAGCTCGCAGACAGGATAAGACCTCTTTAACGTGAGAGCGATGGGAGATGATGTCTCGGGAAAAAATCAAAATGTCGTCCAAGTACACAACAACGAAGTGATATAGAAGATCCTGGAAGACCTCGTTAACAAAAGATTGGAAGACAGCAGGAGTGTTACTAAGCCAGAAGGACATGACCATATATTCGAAGTGTCCGACCCGCGTATTGAATGCTGTCTTCCACTTGTCTCCCTGACGGATTCGTACAAGATTATAAGCCCCTCGGAGATCCAGTTTAGTGAAGACTTGCCCTCCACTGATCCTATCAAAAAGATCAGCAATAAGAGGCAGGGGATAACGGTTTTTAATAGTAATCTTGTTTAATTGCCGGTAGTCGATACAAGAACGCAGTGACCCGTCCTTCTTTTTGACAAAAAAGAACCCTGCTTCAGCGGGTGAAGATTATTTCCTGATGAAACCTCGGGATAGGTTCTCAGAGATATATTGAGACATGGCTTGTGTCTCAGGCAAAGATAAGAGATAAGTCCTACCACGTGGAATCAGTTTTCCCGGAATTAAATCAATTGGACAGTCCCAGGGGCGATGGGGTGGAAGAATCTCCGATCTTTGTTTGGAAAAGACATCTCATCATCATCATCATCATCATCATTTATTTATATAGCACCAACATATTCCGTAGCGCTTTACAATTGGGGACAAACGTAATAAACTAATAAACAAACTGGGTAAAACAGACAAAGAGGTGAGAAGGCCCTGCTCGCAAGCTTACAATCTATGGGACAATGGGAGATTGACACATGAGGTTAAGTATACATTTTGCATCTTAAAACATCTTTAAAGGATTGGTAGACTGAAGGTAATGTGAGATACGTATAAAAATAGTCAGGTTCTGGGCGCTTGTAAAGGAAAGATATATCAATTTAATATGGATAGGTCCACAATACGCTCCGGCCGGAACGAGACAGCTTAGATGTGTTAAACAATTAACATGCATCAATTGACACTGCCGAAAACAATGATAATGGTAAAAAACACTATAAACTCAGTGTGATTGAAAATATGGTTAGAGTGCACTTGCAAGCTACTAAAATATGAAATGACAATTGGTATGAACCGCAAAAAGGGAATGTAAGGAAATATAATGTCCAGAGTTGTAAAATAAAAATGTTGGTGATGATGAAAAATGCAAGCAAAAATGAAATTGGTAGCCGTTACTCACATGAAGCAGGGATGTCTGGCTGTCTATAATGCAGACAGGCACTTAGTAGCGGTCCCAGAGTCTGTGCTGATGAGGTTAGATATAACGTTGATTTCAATGATAAAAAGCACCCAGCAGAATGCCAATTTTTAAAACAAGAATGAGGAAGAAAGTTCTTCTAGTTCCTAAAGGGAAATCCTCTCCTTGTTGAAAGAAAAAATGATCCCGCTCAAATAGCGTGTGCACGCTGCGGGATATCTTCGTGTTGAGATTAAATGTATGGATATCAAAATGCCTCCAATAATGGACAGGTACCCAGCAGAATATAGGTGGTGATGATCCAAATGTAGTCCTCCTAATCCCCAACGTAGTCTCTCTCTTTCTCATAAAGTTGAGGCTAAACTGGGGAAGCGGTAGTGCCGCTACGGATGAGCGCATACACGCTACAGGCTGGTCTCCGATGTGGATGTCTGTATATGGTAATGTAAGATGCTAGCATGCTAGTAAGTTGAATAAAACTGAGTTGAGGGACAGTCTCCAACGCGTTTCGCCCGGTGGCAATGGCCAGTGGGCTTCCTCAGGGATAGTAATGTCCAACTGGTCTTCCTAGCCAGTTTTTAAAGAGATCCGGATGTGCCAATCAGCCAAGAGGCAATGGAGTAATTAAGTAATTAGTGAATAAATCTGAGTACTGGTGATTGCACAACAATCCAACAGGCATGATGGAAAAAAACAAAAGAAAACGATAGTGCACTAGTTGCAATACAAAAAAGAGCATGTTTGAACATATATAGAAAAATATATATAAATAGATCTGGTTGCATAAATATTAATTGGTGATGTACATGGTATATATATGAAATGAACAAAAATAAATAAAAATAAATAAAAATAAAAATAAAAAATAAAAATAGAAATATAAAAATAAAATAAAATAAAAAATAAAATAAAAAATAAAATAATAATAAAAAATATATATATATATATATATATATATATATATATATATAAAAATAATAATAAAAAAAAAAAAAAACATAATAATAATTATAAAAATAAATAAATAAATGAAATAAAAAAATAAATAAATAAAAAAAAAAAAAAAAAAAAAAGGTAGAAGTATAAAAATAAAAATAAAGTGGGAATATGGTATAGCTAGCATATTATTCCCATTGTATCAATGTGCATAAGGATAAATATAGTGGATACATTATGAGTGGAGAAAATAACCCAGGTCAAAATCCACATTCAATCCTTTTGGGATCAGGGTTTTAAGATTAAAAATCCATCTCGCCTCTTCTTTTGAAATGAGGGAAATGAAATCTCCACCTCTCCAAGGTTTATGAACTTTACATATTCCTAAAAACTGAAGTTTAGTGTGGTCGTGGTTATGATGTTTAAGAAAATGAGATGATACGGTATGATTATCTAACTGATTGGTGATGTTGCGAAGGTGCTCTGAAATTCTAACATGAAGTTTCCGGATAGTGCGCCCTACATATTGTAGTCCACACGGGCACTCCAACAGATAAACCACACCCATAGTATCACAGGTGATTTTGGTTTTGATCTGAAAGGAGTCACCTGTGGTATGAGAGTGGAAGTTGGTGATGGGCTTTGTTCCCTTATGATTAATAGTTTTGCAAGCATGGCACCTATTGCAATAATAAAAGCCCCCACTTTTCTCTTCCAGCCAACTCTGTTGGCCTTTTTCTGCAGTTGTTTTTGGAATGCAGCACTTGACGAGCTTAGTGTTAAGCGAATCTGATTTTCTATAAATGATCCTTGGATGTCCGGGAAGGATGTCCTTCAGATGCTCATCCATGCGTAATATGTGCCAATGCTTCCTTACAATTCTTTCAAGTTCTTTATGATTGGAATTGTATTTTGTGATGAGGGCCGGTGGTAAAGGATTTGAAATGTCCTTATTTACTTTTGATGGAAGTAAGGTAGCTCTGTCCGTGTCTCTAACTTGTTCGAATGCTTTATGTATTTCAACATCATTATACTCTCTTTCAAGGAATCTAGTCTTCAAAACCTCAGATTGTTCCTCATATAGTGCCAGATTAGAGCAATTCCGTCTGATTCGAGAGAACTGTCCTTTTGGTATATTAGTGAGCCATCTCTTCAAATGTCCACTAGATGCTGGGATGTACGAATTACAATCTACAGGTTTCAGATAAGTTTTAGTTTGTATACAATTGTCGACGATAGAAATGTCCAAATCTAAAAACTCAACTCTGGTATCACTAAACTGAGCGGTAAATTTGAGGTTGAGATCGTTCGTATTTAGATATTTAAGAAATTCTTGGAGTGTGTCCACATTACCGGTCCATATACATAGCACATCGTCTATGTATCTGTACCATCCAAGAATGTGTGAACTATATGGGTTGTTATGCCAAATGGTAAGATTTTCCCAATGGGCCATGAACAGGTTCGCGTAACTGGGCGCGAACTTCGCGCCCATCGCAGTCCCACGAACCTGCTCATAGTATCCTCCATTGAACCAAAAATAGTTGTGATGTAATGTAAATTCAATAGCTTGCATGATAAACTGTATCTGATCAGTCGGGATACTTGTTTCTGTTGTGAGAATATGCTGGACATGCTCACAGCCTGTCTCATGGTCAATGATGGTATAGAGTGAACAGACGTCACATGTCATAAGTAAATATCCAGTTTGCCAAATTATATTTTGTAAAATCTGTAAGACATGACCAGTATCACGGAGGTAACTCCTCTGTGTGATAACTGCGGGTTGTAAAAAAGTGTCAATGTAACTAGAGAGGTGTGTAGTAAGTGAATCAATCCCAGATATGATTGGTCGGCCAGGTGGGTGAGTGATGGATTTGTGGATTTTGGGTATACAGTATATAACCGGTAGTCGTGGATGTTGAGTACTTAGAAACTGATGTTCTGCTTTGGTCAAAATACCTTGTTGGAGAGCTCTATTGAGAAGTACAGTGAGTTCTGCTTTATACTTCTGAGTGGGATCCCCCAATAATTTTCTATAGGTGGAGGTATCGTTTAGCTGGCTCTCTATCTCCAAAAGATATGAAGATTGATCCAGGAGGGTAATTCCACCCCCCTTATCTGCTGGTTTGATAACTAGATTTTTGTTGGATTGTAGATCTTTTAGAGCTCCTCTTTCCGGTTTGGTGATATTGTAAATTCTGTTCCTTGGCTGAATGTTGAGTTTGTCAAGATCATTCTCCACTAACTTCTGGAAGGTCTCTAAATATGGACCCTTGCAGTGTGTGGGAAAGAAGGTAGACTTAGGTTTTAGTTGAGTGTGATGATATAAAGTGGAAATGTCATCTTTGTTAGACAGATTAGTTCCTGAAACAGATGGATGGGCAAGGAAAAACTTCTTTAGTGTGAGATTTCTGATGAATTTATGCAAGTCTATATAAGTCTCAAACTTGTTGAGTGGTCTATTGGGGGCAAATTTAAGGCCTTTACTTAGTAGATCCATTTGAGGTTTGGTTAGTGTTTGACTACTCAGATTAAATATACCTCTAGCTCCTATATTGGGCTCTGTATTGCATTCCGTGGATTTTTCTGTATTTTGGTTTTGGGCCTTGCTCCTTCTCTCTCTACTGACCTTAGATCCTCCTCGTTTTCCTCTCGTGATGATGATCTTTCCTTTCTCTTTCTGATGCTTTTTGGACTTGGAGGTGTATCCTGGATTCCTTGGGCTAGTTCTAAAAAATGCTCAATGAAATCATCTGCATCAGGTTCTTCAGGTTCAATTTCTCCTGATGTGGATCGATGTGTTTAAGTTTGTCTAACAATGTTGACTGGTCCTTGGATAAAAGGTGCCGCGCTTCCTTAATGCCACTCTTGAAGCCTTCCTTGGCAGCTATATTCTGTCTATCCTGTTTGGTCTAGGAGTGCCTAGAGGTGGTCCTAAATTCCGTTGGTCTAATGGTTTATAGACCCTATTGTAGGCTCTATATTTAGGTGGATTCCTAATAAGAGGAGATCTAGATACATTCAATCGGTGAGATCTCTTCTTTGGTGTATAATTGGATCTGCCATGTATATTAGGTGTTGCAACTAGTTTTTGTTTTGAGATTGTGCATATATGTGAGAATGTGATTCTCTATTTGTTGGTAATACATGATAACCATATTCTAGATCTTTGAGATCCCTCTGAAATTTCTTTCTTTTTAGGGCAATAATATCCTCTTCGATGCTTTGGATTTTAGTCGAGGTCAAACTTTCTAGATTTTTAAAATCTTCCAGATGTTCTATGGGTTTAAGTTTTTCCCGTATGAGGTTCAGTTCCTCATCAATCTTGAGGAGGGACGAAGTTCTATTTTCAATGATGAGACTCATCAATAAGTGAGAACATGTATCCAATATACTGTTCCATTTGTTTAGGAAATCCTTATCCTCTGGGATAAAAGTGGGGGCCTTTTTAATTCTAAGGCCTCTGGGAATGATATTGTGTTCTATGTATTTAGTGAGAGTGGTGGATTCCCACCAATACTTAGTTTCTAAAGTGCGAAGTTTCTCATATCTGATATAATAGGAACAAAAATTATCATCCTCGACTTGTGGTGTTAGTACCCCTTTTTTTTTTTTTATTTATTTATTTATTTTTTTATTTCATTTATTTATTTATTTTTATAATTATTATTTTTTTTTATTATTATTATTATTTATATATATATATATATATATATATATATATATATATATTTTTTTTTTTTTTATTATTATTTTATTTTTTATTTTATTTTTTATTTTATTTTATTTTTATATTTCTATTTTTATTTTTTATTTTTATTTTTATTTATTTTTATTTATTTTTGTTCATTTCATATATATACCATGTACATCACCAATTAATATTTATGCAACCAGATCTATTTATATATATTTTTCTATATATGATATATGTTCAAACATGCTCTTTTTTGTTTTGCAACTAGTGCACTATCGTTTTCTTTTGTTTTTTTTGTTTTTTTTTTTCCATCATGCCTGTTGGATTGTTGTGCAATCACCAGTACTCAGATTTATTCACTAATTACTTAATTACTCCATTGCCTCTTGGCTGATTGGCACATCCGGATCTCTTTAAAAACTGGCTAGGAAGACCAGTTGGACATTACTATCCCTGAGGAAGCCCACTGGCCATTGCCACCGGGCGAAACGCGTTGGAGACTGTCCCTCAACTCAGTTTTATTCAACTTACTAGCATGCTAGCATCTTACATTACCATATACAGACATCCACATCGGAGACCAGCCTGTAGCGTGTATGCGCTCATCCGTAGCGGCACTACCGCTTCCCCTGTTTAGCCTCAACTTTATGAGAAAGAGAGAGACTACGTTGGGGATTAGGAGGACTACATTTGGATCATCACCACCTATATTCTGCTGGGTACCTGTCCATTATTGGAGGCATTTTGATATCCATACATTTAATCTCAACACGAAGATATCCCGCAGCGTGCACACGCTATTTGAGCGGGATCATTTTTTCTTTCAACAAGGAGAGGATTTCCCTTTAGGAACTAGAAGAACTTTCTTCCTCATTCTTGTTTTAAAAATTGGCATTCTGCTGGGTGCTTTTTATCATTGAAATCAACGTTATATCTAACCTCATCAGCACAGACTCTGGGACCGCTACTAAGTGCCTGTCTGCATTATAGACAGCCAGACATCCCTGCTTCATGTGAGTAACGGCTACCAATTTCATTTTTGCTTGCATTTTTCATCATCACCAACATTTTTATTTTACAACTCTGGACATTATATTTCCTTACATTCCCTTTTTGCGGTTCATACCAATTGTCATTTCATATTTTAGTAGCTTGCAAGTGCACTCTAACCATATTTTCAATCACACTGAGTTTATAGTGTTTTTTACCATTATCATTGTTTTCGGCAGTGTCAATTGATGCATGTTAATTGTTTAACACATCTAAGCTGTCTCGTTCCGGCCGGAGCGTATTGTGGACCTATCCATATTAAATTGATATATCTTTCCTTTACAAGCGCCCAGAACCTGACTATTTTTATACGTATCTAACATTGTTGGGAGTTTAGGGGTCCCCCACACACTCTCAGGTTCGCATTTGGCTGCTTCATATATTTGGAGGAAGCGCAGCCTATCCCTCTTTTTCAACCATTCTGAAGGTAATGTGACCCTCACAGAATGGGTCTGAGTAGGACAAACTTGTGGACGAGGTGAGATGATGCACTGTTTATGGCATTGCTGCCCCCAGGAGATAACTTTGGCACGGGCCCAGTCAAATTGCGGAGAGTGGGCTCGGAGCCAGGGAAGACCCAAAATAAGTGGATTGACTGATTGAGGTAACACTAGGAATTGGATCCACTCTTGATGTAAGGCTCTAATCAGCAACTGCACAGCGCTAGTGATGCTGGATATGGTACCGTTGCTGACGCGGTTACCGTCCACAGCCATCAGCGTGAGTGCCTGGGGAAGGTCCAGGATGGATAATTGGAGCTGCAAATCAAGAGAGGCCGAGATAAAATTCCCGGCGGCACCGAAATCTACAAAGGCTATGGTCTGCTGGGGTCCCTTAGAAGTAACCAGTTGTACAGACATAAGAAACTCAGGGTTGGAAGAAGAGTAGGGAGTGGATACAGCTACTCCTAAGGCAGCCTCCCTCTTGCCGTCTAGGAGGAGGCGTTTCCCGGTCTCTTAGCACAGAGACTTAACACATGACCGGACTCCCCGCAGTATAGGCACAATCTCTGCTTGAACCGTCTCTCGCGTTCCTCGGGCGTCAATCTTGAGTGACCAAGCTGCATAGGTTCTTCCATAGCAGATATGGGGTTTTGAAAGGTGGGTGCCAATCGGGGAGGGCGTCTTGTTGAGGATCTCTCTGATGTTCTCTCCCTGAAACGAAGATCGATCCGAATGCACAGGGAAATAAGGGAATCCAAATCGGAGGGAAGTTCTCTGGTAACAAGTTCGTCCTTGATTCGGTCCGTAAGACCCTGCCAAAAGGTAGCTATGAGGGCCTCGTTATTCCATCGAAGTTCTGATGCGAGCGTGTGGAATTGAACCGCATACTGACCAACTGACAATGAACCTTGTCAAAGATTCAAGAGAGTAGAGGCGGCTGCAGAGACCCGACCAGGTTCATCAAACACCTTGCGAAACATATCGATGAATGCAGTGGAATTCTCCAAAAAGGGATCGTTACGCTCCCATAAGAGTGAAGCCCAGGCCAGGGCTTGTCCGCTGAGCAGGGATATCATGAAGGCTACCTTGGTGCGTTCAGAGGAGAAGGCTGAGGAATGCACTCAAAGTGAATGGCACACTGATTGAGAAATCCTCTGCATCTCTTTGGATCTCCATCGAATATCTCCGGAGAAGGAATTCTGAGCGCAGTAGAAGGAGACATGGAAGAGGACTGAACCACCGGGGCCAAAGCGGAGAGAGAGGGAGCAGCCGGGGGTTCCGTCGGAGAAGTAGCTAGGACCCCCTGCAAAGAGTCTAGTCGAGACATAACTCCTTGAACACACTGAAGTAAGCGAGCCTGATCCGCCTCCTGCTGTTCAACTCGGCGGGCAAGGTGGAGAAGAAGATCCCAAGCCGAGGGCTCACCTGTTCCATCTGACGTCATGGCCAGAGTATACTGTCACGGAACTCTGGGGTGTTCCGCTTACTGGTTTCAGCACTACTCACCAAAGAGGTGCGGAGTCTAACGTGTCCCAGGTCTTCGCCAGGACCCCCGCAAGGAAGTATGGTCTTAGCTGCGGGAGACACGCAGGTCACGGTCCTCAGAGGGAGCAACCAGTGAAGCGATAGGATGGAAGAGGTGTCAGGTGGTCCGGTGTGCAACGGACACAGCATGCGGACGGCGCCTGACACCAGCCCATGAGCACCAGGGGGTACACTAGCAGCGCCAGTTAGCCAGCATGAACGTGGTTCTGGATGTCGTTAAGGAGTTAAGGAGTCGAGTGCTGGCAGCAGCTTAAGCCCCTCCTATTGCGATTGGAGGGTGCAAATGGGATATAGAAAGAAAACGGTGGCAAAGTAAGCCCAGCCGGTTTCCAGCAACAACAGACAGGGTGGCATAGGCGGTGAATCCTGTCACACATTATATATATATATATATATCTTCTAATATATAAAAGAGAAAATTTGTCCTTCTGTACTTCTGTCTGTCTTTCTCTACAAATCCACATTTTTCAAGCGAAGATCATGAAATTTTGCATACGAGTGTATTAAAACATGACGGAGGCAACTAAAAAAATTTAAAATTGAAATTCATTACGGGGTGGGGGTGGCGAGGGGGGTAACACCTAAAAATCATCGAAAACGACCATAACTCTGGAATGTCTGGAACAATTTACACCAAACCTGGTACACATATGACTTACAGTCTGACAACAAATATTATGGGGGCAAGACACCCCTAGCACTCCTAAGGGTGGGGGTGGCGAGGGGGGTAACAACTAAAAATCATCTAAAACGACCATAACTCTGGAATGTCTGGAACAATTTACACCAAACCTGGTACACATATGACTTACAGTCTAACAACAAATATTGTGGGGGCAAGACACCCCTAGCACTCATAAGGGTGGGGGTGGCAAGGGGGGTAACACCTAAAAATCATCGAAAATGACCATAACTCTGGAATGTTTGGAACAATTTACACCAAACCTGGTACACATATGACTTACAGTCTGACAACAAATATTGTGGAGGCAAGACACCCCTAGCACTCCTAAGGGTGGGGGTGGCGAGGGGGGTAACACCTAAAAATCATCGAAAACGACCATAACTCTGGAATGTCTTGAACAATTTACACCAAACCTGGTACACATATGACTTACAGTCTGACAACAAATATTGTGGGGGCAAGACACCCCTAGCACTCCTAAGGGTGGGGGTGGCGAGGGGGGTAACACCTAAAAATCATCGAAAACGACCATAACTCTGGAATGTCTGGAACAATGTCTTGCAAGAAGTTCCAAAAAAAAGGGGAAATATATTTTTTCTGGATGCACCCAGAGGAACAGGTAAGATGTTTCTCATCAAGTTGTTACTTGCTAAAATTCGAGTACATTCCAAGATAGCTATTGCTGTGGCCTCTTCTGGAATTGCTGCAACTTTACTCCCTGGTGGAAGAACAGCACATTCAGCTTTCAAGTTACCGCTTAATCTGGCCCAAAGTGAAACTCCCGTCTGCAATATCACTAATCGAACAGAAAAAGCTCAGATTCTGCAGCAATGTCAGGTCATTGTATGGGATGAATGCACCATGTCACACAAAAATGCTTTACAGGCCCTCAATCAAACACTTAAATTTTTAAGAGGCAATGATTTACTAATGGGTGGAGTCACTGTTGTGTTGGCTGGAGATTTTCAACAAACATTGCCGGTCATTCCAAAAGGAACAATGGCGGATGAAATTAATGCATGCCTTAAATCATCACATTTTTGCAGGCATGTTCGCACTTTGCGACTAACCACAAATATGAGAGTTTCTCTGCATGGCAACACAATGGACGGTCAGTTTGCTAATCATTTGTTAAATATTGGGAATGGTTTAATGCCGCTTCATCCAGTAACTAGTCTCTTCAAACTCAGAGAAACACTTTGTAACACAGTTGTGTCTTAAAATTCTTTAAATCCCGGGCAACGCCGGGTATTCTGCTAGTATATTATATATAAGAACCCGGAATGATCTCGCTGCCCTGAGCTGATCTCATTGCTGCTACACTCTAGCAGATTGTCATGTTATGCTATGAATTAGATTTAGTGTAGGAGTGAGCCAAATTAACTACACATAAAAGTATTTCCCAGTGTCACTGAAGTCCTGTACTTGGACATGCTCATGTTGTAATAGCTTTGTACAAATATTATAGCCTAATAAGCCCCAGAAGTTAGAATTAGTGTATTGAGGACTTATAGCAGACATAAGACTTTCTTATTTACAGAACAAAGAGCTGACGAATGCTTATAGTTACAAAGCCATTGGCCAGGAGACATTAGATTGGTCGACACAAATTTAAGAAAAGCAGGACTAGATAGTTACATATATAGTTGGCCCACGTGGGAAACCTTACTTGAAGAGCCCACTGATGGAGCCGTATATGACGCTCAATGACTATTAGGGGCATATTCAATTGTCGGCGGAAACACCGAAAATCTCTCAGTCTGCGCATTATTACTGTTATTACGGTAATAATGTGCGGAAAAAACATTATTACGGTAGTTTTCTTGCTGGATTTCAGCTCGCGGCTCAGGGAGCTGCGAGCTGAAATCCAGCTAACTAATACCGTAATAACGGTAGTAGTTTTAGCGCGCAGCTGAAACAGCACAATTGAATATGCCCCTTAGAGTTAATGATAAATCTGGCTTGACTTGTTAGGAGCCGCCAGCCACCATCAGACTTGAAGACTGGGTGTGCCCCGTAATGGGCAAGACCCTGAGTGTCGATTGGTATAATATGCCAGCCATCTGTTGTTTATTATATCATAAAGCAAGGCAACTGATAAACATTGCACAATCCCATCGGGGCATTCCAACACAAAGCGAGATCTACGCAACCAAATGTACCATGGGTAAGGCTTTGAGCATGAAGATCGTATCTCCGGGTGTTCTAGGGTAAATCCTCCCCATCCTTCACATACCGCAGCAGCATTGTACCCATCTTGATAAAGTCTAATTTTGATCAAATGCTAAACATCATTAGGGCCCCTACATTGCATTGCAGACCAGGTTAAATGCTCTGACAAGGCCCACTGATTGTTGCCAGAATGAAACAAAATGAACTCGTATCAACCAATCATCAGGCAAACTGTAAGTTACATCCCGTCCAAAAGTGTTCCTGTCCCTGCTTCAAACCTTTCCTAGAAGTTCCGTTCCTATTACTGTAATGCCTTTTACATGTGCATCTACTGACTGAATGCAGCTATATGTGTGAATGTTAGCTATAACTAGAGATGGTCACTGACCCCCGTGTTTTGGTTTTGATTTTGGTTTTGAATCTGGATTACCTTCGGGTTTTGGTTTTGGTTTTGGCAAAACCACCCTTGCATGTTTTGGTTTTGGTTTTGCTTGGTGTTGTTTTGCTATTTTTGGAAAAAATAATTTTTTTTGGTCTTAAATAACCTAATTTAGAGCTCCACCTGTTTCTTAGATAAGTAAGGTAATTGTAAAGCTAATAAATGATGAAAAAAACCCAGTTTATTTCCTGGTAGGCCGTCATTAATTATACAAACAAACCAGGGGGTAAATGTATTAACATGCGGGTTCTTCAACACCCGCTAGTTCAGCGTCTTCGGCGATTAAATTTAAAGCGGCGCTGCCTTGTAAAGGGAAGTCTCCCTTTACAAGGCAGCGCCGCTTTAAATTTAATCGCCAAAGACACTGAACTCGCGGGTGTTGAAGAACCCGTATGTTAATACATTTACCCCCAGATTGTTTTCCTTTCCGTCTATGCCTATTGGCAATGCAGCCATCGTCTTTGGGTGTATATTACACCCTACACTTATAGTTAAATATATAAAGAAATGGACAAAGGCAGTTTGGTTTCTGTCTGTATAGGCCCCCTCCACTTGCACAAAATATTAAAAAATTCAGCCGGTATAGACTGTACAATATAAATTGAAATGGACAAAGGCAATTTGGTTTCTGTCCCTATAGGCCCCCCTCCACTTGTAGAAAATAGTAAAAAAAATTCAGCCGTTATAAACTGTACAATATAAATTGAAATGGACAAAGCCAGTTTGGGGTCAGTCTGTGTATGACACCCTACCCTTACTGAGAAATTGCCAAAACAGCAGCCTTTCAAGACTGTACGTGACAGAAATGCCCCAAGTCCCTTTCATATTTGGGGGTAGATTGTACCCTATACTTATACTTATACTTATAAGTATACTTATTTGTTTTGGGGTGTGTTTTTTTCCTTGATTTAAAAAGACTATGTACTTTTACATAGGCTTTACCAGATGACGTACAGGGAAGACTACCATCAGGACTGGTGAAAGCACCTGCTTGCTGATTCTGCTCATATGTGGACTGCTTTGAATCCAATTTAATGAGCCCAAACCACTTGTAGTGCAAAATATTCAATAGATACTGCTGCTAGATTTTTGGCAGCCAGAAAAATTATTGTTTCACACTGGGGAATATGGGACACCACAAAGCACTTGTAGTGCAAAATATTGTATAGGTGGATACTGCTGCTAAATATGACTTTTGACAGCCAGAAAAAAATATTGTTTCACACTGGGGAATATGGGACACCCCAAAGCACTTGTAGTGCAAAATATTGTATAGATAGATACTGCTGCTAAATATGACTTTTGGCAGCCAGAAAAATTATTGTTTCACACTGAGGAATATGGGACACCCCAAAGCACTTGTAGTGCAAAATATTGAAAAAATGCCTCCTCTATCCTCCTTTCTTCCTGCTCTAACAATTGCTAATATAATTGGTAATAATAATAGAATTGAAAAGAATAGAATTGAAATAATAATAGAAAGAATAAGATATACAATTATTGCTCTGTCCCTGCTCTAATACAGCCTGTGACCTAACCCTGCTCTCTCCCTCTGTCAAATGGCGATGGATTGCTGTGTAGGCGGGTATTTATGCATTTCAAATATTGCGAGAACCGAGCTCTGAGATCCGAGTGCGTCACGATGACGTTTTGCCTCGATTTCGATTCCGAATGGTCGGGAGACTACCGAGCCTGCTCGGCTCGGTACTCGGATAGGCGAAGTTCGGGTGGGTTCAGATCTCGGAGAACCGAGCCCGCCCATCTCTAGCTATAACATAACCCAAGAGGGAAAAAACATTAATTGAAAACAGTAAAAGAATAGCAAACTCTGTATATGAGACTATTACCCTGCGATACCCCACCCATTGTTGGTGAGTGATGACGGCATAAGGTATATGTAGATGTATTATGTGCCAAATCTCTTTTATCCTATGGCAAGGCATGCCAAGCTCCCCATATGTGGGAGACGTAGAGCAATGCCAGAAAGCGCAGTGACTCAGTTCAGACTCGTCCCTGCTACCCACATTTCGATAACTGTAAAACCCGTCGATAGGCAGGGTTATCTACCAAGCTTACTAAAGCGGTTGTCATATGCTAGTTCTTCTTAAGATATAGGGTGCTTCATCTCATAAGGAGTTCACTATGCATGTTCTAGCCTGCGGAAGTCCTGTATTCTATGGAGACCCCCGTGAAAATTCAAGACCGCAATGAGCCCGGCAGGGCTCATGAGTTACCACCTTGACATCTTTCTTAAGGCATAAATGCAAACTTAAACCAGTCCCTACCCTGCGTGTCGAGCTGTGCAGCTGCATTAGTTAAGTTTGCCGTTATGCTGCCCATATTCTGTGTGCATCCTAACCTCCCCCATGCCTGAGGACCCAGAAGACAATGTCAAAAGTAATTGCCATGCCTGGCATGTATAGTGCTGCGTTGGAAAGGTGTGTAACACTGCACACACACACATACTATATATACTGCCCACACACACATAATACATGCACTGCTCACATACACACAATATACTCACCAGGGGCACTTTGACGATCCTGCTTCCATGGGTTCTTTCGACTTCCATACGACACTTTGGTAAATGCCGATCCTTGGCGTCCTCGCCACTCAAGTCGCCATGGAACCCTGGAGTGATGTCTGGAAGACTTCCCGTCCCCATGTAAACTTCAGTACTAAAGGACACTGGTGTTAATATGCTGGGTACATATTTTAACAAGGAGTTGGGGGCTGCGGAGCAAAAAGGGAGGACATGTGTGTGCAGGGCCGGATTAAGCGGGGGGGCACAGGGGGCAAGTGCCCCGGGCCACCCTCTCTCAAGGGGCCTTCCGGACCAGGTGTATTGCTGCCCCCAAATGTCGGAATAAAGGGGGTAGCACAGGGTTCCCAGTGTAAGTGCTCTGTCGGCACTATCAGCACAAGTAAAGCTTTTGCATTTTTTTTTTTTTAATCTTCAGGGCTTTCGTAGCTGCCGTGTAGATGACAGTGTGAGGAGGAGCAGAGAAGAGCTTCCCTGTCTGTCAGGCATAAGGTAAGTTAAGATCTGGGGGGGATGTGTTTGTGAGAATGAGTACTGTATATAAATATAGTGTGTGTGTGTGTGTGTGTGTGTGTGTGCAGTGTATATATTATGTGTGTGTGGGCAGTATATATAGTGTGTGTGTGTGTGTGTGTGTGTGTGTGTGTGTGGGCAGTATGTATAGTGTGTGTCTGTGTGGGCAGTGTATATATTGTGTGTGTGTGTGTGTGTGTGTGTGTGTGTGTGTGTGTGTGTGGGCAGTGTATATATATATATATATATATATATATATATTGTGTGTGTGTGTGTGTGTGGGCAGTATATAAACTATAGTATGTGAGTGTGAGGGGCCAGTATATAAATATAGTGTGCATGGGGTCAGTATGTTAATATTTGTAAGGGAAGGGGGCTCTAAATATAGTGTGGGAGTTAAGCTATATAATGGTGGAGTGCAGGTGGGGGGTAATTATTTAATGAGTGCTATTTTATTTGTGGGGTGATGGTGGGGCAATTTAATTTAATATTGGATCCTATTAATTTAAGATGAGGTGGTTTGGGGCTATTAATTGAATATGGGACTGATTTTGGGAAGGAGGGCTAATTATTAAAGGGGGTGCTATTGATTTATTAACAGGACTGTTTGGGGACTCCTAAAGTTTATTACCTTTTTTTTTTTCAAAATAGGGCCCCGACATCCCAGAATCTACACAAGCAGCAACTGAGCAGCCACAGGTGGTGAAAAGTGACAAGAGCAGGTAGGAGAGAGCAGGACCATCTGCCAACTGTCCTCAATATAGTGGGACAGTCCAGAATGTGGATGACTGTCTCACTTAGTCAGGATTTGGTCTGTCTACAAGGACAGTTGGAAGGTATGTCCTACTTCACACTGTTATGTTGTGATGGCAGAGCTGCATGCAACTAACAGCATACTTGCCAACTCTCCCGGAATGTCCGGGAGACTCCCGCATTTTGCGAGAGTCTCCCGGACTCCTGAGCGAGTGTGGCAATCTCCCGCATCTGGATTATTCTGCCCACTTCCTAGTGAAGTGGGCAGAATTAAGTCCCAAACACCGCGATTCCCGGTGAATCGCGGCATTTGGCCCCGCCCCCGCTGTCAAATGACGCGTTTTGCGTCATCACGTCATGGGGGCGGGTCCAAAATGACGTGCATTTTGGAGCCCCGCCCCCGTTACGCCCACCTCCTCCGCAGGCTCCCGGATTTCAAGATGAGAAAGTTGGTAAGTATGACTAACAGTAGTGCACACAGCATTGCCTGTTTATTTGTCTAAAATGAAGACCATATTACACAATAGGGGGCCCACCTGTCTTAAGTGCCCCAGGCCCCCCAGAACCTTAATCCAGCTCTGTGTGTGTGGGAAGCTGGGGGAAGGCTCACCCCCAACCTAACTATAGATATGAGCATACTGGGGCAGCATAGGGGTGGGAACATAGGGGGAAAACCTATGTTGTATTTACCTATCCCCATATATTCACACACATACACACATATGTATATCTACATACCCACATATAAATATATATATATACATACATACAAACGCCTAAACATATAACTGCTCATGCATACACATCAACATAACATCTACATCCACACGCATACACATATATATATACACACACCTATGTACATACATATATACACCATACTTACCAACTTTCTCAGGCTCTCTTCTAGGAGCCTGCCAGTGGAGGTGGGCGTGAGGGGGGCGGGGCGGCCTAAATCACGGCAGTTTGGCCCCACCCATGTGACATCATGACGCAAAAGCGTCATTTGACAGCGGGGGGTGGAGTCAAATGCCGCGATTCACCGGTAATTGCGGCGTTTGGGATCTTATTTTGCCCACTTCACTAGGAAGTGGGGCACTTCCTAGTGAAGTGGGCAGAATTCGGGAGATTGCCACACTCACCCGGGAGTCCGGGAGACTCTCGCAAAATGCGTGAGTCTCCCGGACACTCCGGGAGAGTTGGCAAGTATGATATACACACATACACATACATGCACACATACCTACACATATATAAAAACACAAACATATATACACACCTTTACCCATATATAGACATACATCCATACATAATCACACACATAATTCCTACCTACACACGCATGAACCAACCTATACACACTTGCATATATACCCTATACACATATATACATACGCACATGTGCATATACATACAAACGAACATATATAAACTCTTTTATATACTTTATTATGATTAATTTTTACTATTTATTTTATTTATTTTATTTCAACATTTATGTTAATATTAGAGATGGGCGAGCTCGGTTCCCCGAGAACCGAACCCACCTGAACTTTGGGTATCCGAGTACCGAGCTGAGTAGCTTGGTACTCTCCCGCCTGCTCCGAATCCAAATCGAGGCCGAACGTCATTGTGTTGTCGTCAGATCTTGGGGCTCGGTTCTCGCGATACTTCAAGATTATAAATACACGCCTCCACAGCAATCCATTGCCATTTGACAGAGGGAGAGAGCAGGGTGTAGTCACAGGCTGATTAGAGCAGGGACAGAGAATCCAATATTCTTATTCCAATTGTTGTAAAAAAAATCGCTAGAGAAGAAAGGAGGATAGAACTTTTTGTTCTTTTCAATATTTGGCACTCCCCAGTGCTTTTGGGGTGTCCCCCCTAATTGTGCATAAATATTTCTGGCTGTCAAAATTACTATCTGTCAGCAGTATCTACCAACTAATTTTTAGCACTCCCCAGTGCTTTTGGAGTGTCCCCCCTAATTGTGCATAAATATTTCTGGCTGTCAAAATTACTATCTGTCAGCAGTATCTTACCAAATAATTTTTAGCACAACAAGTGCTTTGGGCTGAGAATGGATTCAAAGCAGTCCACATATGAGCAGAATGAGCAACCAGGTTCTGTCACCAGTCCTGATGTTAGTGTTCCCAGTACGTCATGTGGACAAGGCGATGTCAAACTACAGAGTGTTTCGAAATCAGTCCAAAAAACAAAAACAAAAAAAAAATATACTGTGTTGAAGCGAAAAAGAAGTGTTACTGAGCAAAAGTTAAGTGCAGATAAAAAAAAATTGCCAACATGCCATTCTACACACGCAGTGGCAAAGAGAGAATGAGGCCTTCACCTTTGGCTATTAGTGGCAGATCCCAAAAAGTTACCGAGCCTACAATTGGTGCACAACTACTGTTACGCGTCAAAGCCGAGCTGCAAGATAACAGTAAGGCATTAGAGGATAATGTTTGCTCTGAATCACAAATGACACCAATCCCTGTGGAGAATCCATCCAACAGTAGTATGTCTAATCGTGAGCATTCTGTTAGTGTACCCATAAAGAAGGGCGCTTTCAGCAGTTCTGCTGATGTGTACCTGAATAGCCCGAGTGTAGCCGCTGATACACAAATTGAGGATGTCACTTTGGAAATGGAAGAGGATGAGGGGGAGATTTGTGGAGGTGACAAGGGCGCTAATGAGGAAGTTGATGAATATGATGCAGTCAGATACCAAATTGCCTTTCTCAATTTCTATTTATATTCTAGACTATATAACGGCTGAATAGTTTTCTATTTTACTCCTAGTGGAGAGGGGATCTTATGCAGACAGATACCAAACTGCCTTTGTCCATTTCTTTGTATATTCGAATTTCTAGCTCTACAATCTATGCAGGCTGCTTTTTTTTCTATTTTACTACAAGTGGATGGGGGGGGGGCGTCTGATGCAGGCAGATACCAAACTGCCTTTGTCCATTTCTTTGTATATTCGAATTTCTAGTTCCACAGTCTGTGCAGGCTGCTTTTTTTATATTCAACTACAAGTGGAGGGCGGGGGGGGGCATAGATAGCCACCAAACTACCGTGGTCCATTTAATTTTACTTCCTAGTTCCACAGTCTGTGCAAGCTGCTTTTTTTTATATTCAACTACAAGTGGAGGGCGGGGGGGGGGGCATAGATAGCCACCAAACTACCGTGGTCCATTTAATTTTACTTTCTAGTTCCATAGTCTGTGCAGGCTGCTTTTTTTAATATTCAACTACAAGTGTAGGGTGTAATATACACCCAAAGACAATGGCTACATTGCCAATAATCAAAGAAGGAGGAGATAGACAACCAGGTTTGTCTGTATAATTTGCAGATAAGTGTTCGAATTAAGGACGACCTACCAGGGATTAAACTGTTTTTTTCATAATTTATTAGGTTTAGAATTACCTTATCTAAGAAACTGGTGGAGCACTAAATTAGGTTATTTTAGACCCAAAAATTTTTTATTTTTTTCGAAAATAGCAAAACAAAACCAAACAAAACCAAAACCAAAACCAAAACATGCAAGGGCGGTTTTCCAAAACCAAAACCAAAACCAAAACACGAAGGTAATTCAGATCCAAAACCGAATGCAAAACCAAAACACGGGGGTCAGTGACCATCTCTAGTTAATATATACCCATGCCCACATATGCATGTGCCTATACCTGCACATCCATATGCATACAGGCCCATGAAATACAATATCTGCAATTATTGCTTAATGACTTAATGTTTTCCTTTATTTATTTTATTTATTTAACTTATTTATTTTTAAGATGAATTTTCCCTGAGGGATTACATCTGAGGTGGGGGGGAGAGGGGGAAATGGACTGCAGGATGAACGGGAAGGGGACATTTGGGATCTCCCTCTCCGCCGCATACACCCTGGAGGGTGGGCTGCATATTCCCTAGGAGCTGAGCAGGAAGCTGCTTGCTCCGGGGACCTGTGGTTGGAGGAAGCGGCTGCACTAAATGTAGCTCGTTGAATGCTGCGGACAGAAGCAGGGAAAAAGGAACATGGTGAGGTGGAGGAGTTATATGTAAAATGGCGCAAATGAAACAATGAAAAAGGGGGGGTGAGAGAAATAACTGTAGGAAAGGCTATGAGCTGTAACAGAGGGGGGGATGTGAATATGATGACAAAGGGAGAGGGAGGAAAATGCATAATGAAAGAGACAAGGGGGAAGACAAAGGAGGGATATGTAGAAATGAAAAAAAGGGGTTAAATGGCCGAGAATGAAGAATAAAACAAGCAGGAACAACAAAAAAACAATGTGGAGGGGGGGGGGTTAAATATGTTTAAATATATTAAAATTCAGAGGGGGGGATGAGGGCAGCCGGGGGGTACGGTGGAAGGGGGAACTAACTGGGTAAATCTGCAAAAAAGGTGCATATGGAGGGAGAGGATACAGGGAAAAAGGGGAGAAACAGGGATATATAGGAGGGAGAGAAGAAAGCAGGAGGAAAGAATGGATCCAGCAGACAAGGAAAGAAGGGAGAAAGGTAAAAATATAAATTAAACAAATCAGAAGTAAGAGTTAAAAGTGAAGTGACTGATACTGATCTTTATTCCTGTTACAGCTCCTCAGGATCTTGTAAAGCAGAATGAGGCAACCAGGAAATGAGACACCCTATAAAAGAACCCAAGCCTTCCCATCTATAATCATTGGTCGGGCCTGCCAACAGGTTAACTCTTTCAGGTAAGTGTAAGCTCGAGTGCAACACTGTCACTATTTAATTGCATTTGTCTATAGGGACTCTCTTGTAAGTGTGTGAGAGGGGCCAGTGTATGTACATTATGTGTGTGTGAGGGGTCAGTGTAACATTATGTGTGTGTGTGTGTGTGTGTGTGTGTGTGTGTGTGTGTGTGTGTGTGTGTGTGTGTGTGTGTGTGAGCGGCTGTTTGTGGGAGGGAAATAGGTTTATTTTTTAAATGGTAACACTATTAATTTAATGTTGGAGCTGGTTGGAGGGAAATAGGTCTATTTATTAAATGTGTATGCTATTAATTTAATGTTTTGGTTGGAGGGATGCCTACTTATAAAATGTTGGTGCTATATTAATTTAACACTGAGGCTGGTTGGAGTTTACTAAATTTCATGTACTCATTTTTTTTCCAAATAGGGCCTCCAACATACCAGGATCCAGACAAGCAGCATCTGATCTAAAGACACAGCAGCCACAGATGGTGAAAGTGACGAGCACAGGTAGGAGAGAGCAGGACAGTCTGCCAGCTATCCTGAATCTGGTGGGATTTATATTATGAGGAGGTCTAATATGTTTAAATGTTGCACTATGGGATTCATGCAGAAGACTGACATATTAACATGATCATTTCATTCTAGCACTTTTTCATGTTTCTGTAGGTAGAGGGCTGCAGTCAGTAACTGTAGTGGCGGGTGGTAGTGATAGGAGACTGCTGTTTTTTTATTACTGGGCTTGCTAACCCTGAACTGCAGTTTCTTGACATGTTAATTATGATTAATACCTAAGTTTAGTTAAAGATAAGGTACAATTTGTGTGAATTGAAAAGTAAGCAGTGGTGGAAGTGGGGTGAATATGGTAGTATGCCATACCGCTACTTCTCATACTGCCTTCATTGTAAAATAATAATCCCATTCACTTGTTTACATTCTGTTAGGAACTCTTCCAGCCGGCACAACACAACCCGGAGTCTACTCTGTCAGTCAGGTGTTCACTGGAGCCCCTGATGGTGGGGACAGACTGGGCTGCAGACTGGCAGAGGGTCGTGAAGTGTGTACCGGCTGGGGAGAACCCAGGCAAGAAGAGTCAGGTCCACGCAGAGGTCAAAAGGCCGGCAGCAGGTATCAGTATCGATGAACAAGCTGAGGTCAGAGGTCACAGGCAGAGAAGCGGAACGGGTAAACGAGCCAAGGATCAGGGTCACAGGAAACACAAGCGAAGTCCAATACAAAGCCAAGGGTCAAACACGGGTAGTCAAAACGTAGGTAGCAGGATACAGGAACTGGAACAAGCAGGTCAGCAGACTGGAGCACAGAAGCTATAACCGGCAATGAGGCAGCAGACCTCATTGCCTTAAATACAGACACAGACCAATCAGCAGTTGAACACACTCCTGCAGGCTAATTTACTAGTATCCAGCAGGGCCAATCAGGGCTTGCCCCTGACCTACACAGTTGCAGGCTAATGCCTGTTACTAAGCCTAATCAGCCCACAGGCTGCCTGCTATGCGCATGCGCCCGGCTACCAGCACCGCCGGGACGCAGCGCTAGTGTACTAGCGTCTGGCCGTTGCCCTGGTAACGGCCGGATAGGAAGAGGAAATGACGTCCCGGTCGTCAAGGTGACGGCCGGGACGCTGGGGCGCATGAGAAGCGAGCCGCGGCGGCTGTGAGTACCGCCGCGGCTCGTGACAGTACCCCCCCCTTGAGGAGGGGTCAAGGGACCCCGACACCCAGGTTTTCTTGGAAATTTCCTGAAGAATTCCTTCAATTGTTTGGGAGCATGGAGTTGTCTCCGTGGAACCCAAGAGCGTTCTTCTAACCCGCGGTTCCTCCACTGTACCAAAAAGTGCACCTGTCCTTGCACTTTTTTGGAATCCAAGATTTTCTGAACACTGTACCTCTGTGGCTTGCCTGAAGACTGGGCTTGAGCTGGATAAAGAACTGGTTTTAACAGAGAACAATGAAATGTGTTTGGAATTCTTAACGAGCCCGGAATTTTTAACCTAAATGCAACAGAGTTCACCTGCTTGATGATGGAAAACGGCCTGATGAATTTAGGGCCCAACTTCTTGCAAGGTTGCTTCAGCCTGATATTTTTTGTAGACAGCCAGACTTTCTGGCCAACCTTAAGAGAGCAGATGGTACGGTGTCGGTCCGAATTTTTTTTTGCAACAAGTGAGGCTTGTCTTAAAGATGAGTGCACTTTCTTCCAGATAACTCTGAGATCCCTGGCAGTGGAACGGATCTCCTGGATACCAACGGACTGGAGAGAATTCAAAGAGTTCGATCTGGGGTGAAAACCATAATTGCAAAAAAACGGAGAGGTTTTGGTGGAGGAGTGACAGGAGTTGTTACAGGCAAATTCCGCCCAGGGCAACAAGGAGGACCAGTTGTCATGGAACTCCGACGTGTAGCATCGCAAGAACTTCTCCAAAGACTGGTTAACCCTTTCCGTCTGCCCATTTGACTGAGGGTGGTACGCTGATGACAAACTAATCTTGATTCCCAGGAGGGTACAGAATGATCTCCAGAACTGCGCAATGAACTGAGAACCCCGATCGGAGACGATGTCTGTAGGGAGTCCATGGAGGCGAAAAATGTGTTGAATGAACAGGACGGCCAAATCTCGAGCAGAAGGAAGCCTGGCTAGTGGAATGAAATGCGCCATCTTGCTAAACCGGTCTACCACAACCCAAATGGTATTGTGTCCCGCAGAGGGTGGTAGATCAACTATAAAGTCCATGGATAGATGTGTCCAAGGTTTAGCAGAAGCGGCTAACGGAACCAACTGCCCTACCGGGCGAGTCCTGGGAACCTTGTTCCTGGCACAAACTTCACAGGACAGGACGTGACCTTTGACGTCGGCAGACAGAGACGGCCACCATACGGTACGGGAAAGTATCTCTAGTGTTTTGTAGATGCCAGGATGTCCAGCAGTCCGACTGTTGTGTGCTTCAACAAGAACTGTCTTCCTTAAATGAACTGGGACAAACAACCGTCCTACCGGAGTGTTGTCAGGAGCCAACTTCTGAAACCTTTGTAAGGTACAGCTCAGATCTTGAGTTAATCCGGCATGGACCATGGATACAGGAACAATGGGCTCTGGGTTAGTGACTGGGGCATGATGTGCCAGAAAACTTCTAGACAGAGCGTCCGCTTGAATATTTTTAGAACCAGGACGATAAGTGATAATAAAGTTAAATCGGGTGAAGAACAGTGACCACCGAGCCTGACGGGGGTTTAGGCGTTTAGCTGACTGAATATACTGCAGATTCTTATGATCCGTTATAACGGAGATCTGGTGTGCAGCGCCTTCCAACCAGTGTCGCCATTCCTCAAAGGCCCATTTAATTGCTAGCAATTCTCGATTTCCCACGTCATAATTGGTCTCCGCTGAGGAGAATTGGCGGGAAAAAAAGGCACATGGATGCAAGCGGTGAGTCTGAGGATCCTTTTGTGACAAGATAGCTCCAGCACCGACGTCAGAAGCATCTACCTCGAGAATAAATGGTACCTTTGGGTCCGGGTGTCTGAGGACCTGAGCGGACACAAAAGTTTCCTTTAAGGTTTTAAATGCATTTATTGCTTGCCGTGACCAAACAGCCGGATCACCCCCTTTGCGAGTCAAGGAAACGATAGGAGCCACGATGTCAGCAAAACCGCCAATAAATCTCCTGTAATAATTGGCGAATCCTAGGAATCTCTGGACCGCCTTGAGGTTATTGGGTTGTACCCAATCCAGGATTGCCTGGACCTTGGTGGGGTCCATGGAGAAACCCTCTGAAGAGATTATATAGCCAAGAAAGGATACCTTCTTAACCTCAAACTCACATTTTTCGAGTTTCGCGTAGAGATGATGTTCCCGTAGTTTCTGTAGGACTTGTCTGACATGACTCCGATGTGCCGGCAATGAATTGGAATATATGAGAATGTCATCTAAGTAGACAACAACAAAGTGTCCCAGGAACTCACGTAACACCTCATTAATCAAATCCTGGAACACAGCAGGAGCGTTACTAAGGCCAAACGGCATGACCAAGTATTCGTAGTGGCCCGAGAGCGTGTTGAACGCCGTCTTCCACTCATCACCTGCTCTAATGCGTATGAGGTTATAAGCACCACGAAGGTCGATTTTTGTGAAGACCGTTGCTCCTCTTAATTGATCAAAGAGTACAGAGATGAGAGGAAGTGGATAGGTGTTTTTAACTGTAATCATATTCAGTCCCCGATAATCGATACATGGTCTGAGTCCACCGTCCTTCTTGGACACAAAGAAGCACCCAGCCCCTACTGGAGACTTAGATGGCCTGATGAAGCCTTTCTCCAGATTTTCATCAATGTACTCCTGCATGGATTTGGTCTCTGGACCGGAGAGAGAATACAAACGTCCCTTGGGTAGTTTAGTACCTGGAATTAACTCGATGGCACAGTCGAACTCCCGGTGTGGTGGTAGAATATCAGCAGCCTTTTTAGAGAAGACATCCCAGAAGTCATGATACTGGGAGGGAAGCTGCTCCGGAATGGACCGAACCACACGTAGAGGTACTGTCAAACAGGACTGTGAACAATGAGAGCTCCACTGGACAATCTCTCCTTTTGCCCAATCTATGACAGGGTTATGACAGGATAGCCAAGGATGACCTAGAATCAAAGGCACTGACGGCATTCAATGAGACGAAAGACTATAGATTCGGAGTGGAGAGCCCCAATCCTCAATTGTAGTAGCGGGGTCTCCCAGGTAACCTTACCGCCTGGCAATGGAGCACCATCTAAGCCACATACCGTGATGGCAGATTTGAGTTTAACCTGCGGAATTCCAGCAGAGCGGGCAAACTCGAAGTCCAAGAAGTTACCTGCAGCTCCACTATCAATGAAGGCCGCCAGACCCACAGAACAAGCACTGAACGTGAGCTGTGCAGGAACCAATACCGCATTTTTTGGGGAGACAATTTGTAGACCTAAGTGAACTCTCCCCTCGTTCCCTAGGCATGCTCGTTTCCCGACTTCTTTGGGCAAGAACGGGAGAAGTGGCCTCTTGCGCCACAATATAAACATAAGCCTTGTGACCGTCTCCTGTCTCTTTCCTCAGAGGAAAGACGGTATGCTCCCAATTGCATTGGTTCCTCACCATCCTGGGAGATAGGAACGAAGGCGGATGGAGGTGATGACGTTTCCTTTTCAGTTTTCCGCTCTTTATATCTCCTGTCAATTTTAATGGAGAGGTGCATCAGATTCTCCAGAGAGCTAGGAGACGGGTATTGCACCAGCGAATCTTTAATCTGTTCGGATAGGCCGACACGGAACTGACTACGTAAGGCAGGGTCGGTCCATCCACTGTCAGGTGACCATCTACGGAATTCCGCGCAGTATTCTTCTGCCGACCGTCGGCCTTGTTTCAAGGACCGTAGATGAGCTTCCGCGGAGGCCACTCGATCCGGGTCATCATACAGTAAACCCAATGCCTCAAAGAAGGAGTCTACGGACTGCATGGCCGGACTGGTCTGTGGCAAAGAAAACGCCCAGGACTGGGGGTCACCCTGTAGAAGGGAAATAATAATCCCAACTCGTTGCTGCTCTGAACCGGAGGAGCGGGGTCTCATCCAAAAATAGAGTTTGCAGCTCTCCCTGAAGTTCCGAAACAAGGTTCTATTTCCGGAGAACCGATCCGGTAAATTCATTTTGGGCTCACAGATGTGATCTGGAGGAGATTGTGAAGCTTTTGTGGCTTCTTCTTGAACAGACATACGCTCAGCCAATCCCTGCATCATCTGATACAAAGACTCAACATGGCCTGCTAGGGTTTGTGCCGGAGACGGTGTGGATCCACTTGCATCCATCCTAATCTTGTCTCCGTGAGTGGCCGGTTATAATGTTAGGAACTCTTCCAGCCGGCACAACACAACCCGGAGTCTACTCTGTCAGTCAGGTGTTCACTGGAGCCCCTGATGGTGGGAACAGACTGGGCTGCAGACTGGCAGAGGGTCGTGAAGTGTGTACCGGCTGGGGAGAACCCAGGCAAGAAGAGTCAGGTCCACGCAGAGGTCAAAAGGCCGGCAGCAGGTATCAGTATCGATGAACAAGCTGAGGTCAGAGGTCACAGGCAGAGAAGCGGAACGGGTAAACGAGCCAAGGATCAGGGTCACAGGAAACACAAGCGAAGTCCAATACAAAGCCAAGGGTCAAACACGGGTAGTCAAAACGTAGGTAGCAGGATACAGGAACTGGAACAAGCAGGTCAGCAGACTGGAGCACAGAAGCTATAACCGGCAATGAGGCAGCAGACCTCATTGCCTTAAATACAGACACAGACCAATCAGCAGTTGAACACACTCCTGCAGGCTAATTTACTAGTATCCAGCAGGGCCAATCAGGGCTTGCCCCTGACCTACACAGTTGCAGGCTAATGCCTGTTACTAAGCCTAATCAGCCCACAGGCTGCCTGCTATGCGCATGCGCCCGGCTACCAGCACCGCCGGGACGCAGCGCTAGTGTACTAGCGTCTGGCCGTTGCCCTGGTAACGGCCGGATAGGAAGAGGAAATGACGTCCCGGTCGTCAAGGTGACGGCCGGGACGCTGGGGCACATGAGAAGCGAGCCGCGGCGGCTGTGAGTACCGCCGCGGCTCGTGACACATTCCCATTATATTTTTCATACCGCCACTTCTAAATTTCCACTTCAACCACTGAACTTAATATTCATCACCTGGAGTATATGACCAGTATCATTCAAAATTCTGCTAGATTCTTTGACAAAATATGGGGTCCATGGTCATTATTTTTTAACTGCTGGGACCACAGTGTGATGCAGTGTAATGATAAAGGAGGGCACAGTGTGATGAGAGGGACAATAATGAGGGGCCGCATGGTGATGCAGGAGGAGCAGCGTGATGTTCGGCGGCACATAGCTTAACCTTATACTTAACTATAGGGGTATATACTATGCTAAAAAAAATATAGTGCTATGGATTGTATCAGGGAGGGGGGGTGCAAACCAATATCTTGCCTAGGGGGCCATAAGGTCTAAATCCGGCTCTGCATCTGTTTTAGTTGCCGGATGGTTGGTGCAAAGTGACACCTCCGTGAGGTCCTCCTACCCTTCTGCCCCTCTAGCTTCACCGCTGGGGGCTCTCACCTTTCATCTAGCTGTACTTTGAGCTTCTGAGTTACTGTGCTTTTTGTTAACTGTACCGTGCTGTCTCACCCTGTATCGTGTTTCTGTATGTCCCTGTACGGCGCTACGGATACCTAGTGGCGCCTTATAAATAAAAATTAATAATAATAATAATAATAATAATAGTGATGACAATCAGCAGCTCTAGTTAGCGGCTTCTGATTGTGTTCCCCCACTATTTATTTCACTCATTAGTGTGGCTGATGTATTATATGAAATCATGGCAATCTTTTGGACTGTGACATGAAAGAAGATTACCATTTCATTGTTAAAGAGAAAAACAACATTTGTCCATATTTAAATTCATTTGTACATTGTATTTTACTGTCAAGCCACTTCTATATGCTACCCCTACACATTCTCTGTGCTATAATGTGAGTAAGAATACACTCTTGTTACTCTTGACATAAGCCTAGCGCATATGCTAGTGTTGTAGAGCTGAATACAAATGCTTTTTCATGCATTCATCTTTTCCTGTCGTTCAATTCTACATTAATCCAATTGCATTATACGCTTATGGAGTCCAATAAACTTGGCTAATATTTAATCGTCGTTGTTTTTTTGTGTTTGCTTTGAGTTCCATAAGATTAAGGTGCCTGTCGTTCCAATGTGAATTTGAATTTATATTCTGGGAGGAATTAGCGCCCTTTCACGTACATTCTTTGTTTATTATTTCTATTGGCCTGTTGATCAAAGTGATGTGAAAGACTACAGGGAAAATGTATCAAGCTGCAATTTTTTTGGACTAATTTGGAACTGCACATTGCCAGCATTTTTCACCTCTAAACTGACTGATTTTATACAAATCTGTATACAAATATGTATTATCCCATGGTTGGAAGGTCAAAACTGAAATCGCCGGCGATGATCTGCAATGTGCAGCAGCTTTAAAACCCAAAAACCCCTGTCTGTTTAAGAGGAAAGCGGTCGTAATTGAAAATGATCCAGTTTCATCTTGGTTGTTTTGTAACCACTGACACACATGTGAGTTTGATCTTACCAGCACTATAAACTGTAGACTGCTGATTCCCTCAGCTTTACACCATCCATTAAAAATGTTAATCTTAACACTCTAAAACTTAACTATAATTAAGACACGACAACTTTGTAGTGGCAAATAAAATAATCTTTTTATTTATTTATTTTATTTATTCTTACCTATAAAGGGTGGCGGCGAGAGCGATTCAATCAGCTAACAACTAATATCTAAAACCGAATAGTGTATGGCCCACAGGCACTCACCACTGGTCCCAGGCACCACAGTCCTTTACGATCGGACGGTGCTAAATCTGGCGTTATCGTGACCACTCTCCTCTGGGCTCCCCAAGACGAACGCGCACAGTGCAGGTCAAGGGGTCCTCGCACAGAGGTACCAAGAGCCAGGGTGCTTCGAAAGAAGCAGTGACGTGCGGCCAATCAGCGGTAGCACCGTATGAATTAGTCGCTGATTGAAAAAGCTCTCCTGCCACGCTGGAGTTCTTTAACAGACCCCCAGCCCGCCACCCATAGACCTCACTAACTGACCTACTCTCCAAAAAAGCTGCTCTATAAAAATCCAATTACCTTCCTCCGACAGGTGAACACCATCATCTCTATACAAGTTACTCAACTCGGATCTTATTAAGGGATGATCTACCACGATCCCTCCTAATTGCAGAATTATTTTCCTTGTTGCTCTATTTAATTCTGCCACCATGTTCTTTATCTTGCGGAGAGCAATTTCCGCTCGCCAGTTAATTTGTGGGATAATATTGGACCAACAAATCATAACTGAAGGCCAAAGCCTCTTAATACTTCTCAGGTCCTCTCTGATAGCGATAATTAAGTCCAACGACTTACCTATGCCCACATCATTACCCCCCAAATGTATCACCAACACATCTGGAGGGCCTGCTTTAGCAATTTCAGCAGACAGAAGTGGCATCAAACCTTGCCATCTCAGACCTCTTTTACTGATCCAACAAATATCAACTGGTCTTACAAAAGCATCTTTACTGTTGGCAAAATTATATCTGGCTGCCCAGAACACAAACGAATGCCCAACAATCCATATGATTATCCTCTGAGTAGAGCAACCTGTAACACAGATAATAGGATCCGTTACCACCAGGTTGAACTCAGTCACCATAAACCGATAGACTCGGCACCATCAATTGAACTTTATAGCACAGCTCCTTGCAGCATGTGAAAATTATGTGACTTCTAAGTGACTGATAACGTGACTTTATAGAATAATTAATTAAGGGGAATAATTAATTAAGGGGAAAAAATTGTTAACCAAAATGAAGGTGAAAACCATAACCACTAATCAGGCCTTGTTCGAAGGAAAAAATGGCAAAAGCCCTTCATGCCCCCGTATAAAAACAAAGGCGAGCAGCAGAGCCCAAGGTTAACACTGGGCGGGGAATATAATATTGCGTATCCATTACCTATTCGGTCTAATACACCTTTTGTACGCATCTGACTTCCAACGCCCTAAAGCTTTAATGGCGCTAACAGAAGAACCACCTTTAGCGGCAACCGTAGCCGCACCAATCCTGAAGGAGTGAGTGCCAAACAGTGACGGGTCTAGACCCACGTGCTTCAGTGCACTCTTAAATACAGCCGTGAACTGAAATTTCGACAAAGGGGATCTGTCATCATGGATTAACCAGGGCTCAGAATTATGTGGTCTAGCTCTTCGAAATTCATTGCACAATGCCACGGAACAGATATCACCATCCCCTTGTGCTGAAATAGATATCCATTGACCACGACCCACCTGATCTGTTTTGGATCTGAGGATTTGACAAGAAAGCATGTTATCATGCAAAAACATATGCTTCGCTGACAAGGCGTTCCCAAAATTATGCTTAGACTGCGCCACTAACTCACTCACCCTGAACGCACCAAAGAAAGCGAGCGAAAAAGCTGAGCGAAAGAGCAACGACTCATAGGCACTGTCTGTAATGAATGCCAGCACAGACATAAGTTTCTTCAAGATATTCCTGTCAACCGGCCTTCTTATATCCTCCTTTCCTGGTTGCATTCGCGACCAACCTTTAAGGGCCTTAGTGACCAAAAACCCCTTAGTGAAATCAGTCCAACCATGAAGTTTGGCCATAAACGAAATTCCTGCCAGCATAGCTGCCATTAAAGTTTTAGAAATGCCCTGCTGATACTTAAGCCAAATAAAATCAAGCATGTCAGCGCTCTGACCTGAGTCACACCGACCGCGCGACTGTAAGTACTGTCCCCATTGTTGCCATGCAGCACGATACACTCTCCTGGTGGAAGGGGCCAACGAAGCTTCCGCCAATCTTACAATACCTGCTTGACTACCTGCCAAACAGAATGGGGACATGGCGTACCTGTAACGTCTGCCTGCGGAGCCAATTCCCTAAAACGTGTCCACTGCCCTCGAGATAACGCGTCTGCCACCTCATTCTCCTCACCAGGAACATGTTTTGCTCTGAATGTAATGTCATTCTCCAGGCAGCGCAACACAAGATGCCTCAACAACTCGATAGCAGGAATGGATGATGCGCTCTGTTTATTAATGCATTGCACTACGCCCAGATTATCGCACCAGAATACCACTTCCTGCCCTCTTAACAGTGACGCCCATAATTCCACCGCAACTACAATGGGAAACAACTCCAGTACCAGTAGATTGCCAAGCAACCCTTTGGCCCTCCATGCCTCTGGCCACCAATCCGCACACCATCTGCCTTTAAAATAAGCTCCAAAACCGACCGACCCAGAGGCGTCTGTTACTAACTCAAGGTGCTTACTAGAAACTGGTGCAGAAGGCCAGATACAAGTGCCGTTAAAGTTCCCCAAGAACCTTAACCACATACGCAAATCCTCTTTAACCTCCTTAGTAAGTGTAACCCGCGCATGTGGACGCGACATTCCCGCTGTAGCCAGCTGCATCTTTCTACAGAACACTTTTCCCATAGGAATAATTCTGCAGGAAAAATTAAAGAAACCTAACAATGATTGGGCCTGGCGTAAGGAAACAGACCTTGAAGCCAACGTAAGTTCAATTGATCTTACCAGCTTCTCCACCTTCTCCTGGGGCAACCTACAACAACCCTCCAATGTGTCAATCTCGATTCCCAAGAATGACAAACAAGGTAAGGGACCCTCTGTCTTGTCGTGTGCCACTGGCACTCCCAAAACAGCAAATAAAGCCTTAGCCGCAAAAAGTATGTCTGCGCACTCTGATGAACCAGCTGTTCCTATAAACAAGAAATCGTCCAAATAGTGAGCTACACCCACATGACCCATTCCTGCCTGTATACACCAGTGCAAGAAGGAGCTGAACGCTTCAAAGAATGCGCAGGACACTGCACAACCCATTGGTAGACATTTGTCTACATAGTACCCATCTGGTAGATGGAAACCCATAAATCTAAACGACTCTGGATGTAGGGGAAGCAGGCGAAAAGCAGATTCAATATCTAGTTTTGCCAACAATGCCCCTGAACCAAAATAGCTAACTAAATCCAAGGCTTGCTCAAACGACTGGTAATTCACTGAGCTGTCCTCCACGCTATGGCATCGTTCACTGATTGCCCTAGAGGATGGGAAAGGTGCTGTATCAGCCTAAATTTCCCTATCGCTTTCTTAGGCACCACTCCCACTGGGGAGATAACTAACTCTGCTATAGGAGGAGATGGAAAAAGGCCAACCATGCTGCCTAAGTCTACTTCTTTCCGTACATTCTCCTCCAAAATCTCTGGGAATACATAGGCCGAGCGCAAATTCTTTTTTGCCTTAGCCGTAACATTACCTACTATGGGAAGGGGAAAACCTCTCTTAAAACCTGCACTTAAAAATTCCGCCTGCTTCCTATCCGGAAACAAGCGAAGCCACCTGTCCAGCTGCACCGTCTGGACCGGCGAACCTGCTTTACTGAGCAGGCCCTGACTCCCCCTTGCCTCTTCCTGCCCCTAGCCCACCTTTAGTGCAATCACGGGCTAAGTATGACCCTTTGCATTTTGCACAAACATGCCTGTACCTACATGCATTTCCCCTAGTGCACGTGCCGCTGTTAAAGGCAAAGCACCTGTTTCTGGTCTGCATTGGGGGAGAACCACGTCTCCCCTGCATCCGAAACCTCTGCGCCCTAACTTCCTGACCTTCACTTTCATTAGGACGCATCATCTCCATCCACGTGTCCACATCCTTACAATCAAAAGGAATGATGCGTTTCCCTTTGACCTTCTCCCGGAAGCTCTCATCATACCTCCGCCAAATTGAGCCTCCATCCCTTCTATAGATCCCTGTAATCAAGTGCAAATATCGCCAAACATCCACCGCCGCCTCAGGCCTAGTTTCCAAATACACCGAAGCAAAGACGCTAAAAGCCGTAACCCAATTGGGGAATGACTTATAGGCCTCCTCTCATATTCCCCCTTTCTCCTTTGCTTTTTCCAGCTCTTTCTTGCCCGTTTTTGTTATAATGAAAATATCTACATATGCTCCTTTTTTAATCCTCTCCCTCGAACTCTTCCTAATTCCGGATGTCAGCGCCGTATACGAACAATGGACTACAGGACCCTTACTACCGCTTTCCTTGACCGCAGCATGAGCTACCTTTTTCTGGCTCTTAGCCCCACTTAAATGCTCATTCAGAATCTTCAATAATTTCTGAGAACTACTTTCCCGATCAGATGAGGACCCACTGCATATAGATGACACACTTGTACTACGTGTAACCGTGTGAGACAAAACTTTACAGCACTCATCTTGCGATGTGATCCCCGGACTTGCCGCTCCTTCCCGCCGAGGCGCACCCTCTGCTGATGTTGCACTCCTTGTGGCTGACAGACGGTGTCTTCTTGATGCCGCCGGACCTTCCACCAAGCCGCCAACACCCATTCCACTACTACTCTGTCTTTCTGGGGGACAAAGAACGTTAGTATTTGAACCACCTGCCCTGTTAGCCGCATGCATGTGCTCCGGAACTACAGACCTAGGCATCCGCCTCACATAATCTCCCTCTCCATAACTTCCATCGCGCGCGCCCCCCTGCTGCCGGCTTACATAACCAGCTGGGGGAGGCCTATGCGGCAATTCTGCTTCAACCGAGTGTCTATCCTGATAAAACGACCCTCCCCTACCATGCGGGTAGTCCCTGGCAACCCCTTGATGACAGCATGCCTGTCCGCTGCCGTGGCCCTTCATCCTACTCTGGTATTGGCCCCCCCATCTACCTGCCTCCCTGTACTGCTCTGCACAACTCTCAGGAGGCAAACGATATGATCCTTGCCTATATGCTCCCTGACTTGGTTGAGGATAAAATGCTGGCCCTCCCCTCCCCGGCCCCCACAATGGGAGAGCGCGCCGCAGCTGATAAGGCCCTCCTGGACCTACCTCTTGCTCCTCATACCCGTAGAACCTCTCCCAATCCCGTCTGTGCACTGCTTGTGCGTTCATGAAATCACAGAACTGCTGTCCCTCGTCCCTCAGATGTAGGTCCTCGCCTACCCCATACTCACTGTCTAGGCTCTCTGCATAGTGCCAGTCATACTGATGACCCCTACTATCCTGATAATCATGCCCCCTTACATGAGTGACAGCCGAGGAATGAGGACTCCTCCTGACCAAGACTCGATCCCCCCATCTACCACCGGCCGCCTGCCGAGCTGCCGGAACCCCTTTCCCCCCCCCTCTCCTGGTAATTCTAGCAGCCACTAACCCCCTCTCCCGATCCTTGCCCGCTGGAGACACAGACCTGGACCTGGCGTCATGCCGGCGTCCTCGCGGTCCCAGCCCTCTGGTCGGGGACGGTGTTTCCACCCTCCATCTCAAAGCCTTACCTCTCCCCCTCACACCCTTTGCCACATGCCTCCGCACGTGAGACCTGCTAGGAGCCCGGCCGTGAATGCGCACAGTACCCACGGCCGGGAGGGATGACGCCTCTACCGCCTCCGTACGTCCCAGACTCAACTCTCCTTGCTGCCCCTCCAGCCCCCCTGCCCCCGCTTGTACCAACTCAGGACCAGGACTCTGCTCCCCGGACCCTACAGGTAAGATGGCGGCCGCCATAACACGGGGACTAAGCGAGAGGTCACTCTCGGCGCGGGGCCATCTTTTCCCTTGGGCACGATGGGCAGCTGCCCGGGGACCCCATGGGCAAGGGGACCCCATAGGCACGGCTCTTAATGAGAATAAATAATCCTGCAAAAGAAATTAACCTGAAAAAAAACCTGCAAGGGTCACTGAGCAAGTACATCTATCTATCTATCTATCTATCTATCTATCTATCTATCTATCTATCTATCTATCTATCTATCTATCTATCTCTATATATCTATATCTATATCTGTATCTGTATACATCTATATATCTATATCTATATCTATATCTAGGGGCCCCGGTGCACTGCTTTGCCTGGGGGCCCATAATGTTGTTAAGATTGCCCTGTCTCGGCGGGGAGCTCAGCCAAATCACTAAAACGGGCAGGGGGACCCACGCTGCGCCTGGGGCGAGACATATCTCCCACAATTTTGGAAGCAATTAACTGGAAAAACTTGCAGCGCTAGAACTGAACCCAGACAATATCAGCAAAAACCAGCAATTAAATAACCAATGCTAACCCAGAACAGAAATCAGACACAATGAAAAACACAGATATTGAAACCACAAAAGCAACTTCAAAACCAAATAATTTCACTCAGCGTGACAGTGATCCGGCCAGCAGGAAATCCCGATGCAAAAGGAAGTTGCAATGCCTAGCCAGGGATATATATAAAAATCTTCTTTCACTCCTCCCCCTAACATCCGGGAGCAGCAACTTCCTGGCACATTAACCCCTAATGTCCGTGTCCAGCTTCGTGACAAGCAGCTCCGTTTATCTCCATTCAGCTTAAGGGCTTCATTCTTAATAAAAACCTGGCTACTTATTTTAGTTGATAGGGGTTTGAGGAGCTATAGGAGTAGAGGAGTGTGTTTTGTTGAAGTAAGTCTATTCTTGTCCTTGACATCTGAACGTTGTATTGTGGATTTGCACTGTCTTATTAATTATTTGTGTGTCATCATCCTTATTATAGACTGTCTTTTGGTTTAATTTCTGTCTGTGTTATTTGTGTGGGAGTGTAGTATGAGTGTCAGTGTTTTTAGTCTAGTGTTTCTTTTTTTCTGTGTTTTGTCTGACATATTTATTTGAGGTGAGTTCAAGAAGAGGGGATGAGGCAAGGGACATGGGGAGGAGGAACATAGCCTTTAAAAAAGGACAATGGACCACTGTCACAAAATGTCACACATTAAAAGGAGGCTGAAAGAGAAAATGGAGGTTAAGCTACAGGAGGTGTTCCTCCCTTTATGACTGAATATAGCATATAGCAGCTATGAGGAATAGCTAAAACCAATTCTTTGATGGGAGATAATAGAAGGGAAGAACATACAGGACATGTCCCAGCATCAGGCTGTTGAATATAACCAAGAGATTACCCCTAAATGTATTTAGATAATAATGTCCTATCACAAGCTATACAAAAGCATAATACATGTTTTCTAATGAATGCAAGCCAGCGGACAAATGTAAGTATTTGAATATGCCATTTGTAAAACATGTTTTTAGTTCACATTATTTCACATAAATGTGCTTTACAAGCAACATAAAACAATTTATATGTTGTCCCATGGTTCAACCCACAGGTTCATCACAAAGCCACCACCATGCACACAGCAGGCTGATGATGATTAGGACACCTCCTCTCCCCCCAAAAAAGGTGTAGATGAGGAAGTAAAATTAACATATATAATGGTCCACACATACACGCTTACAGATAAGTTTCTCACACCTGCACGTGTACCACACTACCCAACCAATCACATTCTAGCTGTCATTTTGCAGAATATACTAAATAAATGATGACTAAAATGTGATTGGTTGCTATAGGCAACATCTCCACTTTTTTAAACCCACAATTTAGTAGAGCTAACCCTTAACCTTAGGTGTCCCAACATTGCTGCTTTAAATTTCAAGTGACAGACGTCGCAATGACGTCAGCCTGCACTGCCCAACACTTCTTCAATCGGAAACACTTGCTGTCATCATGCTGATCAAATCGGAGATCTCCAGCGTTGTCATGAAGGTAAGTCTAATTATTTTCCATTCACTTTTGCAGCTTTTCGGATTTTTTTCTGTAGGGCTTCTCCATGTCAGCATAGTCACAATAGTTTATTTGTACCCAGCCCTTTCAAAGAGGAGAAGGAGTGAGAACAACGGAACAGTTTGTTGTGCGACACAGACGTACACACAGAGACACAGAAGCAGCAGCAGCAGTAGCACACAGAGGAGACTCTAGAACTGAAGTATTTTCCTCCAGAGAAAGGGAAAAACAGCAGCGAAGGAGTGTCCCACTGCCAGCAGCCACAAGGGAAAGAAGAAGCCTGAACAGTCAGTCTACGGGGGAGAGCAGCAATGGCAGAGGTCTCAGTGACCAGGAAGGAAAAGGTAAGTGCTCTTTCTCTGTGTGTGTGCCCCAGCATAGTTCCAGGCCTCCACCTCTAGCTCCCACCTTGCCTCATAACCCTTAGGCCGGCCATCCCTAGTGTCATCTTCATTAAGCTTAGCTCTAGGCCTGGTCCACAGCCACTGCCGCTAGGCCTGATCCATAACTACTACCCCTAGGCCACAGCCCGTAGGTCTCGCTAGGTCCCCCTGCCTGTACCAACTGCCGCAGAAACACCTTAGTAGGCCACCACTAGTCTAACGCCCGTAGCGAGAGTGTCTTTTTGTATCGCCTAGTGCTTATTCGCCAAATTGCGATTGTATACCATACCCACTCCCTCTATCTCAGATTTTCCTCTTTATTGTATCATTGCTGTGTTGTGTATCTCTTATTGCGGATTGTGCGCACACGATAGTTGTCGCAGATAATGTTAATGTTACCGATAATGCTAATGCTACTGATACGGTTGGAGTAGTTAAAAATGCTGTCTCGGTGTGTACAGATGAGAGGGTGGTTGCGATTGAGCATAAGGAGCGGGGGGGTAATTTGAGGAGTGAACTCAGCCCGACTCAGGCCAAAATCATTGATACTACATATGGTCCCTTATGCATAACAGACAGAGTCAGGAAAGCGGCTGCTTTAATAGAAAGTGCGTCTAAGACTATGCCTAACATGTTGGTTGGTGGTAATGTACTAGTGAGCAGTTCTGGAGTCTGTATGACAGCCTCAGAAGAGGCAGGCCCTTCATCGCGTCAAAACTTGTGGGGGGTAGCAGTCTTAGGGTACAGGGAGATATTGTTGTCCAGGGCTCGATTATGAGGTCAAAAGATCCTCTCCCGGGGCCAAGTACAAGTTCTCTCCCGGGGTCAGGCCAGGTAGATCCAAGTTCCCTCCCGGGGCCAAATACAAGTCCTAAGAGTCCTCTCCCGGGGCCAAGTATTCACCCAGGGCTGATGTCATATGCGGGTGCAGTATCTAACTTAGGTTTAAGGCCCAGTATGAATACCCAGAATATAGGGCCTGGCCCAACGGCGGCTCAGCCCTTTAGGCGTCGCAACGTTGTACAACTAAAATATATGGGGAAAGACCCCCCTAACAGACCAGATTTTTTAAAAGTTTTCCTAGAGTCATTTAAGTTTGTCCCAGCGGATCTCTTTGCCTGCATCCACCCTGTTAACACTGCGGAGTATGATGTAAGCTTCGTGTCATATCAGGGCCTGCAGACTTTCTGGAGCAGGTGGGGTGGGTGCAGGTCGAGAGATCCATGGGTTAATTATAAGGCTATCGCCATAACTCGCCAGGAGCGAGTTAAAATTACTATATTGGTAAGAAACGAGTCTATACCAGCAGCGGACCTTGGGTTTTGGGTGGGGAGATTTGCAAAGATGGTTTCGCCTCTGGTCAAAGTGCCAGACCCAAGTCATGGCGTCTGGGGTGGCGGATGGTCCACCACAGTAGATCTAAAATGCACGGAGGCTGGCCTAGTACACTTGCCGTCCGCGGCTTTCATTGGTCGCGATAGGATCCAATGTTTCTACCCGGGCCAGCCGAGGATGTGCCACAGATGTGGGGACTTCCGCCACCTCAGTGCCAACTGTCCCCAACAAAAGTGTGGGCATTGTGGGGGCATGGGCCACGAAACCAGGACATGCAACCAAATCAGGTGCAATTTATGTGGCACAATAGGCCACCCCTTCAGTAAGTGCCCCCATGCGGCTCATAACGCCGCGGTTACAGATGAAGAAATAATGAGGGCAGTCGAGGTGGTAGAAAATATGGAACCAGTGGAGAAACCGGCAGAACCCGTGGAAAGTCCTGCTCCTCCGCCAAATCCCCCACCCCTTGTAACTAAGTTATCAGTACCTTCGATGGCCAAAGTTCAGACAAATGAATGGTCCAGGCAAAAGAGCAAAAGCAAGAAGAAGGGTACGGGGAAGGAAGGGTTAGTTCTATCAAACAGGTTCCAGTTCTTGTCAAGTGAGGAAGAAAGTATGGAGGAGGGGGAGATTAGGGTGAATAGGGAAGGTGCTTTAGTCCAAGGAACCAGGCAAAATAGGAAATCACAAAAGTCAAGGGACCTGCCTTTAGGGGAGATAGCAAAAATAATGAGAAAGACCAGTGTCAGGAAAACTGCTAGGCACTATTTGAAGGATAAGGTGACAACCCCATCTGGGCCTCCTTCCGTAGAAGACCTAGTTCCCCCCTTGATACAGGATCCCCCCCCTGGCCATCCCATAGAAGCCGGCCTCCCTAGTGGGGTGCCAGAGTCCCCGGTGGTGAGAGATCAGTCTTCAGGGAGTGACCCGGTCCTTGTTCCTCAGAGTCAGGATCCTCCCGTGTGTCCTGTACCTCCTAATCAGAAACCCCTTGAGGTCCCCCATAGCAAACCCTCTGGTTTGCCTCATGATCCGGTTAAGTTGTTGGGAGCAGGGCCCCTGGGTGGCGGTGATCCTGGTGGGTCAACGGGTAGGATGCTAGGGTCAGGCGGAGTCCCTCCCTTGGGGGAAGAAGTTGTCCTCAGGGGGGAGGAGTCTTTGCAGGCAGGCCTTAGTTATAAAAGGTTTGGCTCCTCTGATGAGGATTCAGGGAGGAAAATAAAAAAGAAGTGAGTTGTTACTACTGTCTAAAGCTCTGAAGGATGGCTTCCCAGCCCATTAGATTTGCCACTATTAACGTGGCATCTATTCTTTCCGAACGAGCTCGTTATCTGGCCTTTGATTTTTTCAGCACGGTTGAGGCTGATTTTTTATTTTTGCAGGAGACCATATTAGGTCAACTAGCCGACCTACATAAAGCCAAAAGAGAGTGGAGGTGTGGGCCCTCCTACTGGTCTCTTGCGGCCGAGCCGTACGGTGGGGTGGCGGTGCTTTTTACCGGCATGATAACCATCCAGCGAGTCATTGAGCTTGAGGTAGGTAGGTGCATGGTGATAGATGTCAAACTGAGGGGGCATGACTTAAGGCTGATTAATATTTATGGACCCCAAACAAAGTGGGGTCGGAAATGCCTCTTCAGCGCCATAAAGCCATACCGTTTTACAGCCCGGCAGATAGTCTTTGGTGGTGATTTTAACACCGTCACTAGGACAAAAGACAGGGGAGGTTCAAGGACTTCTCTGGGCTATGATTCCCTTTTTTTAGTAAGTATGGTCAGGCAGGCTGGTCTGGTGGATGCACACATTCGTCATTTTCCAGACCACACGGGTTTCACTTTTTATAGAGGTAGTTGTAGGTCTAGGATAGATAGGTTTTTTGTTAAGGAGAGCTCGAAAACCTTGGCTCCAGAGCTGAGGCCGGTAGAGTTCTCCGACCACGTTTACCTATCTATGTCCTTGAATGCTTCGGAGACTCTTCGGAAGGGTAGGGGTCTTTGGCGCCTGAACTCTAAGCTCCTAGAGGAGGAGTTGATAAGACAGTCTTTTAGGGACTTCTTTGAATCCCAGGAATCACTTTTGGAGGCAGGTTGGAGTAGGTCTGAATGGTGGGAGATGCTGAAGAAAAGGACCCGGAGCTTTTTTCGGGGCCTTGTAGCCAGAAATAACTTGTTAAAAGAGAGCACCTACATGGCACTGAGGAAAAAACTTGGGTTCTTGATCTCTGGCCAGGGGGATAGTGGGGAGATCCCCCAGGTGAAGGCTCAGATGAGAGAGATACAGTATGACCGGTATGCATCCTTGGTTCTGGAGAGGGATTATGGGAGGTACCATTCGCCCGATCCTTTCCAGAGCTGTAGGAACTCGGTAGATGCTAAGGAGGTGAGGGGCTTGCGCGATGCTGAGGGTGTCCTTAGGGAAGAGAAGGAGGGCATTCTTGGTGTTGTGCGGTCCTTCTATTCCGATCTCTTATCGGAGAAGTCACTTGACAAAGAGAGGATGGACCAGTTTTTGAGGGAAACTCCTGGCCTTGGTGATTTTAGCGGCCTGCTTGAGTTCTTGGGCGATGAGATAACGGTGGACGAGGTCAGGATGGCGATAGATGGTTTATCTGTCAAGAAAGCCCCAGGCCCAGATGGTCTTACATCTGAGTTCTTTAAAATCTTTGGGGACATCCTGGCTCCGCATCTCATGGAGGTTTTTAATGAGAGCCTGGGCAGAGGTTTATTGCCTCCCTCCATGAGGGTCTCTGCCCTTATCTTACTGTCCAAGGGGAAAGATCAGTCATGTATTGAGAACTGGCGCCCCATCGCTCTTCTCAATACTGACAGGAAGATTCTGGCGAAGGTGCTTTTTAATAGAGTGATGCAGGTTTCCGGCCAGTTGCTCTCTCCTTCTCAGCACTGCACTGTGAAGGGCCGAAGCACTTTCAGTGCTGTGCTGACGGTGCGGGAGGCCTTTGAGCGGTGCCGTGCGGAGAAGTGGGGGAAGTACCTTTTAGCCTTAGATCAGTCGAAGGCTTTTGATAGGGTAAATCATGAGTACCTTTGGGCTCTACTTCTGTGGTATGGTCTTCCAGTGCGGGTGGTGAATTGGCTCCATACCATTTATAGACAAGCCGAGAGCTTCCCTCTTGTGAATGGTTGGGTGGGTCAGTCCTTTGAGGTCAGCTCTGGAGTAAGACAAGGTTGTCCCCTGAGCCCCCTCCTGTATGTGTTTGCCATAGATCCCTTCATCAGAAGGGTTGGTGGTAGCTCGTTGGGAGGTGTGCTATTGGGTCCGGAGTGCCCCTTGAAGGTAGTGGCCTACGCTGATGATGTTACTGTTGTCTTGTCGAGTTCCGCGGAAGCTGAGGAGGTAACGACTCTGGTCCGTGGGTATTCTGAGGCCAGTGGCTCATTAGTAAACCAGGAAAAGAGTAAAGTTTTCTGGATGGGGGAGGAGGGTTGTGAATTCAACCTTCCAGACAGTCTTCCCCGGGCGAGTGAGAAGATCAAAATTTTAGGGATTCTTTTTGGCCCTGGTGATTATGCCAAGCAAAATTGGGAGTTAAGGCTGGAGGAAGCTTCCCGGAAGGTAGTGAGCTGGAAGAGGTGGAAACACTCTCTCCGGGAAAGGGTGGACCTGATCAAGACCTTCCTGATCCCGGTATTCCTGTACATCAGCTATGTGTGCCTTTTGCCGGAGTCTTTATGGTCTAGGGTTTATGCAGTTTTCTTCCAGTTACTCTGGGGGAATAGGCTGAATCTGGTCAAGCGGGCTGTGACCTACCGACTGAGGAAGGATGGGGGCCTGGGTATGATTAACCCTGTGCTGTTCTTTATGTCAACCTTTCTGAAGTTGCACCTTAGTAGTCTCCTAGTTGAGACCCCTCCTCAGTGGGTGGGAGGCTTCAGGGTATGGGTGGATCCCTTCCTCAGTGCATGGTATGGGGGAGGCACCGTTAAGAGTTTCCGGGTCCGGCATGGGTATCTCCCGACCTACGTTTCCTTGGGATTGAAGGTGACAAGGCGTTGGGGCTTAGGGGCGGGGGAAGTTGGGAGCTCTTCTAGAAGGGAGTTGGAGAAGAGAGTCCTGCACTCCCACTTTTGGGTTCCGCTGTCACTGAGAGACTGCCCAGGTGATGTGAGTTCGGTGGGGCTTTCCTTGATTAATTCAGAGAGAGTCCCGTTGAAGCTTCAGGACATTGCCTGGCTCTCCTTTCACGGGAGACTTTATGTAAGAGGGAACCTCAAGCACAGAAATGCTGATGATCGTGGCTGCCCACGGGAGGAGTGTCTAGGGGTGGAGGAGACTATGGACCATTTCTTGCTCGAGTGTCCCTTTAATTTAAAGGTTTATAAAAGAGTCTCCAGGTCGCTGGGGATCCCCTGCCTTTCGGGGCTTAGTTACCCTGAATGGGTCTACGGGGCATTCAAGGCAAGGTGGAGGGCTTTTGATTTCTGTACACTTTTTTTAGTCAGTTTAGTGGTCAGGTATTTCACATGGAACGCACGGTGTCAGGTCACCATCCGGCAGAAAGTCCTTCCCTGTGAGGTAGTGGTGGAAGATATTCTCCACGAGGTGTGGAAATTGAGGGGCATGGAGGGTCGCCGGATGTCCAATGCTAACTGGCTCAGGCTGTGGCGGAGTCTGAGACCTCCTTAGGGGGTCAAAGTCTGGTGCCTCTCCTTTCTAAGTGGCTTCTCTTGCTGTCCTTTCACCCCATTAGATTTTGTGTGGTGGAAAATTTTTTCAAGTATGGCTTACATGCACCTACAACTTGCTTCTTAGTGGGATACGGTGATGTATATGAGTTGGGTTTGTTGTTTGTATGGTGGCACCTTCTTGTTTTATGTGATTTTATCCCTTTGTATTTACTGGACTTATGAATTGGGCAAATAGCCCTTCTGGACTTTCGGTTAAGTTAGGCAAATCAGCCTTTGTTTTCAGTTGGTCTTTTTTAATATAGGTTGGTGCCACCTTTAGTAAAGTTTATTGGTTTTATTGTTTCATATGTAATGTTATGTTGCAAGTTTTAAATAAAAAACATTAGCAGGACAGAGAGAGGAGGTGTTTTGTTTCAGCTCTGACTTCCAGAAGCCTGCAGGGTAAAGTTCTGTGCCTAGCCCAGCCTTGATGGAGGATCCTGGGGGGGGAGTGGAAAAGAGCCCCCAGGCTTCTGGGCCTATGGAGTTATGTATGGAGAATAATACTACCAGCCGGCCTGATATCAACTGTGCCACGGATCTGGTCCCTCCAACTGAAGGGGTTTCCCCGGGATCTGTGGATGTGGTTTCCCTAAGCATGATGGAGGAGATGGACGTACACCCAGGGCCTAGTGAACTTACCAGGCCTAAGCTATCCCGTATGAAGTCTAATACGGGGGGGCAGGAGGTGGAGATGTGTACCCTGACTCCAGTGAGGCAACTGGGGCCCGGGGTGAAACTGTCAGCGGGGTTGAACATGCAGCCGTGTGTGGACCTGGAAACCCTGCAGCCTGTGCTGATACAACAGGCTAGGGGAGGATCCTCCCGTTCGGGACCCAGGATGGGGTCTGGAGGGGCCCGGGAGATCCAGGCATCTGACTCTGTGATGCAACAGGAGTCGGGATCGGGTGAGGTGGAGGACAGGCCTAATATGGCGGTGGATCCGGCAACAGTGTGTCTGCCAGATTCGGAGGACAGTGAGCCAGATGAGATGGAGATTGGTGCTCAGATCAAGACACTGGAACTGGAAATCAGCGGTCTTGACAGACTTATCACTAAAAAGAGAAAGAAAAGGAATCGCGCTTTTAGCCGCGACAGAGCGATGTACTCGACGGAGATTGAAGAGCTAGCCGAAACCCTGAAAGAAAAGGAAGAATTGCTGGTTAAATTAAAAGTGATTAAACAGGCAACGCTCCTAGAAGACTCAGCGCCGCTGCCTCCAAACATGGCGGCCGGGTCGCAGGAGGTAACCGAAGATGGCGGTCTCTACAGCGAGATCCGTGTGTTGGAGGGTGAGCAAAGGTCGGTGAAGGGCCAGGTAGGAAACAAAGGTGTCCCCGGTGGGTGTACAGTGCGGGGTTCTGTAGGGGGGACCGTATTGTATTCCCAGCCGCCCGCGGCTTTTCCGGAAGATACCGGAAGTGACAAATCGGCCCAGAGACCGGTAAGCTCCATGATCCCTTCGGACTCAAAGAATGTTAAGATTAATGTAATAAAAGCAATACCTAGCGGTAATGTGGCAGCAGCTGAGGCGGGGTCTGATCCAGGGAGTACCAGGGTGGTAGCCTGTGACACAGCAGCTGTGCTGTCCTCCGTGGCGCAGTCTCGCTGTCGGCCTGACCCAGCGATCCCGATCAGTACATCCGTTGCTGACAATGCTAATGCTACTGATAATGCTAATATTATTGATTGTGCTAATGTAGCTGATAATGCTAATATTACTGACAATGCTAATGTCACTGGTAATGCTTGCGTTACTGATAATGCTAATATTATTGACAATGCTGGTGTAGTTATCAATGTTACTGACAATGCTAAAATTGCTGATAATGCTAATGTCGCAGATAATGTTGATGTTACTGATAATGCTAACGTAGCTATTAATGTTACTGACAATGCTAATATTGCTGATAATGCTAATGTCGCAGATAATGTTAATGTTACCGATAATGCTAATGCTACTGATACGGTTGGAGTAGTTAAAAATGCTGTCTCGGTGTGTACAGATGAGAGGGTGGTTGCGATTGAGCATAAGGACCGGGGGGGTAATTTGAGGAGTGAACTCAGCCCGACTCAGGCCAAAATCATTGATACTACATATGGTCCCTTATGCATAACAGACAGAGCCAGGAAAGCGGCTGCTTTAATAGAAAGTGCGTCTAAGACTATGCCTAACATGTTGGTTGGTGGTAATGTACTAGTGAGCAGTTCTGGAGTCTGTATGACAGCCTCAGAAGAGTCAGGTCCTTCATTGCATCAAAACTTGTGGGGGGGTAGCAGTCTTAGGGTACAGGGAGATATTGTTGTCCAGGGCTCGATTATGAGGTCAAAAGATCCTCTCCCGGGGCCAAGTACAAGTTCTCTCCCGGGGTCAGGCCAGGTAGATCCAAGTTCCCTCCCGGGGCCAAATACAAGTCCTAAGAGTCCTCTCCCGGGGCCAAGTATTCACCCAGGGCTGATGTCATATGCGGGTGCAGTATCTAACTTAGGTTTAAGGCCCAGTATGAATACCCAGAATATAGGGCCTGGCCCAACGGCGGCTCAGCCTTTCAGGCATCGCAACGTTGTACAACTAAAATATATGGGGAAAGACCCCCCTAACAGACCAGATTTTTTAAAAGTTTTCCTAGAGTCATTTAAGTTTGTCCCAGCGGATCTCTTTGCCTGCATCCACCCTGTTAACACTGCGGAGTATGATGTAAGTTTCATGTCATATCAGGGCCTGCAGACTTTCTGGAGCAGGTGGGGTGGGTGCAGGTCGAGAGATCCATGGGTTAATTACAAGGCTATCGCCATAACTCGCCAGGAGAGAGTTAAAATTACTATATTGGTAAGAAACGAGTCTATACCAGCAGCGGACCTTGGGTTTTGGGTGGGGAGATTTGCAAAGATGGTTTCGCCTCTGGTCAAAGTGCCAGACCCAAGTCATGGCATCTGGGGTGGCGGATGGTCCACCACAGTAGATCTAAAATGCACGGAGGCTGGCCTAGTACACTTGCCGTCCGCGGCTTTCATTCGTCGCGATAGGATCCAATGTTTCTATCCGGGCCAGCCGAGGATGTGCCACAGATGTGGGGACTTCCGCCACCTCAGTGCCAACTGTCCCCAACAAAAGTGTGGGCATTGTGTGGGCATGGGCCACAAAACCAGGACATGCAACCAAATCAGGTGCAATTTATGTGGCACAATAGGCCACCCCTTCAGTAAGTGCCCCCATGCAGCTCATAATGCCGCGGTTACAGATGAAGAAATAGTGAGGGCAGTCGAGGTGGTAGAAAATGTTGAACCAGTGGAGAAACCGGCAGAACCCATGGAAAGTCCTGCTCCTCCGCCAAATCCCCCGCCCCTTGTAACTAAGTTATCAGTACCTTCGATAGCCAAAGTTCAGACAAATGAATGGTCCAGGCAAAAGAGCAAAAGCAAGAAGAAGGGTACGGGGAAGGAAGGGTTAGTTCTATCAAACAGGTTCCGGTTCTTGTGAAGCGAGGAAGAAAGTATGGAGGAGGGGGAGATTAGGGTGAATAGGGAAGGTGCTTTAGTCCAAGCAACCAGGCAAAATAGGAAATCACAAAAGTCAAGGGACCTGCCTTTAGGGGAGATAGCAAAAATAATGAGAAAGACCAGTGTCAGGAAAACTGCTAGGCTCTATTTGAAGGATAAGGTGACAACCCCATCTGGGCCTCCTTCCGTAGAAGACCTAGTTTCCCCCCTTGATACAGGATCCCCCCCCTGGCCATCCCATAGAAGCCGGCCCCCCTAGTGGGGTGCCAGAGTCCCCGGTGGTGAGAGATCGGTCTTCAGGGAGTGACCCGGTCCTTGTTCCTCAGAGTCAGGATCCTCCCGTGTGTCCTGTACCTCCTAATCAGAAACCCCTTGAGGTCCCCCATAGCAAACCCTCTGGTTTGCCTCATGATCCGGTTAAGTTGTTGGGAGCAGGGCCCCTGGGTGGCGGTGATCCTGGTGGGTCAACGGGTAGGATGCTAGGGTCAGGCGGAGTCCCTCCCTTGGGGGAAGAAGTTGTCAACAGGGGGGAGGAGTCTCTGCAGGCAGGCCTTAGTTATAAAAGGTTTGGCTCCTCTGATGAGGATTCAGGGAGGAAAATAAAAAAGAAGTGAGTTGTTACTACTGTCTAAAGCTCTGAAGGATGGCTTCCCAGCCCATTAGATTTGCCACTATTAACGTGGCATCTATTCTTTCCGAACGAGCTCGTTATCTGGCCTTTGATTTTTTCAGCACGGTTGAGGCTGATTTTTTATTTTTGCAGGAGACCAGATTAGGTCAACTAGCCGACCTACATAAAGCCAAAAGAGAGTGGAGGCGTGGGCCCTCCTACTGGTCTCTTGCGGCCGAGCCATACGGTGGGGTGGCGGTGCTTTTTACCGGCATGATAACCATCCAGCGAGTCATTGAGCTTGAGGTAGGTAGGTGCATGGTGATAGATGTCAAACTGAGGGGGCATGACTTAAGGCTGATTAATATTTATGGACCCCAAACAAAGTGGGGTCGGAAATGCCTCTTCAGCGCCATAAAGCCATACCTTTTTACAGCCCGGCAGATAGTCTTTGGTGGTGATTTTAACACCGTCACTAGGACAAAAGACAGGGGAGGTTCAAGGACTTCTCTGGGCTATGATTCCCTTTTTTTAGTAAGTATGGTCAGGCAGGCTGGTCTGGTGGATGCACACATTCGTCATTTTCCAGACCACACGGGTTTCACTTTTTATAGAGGTAGTTGTAGGTCTAGGATAGATAGGTTTTTTGTTAAGGAGAGCTCGAAAACCTTGGCTCCAGAGCTGAGGCCGGTAGAGTTCTCCGACCACGTTTACCTATCTATGTCCTTGAATGCTTCGGAGACTCTTCGGAAGGGTAGGGGTCTTTGGCGCCTGAACTCTAAGCTCCTAGAGGAGGAGTTGATAAGACAGTCTTTTAGGGACTTCTTTGAATCCCAGGAATCACTTTTGGAGGCAGGTTGGAGTAGGTCTGAATGGTGGGGGATGCTGAAGAAAAGGACCCGGAGCTTTTTTCGGGGCCTTGTAGCCAGAAATAACTTGTTAAAAGAGAGCACCTACATGGCACTGAGGAAAAAACTTGGGTTCTTGATCTCTGGCCAGGGGGATAGTGGGGAGATCCCCCGGGTGAAGGCTCAGATGAGAGAGATACAGTATGACCGGTATGCATCCTTGGTTCTGGAGAGGGATTATGGGAGGTACCATTCGCCCGATCCTTTCCAGAGCTGTAGGAACTCGGTAGATGCTAAGGAGGTGAGGGGCTTGCGCGATGCTGAGGGTGTCCTTAGGGAGGAGAAGGAGGGCATTCTTGGTGTTGTGCGGTCCTTCTATTCCGATCTCTTATCGGAGAAGTCACTTGACAAAGAGAGGATGGACCAGTTTTTGAGGGAAACTCCTGGCCTTGGTGATTTTAGCGGCCTGCTTGAGTCCTTGGGCGATGAAATAACGGTGGACGAGGTCAGGATGGCGATAGATGGTTTATCTGTCAAGAAAGCCCCAGGCCCAGATGGTCTTACATCTGAGTTCTTTAAAATCTTTGGGGACATCCTGGCTCCGCATCTCATGGAGGTTTTTAATGAGAGCCTGGGCAGAGGTTTATTGCCTCCCTCCATGAGGGTCTCTGCCCTTATCTTACTGTCCAAGGGGAAAGATCAGTCATGTATTGAGAACTGGCGCCCCATCGCTCTTCTCAATACTGACAGGAAGATTCTGGCGAAGGTGCTTTTTAATAGAGTGATGCAGGTTTCCGGCCAGTTGCTCTCTCCTTCTCAGCACTGCACTGTGAAGGGCCGAAGCACTTTCAGTGCTGTCCTGACGGTGCGGGAGGCCTTTGAGCGGTGCCGTGCGGAGAAGTGGGGGAAGTACCTTTTAGCCTTAGATCAGTCGAAGGCTTTTGATAGGGTAAATCATGAGTACCTTTGGGCTCTACTTCTGTGGTATGGTCTTCCAGTGCGGGTGGTGAATTGGCTCCGTACCATTTATAGACAAGCCGAGAGCTTCCCTCTTGTGAATGGTTGGGTGGGTCAGTCCTTTGAGGTCAGCTCTGGAGTAAGACAAGGTTGTCCCCTGAGCCCCCTCCTGTATGTGTTTGCCATAGATCCCTTCGTCAGAAGGGTTGGTGGTAGCTCGTTGGGAGGTGTGCTGTTGGGTCCGGAGTGCCCCTTGAAGGTAGTGGCCTACGCTGATGATGTTACTGTTGTCTTGTCGAGTTTCGTGGAAGCTGAGGAGGTAACGACTCTGGTCCGTGGGTATTCTGAGGCCAGTGGCTCATTAGTAAACCAGGAAAAGAGTAAAGTTTTCTGGATGGGGGAGGAGGGTTGTGAATTCAACCTTCCAGACAGTCTTCCCCGGGCGAGTGAGAAGATCAAAATTTTAGGGATTCTTTTTGGCCCTGGTGATTATGCCAAGCAAAATTGGGAGTTAAGGCTGGAGGAAGCTTCCCGGAAGGTAGTGAGCTGGAAGAGGTGGAAACACTCTCTCCGGGAAAGGGTGGACCTGATCAAGACCTTCCTGATCCCGGTATTCCTGTACATCAGCTATGTGTGCCTTTTGCCAGAGTCTTTATGGTCTAGGGTTTATGCAGTTTTCTTCCAGTTACTCTGGGGAAATAGGCTGAATCTGGTCAAGCGGGCTGTGACCTACCGACTGAGGAAGGATGGGGGCCTGGGTATGATTAACCCTGTGCTGTTCTTTATGTCAACCTTTCTGAAGTTGCACCTTAGTAGTCTCCTAGATGAGACCCCTCCTCAGTGGGTGGGAGGCTTCAGGGTAGTGGTGGATCCCTTCCTCAGTGCATGGTATGGGGGAGGCACCGTTAAGAGTTTCCGGGTCCGGCATGGGTATCTCCCGACCTACGTTTCCTTGGGATTGAAGGTGACAAGGCATTGGGGCTTAGGGGCGGGGGAAGTTGGGAGCTCTTCTAGAAGGGAGTTGGAGAAGAGAGTCCTGCACTCCCACTTTTGGGTTCCGCTGTCACTGAGAGACTGCCCAGGTGATGTGAGTTTGGTGGGGCTTTCCTTGATTAACTCGAGGAGAATCCCGTTGAAGCTTCAGGACATTGCCTGTCTCTCCTTTCACGGGAGACTTTATGTAAGAGGGAACCTTAAGCACAGAAATGCTGATGATCGTGGCTGCCCACGGGAGGAGTGTCTAGGGGTGGAGGAGACTATGGACCATTTCTTGCTCGAGTGTCCCTTTAATGTAAAGGTTTATAAAAGAGTCTCCAGGTCGCTGGGGATCCCCTGCCTTTCGGGGCTTAGTTACCCTGAATGGGTCTATGGGGCATTCAAGGCAAGGTGGAGGGCTTTTGATTTCTGTACACTTTTTTTTAGTCAGTTTAGTGGTCAGGTATTTCACGTGGAACACACGGTGTCAGGTCACCATCCGGCAGAAAGTCCTTCCCTGTGAGGTAGTGGTGGAAGATATTCTCCACGAGGTGTGGAAATTGAGGGGCATGGAGGGTCGCCGGATGTCCAATGCTAACTGGCTCAGGCTGTGGCGGAGTCTGAGACCTCATTAGGGGGTCAAAGTCTGGTGCCTCTCCTTTCTAAGTGGCTTCTCTTGCTGTCCTTTCACCCCATTAGATATTGTGTGGTGGAAATTTTTTTCAAGTATGGCTTACATGCACCTACAACTTGCTTCTTAGTGGGATACGGTGATGTATATGAGTTGGGTTTGTTGTTTGTATGGTGGCTCCTTCTTGTTTTATGTGATTTTATCCTTTTTTTACTGGACTTATGAATTGGGCAAATAGCCCTTCTGGACTTTCGGTTAAGTTAGGCAAATCAGCCTTTGTTTTCAGTTGGTCTTTTTTAATATAGGTTGGTGCCACCTTTAGTAAAGTTTATTGGTTTTATTGTTTCATATGTAATGTTATGTTGCAAGTTTTAAATAAAAAACATTAGCAGGACAGAGAGAGGAGGTGTTTTGTTTCAGCTCTGACTTCCAGAAGCCTGCAGGGTAAAGTTCTGTGCCTAGCCCAGCCTTGATGGAGGATCCTGGGGGGGGAGGGGAGGAGAGCCCCCAGGCTTCTGGGCCTATGGAGTTATGTATGGAGAATAATACTACCAGCCAGCCTGATATCAACCGGGCCATGGATCTGGTCCCTCCAACTGAAGGGGTTTCCCCGGGATCTGTGGATGTGTTTTCCCTAAGCATGATGGAGGAGATGGACGTACACCCAGGGCCTAGTGAACTTACCAGGCCTAAGCTATCCCGTATGAAGTCTAATACGGGGGGGCAGGAGGTGGAGATGTGTACCCTGACTCCAGTGAGGCAACTGGGGCCCGGGGTGAAACTGTCAGCAGGGTTGAACATGCAGCCGTGTGTGGACCTGGAAACCCTGCAGCCTGTGCTGATACAACAGGCTAGGGGAGGATCCTCCCGTACGGGACCCAGGATGGGGTCTGGAGGGGCCCGGGAGATCCAGGCATCTGACTCTGTGATGCAACAGGAGTCGGGATCGGGTGAGGTGGAGGACGGGCCTAATATGGCGGTGGATCCGGCAACAGTGTGTCTGCCCGATTCGGAGGACAGTGAGCCAGATGAGATAGACTTCTGGACTTTCGGTTAAGTTATGCAAATCAGCCTTTGATTTCAGTTGGTCTTTTTTAATATAGGTTGGTGCCATCTTTAGTAAAGTTTATTGGTTTTATTGTTTCATATGTAATGTTATGTTGCAAGTTTTAAATAAAAAAACATTAGCAGGACAGAGAGAGGAGGTGTTTGTTTTAGCTCTGACTTCCAGAAGCCTGCAGGGTAGAGTTTTTTTGCCTAGCCTAGCCTTGATGGAGCCTCCTGGGGCAGCATTCCAGGAGAGTCCCCTGCCTACCGGGCCTGGCCCGGGCCTAGGCCCAGTTTCATCCAATATCCATGTTAATCAGCTTCCCAGGTTAAGTGATGCTACTGCTAATGAAAATGCAGGAAAGGCCCCGGCTTCAACATCTCCGGGTGAAAAAACAGACCGTGATCAGGATAAAGCTGAATTTAAAGCTCCTGGCTCGGTGCAGCCTGTGGAAGGAAAAAAACCTGCAGCAAAGACAGTGATGGAGGGACCTGGGGAAGGAGAGGAGGAGAGCCCCCAGGCTCTTGGGCCTACTATGTCCTGCATGAGCAGCAATGTCTCCTACCGGCCAGTTACCAGTTTGGCGGTGGACCTGAACCCCGTAGTAGTGTGTGTCCCTTCTGGGTCTATGAATATACCCTCCTTGGATGAAGTCCCTGGGCCTTCTAAAACTACTGGGCCGGTGTCACCCTGTATGATGTCCAATATAGGGGGTCACGAGAAGGAGGATTTTGTCCAGGCCCCAGTGAAGAAACTGGGGGCCAAGGTAAGGCTGCCTGTGAAGTTTAACAGGCAGCCTCATGTGGTTATTGGAACCCTGCAGCCTGTGCTACCACAACAGGTTGTAAGTGAGGATCCCTGTATAATGATTAATACAGGAGCAGAGGGGCCTCAGGAGAACCAAGCATCGGCCGTAGTGAAGGAACTAGGGGCTGTATCGGGTGCTGAAGTTCGAACGGAGAAGGTTCCCAGAGTTGCAGTGGATCCTGCATCAGTCTGCCTCCCGGATACGGAGGAGAGCGAGGAGGAGGACCTAGAGATTGGGTCGAAGATAGGGGCACTGGAACTCGAGATCACAGCCCTAGACAAAAAAATAAATAGGAAAAGAAAAAAGAGAAACCAGGCCTACAGCCGTCACCGGGTAATTATCTCAGCCGAGATTGAGGAGCTAGATGCTGTCCTAAAAGAGAAGCAGGAATTGCTAACGAGGTTAAAAACAATCGTGCAAATAACGAACCTGGTGTCTTCGGAGCCGCTGCCTCCCAATATGGCGGGCGAATCGGAGGAAGAGGTCGTGGCCGGTTGCCTATACGATTCAATCCGGGTGCTGGAGGGCGAGCGGTCAGTGATGGGCCAGGCGGAAGCTGAAGGTGTTCCCGGTGGGTGCGAGGTACAGGCTGCAGTCGTGGTGGCTAGCCTATGCGCCCAGTCATCTGCGGCATTTCCGGTGGACACCGGAAGTGGAGCGTCGGCCCGGAGACCGGTAAGCCTGGAAGAATCCTCTAAGTCGAATTATGTTAAAATTAATATTGTGAATGAAAGACTTAATGTTGGCAATATTATGGCTGATACTGGGGCTGAGCCTGAGGGTACCAGTGTGTTAGCCCACAGGGCAGGAGCTGCGCCGTCCTCTGTGGTGCAGTCTCTCTGCCGGGCGGACCCAGCGGTCCCGGCCAGCACACCCGCTTTTCACGGCACAATGCTTAAAATGTCTGATATAATTTCTGATGATATGTCTATAGGGGCAGGCCTTTCAATGAAATCTGTGCCGGTGAATGAAGGTGTCACTGCTGGAGCTCCCAGTGTGCTAGTAGGTGATAGGTCCGAGAAGGCTGCTAATACATGTGTGGTCCCGGACCTTGCAGCCCCAGGGAGCTTGTTGAGCGGTACTTCCTCAGGAGGCATTGCAGATGTTACAGATGTAGTTATTGATAAAGGTATAGTTAATAGTACTAATAATGCCAGTAACAGTATTTCAGATATCATTGATGGTAATGTGGATATGGTTGATGTTGACAATACCATGAATGGGGTGGAAGAGAAACCTACAAGTACGCTGTCAGTAAAACATACATGTGGGTCAGGTAATATACAACGTAAGAAGGTGGGAGATAATCCAGATATAATAGTGCCTAGTCCGGTTCAAAATAGGATCATTGAAACTATTTATGGGCCTTTGGCTGTGTCAGACAGGGCTAGGAGGGCGGCTGTTCTGATAGAAGACACAGCCAAAAGTATGCCTAATATGTTGGCTGATGGTGGGGTGGTGTTGGATAGACCTGCAGCCCAAACGGTAGCTTCTGAAGTGGCAGGCCCCTCGTCACGACAAAACCCTGGTGGGAATATTTTTGTACAGAAGGCTGTCACTGTCCAGCACCCGGTGGTAGGACTTGGTCCCCTCCTGGGGGTCGTATCATATGCGGGTATAGTATCCGGTTCAGGTCCAGGGTCTAGTGTAAATATTCAGAGTATGGGCCCTGGCCCAGTGGGGGCACAACCTTTTAAACGCCGTAACGTAGTTCAGTTGAAATTCATGGGTAAGGACCCCCCAAGTAGATCAGATTTTTTGCGGGTTTTTCTGGACTCATTTAGTTTCGTTCCAGCAGATCTCTTTGCCTGCATCCACCCGGTTAGCACTGCAGAATATGATGTGAGTTTCGTATCCTACCAGGGTCTGCAGACTTTTTGGAACAGGTGGGGTGGATGCAGAGAGAGAGATCCGTGGATCAACTACAGGGCGATCCCCATAACGCACCAAGAGCGTGTAAAGATAACCATCTTAGTAAGAAACGAGTCCATCCCGGCGGCAGACCTAGGGTTTTGGGTTAGGAGGTTTGCTAAAATGATATCCCCATTGGTAAAGGTTCCCGATCCAAGCCATGGGGTCTGGGGTGGCGGTTGGTCCACCATGGTAGACCTGAAGTGCACGGAGGCTGGCCTGGTGCATTTACCATCGGCAGCTTTTATTGGTAGGGACAGGATTCAATGTTTCTACCCAGGCCAGCCGAGGATGTGCCACAGGTGTGGGGACTTCCGCCACCTCAGCGCCAATTGCCCTCAACAAAAATGTGGTCACGGTGGTGACATTGGTCACGAATCCCGCACATGTAATCAGATCAGGTGTAATCTATGCGGGGTAATTGGACACCCGTTCAGTAAATGTCCCCATGCGGCCCACAATACTGTAATCACGGATGAGGAGATTGTAAGGGTGGCTGAAAGTATGGAAAGGGTCGAGTCTATGGTGGGATTGGTGGACCCCATTAGTTGTCCAGCCCCTCCGCTTCCTGCCCCTCCGCTTCCTTCCCCCCCTGTTGCCAAGCCATCGGTGACACCATCATCATCACTAGCAAAGGTCCCGGCAAGCCAATGGACTAAACAAAGGGGCAAGGGTAAAAAGAAGAGAACTGAAGGGGAGGGGATAGTTTTGTCAAACAAGTTTCAGTTTTTGTCCAGCGAAGAGGAGAGCATGGAGGAGGGAGATATCGTGAGGGATGAGAGGGGTAGCTTGTTTCAAAGAGCTAAGTCAGGCAGGAAGCAGAGAAAAACCCGAGATCTACCATTGGGGGAAGTGGCAAAGATTGTAAGGAAGGCTAGTGATAAGGAGGTTGCTAGATCGTTCTTGAAGGATAAGGTGGCATCCCCATCTGGCCCCCCTTCTGTGGAAGACCTTGTCCCCCCACCGACACAGGATTCCCCCTCAGCCCATCCCATAGAGATTAGCCCCTCGGACAAAGCCCCGGAGTCTGTAGTAAAGAGGGACTCAATTTTGGGTAAGGACCTGGCCTGTACTTCTCACAAGCAGGATCCCCCCCTTGCGTCCTTTTCCTGTAAGTCCCGATCCCCCTGAGATTTCCTTCTGTGGCCCCCCTGATCTTCCCTCAGGTCCGACAGGGTCATTGGGAGCTGAGCCCTTGGGTTTGGAAGTCCATAGTGGGTCGGTAGGTAAGGTGTCTGGGTCAGTTGGAGTCCCCCCCTTAGGGGAAGAGGTTATCCTCAGGGGGGAGGAGTCTCTGCCAGCAGGACTAAGCTACAAAAGATTTGGTTCCTCGGATGAGGACTCAAAAAGGAAAATAAAAAAGAAGTGAGTTGTTACTACTGTCTATAGCTCTGAAGGATGGCTTCCCGGCCCATTAGATTTGCCACTATTAATGTGGCGTCTATACTTTCCAAACAACCTCGTTTTATGGCCTTTGATTTTTTTCAGCACGGTTGAGGCTGATTTTTTATTTTTGCAAGAGACCAGATTGGGTCAGCTGGCTAACTTACATAAAGCAAAAAATGAGTGGAGGCGTGGGCCCTCCTACTGGTCTCTTGCGGCCGAGCCGTATGGTGGGGTGGCGGTGCTTTTTACCGGCATGATAACCATCCAGCGAGTCATTGAGCTTGAGGTAGGTAGGTGCATGGTCTTAGATGTCAATCTGAGGGGGCACGACCTGAGGTTAATTAATATTTACGGTCCCCAAACAAAATGGGGAAGGAAGTGCCTCTTCATGGAGATAAAGCCATATCTTTTTACAGCCCGGCAGATAGTCTTTGGTGGTGATTTTAACACCGTCATTAGGACAAAGGATAGGGGAGGTTCAAGGACTTCTCTGGGCTGTGATTCCCTTTTTCTAGTAAGTATGGTTAGGCAGGCTGGTCTGGTGGATGCACACATTCGTCATTTTCCAGACCACACGGGTTTCACTTTTTATAGAGGTAGTTGTAGGTCTAGGATAGATAGGTTTTTTGTTAAGGAGAGCTCGAAAACCTTGGCTCCGGAGCTGAGGCCGGTAGAGTTCTCCGATCACGTTTACCTATCTATGTCCTTGAATGCTTCGGAGACCCTTCGGAAGGGTAGGGGTCTTTGGCGCCTGAACTCTAAGATCCTAGAGGAGGAGTTGATAAGACAGTCTTTTAGGGACTTCTTTGAATCCCAGGAATCACTTTTGGAGGCAGGTTGGAGTAGGTCTGAATGGTGGGAGATGCTGAAGAAAAGGACCCGGAGCTTTTTTCGGGGCCTTGTAGCCAGAAATAACTTGTTAAAAGAGAGCACCTACATGGCACTGAGGAAAAAACTTGGGTTCTTGATCTCTGGCCAGGGGGATAGTGGGGAGATCCCCCGGGTGAAGGCTCGGATGAGAGAGATACAGTATGACCGGTATGCATCCTTGGTTCTGGAGAGGGATTATGGGAAGTACCATTTGCCCGATCCTTTTCAGAGCTGCAGGAACTCGGTAGATGCTAAGGAGGTGAGGGGCTTGCGCGATGCTGAGGGTGTCCTTAGGGAGGAGCATTCTTGGTGTTGTGTGGTCCTTCTATTCCGATCTCTTATCAGAGAAGTCACTTGACAAAGAGAGGATGGACCAGTTTTTGAGGGAAACTCCTGGCCTTGGTGATTTTAGCGGCCTGCTTGAGTCCTTGGGTGATGAAATAACGGTGGACGAGGTCAGGATGGCGATAGATGGTTTATCTGTCAAGAAAGCCCCAGGCCCAGATGGCCTTACATCTGAGTTTTTTAAAATCTTTGGGGACATCCTGGCTCCGCGTCTCGTGGAGGTCTTTAATGAGAGCCTGGGCAGAGGTTTATTGCCTCCCTCCATGAGGGTCTCTGCCCTTATCTTACTGTCCAAGGGGAAAGATCAGTCGTGTATTGAGAACTGGCGCCCCATCGCTCTTCTCAATACTGACAGGAAGATTCTGGCGAAGGTGCTTTTTAATAGAGTGATGCAGGTTTCCGGCCAGTTGCTCTCTCCTTCTCAGCACTGCACTGTGAAGGGCCGAAGCACTTTCAGTGCTGTCCTGACGGTGCGGGAGGCCTTTGAGCGGTGCCGTGCGGAGAAGTGGGGGAAGTACCTTTTAGCCTTAGATCAGTCGAAGGCTTTTGATAGGGTAAATCATGAGTACCTTTGGGTTCCACTTCTGTGGTATGGTCTTCCAGTGCGGGTGGTGAATTGGCTCCGTACCATTTATAGACAAGCCGAGAGCTTCCCTCTTGTGAATAGTTGGGTGGGTCAGTCCTTTGCGGTCAGCTCTGGAGTAAGACAAGGTTGTCCCCTGAGCCCCCTCCTGTATGTGTTTGCCATAGATCCCTTCGTCAGAAGGGTTGGTGGTAGCTCGTTGGGAGGTGTGCTGTTGGGTCCGGAGTGCCCCTTGAAGGTAGTGGCCTACGCTGATGATGTTACTGTTGTCTTGTCGAGTTTCGCGGAAGCTGAGGAGGTAACGACTCTGGTCCGTGGTTATTCTGAGGCCAGTGGCTCATTAGTAAACCAGGAAAAGAGTAAAGTTTTCTGGATGGGGGAGGAGGGTTGTGAATTCAACCTTCCAGACAGTCTTCCCCGGGCGAGTGAGAAGATCAAAATTTTAGGGATTCATTTTGGCCCTGGTGATTATGCCAAGCAAAATTGGGAGTTAAGGCTGGAGGAAGCTTCCCGGAAGGTAGTGAGCTGGAAGAGGTAGAAACACTCTCTCCGGGAAAGGGTGGACCTGATCAAGACCTTCCTGATCCCGGTATTCCTGTACATCAGCTATGTGTGCCTTTTGCCAGAGTCTTTATGGTCTAGGGTTTATGCAGTTTTCTTCCAGTTACTCTGGGGGAATAGGCTGAATCTGGTCAAGCGGGCTGTGACCTACCGACTGAGGAAGGATGGGGGCCTGGGTATGATTAACCCTGTGCTGTTCTTTATGTCAACCTTTCTGAAGTTGCACCTTAGTAGTCTCCTAGTTGAGACCCCTCCTCAGTGGGTGGGAGGCTTCAGGGTATGGGTGGATCCCTTCCTCAGTGCATGGTATGGGGGAGGCACCGTTAAGAGTTTCCGGGTCCGGCATGGGTATCTCCCGACCTACGTTTCCTTGGGATTGAAGGTGACAAGGCATTGGGGCTTAGGGGCGTGGGAAGTTGGGAGCTCTTCTAGAAGGGAGTTGGAGAAGAGAGTCCTGCACTCCCACTTTTGGGTTCCGCTGTCACTGAGAGACTGCCCAAGTGATGTGAGTTCGGTGGGGCTTTCCTTGATTAACTCGAGGAGAATCCCGTTGAAGCTTCAGGACATTGCCTGGCTCTCCTTTTACGGGAGACTTTATGTAAGAGGGAACCTTAAGCACAGAAATGCTGATGATCGTGGCTGCCCACGGGAGGAGTGTCTAGGGGTGGAGGAGACTATGGACCATTTCTTGCTCGAGTGTCCCTTTAATGTAAAGGTTTATAAAAGAGTCTCCAGGTCGCTGGGGATCCCCTGCCTTTCGGGGCTTAGTTACCCTGAATGGGTCTACGGGGCATTCAAGGCAAGGTGGAGGGCTTTTGATTTCTGTACACTTTTTTTAGTCAGTTTAGTGGTCAGGTATTTCACATGGAACGCACGGTGTCAGGTCACCATCCGGCAGAAAGGACTTCCCTGTGAGGTAGTGGTGGAAGATATTCTCCACGAGGTGTGGAAATTGAGGGGCATGGAGGGTCGCCGGATGTCCAATGCTAACTGGCTCAGGCTGTGGCGGAGTCTGAGACCTCCTTAGGGGGTCAAAGTCTGGTGCCTCTCCTTTCTAAGTGGCTTCTCTTGCTGTCCTTTCACCCCATTAGATTTTGTGTGGTGGAAAAATTTTTCAAGTATGGCTTACATGCACCTACAACTTGCTTCTTAGTGGGATACGGTGATGTATATGAGTTGGGTTTGTTGATGTATGGTGGCACCTTCTTGTTTTATGTGATTTTATCCTTTTATATTTACTGGACTTATGAATTGGGCAAATAGCCCTTCTGGACTTTCGGTTAAGTTAGGCAAATCAGCCTTTGATTTCAGTTGGTCTTTTTTAATATAGGTTGGTGCCACCTTTAGTAAAGTTTATTGGTTTTATTGTTTCATATGTAATGTTATGTTGCAAGTTTTAAATAAAAAAACATTAGCAGGACAGAGGACACCACAAACACACCCTCCCTCTTCCCTCTCCAATGCCCGAGTGAAGATGGCGGCGGCAAGCGGGGACTAATCTGAATCCGGATCTCGCGAGATCCGACAGCGGGATGATGACGTTTTGCCTCGTTCTGAGTTTTGCGTCGGGCGGGAATCCCCAAGCAGTGCTCGGATCGGGCTCGGATCGGCACTGTTCGGGGGTGTTCGGATTTCAGAGATCCGAACCCGCTCACCCCTAATATATATAGACACACACACACATATATATATATATATATATATACATACACACATACTATGTATTTATGTATGTGGGTATATATATATATATATATATATATAATTTTTTTTATATATATATATATATATATATATATATATATAGATATATATATATGTGTGTTTGTATGTATATATATATATATATATATATATATATACAGACACACACAATGTTTATATATATATATATATATATATATATGTGTGTGTGTGTGTGTGTGTGTGTGTATATATATATATATAGACAAAAAACCTTACGGTTTAACATGTCCGATTACGGTTCCTTACACACCATCTAAAATGTTAAAAATACTATTGAAACTCTTTCACTCAAACTCCAAAAAGCAATGAAATTATGACGATTAAGGCAGAAGCCTTAATGGACATGTTCCTTGAGCAATACAGACATGGTTTGCCATCACATCCTGCGGTTAGCTACAGATTCAGCACTATCATGTAGTGAGATTGCTGTCACTCACAAAATGGTGGATCTGCTATTTCACAGATTTGTGTGTTCACTGAAATACACACATACAGTACTATTATATTTTCTTAGTTTAGCTTTATCGTAGTTTAGGGCCTGGGTGTCTTAGAAAGAGACAGTAAAGCAACTTCATAAAAAAATAGAACTACAAAATCCCTACAGAACATTTCTCCCTCCAAGACTGTGCCTCCTTATTAGAGATACCTGCAGAACATAGCTCATCACCAAACATTATCTGCTCCTGAAAGATCCCTGCAGAGCATTCCTCCACCCAAAACACTTCCTGCAGCTGACAGACCCCTGCAGAACACCCTTACACTGAACATACTACCCCCTCCTGACAGATCCCTGCAGAGCATTCCTCCCACCAACACTGTACCTGCTCCCAGCAGATGCCTACAGAATATCCCTCCCCCTGAAACACAATACTTGCTCCTGACATACCCCTGCAGAGCATTTCTCCCTCCAAGACTGTGCCTGCTCCTAAAAGATACCTGCAGAACTTAGCTCATCACCAAACAGTATCTGCTCCTGAAAGATCCCTGAAAAGCATCCCTCCACTCAACATACTACAGCTCCTGACAGATCCTTGTAGAGCATTCCTCCCTCCAATATTGTGCCTAATCCTAAAAGATATCTGCAATACATTCCTCCTCACCAAATATGGTTCCTGTGGCTGATGGATTCCTGAAGAAAATCTCTCTATGCATTTGGATTACACTATTGAGCAATTTACTAAAATAGTCTTGATGGCTTTATGTATCCTTAAAAGTTAGCTTAGGGGTTGTGAAAGAATGTAGTGTCAGACATTGCTTACTGAAAACCAGACCAAGTAGAGGCTTATACATCAATTTAACTTAATTATATTGTTATTTTTTAGAGATAAGCGGGCTCGGATTGCGCTAACCCGAGCCCACCCAAACAGTGCGGATCCGACGGGATCCGAGCACTGTTCGGGTATTTCCAGCGGGCAAAAAAATGAAACAGAGGCTATAACGTCCAAGTCTCGCGTCGGATCTTGCGAGACTCGGATTGCATAAATTCCCCGCTTGCAGCCGCCATCTTCAGTAGGGCTCAGATCAGGGAAGAGGGAGGTTGTAGTTTGTAGTGGTGCTCCTGTGTCCTGTGTCCTGTCACTCTGTCCTGCTTAATCCAATGGTTTCTTTGTCCTGTGCTCTGTCCTGCTGATCAGTCCAGTGGTGCTTTGTCCAGTGCTCTGTCCTGCTGAGTCCAGTGGTGCTTTGTCCAGTGCTCTGTCCTGCTGAGTCCAGTGGTGCTGAGTCCTGTGCTCTGTCCTGCTAAGTCCATTGTTATTAAAAAATTATTAAAAAATTATAAAAAAAAAAAATATACAAAAATAATAATAGAAAAAAAAGTATAAAAATTTTCTACTGCAATATATAAATACGTTCACTGTTCCTGCAGTCCAGAAATATTAGTACTGCAATATTAAACTACGTTTACTGTTCCTGCAGTCCAGAAATATTAGTACTGCAATATTTTACTACGTTCACTGTTCTTGCAGTCCGGAAATATTAGTACTGCAATGTATAAATACGTTCTCTATTCCTGCAGTCCAGAAATATTAGTACTGCAATATTTTACTACGTTCACTGTTCCTGCAGTCCAGTAATATTAGTACTGCAATATTTTACTACGTTCACTGTTCCTGCAGTCCAGAAATATTAGTACTGCAATATATAAATACGTTCACTGTTCCTGCAGTCAAGAAATATTAGTACTGCAATATTACACTACGTTTACTGTTCCTGCAGTCAAGAAATATTAGTACTGCAATATTAAACTACGTTTACTGTTCCTGCAGTCAAGAAATATTAGTACTGCAATATTAAACTACGTTTACTGTTCCTGCAGTCAAGAAATATTAGTACTGCAATATATAAAAATACGTTCACTGTTCCTGCAGTTCAGAAAAATTAGTACTGCAATATATAAATACGTTCACTGTTCCTGCAGTCCAGAAATATTAGTACCAGAGATTAAACTACGTTCACTGTTCCTGATTGGTTTGTTAAAGTGCGAATGTCCTATTTCAACAACATCAGGGTGGGTGGGAGGGCCCAAGGACAATTCCATCTTGCACCTCTAGCAAACTCTTGCAAACTGCCATCCTGTCTGCCACTGCAGTGCCACTCCTAGATGGGCCACGTGTTTGTGCCGCCCACTTGTGTCGCTTAGCTTAGACATCCAGCTACCTCGGTGCAACCTTTTGGACTAAAAACAATATTGTGAGGTGTGAGGTGTTCAGAATAGACTGGAAATTAGTGGAAATGAATGCTATTGAGGTTAATAATAGTGTAGGAGTGAAAAGAATCCAGAAATATGGATTTTAGCACTTTTTATGCTTTTTAAAAAAAAAAATCAGAACCCAAAACCCAAAATCAGAACCAAAACCTTTAGTGGGGTGTTTTGGCAAAACCAATCAGAGCCCAAAACCTCAAGCTAATCAGAACCCAATACCCAAAACCCAAAACACCAAAAGTGGCCGGTGCACACCCCTATTATTTTGTAGTTCTAATTTTTTATGAAGTTGCTTTACTGTCTCTTTCTAAGACACCCAGGCCCTAAACTACGATAAAGCTAAACTAAGAAAATGTAATAGTACTGTATGTGTGTATTCCAGTGAACACACAAATCTGTGAATTAGCAGATCCACCATTTTGTGAGTGACAGCAATCTCACTACATTATAATGCTGAATCTGCAGCTAACCGCAGGACTTGATGGCATACCATGTCTGTATTGCTCAAGGAACACGTCCATTAAGGCTTCTGCCTTAATCGTCATAATTTCATTGCTTTTTGGAGTTTGAGTGAAAAAGTTTCAATAGTATTTTTTACATTTTAGATGGTGTGTAAGGAACCTTAATCGAACATGTTAAACCGTAAGGTTTTTTGTCTATGGAATTTCATGGCTTTTTGTAAAGTAAAAATATTGATAATTTTCAAATTCTATGTATCTAAATGTGAAATCCCCCACCCTCTGCCCACCAACAATTCTGTATCACATGCCACCCTGCCCCCTAAATTATTACATGCGTCTGCCACTGCCAATCAGGTTCTCTCACATGACACCCACTTTTCTCACATGCCATCTCTTGCTCATCAGCCTTTCACACATATGGGCCTTTGCTGACCAGCTACTTTTTTATATGCCAACACCTATCAACTAGATTTTCTCTCACATGCCAATCCCTGACCATAAGCTTCTAATATCAGCCCTGCACACCAGCTATTCTATCACATGCTACCTCATACCCAACAGCTTTTCGCTTACGTTACCCCATGTCTACCAGCTTTTTCCCTCACATGCCACCCAACTCACCAGCTATTCTCTCAGATTCCAACCTCTGCTCCGCTAGTGACAACTTCACAATACAGAGAGCCATCCTTTGGTCCCTACACAACACAGAGAGCCATCCTCTGGTCCCTGCACAACACAGAGAGACATCCTCTGGTCCCTGCACAACACAGAGTGCCATCCTCTGGTCCCTGCACAACACAGAGAGCCATCCTCTGGTCCCTGCACAACACAGAGAGCCATCCTCTGGTCCCTGCACAACACAGAGAGCCATTCTCTGGTCCCTGCACAACACAGAGAGCCAACTTCTGACCCTGCACAACACAGAGCGCCATTCTCTGGCCCCTGCACAACACAGATAGCCTTCTTCTGACCCCTCCACATTAAATAGAGCTATCCTCTGATCCCTCCACATTGCATAGAGCCTTTCTCTGACCCCTGCACTACAAAGGGAACCATCCTCTAACCCCTGCACAATACATAGAGCCATTCTCTGACCTCTACTCAACACAGAGATCCATCCTCTAACCCCTGCACAATACATAGAGCCATCCTCTGACCCTGTACAACACAGAGAGCCATCCTCTGACCCCTGCACAATACATAGAGCCATCCTCTGACCCCTCCACATTATCTAAAGCCTTCCTCTGACCACTGCACAACACAGAGAGCCATCCTCTGACCCCTGCACAATATATAAAGCCTTATTCTGACCCCTGCACAGTAGAGAGACCCATCCTCTGACCCCTGCACAACACATAAAACCATCCTCTGATCCCTGCACAACACAGAGAGCCATCAACTGACGCCTGTACAGCACAGAGAGCCATCCACTGATGCCTGCACAACACAGAGAGCCATCCACTGACCCCTGCACAATACATAGAGCCATCGTCTGACCCCTGCACAACACAGAGAGTCATTCTCTGACCCTGCACAACACAAAGAGCCATTCTCTGACCCGTTACAACACAAAGGTCATCCTCTGACCCCCGCAGAATACATAGAGCCACCCTCTGACCCCTCCACATTACATATAGCCTTACTCTGACACTTGCACAATATATAGAGCCATCCTCTGACCCCTGCATAACACAGAGAGCCATCCTCTGACCATGTACAACACAGAGGTCATCCTCTGATCCCTGTACAACACAGAGAGCCATCCTTTGAGGCTGCACATCCCAGAGAGCCATCCTCTGACCCTGTACAACACAGAGGTCATCCTCTGACCCCTGCACAATACATAGAGCTATCCTCTGACCCCTGCACATTACATAGAGCCTTCCTCTGACCCCTGCACAACACAGGGAGCCATCCTCTGACCCCTGCACAATACATAAAGCCTTCTTCTGACCCCTGCACATTATATAGAGCCATCCTCTGACCCCTGCACAACAGAGAGCCATCCAGTGACCCCTGCACAATACATAGAGATATCCTCTGACCCCTCCACATTACATAGAGCCATCCTCTGACCCTGCACAATACATAGAGCCATCCTCTGACCCTGCACAATACATAGAGCCATCCTCTGACCCTGCACAATACATAGAGCCATCCTCTGACTCCTGCACAATACATAGAGCCATCCTCTGACCACTGCACAAAACAGAGAAACTATACTAGCAAACAATCGTGGGAATTACAAATATGGGCCCCCAGGGTGAAGAACTGAAAACTTCAATCAACAATGGGTCCCCCCTGGACAAAGAAATGAACAGATTACAATCATGGACTTTTAGAAGTATAAATTACTTTGGGACACGGGCAAGCCAGGACATTTGGAATTACAAATTTGTTTTGGACAATTACAAGCATGGACTTTTGGAAGTATAAATTACTTTGGGACAGGGGCAAGCCAGGACATTTGGAATTAAAAATTTATTTTGAACTTGGTTTACAGCCATTTTTCGATTAAAAGCTGCAGAGAAAAGGAGAAAACTTCATTGGTGAGTATTAGGGAATTTATTAATTTTAATAAAAATATGTGGTATCAATGAGGATGTTTACTGTATTTATTGTGGGTTTATTATTTCTAATAAATCCTAATGGTTGTAATGAGGGTGTGGTGGTTTTGTAAACATTTTGTTTTGTGGAACTACAGGTCCCAGCCAGCCGTGAGTGTCACGGCATGTTGGCACTTGTGGTTCTCCAAGTGCCAACATGCCCTGGCTGCCGTGGGTATGCTGGTGCTTGTAGTTACACAAGCAGCAGCATGCCCACACTATTTTGAGCAACCTGGCTGGCTGGGACTTGTAGTTCCACAAAACAAAATGGCGTCAGTTTGTTTTTTAACCATATATGTGCTGTTATTACCCTACACCCACTGCCCAGGGGTGTAGGAAGAGCCCTAGTGCTCTCAACACTGGGTTGGGTGTTCCTGGTGGGGGGCTCGCTCATTTTTTTTCGGCTGAGCCCACTCACTAGGGAATCCAGCCCATCGCTGAACAGCCTGGGGTTGGTTAGTCATTATGGCAGGGGGACGCCTGCCGCGTGTCCCCCTGCTATAGTGCCTCCAACCACGGCTGGTTTCCCTAGTTCTGGTTTCATGAAAATGGGGGGGACCCCACGCGAATTTTTTCCCCGATTTTCACGGAACCAGCAGTAGGCTGGCAGCACTAGCAGTGGCGCACGCAGGTGGGGTTTCTGGGCCTCCAGAACCCCCCTCCGCTAACTAAGTGCCCACCATAGCGGCACTTTACTATACAGCAGCCGCGGCGCTGTCAAAAAAACGTCTGCAGCGGTGTTGTATTTTAAATAACATTTGTTGAGGAATTGAAAATAATTATGAGTCAATAAGTAACGAATAAGAATACAGATGAATTCTTGATATAGGGGTGGCAGGCTGTGTGTCTGACCCTGCTATAGTGCCTCCAACCCCGGCTGGTTTGCCTAGTGCTAATGAAGTGAAAATCGGGGGAACCCCACGCACATTTTTTCCCGATTTTCACGGAACCAGCAGTGGGCTGGCAGCACTAGAGTTATTAGTGAATAGAGGGGGGGACACCAAGATTTATTTATTTTTTTATTCTAAATCTCTGTAGAAAACAATATATATATATATATATATATATATATATATATATGGGGAATTTTTTTTCTTTCCCCATATAGAACACAGAGAGCCATCCTCTAAACCCCTGCACAATACATAGAGCCATCCTCTGACCCTGTACAACACAGAGAGCCATCCACTGACCCCTGAACAACACAGAGAGCCATCCACTGACCCCTGAACAACACAGAGAGCCATCCTCTGACCCTGTACAACACAGAGCCATCCTCTGACCCCTGCACAATACATAGAGCCATCCTCTGACCCCTGCACAATACATAGAGCCATCCTCTGACCCCTCCACATTACATAGAGCCATCCTCTAAACCCCTGCACAATACATAGAGCCATCCTCTGACACTGTACAACACAGAGAGCCATCCACTGACCCCTGAACAACACAGAGAGCCATCCACTGACCCCTGAACAACAAAGAGAGCCATCTTCTGACCCTGTACAACACAGAGCCATCCTCTGACCCCTGCACAATACATAGAGCCATCCTCTGACCCCTGCACAATACATAGAGCCATCCTCTGACCCCTCCACATTACATAGAGCCATCCTCTAAACGCCTGCACAATACATAGAGCCATCCTCTGACCCTGTACAACACAGAGAGCCATCCACTGACCCCTGAACAACACAGAGAGCCATCCACTGACCCCTGAACAACACAGAGAGCCATCTTCTGACCCTGTACAACACAGAGCCATCCTCTGACCCCTGCACAATACATAGAGCCATCCTCTGACCCCTGCACAATACATAGAGCCATCCTCTGACCCTGTACAACACAGAGAGCCATCCACTGACCCCTGAACAACACAGAGAGCCATCCACTGACCCCTGAACAACACAGAGAGCCATCCTCTGACCCTGTACAACACAGAGCCATCCTCTGACCCCTGCACAATACATAGAGCCATCCTCTGACCCCTGCACAATACATAGAGCCATCCTCTGACCCCTCCACATTACATAGAGCCATCCTCTGACCCCTGCACAATACATAGAGCCATCCTCTAACCCCTGCACAATACATAGAGCCATCCTCTGACCCCTGCACAACACAGAGAGCCACCCTCCGACCCCTGCATAACACAGAGAGCCATCCTCTGAACCCTACACAACACAGAAAGCCATCCTCTGACCCCTGCACAACACAAAGAGCCATCCTCTGACCCCTGCACAACACAGAGAGCCATCCTCTGACCCCTGCACAACACAGAGAGCAATCATCTGTCCCTGAACAACACAGAGGTCATACTCTGACCCCTGCAGAAAACATAGAGCCATCCTTTGACCCCTGCACAATACATAAAGCCATCCTCTGACCCCTCTACTTTACATAGAGCCATCCTCTGACCCTGTACACCACAGAGAGCCATCCACTGAACCCTGAACAACACAGAGAGCCATCCACTGACCCCTGAACAACACAGAGCCATCCTCTGACCCCTGCACAATACATATAGCCATCCTCTGACCCCTGCACAATACATAGAGCCATCCTCTGACCCCTCCACATTACACAGATCCATCCTCTGACCCTGTACAACACAGAGCCATCCTCTGACCCCTGCACAATACATAGAGCCATCCTCTGACCCCTGCACAATACATAGAGCCATCCTCTGACCCCTCCACATTACATAGAGCCATCCTCTGACCCCTGCACAACACAGAGAGCCATCCTCTGACCCCTGCACAACACAGAGTGCCATCCTCTGACTCCTTCATAACACAGAGAGCCATCCTCTGACCCCTGCACAACACAGAGAGCCATCCTCTGACCCCGGCACAACACAGAGAGCCATCCTCTGACCCCTGCACAACACAGAGAGCCATCCTCTGACCCCTGCACAACACAGAGAGCCATCCTCTGACCCCTGCACAACACAGAGAGCCATCCTCTGACCCCTGCACAACACAGAGAGCAATCATTTGTCCCTGTACAACACAGAGGTCATCCTCTGACCCCTGCAGAATACATAGAGCCATTCTTTGACCCCTGCACAATACATAAAGCCATCCTCTGACCCCTCCACTTTACATAGAGCCTTCCTCTGACCCCTGCACAACACAGAGAGCTATCCACTGACCCCTGCACAATACATAGAGCCATCCTCTGACCCCTGCACAACACAGAGAGCAATCATTTGTCCCTGTACAACACAGAGGTCATCCTCTGACCCCTGCAGAATACATAGAGCCATTCTTTGACCCCTTCACAATACATAAAGCCATCCTCTGACCCCTCCACTTTACATAGAGCCTTCCTCTGACCCCTGCACAACACAGAGAGCTATCCACTGACCCCTGCACAATACATAGAGCCATCCTCTGACCACTGTGCAATACATAGAGCCATTCTCTAAACCCCTGTGCAATACACAGAGCCATCCTCTGACCCCTGCACAATACATAAAGCCATCCTCTGACCCCTGCACAACACAGAGAGCCATCCTCTGACCCCTGCACAACACAGAGAGCCATCCTCTGACCCCTGCACAACACAGAGAGCAATCATCTGTCCCTGAACAACACAGAGGTCATACTCTGACCCCTGCAGAAAACATAGAGCCATCCTTTGACCCCTGCACAATACATAAAGCCATCCTCTGACCCCTCTACTTTACATAGAGCCATCCTCTGACCCTGTACACCACAGAGAGCCATCCACTGAACCCTGAACAACACAGAGAGCCATCCACTGACCCCTGAACAACACAGAGCCATCCTCTGACCCCTGCACAATACATATAGCCATCCTCTGACCCCTGCACAATACATAGAGCCATCCTCTGACCCCTCCACATTACACAGATCCATCCTCTGACCCTGAACAACACAGAGCCATCCTCTGACCCCTGCACAATACATAGAGCCATCCTCTGACCCCTGCACAATACATAGAGCCATCCTCTGACCCCTCCACATTACATAGAGCCATCCTCTGACCCCTGCACAACACAGAGAGCCATCCTCTGATCCCTGCACAACACAGAGTGCCATCCTCTGACTCCTGCATAACACAGAGAGCCATCCTCTGACCCCTGCACAACACAGAGAGCCATCCTCTGACCCCGGCACAACACAGAGAGCCATCCTCTGACCCCTGCACAACACAGAGAGCCATCCTCTGACCCCTGCACAACACAGAGAGCCATCCTCTGACCCCTGCACAACACAGAGAGCCATCCTCTGACCCCTGCACAACACAGAGAGCAATCATTTGTCCCTGTACAACACAGAGGTCATCCTCTGACCCCTGCAGAATACATAGAGCCATTCTTTGACCCCTGCACAATACATAAAGCCATCCTCTGACCCCTCCACTTTACATAGAGCCTTCCTCTGACCCCTGCACAACACAGAGAGCTATCCACTGACCCCTGCACAATACATAGAGCCATCCTCTGACCACTGTGCAATACATAGAGCCATTCTCTAAACCCCTGTGCAATACACAGAGCCATCCTCTGACCCCTGCACAATACATAAAGCCTTCCTCTGACCCCTGCACAGCACAGAGAGTCTTCCTCTAACCCCTGCACAACACAGGGAGCCATCCACTGATGACTGCACAACACAAAGGTCATCCTTTGACCCCTGCACAATACATAGAGCCATTCTCTGACCCCTGCACAATACATAGAGCCATCCTCTGACCCCTCCACATTACATAGAGCCATCCTCTGACCCCTGCACAACACAGAGAGCCATCCTCTGACCCCTGCACAACACAGAGAGCCATCCTCTGACTCCCGCATAACACAGAGAGCCATCCTCTGACCCCTGCACAACACAGAGAGCCATCCTCTGACCCCTGCACAACACAGAGAGCCATCCTCTGGCCCCTGCACAACACAGAGAGCCATCCTCTGACCCCTTCACAACACAGAGAGCAATCATTTGTCCCTGTACAACACAGAGGTCATCTTCTGACCCCTGCAGAATACATGGAGCCATCCTTTGACCTCTGCACAATACATAAAGCCATCCTCTGACCCCTCCACTTTACATAGAGCCTTCCTCTGACCCCTGCACAACACAGAGAGCTATCCACTGACCCCTGCACAATACATAGAGCCATCCTCTGACCACTGTGCAATACATAGAGCCATCCTCTAAACCCCTGCGCAATACGCAGTGCCATCCTCTGACCCCTGCACAATACATAAAGCCTTCCTCTGACCCCTGCACAGCACAGAGAGTCTTCTTCTAACCCCTGCACAACACAGGGAGCCATCCACTGACAACTGCACCACAGAGAGAGAGCCATCCTCTGACCCCTGCGCAATACATAGAGCCATCCTCTAACCCCTGCACAATACATAGAGCCATCCTCTGACTAGAAAACTATATATCACAAATGAAAAAAATAAATATTTAAATGGGGAAAAAATAAAATGAGAACCCTATGGGGATCAAGATATAAATATATATATATACTCTCAGGGAGAATTGAACCCACAACACTATGTTATCATAAGAGTGTACGTATCAGTTGAGCCACAGCTCATGATGTAAGCCAATGGGCAAATGTATTTTATATGAAAGAAAACTATATATATCAGAAATGAAAATATATATATATATATATATATATATATATATATATATATATATATATATATATATATATATGGGAAAAGAATAAAATGAGAACTCTATGGGGGATCAAAATAATGAAATAAGCATTTCTAAAAAAATTTAGATGCTTATTTTATTTATTTTGAAACGAAAAGACAAAATATAAATATATATGCTTTTAAGGGGGAATTGAACCCACAACACTATGTTATTAAAACAGTGTATATATCAGTTGAGCCACAGCTCCTGATGTAAGTCTGTGGGCAAATGTATCTTATATGAAAGAAAACTATATATATATCAGAAATGAAAAAAATATATATATGCGGGTAAAGAATAAAATGTATAGAGTGTATATATCAGTTGGGCCTTGAAAAAGCTATACTAGCGAAACGCAAGTTGGCGTTTTGCTCTATGTACCTGTACAGACATTACTTAAGAGCTTACTGTTTATCTATAGTTCTATATAAATACAACCTAAATCAGATCAGGGAACTCTATCAGGAATCGAGTATGTTGTAGTTCCTCTATGCCACTAATGTTTCAATGATAGCTGACAGGCAGACTGTTTAGACTGCTTACCTTATTAGCTAACAAAGTACACAAATGAGGAAATCACAATATTATTTAACCACCATTGAGAGACAACCTCTCCGTGTTTTATAAGCCTTAACAACAGCTGTACAGGCAGTTTGTCAATGACACTCATACTGACAATTATAGTGTATTAGCAGGCTGTATATGAAGAAACCCTAAGCTTTGTATCTTATAGCTAACTACCATTGAGAGTTAACCTCTCCGTGCCTTATAGTCCCTTGACACTTATACTGCCAATTATAGTGTATCAACAAACTGCACACAAGGAACCCTCAGCTCTGTATCTTAGTAACATAGTAACATAGTTGATGAGGTTGAAAAAAAGACACCAGTCCATCAAGTTCAACCTATTTTGGATCTCCTGCGATCCTGCACTTATATTTGAAATTGATCCAGAGTAAGCAACTGCCAATCTGTTTCAATTGTGTAAATCCCCCCAGACTCAATATTGCAGTCCTATTTTTACCCTATATCCACTACTATCCTACATTTTAATTAACGGTCGTATCCCTGGATACACCTTTCCGCTAAAAATTTGTCTAACCCTTTCATAAACATATCTATTGAATCTGCCATCACAACCTTCCCTGGCAATGAATTCCATATCTTGACTGCCCTTACTGTAAAGAACCCCTTCCTTTGCTGGTTGTGAAATTTCCTCTCCTCTAACCTTAGAGGGTGACCACGTGTCCTTTGTATAGTCCTTGGGGTAAAAAGTTCCCATGAAAGATCTCTGTATTGACCCCTAATGTATTTGTACATAGTAATCATATCTCCCCTTAGACGCCTCTTTTATAAAGTAAACATGCCTAATAAAGGCTAACCATTCCTCATAACTTAATGATTCCATACCCTTTATCAATTTTGTCGCCCTTCTCTGAACCCTTTCTAGTTCCAAATTATCGTTTTTATAGTGTGGTGCCCAGAACTGTACTGCATATTCAAGATGAGGTCTTACCAACGATTTATACAGTGACAAAATTACACTGTCTTCCCTTGCATCTATGCCCCTTTTTATGCATGCCAATACTTTGTTTGCCCTTGCAGCTGCTGCTTGACATTGAGCACTATTGCTAAGTCTACTGTCTACGAGCACTCCCAAATCCCTTTCCATTATAGATTCTCCTAAATTAATTCCATTTAATTTATAGATCGCGTTCTTGTTTTTGATCCCTGAATGCATAACCTTACATTTATCTGTGTTAAACCTCATATTCCATTTGGCCGCCCAATCATCCAGTTTATTTAAGTCCCTCTGTAGAGAAGCTGTGGTGGTCGAGTACTGATGGGAAATCCTTGCCTTACCTTGTCTCCCAGATACGAGTCAGGTTCTTTTCTCTTTTGGATATCCGGTGGTCAGGAGATAAATACTTCAATAAAAGGGACAAAGATTGGTCAAACAACTTGATTTAATTGAGAATGCGGTAATGATAGTTTTGGTAAGCCACCGCGCCACTGACCCCTTCAGCTCAATAGTAATGACAAAATAATGCGTCTGATCAGCATAGAGCACAATAGCATTTAACATATAACATACACCTGGTGAGTATAAGGCAGAATAACGATAACATCTTCAATACACATTGTCTAATAAGGCACACTGGTAATCACAGTAACTACTTTCACGTTAACAATATCTGACTGGTGATGATGCAATAACCATCAATAATAACCCATCAAGACTCTTACGGTCACTACCGTGCCCACTAGAGGGCTACTTCTTATTCAGGTGTTTGGGGTACCGTGCTATTCCCTATGGCTCAGGCGCCCCACTTTTAGCATCTACTGCTGAGTTAACTTGAATTGCAGCGGTACCACTAACACTGAATGTCACACCTTCAATATTAATAAATCAATTCTTAGGTAAATCACATAACATTAACATCATCTAAAACATTTGGTGCACCAATATTATCCCCGGTAACGTTAACATATTTTCCACTCAGTACTGGGCTGACCTGTGCACAGGATTTTGGGTAGTGTTCCAATGTCCTGCAGAGGTTTCCATCAAGGGTTAAGTATAATAGGAGAAAGCAGAGCTGTTGCTCATTTCAGCCACAAGATGGTGATGTTCTCTCAACAGTCAATGAATCTCTATCAGCACATGTACTCTGCAGCAGGGTATAATGTCCAGATATCAGCACACACACACAGGATATAGCTGAAACGACCGTCTTAATTGTTCCCTGCAGCCTGTGTATAGGTATTATCTGGGGGAAAAGCTCTCACAATCCTTCCTTGTACAAGAATGCAATGTCAGTTTTTGGATAGATTCTCTCATCACTCTTCCCTCTGACACTGGGGTGTGTGCAATACACTGCAGGCTGAGGTTTTACCTTGAAAAGAGTTCTGTAGTTAGTGAATACCGTCTTTGGCGCCCTACTGCGTGTCCCCAGCTGCTCTCCGTCCGCTTTGCCTGCAATGTCACAGTTCTGGCAGCAGCTTATCTTCTCTCTGCTCGGCTGCACATCCTTCCCCTTGTTCCTTCTACCATGCTGCTCTCTCTCTCTCCTCCTTCCTGCACAACCTCTTCCTGTTACTCCCCCAGCCAATCAGGGCCTTCATCCTCCTCCTGTCAATCACTCCTGGGCACAAGTTTTCAGGAGCACAATTAACCCCTTGTAGCACTGCATTTTAAAAGCGTTTATGCACTCCTCTGTGCTGTTCAACAGGGCTTTGGGGTACCACAAAGCTACATCTTGCTGTGATTTTATTACCTTACAAAGTTTAGTGTCATCTGCAAAAATAGAAACTTTACTCTCTAAACCATCACCAAGGTCATTAATGAATATATTAAAAAGGAGTGGCCCCAGCACGGAACCTTGAGGTACTCCACTTAAGACTTTTGACCAATTAGAAAATGTTCCATTTATCACAACTCTCTGTTCTCTATTCTCTAACCAGTTTTCGATCCAAGTACAAATGTTGATTCCTAGACCCAGTTCCCTAATTTTGTAAACCAACCTCTTGTGTGGCACTGTATCAAAGGCCTTTGCAAAATCTAAGCAGACCACATCTACTGTGCTACCCTGGTCTAAGTTTCCACTAACTTCCTCGTAGAAACTAATAAGATTAGTTTGACATGACCTATCCCTCACAAATCCATGTTGATTCCCACTTATAATTTTATGGCGTACCAAGTAATCCTGAATACTATCTCTTAAAATACCTTCCAGTAGTTTCCGCACTATTGATGTCAGGCTTACAGGTCTATAATTCCCTGGTTGTGATCTCGTCCCCTTTTTAAACAACGGCACCGCATCTGCTATTCGCCAATCCCTTGGTACTGAGCCTGATGAGATTGAATCTCTGAAAATTAAGAATAGCGGTCTAGCTATTTCCGAATTTAACTCCATAAGAACCCTTGGGTGTATGCCATCTGGAGCTGGAGCTTTATTTATCTTAATATTCTTCAGTCGCCTTTGGACTTCTTCCTCTGACAACCAAATATTAATTAACGGCATGATTTCATATCCATTTTTATGTATTACTTCTACCATTTGCTCATTTCTAGTAAATACTGAAGAAAAGAAAGTGTTTAATACCTCTGCTTTTTCCTTAGTATAATTTATCAATTCACCCATCTCACTTCTTAGGGGTCCTATATTATCTTTTTTAATCCTTTTACCATTTATATACTTAAAAAACTTTTTGGGGTTTGTCTTACTTTCTTTTGCAATGTGCCTTGCATTTTCTAATTTAGCCAATCTAATTTCCTTTTTGCATGTTTTATTACATTCCTTGTACCTACGGAAGGACTCCTCTGACCCTTTAGACTTAAACAATTTAAATGCACGCTTCTTCCTTTGCATTTCTTCCCTTACCTTTTTATTTAGCCACATTGGTTTAGACTTAATTCTTTTACATTTATTTCCCATAGGAATGAACTTATACGTGTATGTTTTCAACAACATTTTAAAGACAGCCCACTCTTCTTCCGTATTTTTTCCTTCAAAGTCTTTGTCCCAGTCTATGCTCTTTATAGACTCCTTTAGCATATTAAAATTTGCCTTTCTAAAGTTTAAAGTCCTAGTTGATCCCTTATACCGTTGCTTCTGGAAACTAATTTCAAAAGAGACCATATTATGATCACTGTTTCCCAAGTGCTCCCTTACTTGAATATTTGATATTACGTCTACATTGTTTGTTATTACTAGGTCCAGTATAGTCCGGTTCCTAGTTGGTTCCTCTACTAATTGGGACATGTAATGGTCTTTTAGCGTGCTCAGAAACCTATTTTCCCTAGCTGTACCGCAGGTCTCAGTACTCAAATCAATGTCCGGATAATTAAAATCCCCCATAATTAAAATTTGACCTAGTTGTGTAGCCTATTCAATTTGCTGTAGAAGTTGGGCTTCCTCAATCGTACTAATATCTGGCGGTCTATAGCATATCCCTATCAGCAACTTCTCTGAACTTTTTCCTCCGCTGGATATTTCCACCCACAATGCCTCTATATTATCACCAATATTCTCATATATAACTTCCTGAATACTTGGTTTTAATTCTGGCTTAATATAAAGACATTAGTTTATTACTATTGAGAGTTAACTTCCCCGTGCCTTATACGCTTAAATAATCAATTGACTTACGATAGCTGACAGTTTTATTGTCTGTTAGTTTACTTATTACACTGAACCAACAGGCTTTCAAACGTACGAACCACAGTGTTGGGCTCTAAATAGAATCAATACCAAGAGTCAATCTTCCTGTGATCTATATATCTTTAACAGGTGATAAGTAGATTACTATTAGAAACGGAGACACTCCAGTGTAAATAATTATTATCGAGGGTTTACCTCACTGTGCTGAACATATGTAAATAAACAGCTGATAAGCAGATGATTGACACTATTTGTGTCACAGCGTCGGCACCTCGAGGGAGACACGCAGTGGTCATACTGGATGACATTCTGGGCAAACGAGTTGTCACACTGCTCAATGCTGAGACGGATGCATTATCCGAGGGAACGAGGGAGCTGGAGAGTGCATCTGTGCGTTAACCGCTGAGAGCCTGCTGAGTAAAGCTGACTGATAGACACTCATATAAGGTACCGCTGACCAGCACTACAACACACTCACTGCTTACTCCCCTGACTTAAATCTTTACAGTCACGGAGTTAGCCATCCCTACAAGCTCCAAGCTGACAGCTCTCTATAGAGCTCCACTAAAGAGCCCTGAGATAGGGTTCCTATTCCCGGCACTGATCTGTTCTGTAGGATCAGCGCAGCACAGTACATCTTTTAAATCTCCCGCCCTAAGACAAGTAAAGTGAATAAATTAAGTGACGTCAGCACCGGGCGGGACGTTCAAAATGGGAACTGTAACAGCTGCTCTGGCAGCAGCTCGAAGCGATTAAACTTTGTAAAGAGAGCAGTGCCAGGGCTAAAAATGTTTGTGTGTGTTCCCCTCAGCCCCAAAACTCCAGTCATCTTCCTTCCATCAGGCAATTATCGCTAATTTCTCTGGCTAACAGAAGGAAATTTCTTAGCGAGAGGGGGACAGCCATATTTGTGCTCTCAAGTGAAGCCATTTTCAGTACACCCAGCACAAGACTCTATCTGACATGCGCAACGTTATGACATTTTAAGAAATCCCCTATCTTTAAAATGGGGCATGTTTTCCCAAATTGTAAAAAAACTGTAACTTTCTCAAACTTGTGAACCCTCAAAGGCACTCCTCAGCCCTAATAGCTTTCTAACAAAACTTACCGCGTGTCTTTAAACGCCCTGTACACTGAGTTACGCTCACCCAAAAAAAAACAGAAAAACGTTGACTTTTGCGAAACAGGAAGTAGAAAAAAAACAGACAGATTTTGAATTTTAGATTGTTCCTAAATTGTAATTTTTTATTCTTTTTTTTCTGAAATTTCACATGTGGCACCTGTGGACAGTTCTCTATTCGCAATTTCAGTTTAATAGCTTTTATACTTTTTAAAATGTAGACCCTCAAACACCATGCTCCCCCTCTCACAAATTCCCTATGGGAAAATGAAGTTTTTTAGATGTAACCTTAATATAAGGGCACGACTGTGCCCTTATATATATATATATATATATATATATATATATATATATATATATATATATATAAATATAGTGACAGGATGGACTCCCTACGCCACCCTGTCTGTTGTTGCTGGGAACCGGCTGGGCTTACTTTGTCACCGTTCCCTTTCGTCATCCCAAAAGCCGCAGGAGGGGCTTATAATGCTGCCACCAATGAGCTCCTTCTATGGCACTCAGAACCACGTTCCTTCTGGGTCACTGACGCTGCTAGTGTACCTCGTTGCTGGTGTACCCGGCCTGGTAACTCCAGACCTCTTAATATGGATCCGGGTTGCTGTGAATGGATCCCCCTTGGCCTATCACACTAACCAAGGCTGCATGGGTAGCAGGCAGAGCCGTAGTACTGGAAAAGCTTGGGTCCAAACCTCAGACACAGCCGGAGAACGGATTAGATTTGGGTCTAATCTATAGATCACAGGAATACAGCGATATTGAAGATGTTTCCAAGCAGGTCTTTGAAGCAAAATGTTTATTTTCTCTCACCCTAGTTGAAGGTACCAGGGTGATCAGGTCAGATGAAGTCAGAAGAATGATACATTTCAGTGTACAAGTCAGAGCATTTATACCTTTCAGACATGTGCTATTTTTAGCATCAGAATATACTATATTTACACATAAATTCACATGTATTTTAAAGCCACTAATATTTATACTTCGCTATGAAATTCTTAAAAACCTTGCTGTGATATCCTGCATCTTTGTTTCAGATGCAGGAAATGTAGCAGCACATTTTAAATTAAACCTCCCCGTCTCCAAGTTAAACCTCACACATCAAAAGATCTAATTAACATGTGGCCTTTCGTCAAACTGTTCGAAATACATATTCACACAGAACAATATATATATATAAATATATATATATATATATATATATATATATATGTGTGTATATATATGTATATATATATATATATATATATATATATTCATATATATATATATATATATATATATATATTCATATATATATATATATATATATATATATATATATATATATATATATATATATTAGAGATGTGCACCGGCGACTTTTGGTGTCTCGTGTTTTGTGTTTTGGATTCGGATTTTCGTGATGTTTTGGGTTCGGATTTGTTTCTCAAAACACCTGCCGAAAGGTTTTGGTTCGGATTTAAGGTTTTGGATTCAGATTTTTTTTGAAAATAGCATAAAAAGTTCAAAAATCACGTTTTTGGGCTTATTTTCACTCCTACGCTATTATTAACCTCAATAACATTCAATAACAAGCATTTCCACTAATTTACAGTGTATTCTGAACACCTCACAATATAGTTATTAGTCCAAAACGTTGCAACGAGGTATTTTTCTGGACTGCGTAGTGGAGTGGTCCCCACAATATAATAAGAAAACCATCAACTGGTCTTAATCGCACCAAAAAATGTACCTGGACTGCGTAGAGGAGTGGTTACCACAATATAATTTAAAAACCCTGAACTTGTATGATTCGCACCAATAAATGTATCTGGACTGCGTAGAGGAGTGGTCACCACAATATAATTTAAAAACCCTGAACTTGTATGATTCGCACCAATAAATGTATCTGGACTGCGTAGAGGAGTGGTCACCACAATATATATAATAAGAAAACCATCAACTGGTATGAATCGCACCAAAAAATGTACCTGGAATGCGTAGAGGAGTGGTCACCACAATATAAATTAAAAACCCTGAACTTGTATAAATCGCACCAATAAATGTATCTGGACTGCGTAGAGGAGTGGTCACCACAATATAATAAGAAAACCATCAACTGGTCTGAATCGCACCAAAAAATGTACCTGGACTGCGTAGAGGAGTGGTCACCACAATATAAATTAAAAACCCTGAACTTGTATGAATCGCACCAATAAATGTATCTGGACTGCGTAGAGGAGTGGTCACCACAATATAATAAGAAAACCATCAACTGGTCTGAATCGAACCGAATAATGTACCTAAACTGCGTAGAGGAGTGGTCACCACAATATAAATTAAAAACCCTGAACTTGTATGAATCGCACCAATAAATGTATCTGGACTGCGTAGAGGAGTGGTCACCACAATATAATAAGAAAACCATCAACTGGTCTGATTCGCACCAATAAATGTATCTGGACTGCGTAGAGGAGTGGTCATCACAATATAATAAGAAAACCATCAACTGGTCTGAATCGCACCGAATAATGTCCCTGGACTGCGTAGAGGAGTGGTCACCACAATATAATTTAAAAACCCTGAACTTGTATGAATCGCACCAAATAATGTACCTGGACTGCGTAGAGGAGTGGTCACCACAATATAATAAGAAAACCATCAACTGGTCTGATTCGCACCAATAAATGTTTCTGGACTGCGTAGAGGAGTGGGTCACCACAATATAATAAGATAACCATCAACTGGTCTTAATCGCACCAAAAAATGTACCTGGACTGCTTAGATTAGTGGTCACCACAATATAATTAATAAAAAACCCTCCACGGCTCTGAATTCCCCAAAAAAAAAATCTGGACTGCGTAGTGGGGTGGCCCCGGTACTAAATTTGATACCGGGGCCACAATATAATAAATACACCCTCAACTGGTCAGAATTCCACCAAACAAGTATCTGGACTGCGTAGTGTGGTGGCCCCGGTACTAAATTTGATACCGAGGCCACAATACCTCCTCCAAGTTCCAAGTGTAGTGTTTATAACATATTAACACTACACTAATTCTAGCACGTCAATACCTCTTGTTTTAAATAATGACAGGGCATTTAACTTTTGATTAAATTTTTTGAATTTCTTGACATTTTCTTTTACTTTTTGAACATGCCAAACGACTGTTGAATGTTTACATAATGCCAAAAAAATAGTTGCAAGATGTCCCTCTGTACTATCTGGAGGGCAGTGCTGTACTTCATTGAGGAATTGATTATTCATTTTTATAAACATCATTTTTTCAACGTTGTGAGGAAGCAACCTCCTTCTCCGCTCACTGACCAGGTTCCCCGCTGCACTAAAAACTCTTTCCGAGTACACACTGGAAGGGGGACTACTCAGGTAAAATAGAGCCAGTTTGTACAGGGGCTTCCAAACTGCCTTTTTTTCCTGCCAGTAACAATATGGACTGTCTGACATGTCTATTTGGATGGTGTCAGCAAAATAATCCTCCACCATTTTTTCAATTGTGACAGCATCCAATGCAGCGACAGTAGACATGTCTGCAATGGTTGGCAGGTCCTTCAGTCCGGACCAGATGTTATCAGCATCCCCGCCAGCGACTCTTTTAGGAAAACTGAGCTTTTTCCTTGCAGCCATAGGTGTGGAAGAAAATGAGGGTGGAGCTGTTGGCATGTCACGGTCCTCTTCAGAGGACAATCCCCTGACCAGAAGGTCTTTGCACCTCTGTAGACTTGTGTCCGCCGGAAACAGAGACACAACATACGCTTTAAACCGAGGATCGAGCACGGTGGCCAGAATGTATTCCTCTGACTTTAAAAGAGTGACCACCCTCGGATCCTGGCAAAGCGTACGAAGGGCTACATCCACAAGAGCTACATGCTTGGTGTAATCGCAATGGTTTACCAGCTCCTCCCTCACTTTCTCCAGCTGCTTCTGCAACAGCCTGATCAGGGGATTGACCTGACTCAAGCTGGCAGTGTCGGAACTGACTTCTCGTGTGGCAAGTTCAAATGGCTGGAGAACGATGCACAACACGGAAATCAGTCTCCACTGCGCTTAAATCAGGCGCATCCCCACTTCTTTGCCTATGTCGTAGGTGGCTGTATAGGCCTGAATGGCCTTTTGCTGCTCCTCCATCCTCTGCAGCATATAGAGGGTGGAGTTCCAGCGCGTCACAACCTCTTGTTTGAGGAGATGGCAGGGCAGGTTCATGGTTTTTTGATGTGCCTCTAGTCTGCGGTAGGCACTGGCTGAATGCCGAAAGTGTCCAGTAATTTTGCGCGCCACCGCAAGCATTTCCTGCACACCCCTGTCACTCTTGAGGTAATGCTGCACCACCAAATTAATGGTGTGGGCAAAACATGGGACGTGCTAGAAATTGCCCATATTTAATGCCCGCACAATGTTACTGGCATTGTCTGACACCACAAATCACCATGAGAGTCTAAGTGGGGTAAGCCACTGGGAGATAATTTCCCTCAGTTTCTCTAATATGTTGTCAGCGTTGTGCCTCTTATTAAAGCCTGTAATACACAATGTTGCCTGCCTTTGCACGAGCAGCCATTTTGTAGATGCTGCTACTGATGCAGCTGTTGCTGTTGCTGCGGAAGGGGATGCATCTACCCAGTGGGCTGTCACAGTCATATAGTCCTTCATTTGCCCAGAACCAATTGTCCACATGTCCATGGTTAGGTGGACAGTGGGTACAACCGCATTTTTCAGAGCACTGAGGACACTTGATCGTACTTCTCTGTACATTTTTGGTATCGCCTCCCTAGTGAAGTGGAATCTCGACGGGATTTGGTACCGGGGACACAATACCTCCATCAACCCTCTAAATCCCACTCCACTGATGGCGGACACCGGGCGCACGTCTAACACCAACATTGCAGTTACAACCGCAGTTATACGCTTTGCAATAGGATGACCACTATCGTATTTTGTGGTCGTGGCAAACGACTGTTGGACGGTCAATTGTTTTGTGAAAGACTTAGCGGTCTTACGACTTCCCCTCTGGGAAGATGACCGACTAACAGCAGCAACAACAGCAGTGGCAGTAGTAGGCGTTCCGCTTCAGGATTCCTCGGATGAATCCCGTATTGGAGAGGACTCAGTCTGGCTGCTGAGTTGAGCTGCAGGACTGAATCTGATGGAGATCGTGGAGGAAGTTGACAAGGAGGGTGTTGCTGGTGTGTATCCAACTGGACCACGGGATTTAGGTGTCCCTGTACCGATGACGGTCCTAGCCCCAGTTCCTGAACTAACCACTGAACTATGAAGGTTATTCAGGTGACGTATAAGGGAGGATGTCCCTAGTTGGGCAAGATCCCCACCCCTGCTTATTTGAGCTTTACATAAGCTACATATGGCCATACATTGGTTGTCCGGATTTGGATAAAAATAACTCCAGACCGAAGAAGTGCATTTTTTGGTCTTCTGATCAGGCATGACGATGGGCTTTTTCATCCCATGGACATCAGCTGTTTCCCCCCCTGGTGCCTCATTTACAATAACCACATCACCATCCTCATCATCAAGTTCCTCCACAGCACCAGCTACATCATCAATAGCCTCCTCCCGAGCCACCTCTTCCCGTACAGTGATGGGAAGGTCAGGCTTGACAACCACCAACACCCTTGGACTCGCCTTGGGGATTTGTGATAATTTCTCTTTAGAAGGCAGAGTTGTTTGCTGTTTTGTTGCTGACAGCATAACTCTCTTCAATTTTTTTGTAGGGGGGGGGAGGAGGAGGGCTAAGTTCCTTGGGTGAAGCTGGACCACTAGTCATGAACACGGGCCAGGGCCTAAGCCGTTCCTTGCCACTACGTGTCGTAAATGGCATATTGCCAACTTTACGTTTCTCCTCAGATGATTTTAAGTTTCTCTTTTTGCTATTTTTTCTTAACTTGGGCTTTTTGGATTTTACATGCCCTGTACTATGAGATTGGGCATCGGGCTTGGAAGACGACGTTGATGGCATTTCATCGTCTATGTCATGACTAGTGGCAGCAGCTTCAGCATTAGGAGGAAGTGGGTCTTGATCTTTCCCTACTTTATCCTCCAAATTTTTGCTCTCCATTATATGTAGCACAAGATACTGCAGAATGTGTGAACTTGGTAATATTGCAGTACCAATGGGCTTATACTGCAGGATTGGTTTTGCAAATTTTGTTGTAATTAAAAAAATTTAAAATTATTTTTTTGTATTTTTTTTATAACTTTTTTACATTTTTTAAACACTTGGGAATATTGGGGAAATAACTATGCCCTTAGAAGCACAGAGCACAGGACACAGGACCACTGGACTGAACAGGACACAGCACACAGGACCCAGCAGCACCACTGAACTCAAAATTGACAGAGCACAGCACACAGCACCACTGGACTGATACTGCAGAACACAGCACAGCACAGAACTAAACAGCACAGCACGAGATCTACCAGAACAGAGGACCACCTAACACACCCTCCCTCTACCCTGATCAATGCCCGAGTGAAGATGGCGGCGACTAGCGGGGAATTTATAGGATCCGAGTATCGCGAGATCCGACAGCGGGATCATGACTCCGAGCCTCGGTGTCAATTTTTCATTTGGCGCCAATACCTGGATCTGTCTCGGATCCGACTCGGATCGGCAACATTCGGGTGGGCTCGGATTCAGGAAATCCGAGTGCGCTCATCTTTAATATATATATATATATATATATATATATATATATATATATATATATGTATACAAAACACATAATACAAAACCGTGATACCCATTTATGCAATGTCTTTGTCATGTTTTAGCTGCATAAATTAAAGTTGTCTTAGTGAATAATGATACCAATGTAAGTTCAGATATTGCTGTATCAGCGTGGTTAATTCAGTCAAATTAGTCAACCAAACAGTGGGCTCATCATACTTGGTCAAAATCCAAACCTATTGTATGAAATTCAGAATTATGGTACAAAGGTGTCCATCATTTCACGGACAGTCATGCTCTGCATCCATAGCTGGATTAAGGCTCTGGGGGGCCCGGGGCACTTTAGACAGGGGGGCCCCTAAGGTGTACTATGGATATAATTTTAGACAAATACACAGACAATACTGTGTGCACTACTGTTAGGTGCAGGCAGCTCTGCCTTTACCAGTAGTACAGTGTGAAGCAGGACATACCTCCCAACTGTCCTTGTAGTTGGACCAAATCCTGGCAGTCACCCAAATTCAGGACTGTCCCACCAGATTCATGACAGATGGCAGACTGTCCTGCTCTCTCCTACCTGTTCTTGTCACCTGTGGCTGCTGGTGTCTTAAACTCAGTTGTTTCTTGTGTAGATCCTGGAATGTTCGTGAAAATCTAAAACAGCCCTGGCATTAAATCAATAGCACCCACATTTAATAAGTAGTCCTCCCTCCCTGCAAATAGACCTGAATATAGAATTAAATAAAATTAATAGTATACAAATTTAATAATAGAACTGTTTCTCCCAACTAGCCCAGACACTGAATTAATAGCATACTCATTTAATAATAAAAAAATATTTCCCTCCCCACAAAACAGTCCAGCAATAAATTAATAGCATTCACAACAAACCCATTTCACACAACCATTGCTGACAATTAATATTTCATATTTATGTTTAATAAATTACCCTCCTTCTCCCCAAACTTAGACCCAAATTAAATAAATAAATTAATCGTCCCAAAACCAGCACAGCATTTAAATATTGCACCAGCACCTGTATAATAAATCAATAGCACCCACCATTATTCATTCATTCTCTCTCTCTCCCCGTCTCTCTCTCCATATTCATCTAACCACATAAAAAGGCATCTGAAGAACTGTGCAACACCCAACTATCACTCACTGCCTGCGCACATGATCGGATCACTAACTGACAGGTGATCCGATCTTTCTCCAGCTGTGAGTCCAGTCCAGTCCCCCCGACACAGGCGCGCACCTCTCGTTACAAACCCAGCCCCTCCGGGCAGACCAAATCATTGGCAGGAGTCCAGATGTACAGCAGCACCGCGGCTGCTGTACATTTTAGATCACCGACTTCTAGCTGCGCAGCAGCAGCTTCTCTCCTCCCAGCCGGGAGCCCTCAGTGAGAGGGGGGCCCGAGGCACGTGCCCCCCCTTAATCCGGCCATATCTGCATCATGATCTGGCATAGTGCCTGAACAAACAGATTTGCACACTTTGGCCACCTATGTGCCTGTCACTGATAACCAATCTGGTTATTTTATAGTGTACTGTTTCCAGTCAGCTGTTGTCATGATTTCTATTGTTTGACCATTTATTTATTTTTTAAATCCAGTATTTTTATTGAAATTTTTTAAGATATAAACATTCCAAACAACAAAAAGAAAAGAAAAACAATCGCATACATATCAGAATTAAATGACGGAATTTACAAGATTACAATAAAGCATAATAATAATAAATGTGCTATATTCACTCAGGATCATACATCGTAAATGCTCATACATAAGTATGTTACACATGCATGGACTCAGATATTTATTATAAGAACTGCGGGAGCCATACATTTAAGTAAATAGAGCATCTGTACTAGATGACACAGGATAGAATGTAGACTCTAACCATCTGTACCATATATTCTCAAATTCCTTCAGAGCCTGTCTGCTAGTATAGACAAATCTCTCGTGCCTTATGGTGGTATTAACCAGTGCCTTCAAATTTTTAACCGTGGGACTCGTCGGGGGCCAACCACAGCCTCGCTATACAGACCTTAGCCAACATCAATAACTGTGAAATGTACATTTTTGTCAGTTTATTAACTTTCCCCTTCAAACGGAGCCCAAAGAGACAAGTGGCCGGTAAACTAAGAGACACTTCAATTTCAGTAACCTGAATACATCTCCTGATCCTTCGCCAGAAGATTCGTATATATGAACACTCCCATAGAAGGTGCCAAAAGTTAGCATTGATCGAATTGCATTTCGGACAGTTAGGGGTAACATCCGGGCAAAATTTTGCCAATTTAATAGGGGTAAAGTAGGCCCTGTGTAAGATAAACACCTGTATTTGTTGAAATTTTAATGATGAAGTATAACCTTTAGTACTGTCTGTAACCATTCCCCACTCATTGTTTGACAATTTTTAAAGTTATTACCACAGATCAGCTCTGCTTACAATTAGGAATTTAGCTAAATCTATCATAACACTGCAGTGGTTTTGTTATTTACGAATCCCATTCCCTATTGCAAGTTAGCCAACTAAAATGTGAAAACAATTTGGGTTTCTACTGGCGTTTGTTTGCATCTTAACATGGCAAAAAGATAATAACTACTATGTTTTTATTGATTTGTTAATGCAGCAATTTGGGGATTAGTTAACAACTGACATCACTTTATACTCTTCACAAGGCAGGGATAGTGTGCCTGAACATTTCTGTCTATAGTCCTGTGAGGTACGGTGGGGATGGGGGGGGGGTTCCGAGCGCCCTAAACGCAGCAGGGGAAAAGGTCCCCTGTTCCTGTGTGGTGGGCACTCGCTTTACTGTAAGTGAAAGGGGAAAATACAGGAGGGGCAGCTCCACAAGGCGAGTGCGCCACGGGAACAGCCCTCGCCGGGCTATACTCACGGAGGCGGGTCTACGACGGGGACTTTCTCTATCCCTGCGGCTTCAGGGTTTCTCACTCGCAGCGGTCTTCCAAAGACCTTGTCTGACGATCAATGCCTGTAAAACAAGGGAGACCAAGCCACACAGAACAACTCCTTCCCCAATACCTCAAGTACTCACCAAATCCTGAGGGACCACTATAGGACACACCTTACCTTTCTTCTCCTCGAACGGAATACTCCCACTCACATGTCCTCGGCCGTCCGGGTCCACTGGAACACTGTCGCTCCACAGGCCTCGGCCCGAGCCCCGGTTGTTAAGCCCACCTTGCCCTGGGGCTCAGGACTTTAGGTGCCACTTCGGACAGGTAGAGGGGCTTTGTAAGCCACTCCCAGGAACTTAACCACTTAACTATCAAGGGACCAAGTGTCCCCTACGCTACCCAGGGACCTAGCGTCCTGCCAGACCAGAGCCTTATGCCCATTACCAACTATAAGGGCCTACTGTCCTGCTAACCACCAGGACCTACTGTCCCTCTAGCCACAAGGACCCAATGTCCTTTTTACAACTACAGGGCTGCCGCCCTGCTACTCTGTCATGAGCCTAGTCCTCCACTAACTTAGAGGCCTGCGCCTCTCTACACTGAAGGGCCTTGCACCCTGCTATGCTTTCAAGGGCCTTGCGCCCTGCTCTAACTACCTTATGTGCCTTTTACCTAAAGGCTATCACTGGGGCCTTGTGCCTGATACCTACCCCTGGGCCTGATGCCCTTTCTCAATGGGGCCTAAAGCCCAGACTAGCCTAAAGGCCTTGTGCCCTGCCTGAACAAAGGGCTTTGTGCCCTGCCTGAACCAAGGGCCTCATTATCTGCCTACACAAAGGGCCTCGTGCCAAATAAGAAAAACCTACCTAACGCCCAACTGCCCATGGCCTTATGCCCACCTAGCGCAGCACAGGCCTAGTGCCCAGAACATGCCCACTGGCCTTATGCCCGACCTAACCAAGTATCTTTACACTCACCTGCTCCGCACAGCAAACTCCGCTTGCCTCGCTATCTTCGGGTCTTCCAGACCCTCCAGCTGGCTGAGCCTCTTCTCCGCTTCGGAGCTTGTGTCCCCAATGTCTTCTTGGTGGGGGCTAATAGCCCTTACAATGGCTCCCCGTCGGCAAGCTCTTCTTTGGCTTGCTCTCAGCGTCTTCTTCCCTCTTTCCGGCGGGCTTCTCTTCCGGCGTCTCCTTTTTTTCAGGTGCCGCTCTATTAAAGTAATTTTATCGTTTTCAAATAAGCATTACCCAATCAATTGTATGTGTTTCCAAAGCACAAAGTTATTTATTTTAGCAGATGTAAATAGTCAACAATTCAATACATTATTATATTGTAATAAAAAAGTACAGTACAGCACAGCAAATACCAAAAGATAAGTACATACCAATGCTATCGCATGCGCACGCTGCGCACCCACGGGACCCGGTGGACAGTATATCTGTTAGAATACTGTGTCAGAGTTGACTGAGGGCCAGGGTGTGTGCAGCAATGATTATATACAGTACAGTGTTACACTTGAACAATAGAGATGACGTAGATTGTTTCTGTAGGTCCAGACGTTGGGTGGGTCCAGGGTTAACAGATCATAGGTTGATTCAATCTAAGGAATCCAAAGGTGGGGGTCATCTATCCAGGGGGTCTGCTTCTTTCATAGCCAGCATCATACAAAGGATTATTCCCTAATATCAATAACTAGAGTATGCAATGTGCGATCTCTTCGCCGACTGCACCGGACAACTGCTGATGATTAGGGGTTCAATATGATATCAGGCATGACACCTTTTCTATAACCTAAACCTTTAATAACACTAAAATGTACATATAATCATACTATATATATATATATAGACTAATAATAAACCAAATATTATCTGCTCATAAATTACAGTGTAACGAAACCAATATGAATATGAATTATATAAATAACTAAATGTTGTAATGCGAGTGTGTGCGTGCGTATTTTGCCGTGCGGTAGCATCACGCCACGTGTTACATGGCGTACGCTTCGCTATCGCACGGCAAACCAATATTAAATAGAGATGAGTGCACTCGGATTTATGAAATCCAAGCCCACCCGAACGTTGCCGATCCGAGTCGGATCCGAGACAGATCCGGGTATTGGCGCCAAATTCAAATCTGAAACTGAGGCTCTGACTCATAATCCCGTTGTCGGATCTCGCGATACTCGGATCCTATAAATTCCCCGCTAGTCGCCGCCATCTTCACTCGGGCATTGATCAGGGTAGAGGGAGGGTGTGTTAGGTGGTCCTCTGTCCTGCTATATCTCCTGCTGTTCAGTTCTGTTTAGTTCAGTTCAGTGCTGTGCTGTGCTGTGCTGTGCTCAGTCCAGTGGTGCTGTGTCCTGTGCTCTGTCCTTCTGAGGTCAGTGGTGCTGCTGGGTCCTGTGCTGTGTCCTGTTCAGTCCAGTGGTGCTGTGTCCTGTGCTCTGTGCTTCTAAGGGCATAGTTATTTCCCCAATATTCCCAAGTGTTTAAAAAAATAAAAAAAAAGTTATTTAAAAAAATACAAAAAACTAATTTTTTTTTTTTTAATTACAACAAAATTTGCACAACCAATCCTGCAGTATAAGCCCATTGGTACTGCAATATTACCAAGTTCACACATTCAGCAGTAAAAGTCCAGTGGTACTGCTGCAATATTACAAAGTTCACACATTCTGCAGTATCAGTCCAGTGGTGCTGTGTCCTGTGCTCTGTCCTGCTGAGTTCAGTAGTGCTGCTGGGTACTGTGCTGTGTCCTGTTCAGCCCAGTGGTGCTGTGTCCTGTGCTCTGTGCTGCTAAGGGCATAGTTATTTCCCCATTATTCCCAAGTTTTTAAAAAATAAAAAAAAAGTAATAAAAAAAATAAAAATTAAAAATTAAAAAAAAACAAATTATAACCAAATTTGCAAAACCAATCCAGCAGTATAAGGCCATTGGTACTGCAATATTACCAAGTTCACACATTCAGCAGTATCTTGTACTACATATAATGGAGACCAAAAATTTGGAGGATAAAGTAGGGAGAGATCAAGACCCACTTCCTCCTAATGCTGAAGCTGCTGCCACTAGTCATGACATAGACGATGAAATGCCATCAACGTCGTCTTTCAAGCCCGATGCCCAATCTCGTAGTTCCGGGCATGTAAAATCCAAAAAGCCCAAGTTAAGAAAAAATAGCAAAAAGAGAAACTTAAAATCATCTGAGGAGAAACGTAAAGTTGGCAATATGCCATTTACGACACGGAGTGGCAAGGAACGGCTTAGGCCCTGGCCCGTGTTCATGACTAGTGGTTCAGATTCACCCACGGATCTTAGCCCTCCTCCTCCTCCCCCCCCTACAAAAAATTGAAGAGAGTTATGCTGTCAGCAACAAAACAGCAAACAACTCTGCCTTCTAAAGAGAAATTATCACAAATCCACAAGGCGAGTCCAAGGATGTTGGTGGTTGTCAAGCCTGACCTTCCCATCACTGTACGGGAAGAGGTGGCTCGGGAGGAGGCTATTGATGATGTAGCTGGCGCTGTGGAGGAACTTGATGATGAGGATGGTGATGTGGTTATTGTAAATGAGGCACCAGGGGGGGAAACAGCTGATGTCCATGGGATGAAAAAACCCATTGTCATGCCTGGTCAGAAGACCAAAAAATGCACCTCTTCGGTCTGGAGTTATTTTTATCCAAATCCAGACAACCAATGTATGGCCATAAGTAGCTTATGTAAAGCTCAAATAAGCAGGGGTAAGGATCTTGCCCACCTAGGAACATCCTCCCTTATACGTCACCTGAATAACCTTCATAGTTCAGTGGTTAGTTCAGGAACTGGGGCTAGGACCCTCATCGGTACAGGGACACCTAAATCCTGTGGTCCAGTTGGATACACACCAGCAACACCCTCCTCGTCAACTTCTTCCACAATCTCCATCAGATTCAGTCCTGCAGCCCAAGTCAGCAGCCAGACTGAGTCCTCTCCAATATGGGATTCATCCGAGGAATCCTGCAGCGGTACGCCTACTACTGTCACTGCTGCTGTTGCTGCTGTTAGTCGGTCATCTTCCCAGAGGGGAAGTCGTAAGACCGCTAAGTCTTTCACAAAACAATTGACCGTCCAACAGTCGTTTGCCATGACCACAAAATACGATAGTGGTCACCCTATTGCAAAGCGTATAACTGCGGCTGTAACTGCAATGTTGGTGTTAGACATGCGCCCGGTGTCCGCCATCAGTGGAGTGGGATTTAGAGGGTTGATGGAGGTATTGTGTCCCCGGTACCAAATCCCGTCGAGATTCCACTTCACTAGGGAGGCGATACCAAAAATGTACAGAGAAGTACGATCAAGTGTCCTCAGTGCTCTAAAAAATGCGGTTGTACCCACTGTCCACTTAACCACAGACATGTGGACAAGTGGTTCTTGGCAAACGAAGGACTATATGACTGTGACAGCCCACTGGGTAGATGCATCCCCTTCCGCAGCAACAGCAACAGCTGTATCATTAGCAGCATCTACAAAATGGCTGCTTGTGCAAAGGCAGGCAACATTGTGTATTACAGGCTTTAATAAGAGGCACAACGCTGACAACATATTAGAGAAACTGAGGGAAATTATCTCCCAGTGGCTTACCCCACTTAGACTCTCATGGGGATTTGTGGTGTCAGACAATGCCAGTAACATTGTGCGGGCATTAAATATGGGCAATTTCCAGCACGTCCCATGTTTTGCCCACACCATTAATTTGGTGGTGCAGCATTACCTCAAGAGTGACAGGGGTGTGCAGGAGATGCTTGCGGTGGCGCGCAAAATTGCTGGACACTTTCGGCATTCAGCCAGTACCTACTGCAGACTAGAGGCACATCAAAAATGCATGAACCTGCCCTGCCATCACCTCAAACAAGAGGTTGTGACGCGCTGGAACTCCACCCTCTATATGCTGCAGAGGATGGAGGAGCAGCAAAAGGCCATTCAGGCCTACACAGCCACTTACGACATAGGCAAAGGAGTGGGGATGCGCCTCAGTCAAGCACAGTGGAGACTGATTTCCGTGTTGTGCAAGGTTCTGCAGCCATTTGAACTTGCCACACGAGAAGTCAGTTCCGACACTGCCAGCTTGAGTCAGGTCATTCCCCTGATCAGGCTGTTGCAGAAGCAGCTGGAGAAAGTGAGGGAGGAGCTGGTAAGCCATTGCGATTACACCAAGCATGTAACTCTTGTGGATGTAGCCCTTCGTACGCTTTGCCAGGATCCGAGGGTGGTCACTCTTTTAAAGTCAGAGGAATACATTCTGGCCATCGTGCTCGATCCTCGGTTTAAAGCGTATGTTGTGTCTCTGTTTCCGGCGGACACAAGTCTACAGAGGTGCAAAGACCTTCTGGTCAGGGGATTGTCCTCTGAAGAGGACCGTGACATGCCAACAGCTCCACCCTCATTTTCTTCCACATCTATGGCTGCAAGGAAAAAGCTCAGTTTTCCTAAAAGAGCCGCTGGCGGGGATGCTGATAACATCTGGTCCGGACTGAAGGACCTGCCAACCATTGCAGACATGTCTACTGTCGCTGCATTGGATGCTGTCACAATTGAAAAAATGGTGGAGGATTATTTTGCTGACACCATCCAAATAGACATGTCAGACAGTCCATATTGTTACTGGCAGGAAAAAAAGGCAGTTTGGAAGCCCCTGTACAAACTGGCTCTATTTTACCTGATTTGTTCCCCCTCCAGTGTGTACTCGGAAAGAGTTTTTAGTGCAGCGGGGAACCTGGTCAGTGAGCGGTGAAGGAGGTTGCTTCCTCATAACGTTGAAAAAATGATGTTTATAAAAATGAATAATCAATTCCTCAATGAAGTACAGCACTGCCCTCCAGATAGTACAGAGGGACCTATGGTTGTGGAGTCCAGCGCGGACGAATTGATAATGTGTGATGAGGAGGAAGTACACACTGTAGGGGGAGAGGAATCAGAGGTTGAGGATGAGGACGACATCTTGCCTCAGTAGAGCCTGTTTAGTCTGTACAGGGAGAGATTAATAGCTTTTTTGGTGTGGGGGCCCAAACAAACCAATCATTTTAGCCAAAGTTGTTTGGTAGGCCCTGTCGCTGAAATGATTGGTTTGTTAAAGTGTGCATGTCCTATTTCAACAACATACGGGTGGGTGTGAGGGCCCAAGGACAATTCCATCTTGGAACTTTTTTTTTTGCATTATATGACCAATCAACAGTCGTTTGCCATGTTCAAAAAGTAAAAACAAATTAAAACAAATTCAAGAAATTAAACCAAATGTAAAATGCCCTGTCATAATTTAAAACAAGAGGTATTGACGTGCTCTAAAACTACTGTATTGTTGTTTATATTTTATAAACACTACACTTGAAAGCTTGAGTCTTTCAATGAAAAAGTAACTCTCCATTGCACGAATATTTGCAACAGGGACAATTTTAGGGTTAAGAAAGTCAACTAATAACACTTCGACGCTGTCTGTCTTTATAAACACTACACTTGGAAGTTGGAGGAGATATTGTGGCCCCGGCACCAAATTTACTACCGGGGCCACTCCACTGTGCAGTCCATATTTAGGTGTATCAGATATTAAACAACGGTGACAGTTGATGCCCAATTTTTTAATTATATTGTTGGCGCTGTAAAAAATTGTGTTCGGGCACACCACACTACGCAGTCCATACCCTTTTTTGGTGGAATTCTGACCCGTGGAGGGTTTTTTAATTATATTGTGGCCTCGGTACCAAATTGTGTATCGGGGCCACCACACTACGCAGTCAAGAAAGATAGATGCGTATCATAGATAAAGTACATTCAGTGTTGTGGGGCAAATTGAAAAATATTCAAAATGCACTAACATTATCAAAAACAAGAGGTTTTCACACGCTGAAACTCCAACATGTATATTATGGAGAGGATGGAGGAGCAGCCATATGTGCAGTGTAATGCAGACCTGTTGAAGGTTTTCTATATATTATATTGTGGTGGCCAGTGGCCAGTCCTCTACGCAGTCCAGATACTATTTTTGGGTGTAATTCAGACCTGTTGAAGGTTTTCTATATATTATATTGTGGTGGCCAGTGGCCAGTCCTCTACGCAGTCCAGATACTATTTTTGGGTGTAATGCAGACCTGTTGAAGGTTTTCTATATATTATATTGTGGTGGCCAGTGGCCAGTCCTCTACGCAATCCAGATACTATTTTTGGGTGTAATGCAGACCTGTTGAAGGTTTTCTATATATTATATTGTGGTGGCCAGTGGCCAGTCCTCTACGCAGTCCAGATACTATTTTTGGGTGTAATGCAGACCTGTTGAAGGTTTTCTATATATTTTTTATTGTGGTGCCCAGTGCCCACTACTCTACGCAGTCCAGATACTATTTTTGGGTGTAATGCAGACCTGTTGAAGGTTTTCTATATATTTTATTGTGGTGCCCAGTGCCCACTACTCTTTGCAGTCCAGATACTACTTTTGGGTGTAATTCAGACCTGTTGAAGGTTTTCTATATATTTTATTGTGGTGCCCAGTGCCCACTACTCTTTGCAGTCCAGATACTACTTTTGGGTGTAATTCAGACCTGTTGAAGGTTTTCTATATATTTTATTGTGGTGCCCAGTGCCCACTACTCTACGCAGTCCAGATACTATTTTTGGGTGTAATTCAGACCTGTTGAAGGTTTTCTATATATTATATTGTGGTGCCCAGTGCCCACTACTCTACGCAGTCCAGATACTATTTTTGGGTGTAATGCAGACCTGTTGAAGGTTTTCTATATATTTTTTATTGTGGTGCCCAGTGCCCACTACTCTACGCAGTCCAGATACTATTTTTGGGTGTAATGCAGACCTGTTGAAGGTTTTCTATATATTTTATTGTGGTGCCCAGTGCCCACTACTCTTTGCAGTCCAGATACTACTTTTGGGTGTAATTCAGACCTGTTGAAGGTTTTCTATATATTTTATTGTGGTGCCCAGTGCCCACTACTCTACGCAGTCCAGATACTATTTTTGGGTGTAATTCAGACCTGTTGAAGGTTTTCTATATATTATATTGTGGTGCCCAGTGCCCACTACTCTACGCAGTCCAGATACTATTTTTGGGTGTAATGCAGACCTGTTGAAGGTTTTCTATATATTATATTGTGGTGGCCAGTGGCCAGTCCTCTACGCAGTGCAGATACTATTTTTGGGTGTAAATGCAGACCTGTTGAAGGTTTTCTATATATTTTTTATTGTGGTGCCCAGTGCCCACTACTCTACGCAGTCCAGATACTATTTTTGGGTGTAGTTCAGACCTGTTGAAGGTTTTCTATATATTATATTGTGGTGACCAGTGGCCAGTCCTCTACGCAGTCCAGATACTATTTTTGGGTGTAATTCAGACCTGTTGAAGGTTTTCTATATATTATATTGTGGTGGCCAGTGGCCAGTCCTCTACGCAGTCCAGATACTATTTTTGGGTGTAATGCAGACCTGTTGAAGGTTTTCTATATATTTTATTGTGGTGCCCAGTGCCCACTACTCTACGCAGTCCAGATACTATTTTTGGGTGTAATGCAGACCTGTTGAAGGTTTTCTATATATTATATTGTGGTGGCCAGTGGCCAGTCCTCTACGCAGTCCAGATACTATTTTTGGGTGTAATTCAGACTAGTCGATGGGTTTTTAATTATATTGTGGGGAACACTCCTCTAAGCAGTCCAGAAAGATACCTCGTTGCAACGTTTTGTACTAAAAAAAAAAAAATATTGTGAGGTGTTAGGTGTTCAGAATAGCCTTTAAATTAGTGGAAATGATTGTAATTGAATGTTATTGAGGTTAATTATAGCGTAGGAGTGAAAATAAGCCCAAAAACTTGATTTTTACACTTTTTAGTTTTTTTTCAAAAAAAATCCGAATCCAAAACCTTAAATCCGAACCAAAACCTTTCAGCGGGTGTTTTGCGAAACATATCCGAACCCAAAACATCAAGAAAATCCGGATCCAAAACACAAAACACGAGACCTCAAAAGTCGCCGGTGCACATCTCTAATATTAAACCAATATACTTTCGTTCATACAAGTATACGACTTCAACAGCTCCAGCGACATCCTTCTCGCTCCGCCGACGGACTGTTATCCCCCCTTGACATAACCATTCCATTTATTGCCCTTTTTTTGTAAAAAATTTACATAAATAATATTGTCTCAAAATCAGACATATTAACAGGATTCCATTAAGAGACTTGAAATAGCTTCTTACTGCGTGACAAGAAGAACACTTTTTTCTGTCTTAACTCTGCACAATTTCTGTTTATGCAGTGTTAATGTTGCAACTATGTCCTTGCACTCTTATGACATCAGAATTTCAACACTTTTCAGTGAAAGGGTGTTGGCAGGGCCGGATTTACCGCTAGGCAACCTAGGCACCTGCCTAGGGCCTAGCGGCTCTCGGAGGGCCCAGCTGGGGGGGACAGGATCAATTTAAAAAAAAATGGAAAAAAAAAAAATCGGCCCCTCCCCCGACTCGCGGCACAACCCCCCCCCCCCGCGACTCGTGCGGGGGGGGGTGCCGCGAGTCAGGGCAGGGGGGGGCGGGTGCCGCGAGTCGGGTCCCGGCAGCCTCTTCTCCTCTTAGTGTCTCAGTGATAGAGAGAGAGGAGGAGAGGCTGCCGGGACCCGACGAGCGATCACGTGACTTTCTTTTTTTTTTTTTTTTTACATCTGGACTGACCGAGGAGGAGCAGCGCGCAATAGAAAGGTAAGTAAAACAAGGGACAGAAGTGGTGATGGTGAAGGGGCACAGAAGTGGTGATGGTGAAGGGGCACAGAAGTGGTGATGGTGAAGGGGCACAGAAGTGATGATGGGCACAGAGGTGGTGAAGGGCACAGAGATGGTGATTGGCACAGAAGTGGTGATGGTGATTGGCACAGAAGTGGTGATGGTGAAGGGCACAGAGGTGGTGATGGTGAAGGGCACAGAGGTGGTGATGGTGATGGGCACAGAGGTGGTGATGGTGAAGGGCACAGAGATGGTGATTGGCACAGAAGTGGTGATGGTGATTGGCACAGAAGTGGTGATGGGCACAGAAGTGGTGATGGGCACAGAGGTGGTGATGGTGAAGGGCACAGAGGTGGTGATGGTGATTGGCACAGAGGTGATGATGGTGAAGGGGCACAGAATTGGTGATGGTGATTGGCACAGAGGTGGTGAAGGGCACAGAGGTGGTGATGGTGAAGAGGCACAGAGGTGGTGATGGTGATTGGCACAGAAGTGATGATGGTGAAGGGCACAGAGGTGGTAATGGGCACAGAGGTGGTGATGGTGATTGGCACAGTGGTGGTGATGGTGATTGGCACAGAGGTGGTGATGGTGATTGGCACAGAGGTGATGGTGAAAGGGCACATGTGATATTGTGAAGGGGCAAAAGTGACAATGAAGGGGCACAGTGTGATGATAGAGGGACAAAAGTGACAAGAGCACATACTTGGATTTATGCGTATTATTTTTGCAAACACCTTAAGTAAGTATTTCTGCCCTGACTTCAATATTTATTATGTTGTTTTGACCCAACTACTTAAAAAAACAGGACTGCTTGGTAATTATTTAGGGGTGCCTTTTTCTGCAGCAGGGTGGCCTTGCTCTTTTCACATGTTAGGTACGCCCCCAAAGATGCAAGCCACGCCCTCACCTCCTTTGGCGGCGTGCCGCCGCTGCGCGGCGGCACATGCTTTTATATCTACTTAACTATAGGGGTATATGGTAGGCATGCGGCGGCACATGCTTTCACTTCTACGTAACTATAGGGGTATATGGTAGGCTGCAAAAATATAGTGCTATGGATTGTTTCAGGGAGGGGGCCCAAAAACAGTATCCTGCCTAGGGCCCTATGAGGTCTAAATCCGGCTCTGGGTGTTGGTTTTTAAATAATGTTGTAAGACAGTTGTTAAAAAGAGTGTAAAAGAAAAGAATGCTTAACAGAACACTTTCTATCCAAATACACTTATTAATGTACCTAAATCATTTCTTTTTTAAGTGAAAACCAATTAGAGACTGAATAAAACAGAACACATAAACAAATAAATGAAATAACTGCTTTGAAAATTCTTTCCTGGTGACCATTTTTGGTGAAGGCAAAAGCAAAAATAAAGCTTGGATGTCATATTGAAATCACAAAACTACCAGTGCTGGTTCTCCTAGATTTCAAACAAAATGCACGGATTTGTGTAGGAAGAAATCAGCATTTGCAAAAGAACAGAAGTTTGCACATTTTGTAGAACGAGATTCTTAAACTCGTAAAGCTATGCAGAAGGTGCATTTTTAAGGGGTTACTTGCTGGAAAAGTGCAAAGCTAATTTCACTTTAGAGCAACACTTACCAGTTATGAGCTGGTGGGGTTTGGAATTCATCCTATACAAGTATACCTTTAGCTTGCACTTATGTGAAGAATCACATTTCAAGGTGCATTTTTGTTTTGTTTTAAAAAAAAAAAAAAAAGTGTAATAGTAAGCGCTCAGAACTGTGGTTATTTTTTAGTGGGAGGGGGGATTAAGCAGGCAGTGTTCTATGGCGTGGTTTGGGTATATTTTCGGCCAGTGGATAGTACTGGGCAGTCACAGCCTTTCTGCACCTTGGTGATTGGTAGGCCTCCTCACCTGCACTGCTGTGGATCAGTGTTTGCAGACACAATATATAAATAAAAACTGTTTCTGCATCCTCTTGATACTTATTAGTCTGGGCTGGTCTTCATCTGTTCACAATTACGCAAACATGCTCTTACTGTACTCGCCCTGATCTATTGTTTATTTGCTGATCTGACAATAAATATTTAGAAAAAAAATATTCAATCCAATAATAGCAAACAAGGGGGCACATTCACACACAAGTACACTTTTTGTATAGGTGTGGCTGTATTCCTAAACACCCATACTTCTTAGATGCTATAATCTGTGGAATTATTTTCATTTTAAGGTAGGAGTCCAGGGGCGCACCCAGGGGGGGTTTCCTAGTCCCCAGAAACCCCTGTTATACCTGGGGTGCCGTATGCTTACAGTGGATGGCCCCTCTCCCGGGACCAGCCACTACTGCTTGTAGCTTGCGATTCTCTCCCAGTCAGTCCCCTGCTGTGTGAGCACTGCTCTCTGCCGGTAGTTTGGCCCCGCCCCTTTCTCCCACATGGCCAGCATTGGTGTTATGCAGGAGGCAGCAGAAGAAGAGGGTAAGAATGTGTATGTGTGTGAGTCTGTATATATGACAGCTTACATGCAGGGGTGGGCTGGCCCAGGGGGCAGGGGGGCAGCTCCCCCGGGCCGCTCGGTCAGACTGCTATTAGGGCCGGGGGGTAGGCCGGCCGGCCGCCCCCCCCGGATGCAATATTACACATTTGTACCCGCGGCCGCATCTGATGACATCAGATACGGCCGCGTCAGCGCACAGGGGCCGCATCACATGACAGGGGATCAATGATGCGGCCGCATCCCCTGTCAAGTGATGCAGCTGTCTGTGTGCCCCCCGGCCATCCCTCTCCCAGCCCGCGCCTGCTTACATGTCTGTGCTTATCTGTGTATGTGGCAGTTTACATGTCTGTGTGTTTCATCCTGTGTGTGTGTCTGTGCTTATCTGTGTATATGGCAGTTTACTTGTCTGCGTGTTTCATCCTGTGTTTCTGTGTATGTGTGTGTCTGAGCTTATCTGTGTATGTGGCAGTTTACATGCCTGTGTGTTTCATCCTGTGTGTGTCTGTGTATGCGTGTGTCTGAGCTTATCTGTGTATGTGGCAGTTTACATGCCTGTGTGTTTCATCCTGTGTGTGTCTGTGTATGCGTGTGTCTGTGCTTATCTGTGTATGAGGCAGTTTATATGTCTGCGTGCTTGTGTATATGTGAGTCTGTGTTTGGGACAGTTTACATGTCTGTGTGTTTGACCCGGTGTGTTTGTAGCTACGCCCCTACACATGCTGGACCTGCCCACTGGTATAGTGACGTGGAAACCCCCCTCCTCGAATCCTGCATTTGCCCATGGAGTCCAATCGTGATTACATTGTAGAATCCCAAATGAGTTTCATTAGAATGATTTTGTTGGTGGGAACCACTCCTCTGATGAAGTTACTCTGGAGAAATGATTCTACTCTGACATCACAAATTGGAGTCCTACTCTATATAATTGCTGTGGAAAGCCTTTCTGTAGTGCACCTAACCCCACTACATCCAGAAGAATATTTCAGCCTACAAAGACATTTACAAGATTCAGATCAACCACTTTTGGTCTACATATTTTTAATGAGTGTCTAGTAAAATGTTGTTGTGATGTTGCACTATTAGTGGTACCTGTTTTACCCCACAAAGGTAGATCAGGTGCTAATGTATGAAGTAACTGGACACTCACATAAAAACAACAGACCAAGCATCTCCCTGTACTAGTAGATTGAAAATAGTTGCTCCTGGGCTATTGGACTACAGATGAGTCACCTACACTTTATATTTTGTAATTATAGTATATCTATAGTAGAGATGGTCACTGAACCCCTTGTTTTGGTTTTGGATCTGGATTGGTTGGTTTTGTTTAGCAATTTTGTTTAAAAATCAATTTTTTGGGGGCTAAAATAACCAAATTTAGTGCTCCACCTGTTTCTTGGGTAAGTAAGGTAATTCTAAAGCTAATAAATTATGAAAAAAACAGTTTAATCCCTAGTAGGCCATCCTTAATTCTACACACAAACCTGATTGCCTTCCTCTTAGCCTATTGGCAATGAATCCATCGCCTTTGGGTGTATATTACCCCCTACACTTATAGTTAAATATAAAAAGAAATAGACAAAGGCATTTTGGTGTCTGTCTGTGTATGACACCCTACCCTTATAGTGAAATTGACAAAACAGCAGCCTTTCAAGACTGTACGTGATATAGAAATGCCCCAAGTCCATTTTCTATTTGGGGGTAGATTGCACCCTACACTTGTATAGAAAGTTTTAAAAAGATGTTATCGTCATCATCTTCAGCATCATCCTCACCCTCATCAGTGTGTACATCATCATCATAGACTATCAATTCATCTCCGCTTGAATCCGCCATTAGAGAACTGTCAGTGCTTAGATGTCTTTGATGGTAAAGGCCTTCCTCGTCGTCAAGCCAAGGCCCAGTGCAGCGGACAACTTGCTGAGCAAATAGCTCCTTGCAAAAGTTCACATCTCGCTCATTTTGAAGCAAAGACTTAATGTAGGTCTTAAACCTTGGATCAAGCACAGTGGCCAAAACTTAGTGATCCGAGTTCAAGATTTTAATAACTCGAGGATCATTGTGAAACAAATTAAGTACTTGATCTACAAGGCCAACATACTTTGCGTAATTACATTCTTTCATCTCCTCCTTCAGTTTCTCCATCTGCTTTTCCAATAGTCTAATTAAAGGAATAACTTGGCTCAAGCTAGCAGAGTCTGCACTCACTTCACATGTCACAACTTCAAATGGTTTCAGCACCTTGCACAGCACAGAAACGATTCCCCACTGTGCAAGAGTGAAATACATCCCCCTTCCTTTCCCAATGTCATGGCTTGTGCAATAGGCTTGGATGTCTTTGCGCTGATCCTCCATCCTCTGAAGCATGTACAGGGTGGAATTCCACCTAGTTAACACCTCTTGCTTAAGTTGGTGGCAGGGCAAGGTAAACTGTTCTTGGAGTTGCTGCAATCTCCTACATGTTGTGGCAGAATGCCTGAAATGCCCTGAAATTTTACGGGCCACCAAAAGCATCTCCTGCACCTCACAGTTATTTCTTACCACAGTTGATGGTGTGAGCAAAACAGGGAATGTGATGGAATTCACCCAGCGATAATGCTCGCACTATATTGTTGGCGTTATCAGAAATGACATATCCTGGGGAGAGTCCAAGTGGTATAAACCATGTATCAATCACATCTCTTAGTTTTCGTAACAAATTGTCAGCTGTATGCCTGTTAGTGGAGCGGTGATACAAAGAGTGGCCTGCCTGTGAAAAAATGTTATGTACTGGTGTACATGCTGCTGCTGTTCCTGCTGGTGAACGCGAATGACCAACCCAGTGGGCTGTCACAGTCATATAGTCTTTGGTTTGCCCACTTCCACTTGTCCACATATCTGTGGTTAACTGGACAGTGGGCAGAATGGCATTTTCAGTGTAATCTCTACATTTGTACACACTTTTTGGTATAGTTGTGGAATAGCTTTACGGGAAAAATGGTGTCGCAATGGAATTTTGTAACGGGGACACAAAAAAGCTCAATTAACTGTGAAAAACCAGTTGCGTTTATTGTGGATATTGGACGCAGATCTAACACTAACATAGTAGCCATGGCGTCTGTGATACGCTTGGCGACTGGGTGACTGCTGTCATATTTGCTTCCCCTAGCAAATGATTGTTTCACAGTTAATTGTTGAAATAAAGGACTACTCTTTTTCTTGCCTTTATTCTGGGATGAAGATTCACCCCCAACAGCAGCAGCAGCAGTGGGACTAACGCTTTCTTCAGAGGAATCAATTATAGTGCAGGAGTCATCCAGCCTTACTAAATGGGATGCAGAGCTATCTCCGATCGCTACTGAGGATATTGATGAGCATGATGTTGTGGGTGTCTTTTGGTAGCCGTTGGGTTGTCGGTGACCGAAAGGTCCTAGCTGATGATGGAGTGCTTGTAATTTTTTTAGAACAACTTTCAGCTTTTCCCAACACTTTGCCATGAACTCTCGTCAAATCGCGTAACATGGATGAGGTTCCAAGATAGTTAAGGTCCCTCCCTCGACTAACTGTGGCTTGACATACACTACAAATGGCTATACAACTGTTGTCAGGATTTGGGTAGAAATAATTCCACACATAAGTGGATTTTTTTCTTTTATGCCCATGCATGACAATGGCCTTTTTCTTGTCACGTGCCAGAACTGCTGCCACTGGTGCAGGACTTACACAAACAACCTCATCAACATCCTCATTAGCGCCCTCATCACCTACACAAATCTCCCCCTCATCCTCTTCTAATTCCAAAGTGGCATCTTCAATTGGTGTATCACCGGCTACACTCGGGCTGTTCAGGCACACATCAGCAGATCTGCTGAAAGGGCCCTTCTTCATGGGTACACTATCAGAATGCTCACAATTACATATACCACTGGTGCATGGACTCTTCACAGGGATTGGTGTCATTTCTGATTCTGAGCATATATTTTCCTCTAATGGCATTCACGCGTAACAGTAGTTGTGCACCACTTTTGGACTGCAAATTACTTGGTCTTGCTTGGTCACGAGTGACCGTACCATAAGAAGGCTCAGTAACATTTTTTGATTTGCCACTAATAGAGAAAGGCAAAGGCCTCATTCTTTCTTTGCCACTGTGTGTGCAGAATGGCATGTTGGCAATTTTTTTTTTTTTATCAGCAGTTAACTTTTCCTCAGTTACAGTTCTTTTTCGCTTCAACACGGTAAAAAAAAAATGTGGTGTGTGCTTTTTTTCCCTGATTTAAAAAGACTGTACTTTTACATAGGCTTTACCAGATGAGGTACTGGGAACACTACCATCAGGACTGGTGCCAGCCCCTGCATGCTGATCCTGCTCATATGTGGACTGCTTTGAATCCATTTTAATGAGCCCAAAGCACATGTAGTGCAAAATATTAAATATATAGTGCTGCTAGATAAGACTTTCTGCAGCCAGAAATTAGTTTCTGGAGGAAGGAATATGACATCCCAAACTGTTGGTAATGTTTGCAAAAAATGCCTCCTCTATCCTCCTCTCTTCCTGCTATAACAATTGCTAGTAGAATTGTTAGAAGAATTTCAAAAATAATTGCAAGAATTATGTATAGAATGATTGCTCTCTCATTGCTCTAATGCTGCCTGCGACCTAACCCTGCTCTCTCCCTCTGTCAAATGGCGATGGATTGCTGTGGAGGCGGGTATTTAAGGATTTCAAATTTCGCGAGAACCAAGATCCGACGACGTCACAATGACGTTTTGTCTCGACTTCGATTTGCTCGGCTCGGTACTCGGATAGGGGAAGTTCGGGCGGGTTCGGTTCTAATCTATAGACAGGCTAATGTCAACTACTTAATATACTACACTATATAGGTAACTCTTCTGCTCCATTTATTTGTACTTTGCCCAATGTTAAAAAAAAAAACTTCAACACACAAATAATGCTAAATATATTAACCCTTAAATGAGTTTAATTTAACAAAAGGGTTTTCTTCTAAAGTATATGGCTGGACTTTGGTGTGACATTCACACTTTTATACAGTGCACCTCTTTAGACTCCCTCTGAAGCTGGCCACAGTTCTACACTGCGATGGCATCTCAAGGGATCGGAGAGTAAGCATGGACCGTGAATTGCGCTGGCTAGATCATCAAAGTGCAAAACTAAAGTGAATTGCAGTCTGCATCCAGTACTCTCATTAAGTAACATCTCTTGTCTTTTATCACTTAGGTTTCTAACCTGAGGCCCCAAAACTTTGTGCAATGTTTGCAGCATGTCTGGGAAACCCCTCTCTTTAAGTCCAGGAATGGAATCCAAGGATTACCCTAACAAGGTCTCCACAAAGTCAGGTAGTGAGAGCAAATGGTGACTGCAAATTATCCAAAGGCAGTAAGCAATACATTTTTAAATCCCTATTATTTATCTTGGACATGAAAATGAATTAAACATTTAACAATACTTGTGCCTTAAAGACTGCAAGGTTGTGCTCTAGAGAAATGCAGGTGCGCTGCCAGCCTGTGAAAGGGTTAAGCTTGTACATTGCTGACTGTTCACCTCAGACCTGACCTCACAGTCTCTGTAGGAGGGGTAAGTGATGCTTTCTCACCCCATTTCTTGGCAGGTCTCCTATGTTTAAGCAGCAGCTGCTCTTAGCCTGCCCAGCTTCTCTACGTCTATAAAATCCCTTCTCAGTTCCCTAGGGATATGGCTGCCTCCAGCAGCTACCCGATCCTTCCTCCTGGCGTGAGGTTACCTTTGCAGCTGCTGTCTTCTATCAGTGGTTAGTGGATGGGGGCAGCTCCTTCTTAGGAGAGGTACAGTAATTATATTCTTATTGCAGAAAACAATGCTGGTCACTTTGGTCTGGAGCTAGGCTCTAATTAAAAAGCACCATATAATGTTAGTATGCGCGACCATTTATTTAAACAGCTTAAGTTAGCATAAAATATCCAATTTTCAAACAGACCATAAATTCAAAAACTATATTGTGGGCAACTCCCATATTGTAGGGCACCAATGGGAAACATGAGACTACTATTTATTAAGAAGCATTTTTTCAGGTAAATATAATTACTTCTGTCATTAAAAGAAAAGGAAATGATTGTGATTGGTATGAGGACATTGCAGCAGCTGAGCATACCTGGCTGAAGAGAGTGCCCAGGGTAGAATGACATGATAGATCACATGACATTCAAATTCAGTCCTGGGCATACCACGGTGTTCCAGAGACACCTGCAAACTGAATTATTGTGATGCGGCCGTGGGTTCTCATTTCCTTTAATGTCTGTCCAAATTTATGAATGCATTGAACTCATCAGAAAGCTGCAAAAGCTGTTAAATATGTTTTCTTAATTATTTGACATAGATGCCCACCCTTAAGAGTTATTTAAAAATACAGCCCTCCTACCTACTGACTAGCCAATAGGTTAAGGTCTATCCTTTGCCATTATGGAAATCTGCATTTGTATCTGCATCACGGGCTATGGAATTTTCAAGGTTTGCAGAAGTGCGTTGGTATGACAGCAGCACTAAACACTCCATAGTTCTACAAAACATGGAGCAAAATAACAAGTAAATGAATATAATGAATATGCAGGCCAGGAAGACATTGATATAAACAATAGTATTAGCTGCTCATAAAATAAGAAGTATACATCACAGTGGCTTCTAATATTGCTCTTAATATCAAATTAACACAGAGATTATCAAAGTGACAAAATGTTTTTTCTGTACATTCACTCTTCCAGGATGGGAGCTAGCTCACAGAATTAGGAAGTAAGATGAACCTTTCAAAGCAGACCACCAATGTAATGAGAGTGTCACACTAAGAAATATAAAATGTGAATGACAGAAAATAAAAGTAATATCCACATTTTCCTAAGCTAAACATATTAATTTAATGTTTGTCCCGTTTGTGTAGTGCACACTGCATGTGTTTAAATAGCTCATAGAAAGGCTTATTTAGTAACATGGAGCCAAAATAACAAATGTGTTGTGACTATTAGCAATAGCACCGATACTATGATTTACAAAAAATGATCTATGCAAACATTATTAAATAAGCATCTTAGTGATGATCATGCAATCCAAAAACCTCTTGCTGCTGTGTGCAAGACAACTTTCACTAGAAATTACAGTAAATTGGAGGTTGCAGACTTCAGTTTCCAATAGCAATAATACAGCTATTACCCTTAAACTATCCAGTGCAAGGCAGAGCAATGATTGGCTCCTTTGAGTCCTGCATTGTGCAGTTTCCCACTAATGTTAGTAAACAAACCCTGTTAAGCCCTTTTAAAACATGAAATTCTCATTTGACTCTTTTCCCTATCTGTAATGCTGGTTACATACATACTGCGATATCAGTAGTGATACTGGGCATATGACTCAAAAATAACCCAGTGTCTGAAAATAATCTAATCGAAATCAAGCATGAGGGTAATGACCTTGTATGTATCATCATCTTCTAATAACACTAACTACCCCAGTAAAGAGATCCAACCACTCTATCTGTGCACCATCCTGGATACCCACATGTGGCCAAACTGAACACTGACACTGTTACTGAGTCAAACGTCCAAATCAACCTCTGTGTCCATCTTAAGAAAATCATCCACAGCTGAAAGTCTTTTGTTTTTCATTTAGAACGGAATTGAAAACAGCAGTTTCAATAAAAGGTTGTATTTTTTAATACAAATTGAAGGTTTGGTTGGGTTTCTCTTTGTACAATTTAAATATAGAATATAAATTACTTTACATAGACCAATATTTTAGTTTTTTATTGACAGGAAGAGCTGTGTGCAAAGAGAATTCAGAGAAATGGGAAAGAGTAAAACAGTTCATTGAGGAATACTGAAAACAATTGGGAGATGGGTAAAGTAAGTTCGAGGGGGGCCATATCTTCATCCATTTTCTGCCATTATAAAAAAAAGTTAAAAACACTGTTCATTTCAAACAAGATTAGGCAAAAGTTATTCTCTGTTGTTGAACTACAACTTCTGTTGTGCTGGAAGTTGTGGTCAGACAACAGTTGGTTAACCTCAGATTACCTCTCAATGGTACAGTCCACTAGCTTAGAGCAGAAACATGCTTAGTTTATATAGCCTGTGACCTCTTCCTTCAGTGTACATGACATTATAAAATACATAACTACTGGGGGGCAGTAAGAATGCAGCCCCATTCCCATTTTCCAGTCTCTGTCCTGCCTCATGCAATCTGAGCAAAGGAAACAACTTTTTACAAAAATAGGTGTGTAAATATATATATATATATATATATATATATATATATATATATATATATATATATTATAAATGTCTAGTGGCGTGTGTTAGTCTGTCTGTGTGTGTGTGGAAAAAATAAAACCAAGCTGCAGCGCCACCTGCTGGGCGGAGTTACACACTGACCTACTAAATTCTTAGAGTGTGTGGAAAAAAAAATTCCGAAAGGGCTGAAATTTGGTATACTAAGATGTTTTTAATTTGTTAATTTAATTTGTTAATTGTTAAAAGTGTTTATAAAGATTTTAAAAATATATATATATATTTCTTGAAGGAGAAGTGACAGTTGGGAGTGGTTGGTGGTTGCCGGGGGTGACAGTGGGGAGTGGTTGGTGGTTGCCGGGGGTGACAGAGTGAGAGGAGTGTGACAATCAGGACCGCTGAGAGAGATCCCTGTGTCTGGATAGACATCTGGATAGATGTGGCGATGAAAATGAAGGATGAGGTGATGGAGAAGAATTATGAGGTGGTGACATGTGGACAAAACCACGTTAAAAAAGGGCGCTTACGTCGGGAAGTAACGCTCTTCCCCTGAGGAGGCCTGGGCTATGGCCCAAATGCATGACAAGAACCTTTTTTACACCTTAAGTAGCTTGATTTGACTAGAATGCATGAGTATCATGCACGGGTTAACACACACACACTAATATATATATATATATATATATATATATATATATATATATATATATATTATAAAAATACAAAATAAACTACATTAAATAATGTGACAAAATACATCCAGTGAGTTCAAGAGGAGTTTTGTATTTCCCTACCGTTCCCACTACCCCTGAAATGCAAAACTTAAAATTTGGGCAAAAATAGGTAATGAGTGGTTTTAATTTTGCTGCAGCCAAAGAAGCACATTTCTGTGTCTGCTGTTAAGTGATATATCCAGTGAGGGGTAGCAGGCAGAGATAGGGCACAGTCTTTCTTTTGTCTCTATAAAACACCAGAGCCATGTCTTGCATTGGAAGCATGCGGCCAGAATGAGTCTGCGGACCCCATGGGGGCCAAACTTCTTTTCCCTGTGTATCCTGGAAAAATAAAGAGAGAGAATACATTTAAAGTATATTGAAGACCTGCTAATGTGACACATTTTGCATACTCACTTACTTTGGATAAAAATGCTAAAACCCTTATTATTTAGTTAAAAACCTATTTTAATGTACATCAAACTATATTGTAAGCCTTTCACTGATTAAGTATATGGGATACTAAATAGTCTGGTTAAATAGAGCAAAAAAAATAAATTGTGTGTTCCTAAATATGATTTAATGGGTGTTTTTTGAGTATATTGTTAACTGATCCTGAAGTCAAGCCTAGTGTATCATGTTATTTATCTGTGCTTATATTCAAAATAATTGATTTGCCTAGTGAGAACAGATGAGAACCCATATTTTAAACTACTGCAACAACTCTGAGTATACATGCTGATTGTGTAACTTAAATGTTCAGATTTCAGTATTTTCAATACTGGAGCATGGTACATCTCCACAGTCACAGAAAGGTGACCAAACCACTAGAAACATATAGTATTTTAATAACATTGCTATCTGGCTCTTTCAAGTCTGAAGACTAACAAATGCTCTATTTAAATTAATATACAAGACCATAACAAGACAAAACTTGCCCAAACATTTGTCTATGGGTCATATAGAGGGGCAAACATTATACTTGGACGTTCGTAGCAAACGTAATCTTATAACTATTTGTTGAAGCTGTAGATTTAAGGTTTAAAGTATTGGTACTACCTTCCAATGCATTTAATCCCACTAGGACTTGTGGCAAGTCCCACCGCTAGTTTTAGGATTAATTGAATGTGTTCATAATTGGGAGAGGATTATCATCTCTCACCTGCTCAGTGCCAGATAAAAAGAAGCATTTCCACTACGTAGCTAGGCGATCTCTCTGCTCCTTCTTGCTGGGAAGGTGCTTGAACTTTCTATTTTTTCTTTTTGACGGTCGAAGTGGGGGATCCTCTTTCCCAATAACAAGTTCCGGAGGCGGTGTAGTTACAGTTACACCTGTGATAAACAAACGGTATAGATTTATAATGGATTCAAAAGATGTCAGTAGACAAGAAAGATGAAAGTATAAAGACAAGACAACATACACAATCACAAACAAGATAATTACCTGCAGCTCCCCTGTGCTCATGGTGATGGTGATGACTTCTTACATGTGTGGGATTGACAGATCCACAGCTGCATTCCACATGGTCTTCTAGAGGAATCGAAACAAGTATAGTAGTCTTCTTGCCTCGTTGTATCACAATTTTCTTCACCTGTACCAGGAAAATCATTAGAACAAGTTCAAAGATATGTGATGGACAGAATAATTATAACACTGTTATAAGTCTCAACAAATTGCAAAAAGTAAGAAGTTTGACTCAAAACCAGCCATTAATAAATAACAATATTTTGTTGCCTTATATGAAATTTCTACCTCATCCGCTCAGTACAGATTTTAAATGTATTCAAAAATACAAATTGGAAATAATATGGGTTCTACACACTGTCAGAGGCACACATTTTACCTCCAGAATCATCATACTGTGCACGTAGCACATCTTTCTACCACTCCAAATAAATATTCCATCACACAAATATCCAGCTAGAAATTTTCCATAGAAAACATTCAACTTTTCCAAAGCAGAATAATTTCCTGGAAAGTACCCCCACCAGTGGGTTTGCAATATTGTGTGAAATTCTCCAATACCCGTGTAAACTAATTGACTAAAAAAGTTGGATAAGTTTGTATGTGATCTATACACTGTACATTTGTTATATTTCAGAAGCATTGCTGTGAAAAATGTCCAGCAGCTTAATCGTTCAGCTAATCACTATTTTGTAGGAAGTTTGGCAGCTTATCAAATATAACATTGCTTTAATTTTTTGGAAATCGGGGAGGATGGCTTTTGCATTGCAGGTGGGATATTTTCATTATTTTTTCCAGTGTTTGTGCATGTTTTGAATAAATGTACAGAATAATCCGCAGGTGTTGCTACATTTTCTAAATAATTCATACTATATTAATTCCCTAGGCTTGTCCTTTTAGCTGCTGTTGAACTATAGTTGTCTGTTGTCATGATTCTCTGCCTGGCTAATGAAGGATGATCACTTTGAAATTAGTGTCTGTATAAGATTAGACCGTTGTAGCACAAAACAAGCTGACCTATCTTTATATTAATGTTAAATGGATTTTTGGAGCATTGATCATACCAAGCAAATCCATAGCTATTACTGAATTACACATTTGAATCCAGTGTTCATTGTGTCATAAAATATAAAGCCCCGCAGTCTATATTTTCGGACCAAGGTCATCAAAAATGAAGGTGTAATGATTTCCCCTTGGTGCTCCCTGAGCAATATATCAGGGTTTCTTGCTTTTGACTAAACTAGTGTGAAACTGGTACATACAAGAAATAAAGATTGTAATATATTATAAGAAATTATTTTTTAAAGTTTCCCCTCTCCATTAATGGAATTTGTCCAGATTTCTTGGCCAACAGGAATGTGGCAAAATAATCCCTGAACTCAGAGTAAGACTGTAAGATAGAATTTCTGCCATAAAGGTAAAGAGAACAATTTTCCAATAGTGGGCAAGTCTCTCTTGCTAAATGCCTTTATTGGATGCCATCAATTTAACTAAACATGGCAGTTTGCTGATAAGCATCAAGGGGGATGACATTCAGCCTGAGTGCCAAATTTACATATAACTGAAAGTCAGACTTAAAAGCATTGGGAAGTTTAGTTTCCCCAGAGTTATATATTACCTGGACGTAGCGAATGCGGGTGCGAATTGGAACACATTTTATATGAGTTGAGTAACAACACCCAGAACACCTCTGCACCTCTACACATGGTGGCTGAACTAGGAAGTTAGCATTGGTTGGGTCAACCAGTTGGCGGGTGATTTCAAACACCTCTGTTCTTATTTTGCACTGTGCAATCTCAGCTTGTTGAGCATCTGGGAGAAAATAAGGTCTTAAATCAGTAACACAACTTTCAAATTTACAAAGAAAATGTTAGTAGACTTCAAAGAACGGACTGGGTCACAATAGTGATCTACTGCATAATTGTGTGTAGTAAGGGTAATGTGCAGCTGTTACAACATGTACAAGTGCATTTATATCTACAAATATACAGTTTGAGTACAAATTTAATAAGAGTGGATATCTATAAAACAGGCATGATTGATGTGATTTCTAAGTTATGCCTTTTTCATTGAGGAATAGTTTAGCTTAGGGAACTCACTTACCTATGCTGCGTATGACTCGGGAGTGGCTGGAATTGCCCCTAAGTAAACTTCTTGTTCCATTTTTGGTTACTTTGAACATATCCTCCTCATCATCTATAAGGGGAGACACAGATTACATTTCAATTGTTTGTCCATCTACTGTACAAAGTCATGAGTGATTCAAGGTTAGATTGCAAAGAAACATTGTTTTTTAGAGTAAACATAAGGTGTGGTTTTATGTGATTCTAGTGCTAGATACGGTGCAGCTCAGTTTGCTTTAATTTTCACACTTACAAAGTAACACTTTTCTTTCCTGTAAGTTTGTCTTAAAAAGTAACTTTGTATTTAAAGAAATTAACAGCTAAAATTAACTATATCTTGTTTTGTACAGATAAGTGTGTACCCTTGCAGGAAACTATCTGAAGTAGGAGCTATAAAGCCTACAATGTTAATGAACATGGGATAGAGCACATGTGAATTAATATACCCTACCTTTGTAACCTCTAAATAACACTGACTTCTACATATATTTTCCTGGAATAAATAGGTGAGTGGCAAAGACCAAATAAGAAGGTGCTCCCATAGCAACCAATCAAATTCTAGCTATCATTTTCTAATGTTAATGATAGCTTGTACTTGAATGCCTGATATGGGCAACACCAGGGCCATAAGTAGGGCTGTGCAATAGATGCGACTGCTAGGGAGGTGGCATTTTTGTTTCTCGCCCCAGGCGCGAAAATTTTAAGTTACAGCTCTGGGCAACACCTCCACCTTTCTTTTCTAGAAGTTTTAGTAAACACATCCCCGAGTAGTAAAAAAGGATTTAAAAAAATAAAGTAAGTACATTAAAATGAATTAATTTGTATGCAGCATCCCGAACAGTGCTTCCATAGGTGTGTCCATAATGTGTCTATAGGGTAAATCACTCTGATGGTAAGCATATTTGTTCTGGCAATAGAAATACCCTCTGAAAACTAAGACTGTTAGGATAAGTTTAATGTATACAGAGGTCAAAATAGACATGGCCAGACCAAAAAGATATGGCCTTCTGACATATGGGTGTACCATAGACATGTCAGAGTATGCTTTGGGCAGGTCTAGGGTGTGGTTTGATTTGTCTGAATTTTCCAATTTGGAATTTTGTTAGGTATATGACATATTTCAAAAGAAGCGCCCTTGTATTGGTTTGCTCATAGATAGATTTGTTTTAGAAAAACATCATCATTTTTATTTATATAGCACCAGAAAAATCTGTAGTGCTTTACAATTGGGAACAATACAGACAGAGAGGTAAGAAGGTCCTGTCCGCAACCTTACAATCTATGGCAATATACAGTATATGCTTCTAGTTTGAAAATAATGTTGGCTATGTTCTCCCTAAAGTTTACTAAATGATAATTTGGCACTGAAATTGGACAACTACAATAGACAGTTTTTAGTAGAGATGTGCTCGCTCGGTTCCCCGAGAACCGAACCCACCCGAACTTTGCCTAACCGAGTACACTCCCGCCCGCTCGATATCCAAATCAAGGCCGAACGTCATTGTGACGTCGTCAGGGCTCGGTTCTCACGATACTTGGAAATTATAAATACCTGCCTCCACAGCAATCATTCGCCATTTGACAGAGGGAGAGAGCAGGGTGTAGTCACAGGCTGATTAGAGCAGGGACAAACATTCCAATTCTGATAAAAATCGATAGAGAAGTCTTTTTTTTTCTTCAATATTTGGCACTCCAAAGTGCTTTTGGGATGTACCCCATTCTTTTGCATTCATTTTTGTGGCTGTCAAAAGTCATATTTGTCAGCAGTATCTAAAACAATTTGTAGCACTACAAGAACGTTGGGCTCATAATGGATTCTAAGCAGCACATATGAACAGAATCATCAACCAGGTTCTGTCACCAGTGCTGATGGTAGTGTTCCCAGTACGTCATCTGGGAAAGGCGATGTCAAACTACAGTCTTTTGAAATTAGTAAAAAAAAAAACACACCCCCAAAAAAAATTTACCGTGTTGAAGCGCAAAAGAAGTGTAACTGAGGAAAAGTTAACTGCCGATAAAAAAAAATTTGCCAACATGCCATTCTACACATGCAGTGGCAAAGAATGAATGAGGCCTTCGCCTTTCTCTATTAGTGGCAGATCAAAAAATGTTACTGAGCCTTTTTCTTGTACGGACATTCGTGACAAAGCAAAACCAAGTAATTTGGAGTCTAAAAGTGGTGCACAAGTACTGTTACGCGTGAAAGCCGAGCTGCAAGAAAACAGTAAGGCATTAGAGGATAATGTATGCTCTGAATCAGAAATGACACCAATCCCTTGGGAGAGTCCATCCACCAGTGGTATGTCTAATCGTGAGCATTCTGTTAGTGACAGTGTACCCATAAAGAAGGTTCCTTTCAGCAGTTCTGCTGATGTGTGCCTTAACAGCCCGAGTGTAGTCGGTGATACACCAATTGAGGATGCCACTTTTGAATTAGAAGAGGATAAGGGGGAGATTTGTGTAGGCGACGAGGGCACTAATGATGATGTTGATGATTATGATGCAGACAGATACCAAATTGCCTTTCTCAATTTCTATTTATATTCTAGACTAACGGCTGAATAGTTTACTATTTTACTCCTAGTGGAGAGGGGGTCTGATGCAGACAGATACCAAATCTACCTTGGTCCATTTATTTTTACTTTCTAATTCCACAGTCTATGCAGGCTGCTTTTTTTCTATTCAACTACAAGTGGAGGGTGTAATATACACCCAAAGACGATGGCTGCATTGCCAATAGTCAAAGATGGAGAGGAAGACAACCAGGTTTGTGTGGAGAATTAAGGACGGCCTACCAGGGATTAAACTGTTTTCTTCCTAATTTATTAGCTTTAGAATTACCTTACTTATCCAAGAAACAGGTGGAGCACTAAATTAGGTTATTTTATGCCCAAAAACATTGATTTTTAAACAAAATAACAAAACCAAAACCAAAACACGCAAGGGCAGTTTTACAAAACCAAAACACGAAGATAATCCAGATCCAAAACCAAAACACGGGGGTCAGTGAGCATCTCTAGTTTTTAGCATACTTGCCAACTCTCCCGGAATGTCCGGGAGACTCCCGCATTTCGCGTGAGTCTCCCGGCAATCTCCCTGATCTGCCCACTTCCTAGTGAAGTGGGCAGAATTCGGTTCAAACGCCGCGATTCACCGAGAATCGCAGCGTTTGGCCCCGCCCCCTGTAAAATGACGTGATTTGCGTCATTGCGTCACGGGGGCGGGGCTAAAATGACGCGATTTTTGGGACCCCGCCCCCTACACGCCCACCTCTCCCTGGCAGCTCCCGGAAGAACCATTTTAAATGTTGGCAAGTATGGTTTTTAGTGACCCAGCTATTGTGGAAATGAACCTTCAATGATGCTCTGCCGTGAACATTTGGCTATCCCCCATGATGCCCAGAAGCTGACTGACCAGTATGATAGAACTGGATTAACTACGGCTGCAGAGTTAAAGATCACACACACATCTTGCTGACAATAATGCACTCTGTAATACTATTTTTGGCATTGTCTGTCACAATCATCAGTAATAGTAGATTTACAGTTTATTGGACTAATCAATGTGTACAGCAATAACAACATAGACATAAAAACAAATTTCCTGCTAAAATGGATCCTAATGTTTTATCCTGTTAACAAAGGGAACCATGTGAAAGGGGGCTAGGCACTAAAATAAATGACATCATAGTTTTTCCCCTCAAGAATCTGGCTCCAGTATAAACACAACCTGCTGAGAGCGTCATGGAACAACCAAACAAGCCCATACAAACATGTCCACTTGCTATCTGTATAGGTACATTGCTAATTAACTTTATGTCCTAGGGGATTTTGCTTATGGTTTTTCTCTAATTCACTGTGAGGGTATTTAAGATAAATTCTCAGCCTAAGGATGGTGGTTGTTGGCAATGTATTGGTTAGATTTAAGAACCAGCCAAATAAGTAACTAGAATGAAAATTAATATAAAAGTAATAAATATAGCAGTTAGGTTGATTTATCCAGAGGCATCCTCTACTCTCATTTCTTCGTGACCAGGGGTGATTTTTATATTAGTCCAGGTGTAAAAATGAATTAGCTGTTATTCTGTAAGAAAAGTTTGTTTTCCATTCAGCTAGATGTACATGTCATTATACAAAAATAAACAGTAAGCCTATAACCCCTCAGTTTGGAATCTGCATAGACATTTAGACCACAGCAACTGTATTTTCCTTACATGGCCTAATGTTAGAAGATTAACATCCAAAAAGAATGTCTTTGCCTGCCAAACTAATGCCAACCAAAGTGCTTATTATATCTAAGTTCTGGGAATCAATGGCCCCCTTTCTCAAAGTATACCAAACTGCACTCTTTAGATATTTATATTTATCCGCAGTGACAAACCGTTTAGTTTAAATGCAGATCTTGTGTAAAGTAGTTAAAACCTGTAATGTAAATTGAATGGCAATTTTTATTAAACCAATTACAAGAAACATTATCATAAAATATATAACAGCAGCTTACATGTAATCACAGCAACTTGCTATAATGCGAGTGCCTGCAGCATTGCTTGTGAATTTTCTAATAAATGTCAGTATTCTATACAGTAAATAGAATGGCTGACAGAATATAATGTATAGTAAACATGCAGAGTATCCATGGACCAAAAGTTAAATAAATACATGTTAAAGGCAACACAAAAAAAACCAAAAAAACCACTTCTTAATTATTCGTGGTATGTGATTAAGTATATGAAAGAAACATTCTAAAAAGGCTAGTAAATAAATTACTAGCATTTAACTGTCTCAATATGAAAAGCCTTATTGTGCGATGGGAAAGGAATAAAATTAGACAATGTCTTTTATTTAGATTTAAGGTAACTATCAGAAGCCAATGTTTCCAAAACAGCTGCTTACCACACCCTGTCTGTATGAGAACACACCAAGCACAAACACTGAACAGGCCAAGAGTCGCTGGGGTCTGACTGTCCACAGACTTATTGACAGTGTATTGTGCATGTCACAAATCCTGAAATGTCCACTTCTACAAATGAGTGAGAATGTCACAGTAAGCAACAAAACACGCCAGCACCTACATATGACAAAGCACTGTACAGAGGAAATGTAATCATTCACATCAGTCCCTGTTAGTGGAGCTTAAAAACTATATCTGTGTGCAACAAACTCACTCCCATTCATGACCTCTTCCTCTCCCATTCCTTTGGTCTCCTGTCCTTTACAGAAATGTGGTCTCCCCTTATTATACAGCTTCCCCCGCTGCACTCTCCCACAGGGGAACTCTTTTTCTCCCACAGTCCCCATTCTGGTAACCGCCAAGGTGGTAGATGTGTGTGATTTCTACACTAAGTGGGATTTTTTCACAAAGTGGACGAAAATGCACAGTTAGACAACACAGTTGGACAAACATTGGACTACATTTGACTTGATTTTACTTCCAGCAAGAAGCTACATTTGCCACAGCCTATTTCTGCATTACTTGTCTATCTATATGGAACACTTCAAATAGGTAATTCTTTTAATCCCCTACACTTTTGCCTTTAACTTCTTTTATCACAATGTTTAACAAATTGCTTTTCTTAGTCTCTTTCCATGGCATGATGTTTAGGACTGTGTCATCTTTCACCCCTCCACCAACACAAACATTTGTTCATATTGCACCTGCATTACTCCACTCACCTCTAGTTAACACCCATGAACTGCTGTCCTATTTATTATCTCTAAGCAGTACAACCTCCACCTGTCGCCAGAAAATAAAAAGTCACACATCTTACAATCCCCTTGCCTATCTTTCTCTCACTCTGCTTCTATTAGCTGGTGATATATCACCTAATCCAGGTCCCCCACACACACATACATCAGAGCACTACCGCTCCATAGCAAATCTCAAACACATCACCTGTCTCCCCTCTCTTCCAAAGTCCTTTAAATGTGCCCTTTGGAATGCATGCTCTGTTTGTAACAAACTTACCTCCATTCATGATATCTTTCTCTCAAAAAACCTCAACCTTCTGGCAATAACAGAAACATGGCTCATGCAATCAGACACTGCCTCACCTGCAGCACTTTCACATGGTGGCCTTCATCTCACCCACACCTCCAGACCTGAAGGCAGACAAGGAGGTGGGGTTGGACTACTTCTCTCCCCACAGTGCACATTCACATTTCTACCAAATGTTCCATCACTCACGTTCACATCTTTTGAAGTACATGCTATTCGCATTTTTAAACCCATTCTCTCTTCGTGTTATGGTGATCTATCGTCCCCCCGGAGCGCACCAACAATTTATTGAGGATTTCTCTGCATGGCTCTCTCACTTCTTATCTTCAGACATCCCCACCATCATCATGGGTGATTTCAACATCCCCATTGCTAACCCACCTTCCAAAGCTGCTTCCAAACTACTCTCTCTAACCTCCTCACTTGACCTTTCCCAGTGGATTGAATCACCTACTCATAAGCAGGGCCGGACTGGCCATCTGGCACTTCTGGCAAATGCCAGAAGGGCCGATGGCTATATGGGCCGGCCCGACTCCCCCTGTCTTCTTGGTGGCTGGGTTCAGGAACCAGCCACCTCTGCTGCGCGCTCCCCAGCTCCCTCCCCCGTTATGCTGTGCAGCCAGTTACACTGGTGAGTTTACTTTTTTTTTTTATTTGTTTTTTCTTTTACTGAAGAGGGGGGGTGCCGCGATTTTCGGGGGGGAGGGGGTCGCGGGGGTGCCGCGATTTTCGGGGGGGAGGGGGGGTCGCGGGGGTGCCGCGATTTTCGGGGTGGTGCCCGCGATTTTAGGGGGGGTCGCGTGGTGCCGCGATTTTAGGGGGAGTCGCGGGGGTGCCGCGATTTTCGGGGGGGGGGTCGCGGGGGTGTCCGCGATTTTCTGGGGGGGGGGTCGCGGGGGTGAGAGCCCGGGGTGCTGGGAAAGGGGGTGAGAGCCAGGGGGTGCTGGGAGAGGGGGTGAGAGAGCCGAAAGGGGTGCAGGGAGAGGGGGTGAGAGCCAGGGCATGCTGGGAGAGGGGGTGAGAGCCAGGGGGTGCTGGGAGAGGGGTGAGAGAGCCGAAGGGGGTGCTGGGAGAGGGGGTGAGAGAGCCGAAGGGGGTGCTGGGAGAGGGGGTGAGAGAGCCGAAGGGGGTGCTGGGAGAGGGGGTGAGAGAGCCGAAGGGGGTGCTGGGAAAGGAGGTGAAAGCCGAAGGGGGTGCTGGGAAAGGAGGTGAAAGCCGAAGGGGGTGCTGGGAAAGGGGGAGAGAGAGCTGAAGGGGGTTCTGAGAAAGGGGGAGAGAGAGCTGAAGGGGGTGCTGGGAGAGGGGATGAGAGAGCTGAAGGGGGTGCTGGGAGAGGGGGTGAGAGAGCTGAAGGGGGTGCTGGGAGAGGGGGTGAGAGAGCTGAAGGGGGTGCTGGGAGAGGGGGTGAGAGAGCCAAAGGGGGTGCTGGGAGAGGGGGTGAGAGAGCCGAAGGGGGTGAGAGAGCCAAAGGGGAAGAGGTGCTGTGAGAGGGGTGAGAGAGCCAGGGGGTGCTAGGAGAAGGGGTGAGAGAGCCAGGGGGTGCTGGGAGAGGGGGTGAGAGAGCCAAAGGGGAAGGGGGTTCTGGGAGAGGGGGTGAGAGAGCCAGGGGTTGCTGGGAGAGGGGGTGAGAGAGCCAAAGGGGAAGGGGGTTCTGGGAGAGGGGGTGAGAGAGCCAAAGGGGAAGGGGGTGCTGGGAGAGGGGGTGAGAGAGCCAAAGGAGAAGGGGGTGCTGGGAGAGGGGGTGAGAGAGCCAAAGGGGAAGGGGGTTCTGGGAGAGGGGGTGAGAGAGCCAGGGTGGTAGGGAGTGCAGGAAGAGGAGTGAGAGAGCCGGGGGGTAGAGGGTGCAGGAAGACGTGTGAGAGAGCCAGGGGAGTAGGTGGTACAGGATGATTTGTTAGAGACAGCGGAGAAGGTGGTGCAGGGGCATAGGTAAAAGAAAGTGTAAAGGGAGAGACATCTTAAGAATGGGAATGTCAGGGATGCAGCCATCATAAAACACAAGTAGTAATGAAGAATGGAAATGCACAGAGGGGACAAGTGTTAAAAAAAATAAAAAATCAAGCCTTCATACTCCATTCACTTATATTTTCTATACCCCCACTCCTAAATTTCTGCTTCGACCACTGCCCTCTATTCCTGCTCCCCACTGCCTGTGTGAGCTGACAGCTGCTGATCCCTCCTCGCCCAGCGTGCCCAGTAGGAGAACAGAACACAGGATGCCATAATCAGGTAAGTTCATATATTTGCTCGTGTGGAATATGTTTTTAACCATCCTTTCTTGAACTGGGAACACTACAGCGTATCCAATAATGTTTAACACTATGTATTGCTCATTATTGCGCTGTAATGTTTTTTGCATATTTATCTGTACAGAGATTTTTAATTAAGAGGAAAAAACATTGCTTGTCATAAATTTTATCTGTAATTATGTCAATATATCTATTTTTGTTTGCATTGTAAATGATGTATTAAGCTGCTCTTGGGACTCACACTCAGAATCTGATATGCTGTACCAATTTTTATTTGTGAATGAGTTTTTGTCTGAGCTTTACTAATGATTTGGGGGCACTACTATGGCATAATGTTATTTGGGGTCACTATTGTGGCATAATATGATTTGGAGGCACTGTTGTGACATAATATGATTTGTGGGCACTACTGTATGGTATATGTTTTGGGGGCACTACTATGCCATAATATGATTTGTGGGCACTTCTGCATGACCAAATATGAATTGAGGGTAATACTATGTGGCATAATATGACCTTGGGGCACTACGATGTGGCATAATATGAACTGGGCACACTACGGTGTGGCATCATATGAACTTCTGCCAAAGGCAAGTTTTTCATTGTTGAATATGATGGGAGCCCAAAGAAGTTGCTGTATCAGGGCCCAAAATTCCTCTTGTCAGCCCTGCCTGTGAGTCAAGGGGGTAGACGTCTCCAGGTAAATAATCTAAATGTTTCCTATCTAATCAAACTGATGGATCATGATGGGTCACATCCAATTATTTCTCACCCACCTCCTCTATCCCCCTTAATTTATATACTGTGTTATTTAAAATGAATAGAAAAGACGCATATCCAATTACTGTAGTAAAACAAAAATATTTTTCTCTGACATTTTGCTGTAGATGGAAATACTTTTAATGCGGCCGTGTGGGTTCAACTGATCATTCAATAGTTATGTTTTTTTTAGATATATGTTAGTTTTATTTCATGTGGAATGATTCATGAAAATTCTGCCATTACTATTTCATTGAGGGAAAAGGGTACCTGTTACCTATATGTGTGTGTAAGTACTCTGTTCGTAGTTGCTATTTTGTGGGAGATTTGAAAAAAGCAAAACATTGTTTCCTACAGTGGCGTCTGTATAATTGGTGGTATTGCTGTAGTATGGGGTGGCGTGCTGGTGGCAATGTTGTAGTGTGTTTGGTGCTTTGTATTGCTAATAAGTAGGAGAGGGTATTGCTATAATGTGGGGGGTGACGCTGGACGCTGGACGCTGTAATGTGGGGGGTGATGCCGGTTGCTGTAATGTGGGGGGTGATGCTGGACGCTGTAATGTGGGGGGTGATGCTGGACTCTGTAATGTGGGGAGTGATGCTGGACGCTGTAATGTGGGGAGTGATGCTGGACGCTGTAATGTGGGGGGTGATGCTGGACGCTGTAATGTGGGGGGTGATGCTGGACGCTGTAATGTGGGGAGTGATGCTGTAATGTGGGGGGTGATGCCGGTTGCTATAATGTGGGGGTGATTGATGTAGTATGAGTGTGTGTGGGGGGTTATTTATTGCTGTAATTTGGGTACTAATAATGTATTGTCATGGTATTTATTGATGTAATTGGGGTGCTAATAATGTAATGTTGAGGGTCATTAGGAGAAATAAATACCCCCTCCCCCCCCACACACACTCATACTACATCATGTTGTACTGCGCCAGCATCAGTGTGCAACAATATAGTGCATGGAGTCCACGTGGGCCTGTGTGCTTTAAATGCCAGGGCTGATTTTTAGTCCCAGTCCGGCCCTGCTCATAAGGATGGCCACTGCCTTGATCTTGTTTTCTCTAGACTATGCTCAGTTTCTAATTTTCTTAACACACCCTTCCCCCTCTCAGATCACCACCTTATCAGTTACTCACTCACCCCCACTGCTCTAACCTCTCTACTGTCTAACTCTACCAAGCCTCCTCATACCCGCAGAAATCTGAATTCTATTAATCTTCAACAATTTTCCACCTCTCTTCTCTCCAACACCTTCTCTCTCCTATTTCTACATTCTCATCCCCTGAGATGACAGTACCTCATTTTCACCTAACCTTAGCAACGGCCCTTGATCAAGTGGCTCCAGCGACACTACATACTACACGTCGACTTCGATGTCAACCATGGCACACTAAAGCAACACGCATTCTTCAAAAACTGTCCCGTAAATCAGAACGTCACTGGCGTAAATCTCGCACATCTAATGACTTCATCACATATACTTCTGTCTACCACTCTTATCAAAATGCTCTGGATACGGCAAAACAAACATACTTTCAATCTCTTATCTATGCTCAGGCTTCTAACCCCAAACGCCCTTTCAATACATTTAAACATCTTCTCAATCTTCCCACCCCGAACCCTCCATCTACTATCAGTGCTCAGGATCTTGCTTCCTACTTCAAGGACAAGATTGACAAGATCAGACTAGAAATGGTATCCTCTTCCTCATCAAGCCATCAGCTCAATTCCTTCCCACTACCCTCTGACACCCTCTCTTCATTTGACCCCACAAATGAAGAGGAAATTTCTACGCTCTTCTTATCTTCCTACTCTACCTCCTGTCCTCTTGATCCTATTCCCTCGCAAATTGGTAGATCCCTGTCTCCTGTGCTCATTTCACCTCTAATTAAAATCTGTAATCTCTCACTCTCTACTAGCATCTTTCCATCACTATACAAGCATGCAGTGATTACTCCTATTCTACAAAAACAAAACTCAGACCCAAACTCAAACTCTCAAATTACCGTCCCATCTCTCAGCTCCTTTGCACCTCCAAGCTTCTAGAGAGACTTGCCTACACTCGCCTCACACGCTTTCTTTCCGCTAACAACCTGTTGGACCCTCTTCAGTCTGGCTTTCGTTTTCAACACTCCACAGAGACTGTGTTGACCAAGGTTGTCAATGATCTGATCACTGCTAAAACTGAACGCCATTACTCTCTAATTCTCCTGGATCTCTCGGCTGCATTTGACACCGTTGACCACTCTTCTCATACAAACGCTGCAATCCCTAGGTCTTCAAGACACTGTTCTATCCTGGTTCTCATCCTACCTCTCTAATCGCTCTTTCACTGTTAATTTCTCTGGAGCCACCTTTGCTCCGCTTCCCCTATCAGTTGGAGTACCACAAGGCTCTATCTATACCGCTTCTCTTGGAAATCAAATAAGTTCCTTTGGCTTTCAGTATCATCTCTATGCGGATGATACCCAAATCTATCTATCCTCTCCTGATCTCTCGACATTTGTGTTGTCACGTGTAACTGACTGTCTTTCTGCCATATCATCTTGGATGTCCTCTCGTCAACTCAAACTTAATCTTTCTAAAACAGAGTTAATAATATTCCCACCCACCAACAAGAGCATACCTGACATTTCTATCTCTGTTGATAACATGACCATAAATCCCACCCCACAAGCTCGCTGCCTGTTAGGAACTCCCAAGTCAGTACAGTGAAACTCGGGAACTACTCTGAAGGCCAGGTGTTCGCTGGAGCCCCTAGTGGTGGGGACAGACTGGGCTGCGGGCCGACCGAGGGTCGAGTAACGTATACTGACTTAAGGGAGTTCCCAGAAGTGGAGTGATTGGTGGACTGTAGTTTAAGAAAAATCCTAGGTCAAAAGGTCACAGGCACAGATGCAATATCTAAGGGCAAGCGAAGGGTCAAACTCACAGGCAGAGAAGCAAAATCCGAATTCCAGGCAAAAGGTCAAGGTCAGAAGAGAAGGGTCACAGGTCCAATAACAAGCAGGGGTCAAAACACGGGTAGTCAAATCCAAGGTAGCAGGAACTAAAACAGATAGCACAAGCAGGCAGCAGGACTGAGGACAGAACGCTATAACCGGCAATGAGGCTTAGTCCTCATTGCCTTAAATAGTTCAAGCAGCCAATCCGAGAGGAGCCCACACAGGAGAAGCCTAATAGATAGAAGTGTTGGTGGCCAATCGTAATGCAGTGCTCAGCTGCATACTAATAACTGACTCCTCTACGAGCTGCCTCCTAGGCACCTAGACAGCCATGATTGGCTCTCACCTAACTAGCCCTGTGCTCGCGCACCAGCCTATTAACCAACTGGCCGGACGCGGCGTCAGGGAATCTGTAGCGTCCCGGTTGTTGCCCAGGCAATCGGGACGTGGAAACCGGAAGTGACGTCCCGGTTACCGCAGCAACGGCCGGGACGTCATTGGAGGATCCTGGAGAGTCGCGGCGGTGCCCGCGGCCGCCGCGATCTCTAACACTGCCTAGGTGTAATCCTTGACTCACACCTATCCTTTGTTCCCCACATTGACTCTATATCTAAATCCTGCTACATACAGCTAAAGAACATTTCCAGAATTCACACTTATCTCACGCAAGACACTGCAAAAACCTTAATCCATGCACTTATCTCCCGCATTGACTATTGCAATTCCCTCCTTACTGGTCTTCCCAAAAACAGACTCATACCCCTACAATCTATTTTGCATGCTGCGGCAAAACTGATTTTCCTTGCGAATCGTTATTTCTCTGTTGAATCACTCTGTATGTCTCTACACTGGCTGCCTGTCTTCTACCGAACCCAATATAAAATACTTTTACTAACCTATAAGGCCATCAACAAAGCTGCACCAACATACATCTCCTCTCTTGTCTCAAAACATCTCCCAACTCGGCAACTCCGCTCTACACATCTGCGTCTCTCATCCACCCTCATTACATCCTTCCATTCCCGGTTACAGGACTTTTTTCGGGCTGCACCCACGCTATGGAATTCTCTTCCTCGCACAATAAGACTCTCCTGTGGTCTACAAACTTTCAAGCGTTCTCTGAAAACCTACCTATTCAGACAAGCTTATAATATTCCTCAACCACCCTCTTAACCTCACCGCCTTTAGCCTGTTACACAATTTCACACAAGACAACCACCCCCTGACAACATTGTTGTGTGACAGGATCATTTAGCTTATGAGTCACTTTTACCTTTTGTCCCAGCCAGACTGCAAATGTAGACTTACAATCTATGGGACAATGGGAGATTGACACATGAGGTTAAGCTTGCGAGCAGGGCCTTCTCACCTCTTTGTCTGTTTTACCAAGTTTGTTTATTAGTTTATTATGTTTGTCCCCAATTGTAAAGCGCTACGGAATATGTTGGCGCTATATAAATAAATGATGATGATGGTGGTGTAGGTGTCCTACTGTATCCTGGCTACACCTTTAGTGTTAGTCCTCCTGTACCCTCCCTCTCCTTCTTTGACGTTCTTTCCATCTGCCTCTTCTCCCCTCTCCACCTTTGTGTTGCGGTCATCTATCGTCCCCCTGGCCCATCCTCTCAAATGCTTAATAACTTTGCCGCCTGGATTTCCCATTTCCTCTCTCCTGATCTTCCCACTATTATTATTGGGGATTTTAACATCAATACCGACTCTCCTACGCTGCCTCTAATTTCCTCACCCACTTACTCCCATGGCCTCTCCCAATTGACAACTTCTGCCACCCACCATGATGGTCACTCCCTGGACCTAGTGTTCTTCTATCTCTGTGACATCTCTAACTTCTCCAATTCTGTCTTCCCCCTCTCTAACCACAATCTCCTTTCCTGTACCTTTTCTTTACCTGTTGCCCCACCTCTCCCACCCAAAGTCACTCGAACGCTGCGTCCCATCAACAGCATTGATACAATCATCTTTGCATCCTCTCTTGAATCCTTACTTGCTCCCATTTCTTTCCTATCATGTCCTAACACTGCTGTTTCTCTTTACGACACCACACTCTCTGTTGCTCTTGATACTGCAGCTTCTGCCACCCCCCTTCGTCCCCGCCAATCTAAACCCCAACCCTGGCACTCCCCTCTTACTTGTCTCCCCCAAAAGTGCTCCTGCTCCTCTGAACGCCAATGGAGGAAATCCTGCTCCATTGCTGACTTCACCCACTATAAATTCATAATTTCCTCCTACTATTCTGCCCTCTCTCTTGACAAACAAACCTATTTCACATCCCTCATCTCCTCCCTGTCCAATAAACCCTGATGCCTTTTTGCTACCATTAATTCTCTACTGTATCCCCCCCTCACCTCCTCCCCCCTCGTCCATCCCCGCTCTTGACTTTGTCACCTACTTCAAAGACAAAATTGACTTTATACACAATGATATCTGTTCTCGACAGACTTGTCTCCCCCCATCTGTCCTCTCTATCACTCACTCTGCCACCCTTGGCTCCTACCCACCTGTACCCGAGATCCTCTCTCTTCTCCTCTTCTTCTGCAACCTGTCCTCTCGATCCTGTCCCTTCCAAGTTCCTCCACTCTCTCACTTCCAATGCCTGTTGTCACCTTGCTCACCTCTTTAACCTCTCTCTCTCTCCACTGGTATCTTCCCCTTGGCCTTCAAGCATGTTCTCATCTCTCCTATTCTCAAGAAACCTTCCCTTGACCCATCCTCTCTCTCCAATTATTGCCCCAAATCCCTGCTTCACTTTGCTTCTAAAATTCTCGAATGACTTGACTTCAATTGTCTGACCCACTTTCTCTCTTCCCACTCTTTTTGACCCTCTCCAGTCTGGCTTCCGTCCCCTTCACTCAACTGAAACGGCTCTCACTAAAGTAACAAATGACCTGCTCTCAGCTAAGTCCAATGGTCACTTCTCCCTTCTCATACTCCTCAACCACCTTGCTGCTTTTGACACCGTCGATCATTCTCCTCACCACCCTTCACTCCATAGGTCTTCGTGAAACAGCGCTCTCCTGGTTTGCCTTCTACCTCTCTGTCCACTCTTTTAGTATGTCTGTTTCTGGCTCTCCCCCCACCCCCCTCTTCCCCTTTCTATTGGAGTCCACAAGACTCTGTCCTTGGCCCTCTGCTCGTCTCTCTCTACACCACCTCTCTTGGTAAACTCATTCAATAATTTGGCCTCCTATACAACCTCTATGCTGATGACACGCAAATCTATCTTTTCTCCCCCAGCCTTTCTCCCGCTGTCCTAACCCAGGTATCTCAACATCTCCAAATCCGAGCTCATCATCTTTCCTCCTGCCAATCTTGCTATCCCTCCCAATATCTCCCTCTTGGTTGACAACATCACTCTTTGTCCTGTCACCCAAGCCCACTGACTTGGAGTTACCCTTGATTCAGCCCTCAACTTTACCCCTCATATCCAGTCCCTCACAAAAATCCTGCCACTTCTGCCTCCGTAACACTATGAAAATCCGTCCCTTCCTCTCTCGATAAGCAATGAAAATCCTGGTCCATTCACTCATTATTTCTCGTCTCGACTATTGCAACCTCCTTCTCACTGGTCTTCCTCGCTCTCGCACTTCTGACCCTCAATCTATACAGAATGCTGCGGCTAGGCTCATCTTCTTTTCCCACAGCATCTCTTCCGCCTCTCCTCTGCGTAAATCCATAATTCAGTTCAAGCTCCTTACCCTCAATTACAAAGCCCTTACCAACACTCACACAGGAAGTTAGTGGGAACTTAGACCAGGGCAGGACAGTAGATGTGGTCTACTTAGATTTCGCAAAGGCCTTTGATACAGTGCCACACAAGAGGTTGGTTTACAAAATAAGGGAACTGGGTCTAGGAATCAAAATTTTTACTTGGACCGAAAACTGGTTAGAGAATAGGGAACGGAGAGTTGTGATAAATGGAACATTTTCTAATTGGTCAAAAGTCTTAAGTGGAGTACCTCAAGGTTCCGTGCTGGGACCACTCCTTTTTAATATATTTATTAATGACCTTGGTGATGGTTTAGAGAGTAAAGTTTCTATTTTTGCAGATGACACTAAACTCTGTAAGGTAATAAAATCAGAGCAAGATGTAGCTTCTCTACAGAGGGACTTAAATAAACTGGAGGATTGGGCGGCCAAATGGAATATGAGGTTTAACACAGATAAATGTAAGGTTATGCATTCAGGGATCAAAAACAAGAACGCAATCTATAAATTAAATGGAATTAATTTAGGAGAATCTATAATGGAAAAGGATTTGGGAGTGCTCGTAGACAGTAGACTTCGCAATAGTGCTCAATGTCAAGCAGCAGCTGCAAGGGCAAACAAAGTATTGGCATGCATAAAAAGGGGCATAGATGCAAGGGAAGACAGTGTAATTTTGCCACTGTATAAATCGTTGGTAAGACCTCATCTTGAATATGCAGTACAGTTCTGGGCACCACTCTATAAAAAAGATAATTTGGAACTAGAAAGGGTTCAGAGAAGGGCGACAAAATTGATAAAGGGTATGGAGTCATTAAGTTATGAGGAAAGGTTAGCCAGTTTAAGCATGTTTACTTTAAAAAAGAGGCGTCTAAGGGGAGATATGATTACTATGTACAAATACATTAGGGGTCAATACGGAGAGCTTTCATGGGAACTTTTTACCCCAAGGACCATACATAGGACACGTGGTCATCCCCTAAGGTTAGAGGAGAGGAAATTTCACAACCAGCTAAGGAAAGGGTTCTTTACAGTAAGGGCAGTCAAGATATGGAATTCATTGCCAGGGAAGGTGGTGATGGCAGATTCAATAGATATGTTTAAGAAAGGGTTAGACAAATTTTTAGCAGAAAGGTGTATCCAGGGATACGACCGTTAATTTAAAATAAAGGATAGTAGTGGATATAGGGTAAAAATAGGACTGCAATATTGAGTCTGGGGGGATTTTCAAAATTGAAACAGATTGGCGGTTGCTTACTCTGGATTAATTTCAAATATAAGTGCAGGATCGCAGGAGATCCAAAATAGGTTGAACTTGATGGACTGGTGTCTTTTTTCAACCTCATCAACTATGTATGTTACTATGTATGTTACTTCTCCCCCTTACATCTCTGACCTTGTCTCGAGGTACACCTACCCGGCTACTCCGCTTCACCTCTGACTTCCGCCTCAATTCATTCGTCATTACCTCCTCCCATGCTCACCTCCCCTAATCTTTGGAATTCCCTACCCCGTCTCACTCGACTCTTCCCCCACCTTCAGTCCTTCGAATGCTCACTCAAAACTCACCTTTTCAAGCTCGCCTATCCTACCACTTCCTAACCATTATATCCATCACCTCGTCTGCCTTCTAAATTTTTTCTCCCAGTTGGTCCTACTGTCTCTCACCACCCCTCCCTTTAGAACGTAAGCCCCGTCACATGTTTTTCTGCACTCTGTGTGAGTCCCCATAGCACCATAGCATTATTCACACTCATCTGTGCTGCTGACATTTATTACCTCATCTATTTGTTACTTGCTTCTGTATCCGGCGCTACGGAATCTGTGGCGCCTTATAAATAAATAATAATATTCTCACACATGGGTTAATTTGATCAGAAGCCAATTAACCTACCAGAATGTCTTTGGAGTGTGAGGAAATTGGAGTAGCAGGAGGAAACCTACACAAACACGGGTGAAATACAAACTCCACACAGATATAGGGACTTGATTGCAATTGAACCCATGATACCAGCAATGTGAGGCAGCAATGCTAACCACTGTGCAACAGTATGCAGACAGTGTGTGTGGATGAAGAGGGGCAGACAGTGTGTGTGGATGAAGGGGCACATTGTGATAATTTTTGTACATGTTTTTTTTGTTTCATCTTATGCCTCTTAATATTAGCTGTAAATTATTCTTTGACAGAAATATAATTGAAAAAAAAAAAATATAAAAATATTCTTTTCCCTTGTATTTGTGTATATTATTTTTGCAAACAACTTACTAAGTATTTCTGCCCTGACCTAAATACTGATTAGGTTATTTTGACTCAAATACTTAAAAAACGGGACTGCTCGGTAACTATTTTGGAGGGGTGCCTTGAAAAAGTTATGGAGACTAAGGGTGACTGCGAACTGAAAAAGTTTGGGAACCACTGCATTATGGTGTTATAAAGAGGGAACACAAGCAATCCGTTAGGGAAGTTGTAAATAGCCCTTGTTAAATTGTTGATGTCCATCTCAATGTAAAATAATATCTATTTGTATGGGAAGGAAATGATGGGGCAGATAATTAGATTAAGGGATGGTAATTTCCAGAGCCGTAACGAGGCCGGTGCGGGCGGTGCCGCCGCCCCGGGCGCAGTCCCTAGGGGGCGCAGTGGCCGCCCGCACCGACTTCTGTGTGAGGAGTGAAAAGAAAAAAAAAAAATTAAACAGACCTCAGATTCAGACTGCCGGCCGCCCGGCGCATCCAAGATGGCGGCCGGCACCCGGCTCCACCCCCTTCTGAACTCTGCCCTCTGCCTCAGCGTCTGATGTCATGACGTTGCTAGGCAGCAGAGGAGCAGAGAAGCAGAGAGGAGCCAGGCAGCGACGGCTGGACAGGAGGTAAGTTTCAAAGCAGGGGAAGGGGGATGTAAGCTGCAATTATGGAGGGGATGTAAGCTGCAATTATGGAGGGGAGGGGGGGATGTAAGCTGCAATTATGGATGGAGGCAAGAGGGGGGGAATGTAAGCTGCAATTATGGATGGTGGCAAGGAGAGGGGGGAATGTAAGCTGCAATTATGGATGGAGGCAAGGGGGGGGGGGATGTAAGCTGCAATTATGGATGGAGGCAAAAGGGGGGGAATGTAAGCTGCAATTATGGATGGTGGCAAGGGGAGGGGGGAATGTAAGCTGCGATTATGGATGGAGGCAAGGGGGGGGGAATGTAAGCTGCAATTATGGATGGAGGCAAGAGGGGGGGAATGTAAGCTGCAATTATGGATGGTGGCAAGGGGAGGGGGGAATGTAAGCTGCAATTATGGATGGAGGCAAGGGGGGGGGGATGTAAGCTGCAATTATGGATGGAGGCAAGAGGGGGGGAATGTAAGCTGCAATTATGGATGGTGGCAAGGAGAGGGGGGAATGTAAGCTGCAATTATGGATGGAGGCAAGGGGGGGGGAATGTAAGCTGAAATTATGGAGGGAGGCAGGGGGGGAATGTAAGCTGCAATTATGGAGGGGGGGAGGGGATGTATGCTGCTATTAGGGAGGGGGGAATGTGTGCTGCTATTAGGGAGGGGGGGAATGTGTGCTGCTATTAGGGAGGGGAGGAATGTGTGCTGCATCTTGCTATTATGGAGGGGGGGGATGCTGCTATGCTTTATGAGGGATGGGGGGGTATGCTGCCCTAATGTGTGAGGGAAGGGGGGTATGTATTAATATAATGTGTGATATGAGGGTAGGGAGGTTGGGTGTCTTAGTACATGGGTGGGAGGTAGGCTATTAATTTAATGGTGACGTTTAGGCGGGGCTAATTATTTAATGGGTACTAGTTTATTTGTGGGGTGCTGGTGGGTCAATTTAATTTATTGATGGGGCTTTTTAATTTAATGGTGGGGTCTATTAATTTCAGGTGAGGTATTTATCTGTATTGCAGTCACAAGAATGCTCTCTGTATAGTATGGTGGTCACAGGAATGCTCTCTGTATAGTATGGTGATCATAGGAATCCTCTCTGTATAGTATGGTGGTCACAGGAATGCTCTCTGTATTGTATGGTGATCATAGGAATCCTCTCTGTATAGTATGGCGGTCACAGGAATGCTCTCTGTATAGTATGGTGGTCACAGGAATGCTCTCTGTATAGTATGGTGGTCACAGAAATGCTCTCTGTATTGTATGGCGATCATAGGAATCCTCTCTGTATAGTATGGCGGTCACAGGAATGCTCTCTGTATAGTATGGTGGTCATAGGAATGCTCTCTGTATAGTATGGTGATCATAGGAATCCTCTCTGTATAGTATGGCGGTCACAGGAATGCTCTCTGTATAGTATGGCGGTCACAGGAATGCTCTCTGTAAGGTATGGCGGTCACAGGAATGCTCTCTGTAAGGTACGGCGGACACTAGGAGGCTCTTTATATTGTATGTGTGTGTGTACATGTGTGTGTATATATATATATATATATATATATATATATATATATATATATATTTTATGTAAGTGCACATCCACATTATTTATGTAATAAATGTATTGCTATACAGCATTACACTATGTGAGTTTCTTCCTCTCCATTATCCTGAATACTACTGAGTATATATGAAGTGCCAGTTCTGGAACCTTTCAACATTGTATGAAGCATCTGCTATTCCCATGGGGTAATAAGGCTCAACTTGATTGGTGAAGATACCGGTTATACCTACAGATAAGCTTTAAAGATCTTTTATCTGGTACTCATATTATATTGGCATGGCGCTGGTGTTCTAGAGTGGTTCCTCATTTCCTTCTTCCTGTTGATCCACTATTATTACCTGAGTGTCTATACCTATTTAGTGGTTAAGATTCTGACTTTTGGTACACCTTTCTGTATTTTTATATACAGTATTATACTATTTGGCGTCCCCTCCCATTTGTTTTGTGTTATATATATTATATTTAGTGTGATGGTGACAAGGGGGCACAATGATAGAGATGGCTCCATGGCACGGTGTGATAAAGGAGAAACTGTTATGGAGAGCACAGTGGGATGAAGGGGCAGTGTGATACAGATGGTACCATTACATTTATGTTTTAATTTGTTTCAGTGAGTTTTATTTCAATAACCAATTAATTTTTTTATACAGCTAGCATGTGATAGCTGCATTTAAAGTACTTTGATTCTATGGAGGCTTATTACATAAAGATCCTTACAAAGCCAGACCAAGAATAATGGAGAGGGAGGTGGTTTCAGTGCGGTCTAGAACTTGTAAAGTGCTAGCCACGCCCCCACAGTAGGTTGACCACACCCACCCGACAATTGACACTCCCACTTAGATGGGGGGCGCCGGTTCCCTGTCTCGCCCAGGGCACTAAAATGGCTAGTTACGGCACTGGTAATTTCATTTGAGCCAAACCTGCCTGGTTCAAATATAAATAGTAGCTTTTGTCAATTGTTTTAATCTACAGTAATTTGTAAGGAGGTTACAAAACAAACCAATTACACATCTGCCTGTTTTCAATCTGAAAAATCTCTAGTTCCATGTTTCCTTACCTTAGTGGGGAATCTCACAATTTATAAAACTGAAATTAATACCCTAATATAGATCTAATGCAATCCAGGTTTAATATTTGAATGCCATATTATCTCTGGCACTGCCAGGTTTAACATTATTGTATGTGCCCCATGGGTATTAATAGCACAGACAGCTGCTGCAGCTGGACGAAGTCTGGAAGTGAGAGGGCGGGTCGTGCAAAGGGGAGGGGGGTTGGGGTGCAAGGAATTCTTTTCAAGCACAAGCCAGAGTTGGAGACTGGCACAGCAGACAAAGAGGGGAAGTTGTGTCCAGACAGAGATAGCAGAGTGCGGGGTCTGACGTGCGCACAGAGACAATAGCAAAGAGGGAGGTCGCATTAGAGCTTAGTAAACGTTAATGTACTGAAGCAATCCTGGCATGAGTTCCTATTACACACATGGGTCTGCTCTGTGTGTAATACTTATTAACCCATGTGCTAAGGTGAAAACTATTTTCCAAACATTCAAATATATTTATATATACAATGAACTCAGGCTAGCACATTCCTGTATATTTAAGAAATTTACTGCATATTTTGCAAATAATTGTAGGAGCCTAGTTCTGAGAAATAATCATGCACTAACATGCAGATAAACACAAAGATACATAATGTATGTACTGAATGTGATTGAATTATGGCTAATGTCAACAGTAACTGGCTGATGTGTGATTAGGATAGCATGGTGGCTGAGTGGCTAGCACTACTGCCCCACAGCACTGGGCCGGGGTCATGAGTTTGATTCCCGACCATGGCCTTATCTGTGTGGAGTTTTTATGTTCTCCCCATGCTTGCGTGGGTTTCCTCAGGGTGCTCCGGTTTCCTCCCACATTCCAAAAACATACTGGTAGATTAATTGGCTGCTATCAAATTGACCCTAGTCTCTCTCAGTATATCTGTCTGTGTGTGTATGTTAGGGAATTTAGACTGTAAGCTCCAATGGGGCAGAGACTGATATGAGTGAACTCTCTGTACAGCGCTGCGGAGTTAGTAGCGATACATAAATAGCTGCTGATGATATTTGAAGACTAATGTGCCAAGTTATACAGGGATTTTGCAAGTCAATATATACACTATAACAGTGATAATTTAAAGGAATAATATTCTTGTACTTTTAGTAATCAGTACATATTTCCATCTTGTTAGTAATGTAGTACCAGACAGCACGAGGATACAGTTCTGTATAGATTTACCTACGGAATCTATCTGCAGCAACCTTTGCATATCCGCTACAGAATTAATAGATCCTGCTGTGATTTTCTTGTACATCTCCTCTGGAATAGGGTCCCCCTGCCAAAGAGACATACAAGGACAATTACTATATGGTAAAACAGCCCATGTCTCACCAACTGGCTTCAAGACAGACATATGACATTTCATAAACAAAATTACTGAATATCCTACACAAACCTAGCTAGAAGTAACATACACATTCACCATAGATCTTGTACTACTGGCTCCGTAGTGGACAGTCAGTCTTCCCCAAATTTGTATGTTTCAGTGGCTTGTCAATTTTGTCAATATTTTTCACTAACTACCTTGACTTGTTAATGAATTTAACCACTTAACTGGATATTATAATGTTACTCCTCACCATCATCACCATTTATTTATATAGCGCCACTGATTCTGCAGCGCTGTACAGAGAACTCATTCACATCGGTCCCTGCCCCATTGGAGCTTACAGTCTGAATTCCCTAATGCACACATACACACACACAACCAGAGAGAGACTAGGGTCAATTTTGATAGCAGCCAATTAACCTACCAGTATGTTTTTGGAGTGTGGGAGGAAACCGGAGCACCTGGAGGAAACCCACGCAAACTCCTCACAGATAAGGCCATGGTCGGGAATTGAACTCATGACCCCAGCGCTGTGAGGCAGAAGTTCTAACCACTTGGCTACCATTTGTTTTCAGGTATAATTAGATGTAGCATCACCATTGTCCTTTGTGACATTGCTTATTCCACCCTAACACTTGGCACATAGTATATGCTGTCTGTCTCTATGGACAAAGTCCATTTTAATTTTAATGCACATTAATATACCCCAGGATACGAGATAAATCTAGTATTGAAGCTGTTCTGTTAGTAATATAAAATCCATACTGTTTAACTGATTTACAGGTGTGGGGCCATGGAATGTGTGTTTTAATTTTTGCTCCAGTTAAAAGAATTTCATCTAGTTCTAGTCTTACATGGTTATACCTGGTTCTGGTCATTTATTTTTGTGTGTGACTGTAACTAATGATCTTTTTTGTGGTGGTGGTGGTGGTGGTGGTGGTGGTGGTGGTGGGTGTGTGTGTGTAAGGGGGGATATAGAAAACAGCATGAATGCTAGGACTTGTGGTTTGTTTTTCTGTCATGCCTTTATTCTTTATTGGCAAAAAAATCTTGTCACCACCATAGCTGTTTAAGTGTCACTTTGCTTTTTGGCAGGTGTAAGGATCTACACCATATCTAGTGCATGTAAAAAAAAATCTGGATATATAAAAATGCAGCTTTGTAGGCAGATTTAAGGACAACTTTAAAACACAAACCATGTCATTTATAAAACAGAAGTTTGAGTAAAGTTGCATTAGAAGTGTGACAGTTTTAACAGACGCAAAAACGTCATGCAGTTAATAGTAAGCCACTGGTTTGCAAACCAAACTTCATGCAAAGACAGTTCGTGTTTGATGTAGGAGTTGGACGCAAGTCTATTTGCGCTGCATAAAAATACATCTCTTGTCAATGTGGTCACCCTACCTATGTAAACAACTTATCCCAGTATTTTTAGTTGATTGTGTCAAATTTGCAGCCTCTTTAACTTGGAGAGATGAATATTTAACATTCACTTAGAAGTGAATAGGTGCAGTACAGTAGGGCATGCAGACACAAGCTACGCATGTCTTATATGCCTCACACATATGTTAAGATACATGTTCAGATGTATTTTTACTACTACTACATTTTTTTCAGTCAACCCTCTGTATTCTACTCTCACACACTATCACAACCCACAGGCTGAACAAGCCAGGAGAAAGAAAATTTTGGCAGGCAACCTTTCTAGGAAACAAATACTAGGATCGCAGGGAAAGGTGCCAGCTATTGTTCTTCAAAGAAAGTACCCTGGTGTAGAGTGGTGAGAGGGCTTAGGGGCACATTTATCAAAGTTCGGCAAAAATGAAAAATAGTTATCAATCCTTATCGCATGGATAAGGATTGAACTGTTTCTCAAATTTATTAAAAACGGATCACAGAAACAGCAGTTCCGATAAACTGCTGTTTCTGTGATAAAAAAAATAAAAAAATAAAAAAAATATCACACTTACCCCCCTCTTCGGAACGCGATGTCCACGGATTTCCTCCAGGTCCTCTTCATTTTTTCTTTACACTGGAATTGCGCGTGTGCAGTTTGAAAAACTGTCTGTTTGTCTCCCTCTCTGTCTGTCTGTGTCCGAATGTGTGTCTATATTAGGGAATTTAGACTGTAAGCTCCAATGGGGTAGGGACTAGTGTGAATGAGTTCTCTGTACAGCGCTGCGGAATTAGTGGCGCTATATAAATAAATGATGATGATGATGATGATGATGAATCCCCGCTCTGTCTCTGCAACTATAGGTGCAGAGAGAGAGTGGTGAACTGTCCAGCTTGCTCTTCGGAGCAGAGCTGACAGCACTGAAATCTGAAGCTGGCGTACATTATCAAGACAAGTTACCGAAAAAAACTTTTTTTTCGGAACTTGTTAGATTGCGGTTGGGAGCAGTCACCATACTGTAGATTGCTGACTGCTCCCAAAACCGAAAAGGAATGCAAAGCAGCAGATATCCATTATATCTGCTGCGATGTACCCTTCCTAAATATGCGGGACACACTCTGGGACCTGGATTTCATGGTAAGTGCACAATAGTGCACTATCACTATTTCTTAAACATGCCCCTTAGAGAGAAAGTGAGGCGCTCTGCGAAGCCTTGCAAGTAGGAAAGGACTGAAAGTTGGACGTAATGGAGAAATTGGAAAGATTCAAGTTGGAGTAACCCATTAGCTGACAGTAAAACTTTGCTTTGCAATAAACTATATGCCAATAAGATGGTTAAGAAATTGAAGAATATGATGAAATAAACTGCTATAGATAAAAAAATAATTCAGATAAGTAGAAAAACAAACACATTAGCAAGTAGAAAATTAGTAGGTATTTTGCAATAAACAAAAAAAACAAAGCAAAAGGCTTTGAAGAATCAGGAGGTCCAGACAGCCTGACATAATGCACCTGTATTGGAGGTTTTCCAAAGAACATTTATTATTGCTCAAATTCAGGAAAGTGGCTTTCCTGTGTGTAGCTGCACTGAAGTTTCAGCTGTGTGTGGAGTTCAGTGGTAAAACCAGAGCTGAAAAAATGTAATTTAAGTTTCCTCAGCCAATAAAACCATCCATTTTATAGTAAAATGGGATAAATAATATACTGTTTTGTATATTTTTAGGCTCCAGAGCAGCTGGAAAGCCAGATGTTCCTCAAAATAATTGTGTGTGTTGGAGACAAGTAAACTGGTATTCCCCATAATGTCCTTTTTACAATATATTTTCCCTTGTACAAAGTTTCCGACATAACCACTCTTACATTTTAGATCTCTCCTACGATTTTGCCTCTTCCTTACTCCCATCTATGATCCTCCTTCACCGCTGTCCTCTCCCTACCTCCTAGGCGTGTGTGCGTGCGGTAATGTAACCTGCCCTCCTTAGGCATCTAGGAGCACTCTCCCTGAGGCTGCACATTCAGCGCTTCCCAGGCAGCTGGCTGTACACACACGTCCGCATACACACAGACCCTGGCAGGTGCAGTGCGTCCAACTTCTGGATTGCACAGGTCAACTTTACAACTGGAATCCACTGCCCACCAACACACTGGACCCTAAACGTTTACTATAGAACATCCACGTCCAACCAACAAGTAAGAGTGTGAGTGTCTGTAAGACGTCTGAATGTAGATCCTCATTTTTTCCAGAATAGAGTACTGCATATAGATACTGCCCAGCCTTTAGAAGTGGCATTGTTTTTAGACATTATCAGACAAATGCCAATTTCTTAATAATATAATTTGTTAATAATTAATAATCTGGAATTTTAAATTACAATATTTGTGAATTTAAGTTATGCCATATGCTGTTTACCATTGCCAGGATTGTGTTGGGTGGTTAGTTAGGATTAAACGTGTTCAGCTAAATTCATGAGTATGTGGAATGTATATGGATAAACCCGGTGTGATTGCAGATAATTGTTATAGTCAGATGTTATGTGATATTTGGACTTTTACACAAACGATTTTGTAAATAACATTGTATTGTTTCCGAGTCCTTACCTCAGCACGAATTGCATGCAGGAACCAAATAGACATTAGCAAACCCCCAAAATTCATCCTGTAGTCCACGTAACAATTTGTGGAACATGTATATAGCAGCTGTCAGATCTGCGCAGATAGTAAATAGCAGGGAGGCAGGCACCCTTCAAGCAGGGGATACCCCTCCCCCAATAAAGGACTCCTTATTCCAATGTCTGTAAGGTGGGTATTGTGGTAGATAAAATGCCAAAGTATTATGGAACAGGGAGCAAATAAAATTAAGAGATAGGTGACATCAATATTCCAGCAGTGACACCGACTGTCATGCGAGATCCTGGAGTTTCAAGTGTAGGGTTCCCTTCAAGAACAGATTCTGATAGCTGACCCAAAGCCACTGACTCGAGTTAAAAGCGTGCAGTTTTCTTTAGCTGTTCGAGCTAAGAGGCGTGTGCTGATAGGGGTTGGGCCGATAGAATGAGGGTGTCTGGTATAGACAGGACTGTATGTAAAGGTGTGTAGGAGGGGTGTGAGTACAAATCGGTGGGAGTGATAAGTTCAGAAGGAGGAGAGAGACTGTAACACCCGGTGCAGACACAACGGACCAAATTTAAATTTGGTCCGTTGTGAGAGTCGGACGCAAAGTCCGTTTTAAGCGCATCCTCTCAACAGCAATATGTTGCAAAGTGATATGTGCCTACATTGTACATAGCCTACACACCACGGCAGACTTTTGGATACAATAGAAGACATGCATTTGCACAGCTCTAAATATAGATACATAATGCTATACAATGTAAATGGTATAATGAATCAGCCAATTTGAGAACCAATATGGTGTTTATCCATACGCATCTACGGGCTTGAGCTCACAAGGTTTTTCTTGTGTTTTGCTTTCTTAAGCATCTTGCTGGGCTGTTCTGCTAAAGATTCAAAGGTATGGTGACAGCAGATAAATAAGCTGTCACCCAGAAAAAACAAATATTCACAAGTATGTAGTACACCAAGGACTAACGTGTCCTCTTTCTACTTTGTGTATTTTATGTTGCTAAAAAAAAGGTGTTGTGCCCAGTACCATTACTATAAACCAGGTCTAAAAGACTGGCAACCTAGAATAAAGACAGAAGAAGGGGAGATTTAGGGGCACATTTATCAATATTCACATAAAGTGAAAAGTAGTTTTCAATCCTTATCGCAATGATAAGGATTGAACTACTTCTCACATTTATGTACAGCCCTGCACAGAAACAGCTGTTCCGAAAAACTGCTGTTTCAGTGCTAAAAAAATTATACTTACCCCCCTCTTCGGAAGCGCTGTCTTCGGGTCTTCTCTTCACTCTTTAATTGCGCATGTCCAGTTCCAAGAACTGGACATGCACACACAGATCCCCTCTCTGTCTCTGCAACTATCGTTGCAGAGAGGAGAGAGAGCGCTGAGTGACAGGGAGGGATCATGTGATCCCTCCACACATGCGCTGTCCAGCTCTGCTCTCCGGAGCAGAGCTGACAGCATTAGATTTCCTCAATTCGGATGATGTACGCCAGCGTACATTAACATGACAAGTTCCCGAAAAAAATGTTTTTTCGGGACTTGTTAGATTGACATTTTTTTCGGGACTTGTTAGATTGCGGCCAGGAGCAGTCACCATTCTGTTGAATGGTGACTGCTCCCAAAAACGAAGAGGAATGCAAAGCAGCAGATATCCATGATATCTGCTGCGATGCCCCCTTAATAAATTTGCGGAGGACACTGTGGGACCTTAATGACCCGTTAAAAGCACTATCGTGCTTTATTAAATATGCCCTCTGGATCCAAAATAGTCACAGTTGTGAAGTGTCAATAAATCCAAGCTAATTTTAATATTACATATGAAAGAGAGGAAAAAGCTTCCAGCTTATTGTATTTTGTACAGCATCTGCACATGGCAACTTCTCTGCAACTATCTACATGACATGTGTCTCTATATAGAGAATGATATCATCAAGTCACTATATATAGATACAGTTCCATTACTATTGATAGTGATCATTCTTTTTCAAGAACAAGAGTCTATGATGTTATGAGGGATGTCATTTTCACAGTCCCAGTATGAACCTCGCATTTAGTCAGTCGCTTATACTCTCATCTCTTTCCAGGGCTACTACCAAAAGGGTAGCGGATCAATAGACATCTATAAAATGATAGAAAAAAAACTACTACAGTGTAACAGCATCACACAATATTAATCTTTTTGCAGAGTGAAAATGGCTGTGTGCCCCCTTCTGCAGCAAGGAAAGCCACCCAAAATGTGCCATCTCCGATTATCTTGTTCAATATTCTCACTCCACAAAATGAAATCTTTTTTCGTCTGCGCTGCAAATATAGGTGCACTGGTGTGTCTGCTCCACACTTTGCAAGGAATGCCTTTACCGCCCAACTACTCCCATCAGCCTATGCAAACTTCTGATCCTTAACAAACAAGGTCATTTGCGCAGTTTGAGAGACACAACAGGTTCAAAGCTTATTTTGTGCTGCGCCTTGGGCATTTTGCACTTTGTAAATGGCTTCATGTATTTTTATATAAAATATTCAAGTACCTGTTTAGTAGGCTGTATAGGAGAGTGCAGTACCACAACTCTGGAATAGAAGGGGTCTTAAAATGTGTAATGGCTGCACTAGGAAGAGTAAATTAATCTTAAAGGCATTATAAATAATCCCTATAACTCAATTTGTATATTTTTCATATATAGATTAATTATATTATAAAAAATAATTTTGCACATAGCAACACATGGATGACATTTGTGCCAAGTATATAACAGGTAATAAACAACTATAAACTGCGGCTACCCAACACATTCTATATAACAATTTTAGAAAACCTAAGGAACTTTTACATGCATATTTTGATAAAAGATACTTAAGAAATGCCTGGGCACAATGTCATTTTTTAAAGCTGGAGTGTGCAGGCAGAGGGAAATTTGAGGAAAGGGTAGTGTCTACAAGGAATGACTGTCAGTAATTGTAGACACAGTGAAAGCCAAGAAAAGGTAAGTAAAAGACACTTGTAAGCAAGTTCTTTATTCAAATCAGTGATACACTTAACAGTTTATTATTGAGATGGGCGGGCTCTGTTTCCCGAGAACCGAGCCCACCCAAACTTAGGGGCTCCAAGTACCGAGCCGGCTCGGTACTTTCGCGCTATTTCGGATTCCAAGACAAGGCAAAACGTCAATGTGGAGTCGTTGGATGTCGGATATTGCGAGCTTTGGGATCTATAAATAGCACCATTTGAGAGAGGGACAGAGAAGGGCTAGGACAGAGTATAGAGCAGTTGGGAAGGCAAAGTGATAGAAGAGAAAGAGGAGGGTGGTAGCAGTGTTAGAGAAAGCTCCATTGCTGAATTTGTCATTGCTGAAATACAAATATAAATATACAAGTCCTTGCAGGCTTTTTTTCTTAATTTGCACTACTAAGTGTAGGGTCTAATATACACCCAAATCGAAGAGCTGCTTTGGTCATTGCTGAAATAGTAATCTACAAGTCCCTGCAGGTTTTTTTTTCTGAATTTGCACTAATAAGTGTAGGGTCTAATATACACCCTTATAGAAGAGCTGCTTTGGTCATTTGGTCATTGCTGAAATAGTAATCTACAAGTCCTTGCAGGCTTTTTTTCTGGATTTGCACTACTAAGTGTAGTGTCTAATATACACTCAAATCAAAGAGCTGCTTTGGTCATTTGGTCATTGCTGAAATACTAATATACCAGTCCTTGAAGGCTTTTTTTCTGAATTTGCACTATTAAGTGTAGGGTCTAATACACACCCAAATAGAAGAGCTGCTTTGGTCATTTGGTCATTGCTGAAATACAAATCTACAAGTCCTTGCAGTCTTTTTTTCTTCATTTACACCAAAAAGTGTAGGGTGTTATCCAAATGGATTCACAGCAGTACACAGAAGAGCAGGAGCAACAAGCAGCTGCTGCCACCAGTCCTGATGATAGTTATCCCTGTACGTCATCTGGTAAAGCCTATGTAAAAGTACATAGTCTTTTAAAGTCAGGGGAAAAAAACAAAACAAAAAACACCTTTCACCATGTTGAAGAAAAAAAGAGCTGGAATCCAGGAAAAGTTAACTGCCGATAAATTTTTTTTGCCAACATGCCATTCTACACGAAGTGTGTTTGTGTCGTTCCTCTGTCGCTTAACATCCAGCCAGCTCGCTGCAGTATTTGGCTGAAAGTGTATGAAAAGCATATTGTGACCTGTGAGATGCTAAAAATTGAATGGAAATCACAGGAATTTAGTATTAGTAAGGTTAATGATAATGTAGGTACAAATTAAAACCGAAATTATGTGATTTTACCCAAAAATTTAAATTTTGCAAAAAATAGCTAAATAAAACCAAAACCAAAACACGCAAGGGCGGTTTTGGCAAAACCAAAACCAAAACCCAAAGGTAATCCAGATCCAAAACCAAAACACGGGGGTCAGTAAGCATCTCTATTTTATTATGATACAGAGGTGTCAGGATTATGTTATTTTGAGCTCCCGCGGACAACAAAACTGTATTCATTTGGTATATAAACTATGTATAGGAGTAATTGCTACCCATAAGAGAAAACATCATATAAAGAAATATAGCCTAAAAATAGGTTTAACCAGTTAAAAGGCAAATAACAAAATGGTGGAAGTAGAGCACTTCAATAACTGTTCATTTTCCTGCCACAGAAGAATTTTTGATTTTGGCATATGTGTTGGTAATGCACAGAAATTCAAACTTCCCTTTCAGCCATAAACACTCAACTAACTGCATTTTTGAGTGGCTTTATGTTATAAACCACAATCTCTCCAGATGGCTCTACCCTCAAAAAGTACATTTGATTTATTTGGCCTTTTATTTACTAAATCAACTAAAATGGTAAGCACCTTGACTGGAGCTCATGGTTATTGACATTTTACATATAGGTGCTGTGACTGGATCACTATTAAATGACTTTTGGTAAAAATTTGTTTAAAGACAGCGCAGGGCACTTATTTATGTAATTGCACATGCACTTATTTTTTGATATTGTGAGATAGAAAATCGTTGTATAGTAGGTCCCCTGCCTGTGCCTATGTCTAACACCCACCCCTTGCCCTGTACTAACGCTTCTGTAGATGAGTTAGGCAGAGTTCAGGGTTACCTAGAGGAGATTTTCAATTTCAGTAAGATTTGGGAAGATAATCTAGAGCAAATAGGGCTGGTGTTAGGGAAGATGGGGTGGGCATGTTTGACTGTTAGGGCAGAGAAGTGCCAGATGGGAGTGTCAGAGGTACAGTACCTGGGTGATCATGTGGGGGGAGGAAGGGTTATGTCAGAACCAGCTAAGGTAGAGACAATCCGAGCCTGGCCCCAGCCCACGACACAGTTACATGTACTAACATTCTTAACGACCGCAGGGGACTACAGACGTTCTGTCCCAGAGTTTAGTACTGTAGCGAAACCCCTGACAGATCTCACTAAGAATAAACTCCCCAAAATAGTTGACTGGAAACCCGCTTGTGAGCTGGCATTTCAGTCATTAAAGGAAGTTCGTGCTCCAGTATTGTTGGCGCCTAATTATGACAAGGACTTTATGGTGCAAACTGATGCGTCACAGTATGGACTGGGAGCAGTACTTAGCCAGGTTGGGCCTGATGGAAATTAGTCACCCTGTGGCCTATTTGAGCAGAAAACTGCTAAACTGGGAGGTGGGATATGCCACAATTGTTTGTTTTGCACATAAGTTAAATACTGACTGTTTTTTCATGTAACACACACATATCAACTTTAAATTACAGTGTACAAATAGGCTATCAAGTAATTGTGTGTTACAGGAAAAAACAGTCAGTATTTAACTTACGTGCAAAACAGAACACTCATTTGCACCCCTTGCATTGTAACATGGTTTTGTCCAGGAGACTGAAATAAGGACCCTCTTCATTTAAGATCCTTAATGAATCAGGCCCATGGTTCCTGCGGTATTGGGCGGTATGAATCTTTCTTCGATTGTATAAAGTTCACACAAAATAAATGGTTTTGCCTTCTGTGCAACATCTGGCAGACCTATTTGTCAGAGCGGCCTGGAGCAGTAGCATTTGATAGTATCAAGGACTTAGCTTCAGTGGGTATAGCAAAGTGGGAGTTAAGAGACAAGGGGCATTAAACTCCATACCACAGGGAGGGAATATACTTGCTGTAGCCTAAGACTAGTTGTCACTCACCGGAGTGTGAGTGCCTCCACTCTGGTATGTGGTTCTCCATCTTTCCCGCTCACACCTGTGTGAAACCGCGGCCGTCCGCCATCCTGTCGCACTGCGCATGCGCAGGTCCCTTTAACAACTACACCTGACCACTAATGTGATTGATGGATCAATCACCCCTCCCTACTTAAGGCACCTGCAGCCTTAGGTAGTTGCCTGATCTTGAAGTCTCACTCCCAGTGAACTTCTATAGGTGTGTGCAGTTTCCAAACTGCTTCCAGCTCTACTCCTGTGTGCAGTTTCCAAACTGCTTCCAGCTCTACTCCTGTGTGCAGTTTCCAAACTGCTTCCAGCTCTACTCCTGTGTGCAGTTTCCAAACTGCTTCCAGCTCTACTCGTGCTTCAGCTTCCACGCTGCTCCCTGCTCAACTCAGCGGCGGTTCCCATACCGCTACAACGCTTCACTTCTCAGCTGATTCCGGATCTACACAACTGGGTATGCTCTACTGACTATTGACTATTGCCTATTGCTCGCATACCAGTTGTTTGCTGCACAGGGTACAAGTACCCATATAGACTGTGTTACTGCATTGCTTCATTTAGGACAAGCTTTCACTCAAGCTACAATATCTCCTCACGCTACTACTTAGCGTTATTGTGCATATCTGCTGTGACCTGCTTCTCCTCACTGCAAGACATCTACTCCATACAGACTATTCATTGTGCCTTCCATCTCTGCCTCACAAGACATTGCTCTACTCGCGCTGTTTCCATACAGCCACAGTTTGCCTTTCAACTTCACTCTACTGCACCTGGACAAGTCCTCATTCCTTCTCACAGCGGTGGTACAACTTGCAATACGCAGACCACTGACTCTCCTATTACCTACCTACACCTGGACCAGACTCCTCACCATAGCGGTGGTACAATTTGCTGAACGCAGACCACCGACTACCCTGCTTCCTACCTGCACCAGTACTATTCTTCCCATCACTGCAGTGGTACAACTTGCTGTACGCAGACCACTGACTCCTCCTCTACCTACCATCACCTATCCACGTCCACTCCTCGTGTCTACATTATCTTCAGCCTCCAGTTTACTGCTCCAAGTCGCTGACTTTCCTCTATCCATAGCTGCAAGTCGCTGACTTCCTCAGACTATCTCTACTCTCCTGCTGTTGTGTCGCTCCAATCATTCACCTGCCTGCTTTGAGGTGTGTGCCATAACCCCGCCTCTCTAGCAGAGTTCCATCTGGTGAAACTCGGGTAATCAACTCCTAGTGCCCGTGACAGTAAGATCAGGCCATGACAGACCCAGGATTGGAACCAACAGCTAAGGAGATGCTGCAGCATCTGATCACTCGGGTAGAACAACAGGATGTTCGGCAGCAACATCTGTTCCAGTGTTTCCAGACTCTGGCCACCCGAGGAGTTCCTCTACAAACTGTTTCAGCGACTGTTGAACCTCAAGCGCCTTCTCCTTCCCCAGTGCCATCCCAGGTGTCTACTGCTTCCATGCTACACCTGCCTACTCACTCAAAATATGATGGAGATCCCAAGACGTGTAGAGGTTTTTTGAATCAGTGCTCTCTCCATTTCGAGCTTCAACCTCACCATTTTGCCACTCACCGTGCCAAGATTGCCTACCTCATTTCTCTTTTTTCCGGACAGGCTCTTGCGTGGGCCTCCCCTCTGTGGGAGAGAAATGACCCCCTATTGGAGGATAGTGCACTCTTCATTTCCATGTTCCGCAAAATTGCGGACCCTTCAAATTGGAGCCTTACATCGAGAGAAAATCTCTTTGCTGGTCCTTCCTGCTACTACTAGTCCCATTGTTCTTGGCCTTCCATGGCTTCAGCTTCATTCACCACAAGTTGATTGGAGTACTCCCCAAGTCACATCCTGGGGCCCGGATTGTCATCATAGATGCCTAACCCGAGTGGTACCACTCAAAATCAACAGATCATCTATAACACCTGGTCCTCCGGGTCTTCCTCCACAGTATGCCCTGTTCGCTGACGTGTTCGATAAGGCGCAATCTGAACGCCTGCCACCTCATCAGGCATGGGATTGTCCCATAGATTTACTACCTGGCAAAAACCCTCCTAGGGGCCGTGTATACCCTCTGTCGCTACCAGAGACACAGGCTATGTCAGAGTATATCAAGGACAACCTTCATCGCGGATTCATTCGACCTTCCAGCTCTCCCGCTGGAGCGGGCTTCTTTTTCGTGAAAAAGAAAGTTGGGACCTTAAGACCCTGCATTGATTATCGGGGGCTCAATGCCATAACCGTAAAAAATCGGTACCCGATTCCTCTTATCACCGAACTCTTTGATCGTATAAAAGGTGCTCGGATTTTTACCAAACTTGATCTCCGTGGCGCTTACAACCTAATTCGGATCAAGTCAGGCGACGAATGGAAGACAGCATTCAACACCAGGGATGGGCATTACGAATACCTAGTTATGCCCTTTGGACTGTGTAATGCCCCAGCTGTCTTCCAAGGATTCGTGAATGAGATCTTCCGGGACCTATTATACGTGTGCGTTGTAGTCTATCTGGACGATATTTAATCTTCTCTCAAGATCTTGTCTCCCACCATCAACATGTGGCAGAAGTTCTCTCCAGACTGCGGAAGAACCTCCTATTCTGCAAATTAGAAAAATGCTCCTTCGAATTATCCCAAATTCCATTCATGGGATACATTGTGTCCAGAGTAGGTCTGGGGATGGACCCAGACAAAGTTAATGCCGTTCTACTTTGGCCCCAGCCAACTACCCTCAGGGCTATACAACGCTTCCTGGGGTTTGCGAATTATTACAGACGTTTTATCCTGAACTTCTCATCTATTGCTTCTCCTATTGTGGCCCTGACCAAGAAGGGCGCCAATACTAAACACTGGTCCTCCAAGGCTCTTCACGCTTTCCAAAACCTTAAAGAAGCATTTTCTACCGCCCCTGTTCTTCGGCAGCCTGACGTAAACCTTCCCTTCTTTCTCGAGGTGGACGCCTCCAATGTTGGACTAGGAGCTATTCTCTCCCAAAGATCTGAGCAACAGAAATTCCATCCTTGTGCCTTCTACTCCCGGGGTCTTCTACCCGCGGAAAAGAACTACACCATCGGTGACAAAGAACTGTTGGCAATAAAAGTCGCATTGGAGGAGTGGAGATATCTACTGGAGGGGGCTCATTATCCGGTAACCATCTTCACCGATTACAAAAATCTCCTCTATTTACAAACAGCCCAATGTCTAAACCCTCGACAGGCGAGGTGGTCACTTTTCTTTTCTCGCTTCGAATTCATTATAACGTTCAAACCTGCTGCAAAGAACAGGAAAGCAGATGCTTTATCCCGGGCATTTGCTCCTCCTTCTGACATCTTGGATTCTTCCGATCATCCTATACTGGATCCCAAATGTGTGACTTTGGCCACTTTGTCCACCAATGTGCTACCGTTTGGGAGAACTCTTGTTCTGCCATCTCTACGCAAGAGAATATTGTCATGGTACCATTCTTCACGCTTCTCTGGACATTCTGGTGAACGAAAGACTTTTAAGATCCTTTCCCGGAGTTATTGGTGGCCTTCTATCAGAAAGGATGTCAGAGAATTTGTGGCCGCTTGTGAGATCTGCTCTCAATTTAAGTCTTCCCGCAGAACACCAGCGGGATTGCTCCAACCACTAACTATCCCTACCAAACCTTGGACCCACATAAGTATGGACTTTGTCACCGAACTTCCTCTTAGCAAGAGATGTAATACCATCTGGGTAGTGGTGGATAGATTCTCCAAGATGGTTCACTTCGTCCCTATCATCGGATTACCATCTTCTTCTACCTTGGCTGACCATTTTATTAAAGAGATTTTTCGAATTCACGGCTGTCCGTCCGAGATTGTGTCCGATAAAGGAGTGCAGTTCGTCTCCAGATTCTGGCGAGCCCTTTGTAAGAACTTGGGTATCCGACTGTCTCTATCATCATCTTACCATCCCCAATCAAACGGCCAGACCGAAAGGGTCAATCAAGATCTCGAGACCTTCAAAAGAATCTTTTCCTCAGCCAATCAAGATATTTGGGTAGATTTACTCCCGTGGGCTGAGTTTGCCCACAATAACATGTACTATGAGTCTTCAACAAAAACTCCTTTTTTCGTGGTTTACGGTCACCATCCGTCTCTCCCAGAGTTTCCTGCCCTCCCTCCCTCCCACCCAAGTCCCTGCGGTGGAGAGACTTTGTCAAAACTTTAAAACCATCTGGACTCAGGTGAGATCATCCCTGAGGAAAGCATCAGCCAGATACAAATTCTTCGCAGATAAAAAGAGGCGAGCCATTCCACCACTCAAGCTTGGAGACCGTGTATGGCTTTCTACAAAAAACATCCGCTTGAAGGTTCCGTCCATGAAGTTTGCGCCACGCTTCATCGGACCATACAAGATCACTCAAGTCATAAATCCAGTATGCTTCAAGCTACTATTACCAAAGAACCTCCGGATCTCCAATGCCTTCCATGTCTCTCTGCTCAAACCTCTTGTTATCAATCGTTTTTCTGCTCCTCCTTCTGTACCTAAACCAGTACAGATACATCAAGAAGAAGAGTTCGAGATCTCTCAGATCCTGGATGCAAAAATTTTGCGAGGAACTCTCCGATTCCTCGTTCATTGGAAGGGCTTCGGTCCAGAGGAACGCTCCTGGATTCGCGCTGAGGACCTCAACGTTCCAGCCCTGCTTAATAAATTCTACCAAAAATTTCCGGGCAAACCCGGTTCCAAGTGTTCTGTGCCCACCTTTAAAAGGGGGGGTACTGTCACTCACCGGAGTGTGAGTGCCTCCACTCTGGTACGTGGTTCTACATCTTTCCCGCTCACACCTGTGTGGAACCGCGTCCGTCCGCCATCCTGTCGCACTGCCCATGCGCAGGTCCCTTTAACAACTACACCTGACCACTAATGTGATTGATGGATCACCCCTCCCTACTTAAGGCACCTGCAGCCTTAGGTAGTTGCCTGATCTTGAAGTCTCACTCCCAGTAAACTTCTATAGGTGTGTGCAGTTTCCAAACTGCTTCCAGCTCTACTCCTGTGTGCAGTTTCCAAACTGCTTCCAGCTCTACTCCTGTGTGCAGTTTCCAAGCTGCTTCCAGCTCTACTCCTGTGTGCAGTTTCCAAGCTGCTTCCAGCTCTACTCCTGTGTGCAGTTTCCAAACTGCTTCCAGCTCTACTCCTGTGTGCAGTTTCCAAGCTGCTTCCAGCTCTACTCCTGTGTGCAGTTTCCAAGCTGCTTCCAGCTCTACTCCTGTGTGCAGTTTCCAAACTGCTTCCAGCTCTACTCCTGTGTGCAGTTTCCAAGCTGCTTCCAGCTCTACTCCTGTGTGCAGTTTCCAAACTGCTTCCAGCTCTACTCCTGTGTGCAGTTTCCAAGCTGCTTCCAGCTCTACTCCTGTGTGCAGTTTCCAAACTGCTTCCAGCTCTACTCCTGTGTGCAGTTTCCAAACTGCTTCCAGCTCTACTCGTGCTTCAGCTTCCACGCTGCTCCCTGCTCAACTCAGCGGCGGTTCCCATACCGCTACAACGCTTCACTTCTCAGCTGATTCCGGATCTACACAACTGGTTATGCTCTACTGACTATTGACTATTGCCTATTGCTTGCATACCAGTTGTTTCCATTGTTGTTTGCTGCACAGGGTACAAGTACCCATATAGACTGTGTTACTGCATTGCTTCATTTAGGACACGCTTTCACTCAAGCTACGATATCTCCTCACGCTACTACTTAGCGTTATTGTGCATATCTGCTGTGACCAGCTTCTCCTCCCTGCAAGGCATCTACTCCATACAGACTATTCATTGTGCCTTCCATCTCTGCCTCACAAGACATTGCTCTACTCGCTTTTTCCATACAGCCACTGTTTGCCTTTCAACTTCACTCTCCTGCACCTGGACAAGTCCTCATTCCTTCTCACAGCAGTGGTACAACTTGCTGCACGCAGACAACTGACTTCCCTGCTACCTACCCGCACCTGGACAAGTCCTCCTATCACAGCGGTGGTACAACTTGCTATACGCAGACACTGACTCTCCTATTACCTACCTACAGCTGGACCAGACTCCTCACCATAGCGGTGGTACAATTTGCTGAACGCAGACCACCGACTACCCTGCTTCCTACCTGCACTAGTACTATTCTTCCCATCACTGCAGTGGTACAACTTGCTGTACGCAGACCACTGACTCCTCCTCTACTTACCATCACCTATCCACGTCCACGCCTCGTGTCTACATTATCTTCAGCCTCCAGTTTACTGCTCCAAGTCGCTGACTTTCCTCTAACCATAGCTGCAAGTCGCTGACTTCCTCAGACTATCTCTACTCTCCTGCTGTTGTGTCGCTCCAATCATTCACCTGCCTGCTTTGAGGTGCGTGCCATAACCCCGCCTCTCTAGCAGAGTTCCAACTCCTAGTGCCCGTGACACTAGTATTATTATTGGGCATAAACACAGTATACATGAATTTAACTGTGAAGTCAGACATGCTTAAAGGTGTATGAATAAATCTTACTATGCATGATTCTCCTGTAAGGTAAGGCAATAGTTGACATATTATCATATGCTAGTTGGTAAGAGAAGGAGTGCACATACAGTACCTCAGTAATAAGAAAGCTCTCTTTTTTTTCTGCAGGTGTGACTATTCAAGACTGGTAGTTGCACTTAGAGTAAATATGCATACCTTTCAGTATGAACATAGCCAGATTAATGCCTAATGATTCCATAAGCTGGTAGCAGCATCTAATATCCAGCAATACACTGATCTTAATCGGCAGTACCTCAAACATCATGCAAGAGAAAAAACTCACTTCCTACAAGTGCTCCATTGGCAAGCACTCATATATACCACCAATTTTTTTACAAATGTTAGTCACCAGTCATCAACATCATGTTGATAATGATGATTGGCTGTGGCTGGACATATTGCATCCCGATACCAAAAACAACTCAGACTTCTTGGGGCCAGAAAAAAGTTCAGGGGGCTGGCTTACCCCCTGCTAGGCTGTGTCCAAAACTATATAAAACAGCACTGATTTATACTGAAATGTATTATTATTGTTCCATCTGAATTTCTGATCACTGGTACCTTCAACCAGTGTAAATTGTCCTTATCAGGACACTGGAGCGAATAAACATCACTTGCTTCAACAATTTCTTCCCTGCTGTAATAATAATAGTATAATAGTGCAAGACTGATTTAACTTGCATATTTGGTAGTGATCTTTTTTTCACAGTTAACAGCAAGCTGACAGGGTGTGTCTGCAATGACAGTAATCAAACAGAACACCTGCAGAGAACTCCTTTTTAAAGGCAAGGTGGGAGTGTCATCTGTTCATCAAGTTAGGGCTGTGGAAGGAGTGTAAAGTATTTAAATTTGTCTTTTTCATTTGTACAGTGTGATCGATGCCAGATACTGGTCGGTGTCTAGGGAGCTGCTCTCTGCTAATCTAGCATTCACGAGTCACGAGAATGTGTGTGAACAATTACTTTGCTATCCTGACAAAAAAGAGCAAAGTAGAAAGGAATAAGTTGTATGTGAGTGCATCACCAGATGGGTTCCCCTGCCACAATATCATAATCATCATCAACATTTATTTATATAGCGCCAACAAACTCCATAGCGCTTTGCAGTTGGGGACAAACACAGTAATATACAATACTAGGTAATGCAGATAAAGAGGTGAAAGGCCTTGCTCGCAAACATATATATATATATATATATATATATATATATATGTAGTGTGGCACGAGCCCGCTACTGCAGAAGCACATGCGAACAACTTCTTCCTTTTTATGGTGCTTTATTGTCAGGATGGTAAATATTTTGACACCGTATATTTGCACAGCAATCATGGAGACCCTAAACACTAGCTATACATAGACCAGCTCTCTCTCAGGACCAGCCAGCTATCCCAGCGTTGGTCTCCCTGAACAAATGAAACAAACAAGCTTTTATACATGATGCTCCTCCCCCAGCCTTAGCTTGATGGACAGGTGACACACCCACCTTCTCTTTAAAAGAAAACACCCATCTCTGCCTCTGTTTGCACAACCAGACACCCCCTGTCTGTTTGCTGAGAGGAAGGATTTCAGATCATGTAATTTTAAACAAATTTAAACTATTGCTTTTCATACATAAGTCTTCACTCTAGGTGCATTACTGCACAAATGTTTTACTCTACTTCCCTGCTTTCTCTGTATATTGCCAGCTAAATGCCTCCTTTTGTTACATATACCTCCCCCTAGCGTCTCCAAGTCGGGGGACGCGGACTTCTCGAGGAGCGCATATTTTCGTGACAATGCATCTGCATTTTTGTGCAGAATCCCAGGTCTATATTCTACTGAGAACTTGAAAGGTTGTAGTGCCAAGAACCAGCGGGTTACCTTGGCATTTACCTCCCGGTTGCTCTGCATCCATCTCAGTGGTGCATGGTCTGTTATTAAGGTGAACTCTCTGCCTAGGAGATAATAGCGCAGAGCTTCTCTAGCCCATTTTATGGCGAGACATTCTTTCTCCACTGTGGCATATTTTTGTTCCCTTGGAAGCAACTAACGACTTAGGTACAGGACAGGATTTTCTACTCCATTCTTCTCCTGTGACAAGACTGCACCTAAGCCAACACCAGAAGCATCAGTTTGGAGGAAGAACCTCCGGGTAAAATCTGGTGCTTGTAGAACTGGGGAGAAACAAAGAGCTAACCGAAGATCAGACTGTTAGGAACTCCCAAGTTAGTACAGTGAAACTCGGGAACTACTCTGAAGGCCAGGTGTTCGCTGGAGCCCCTAGTGGTGGGGACAGACTGGGCTGTGGGCCGACCGAGGGTCGAGTAACGTATACTGACTTAAAGGAGTTCCCAGGAGTGGAGTGATTGGTGGACTGCAGTATAAGAAGAATCCTAGGTCAAAAGGTCACAGGCACAGATGCAATATCCAAGGACAAGCGAAGGGTCAAACTCACAGGCAGAGAAGCAAAATCGGAATTCCAGGCAAAAGGTCAAGGTCAGAAGAGAAGGGTCACAGGTCCAATAACAAGCAGGGGTCAAAACACGGGTAGTCAAATCCAAGGTAGCAGGAACCAAAATGGATAGCACAAGCAGGCAGCAGAACTGAGGACAGAACGCTATAACCGGCAGTGAGGCTGCAGACCTCACTGTCCAAAATACCACAAGCCACCAATCAGAGCCTAGCTCTGAGTCTCACACAGCCCCCATGATAATTACATTAATCAGCCCACAGGCTGTGTTAAATTGCGCGCATGCGCCCGGCCACTAGTACCGCCGGGACGCAGCGCTAGATTATCAGCGTCGGACCGTTGCTTTGGCAACGGCCGACCACGAAGTGGAAATAACGTCCCGGTCGTCAAGGTGACGGCCGGGACGCTAGCAGAACCAGGAAACTAGCCGCGGCGGCTCGTAATACAGACTAGGCGGTTTCTGCAGAATCAGACCAGGTTAATCTATCTGGACAACTTTTTTTTAACATGTCCGTAAGTGGAGCAGCTCTAGTGGCGAAGTGGCTTACAAACCGTCTGTAGTAACCTACTAAGCCTAAAAAGGTTCTTAACTGCGACTTTTTTTCTGGTCTTGCCCAATTTTTGACTGCCTCCACTTTGTCTAGCTGGGGTTTTACATGCCCTCGACCAAAAATGTACCCCAGATATTTGGTTTCTCTCATGGCTATGGCACATTTCTCTGGGTTAGCTGTTAACCCTGCTGACCTTAATGAAGCTAAGACCGCCTCAACTTTGGCTAAATGTGATCCCCAGTCTGGGGTATAGTTTACTATATCGTCCAAATAAGCGGCTGCATAAGCTGTATGAGGTCGTAGCAATTTATTTATGGCCCTTTGGCAGGTGGCAGGTGCCCCATGCAACCCAAAGGGTACGACTTTATATTGATAGAGACCATCAGGGGTGGAAAATGCAGTCTTTGGCTTGGCCGTGGAAGTCAGGGGAACTTGCCAATAACCCTTTGTTAGATCAAGGGTTGTTAAATAATTGCTACCAGCAAGATTTTCCACTAGTTCATCCACACGTGGCATCGGATAGGCATCAAACTGCGACATACTGTTTAGGCGCCTAAAGTCATTGCAGAACCTAATTGTCCCATTGGGTTTCGGGACAAGCACAATGGGACTATTCCATTTACTAGTGGACTCTTCAATCACATCTAACTGGAGCATCTTCTCGACCTCCTTTCTCACGTCCACCCGTCTGGCTTCTGGAATACGATACGGCTTCTGCTTTACAATGAATCCTGGTGCAGTGACAATGTTGTGTTCGATTAAGGTAGTGCGCCCAGGAATGGAAGAGAAGACATCCCTGTTCCGACGAACCATTTCTTCAGTCTGTTGTCTCTGCTGAATGGACAAAACTGGCTCTATGGGCACTTCAGACTTTTCAATGGCAGTACTCACTACCTGAGGAGAGGTTTCCTCATCATGCCAAGGTTTAAGGAGGTTAACATGATATATTTGCTCCTCCCTTCTCTTACCTAATTGGCGGACTCTGTAATTGACAGGACCGACAGCCTCTAGAACTTCATATGGACCCTGCCAATGGGCAAAAAGTTTGCTTTCCTGGGTGGGAACCAGGACTAGTACCTTGTCCCCAGGCTTGAAAGATCGAACAACAGCACTTTTATCATAACTTTTTCTCTGTCGTTCTTGAGCCTCTTTTACATGTTGCTGCAAATGGGCCCTATCTTTCCTAGCCTCTCATACATTTGGGAAAACAAATTGTACCAGATTTGGCTCCCTGGGACCTTGCTGCTCCCACCCTTCTGTTAACATAACCAAGATACCCCTGGGCTGTCTCCCAAACAATAACGCAAAGGGACTAAACCCTGTTGAAGCTTGAGGTACCTCACGGATGGCAAACATCAAATAGGGAATAAGAGTGTCCCAATCTTTTTTCTCTTGAGCCACTGCTTTCCTGAGCATGTGCTTTATGTGCGGTTAAAGCGTTCCACCAAGCCATCTGTTTTTGGATGGTATACAGAGGTGTGAAGCGCCATAACCCCTAGCAACTGGCACATGTCCTTCATCAGTTTAGACATGAAAGGAGTACCCTACTCTGTGAGAATTTCTTTGGGTATTCCCAATAGTGTAAACATCAATACAAGTTTCTTAGCTATGGTGCTGGACTTTATGTTTCGTAGGGGGATTGCCTCTGGATATCTGGTTGCATAGTCAAGCACCACTAGTATATATTGGTGCCCACATGCGGATTTTTCCAGTGGCCCCACAAGGTCCATAGCTATCCGTTCAAAGGGAACTTGTACTATTGGTATCGGAATGAGAGGTGCCCTGTACATGGGTTTGGGACAGGTTCTCTGACAAATGGGACAGGACCGACAATACTTTTTCACTGCCATGTGTACACCGGGCCAGTAAAACCTAAGCAGAACTCGTTCCCGTGTTTTATCCTCCCCTAGGTATCCCCCACAGACATGTGTATGTGCTGCTTTTAACACTAGGGTTACATGGACCTGAGGAACCATTAATTGTTCTACTTTATCCCCCTGTACAGTAGCAACTCTATACAGGAAATTATTTTTAACAATAAAATATGGTATACCTTCTGCAGGCTGGGCGGCTTTCGCTACCCCATTTACCTCAGTCACACTTTTAAAGGCATGTTCCAAAGTGGCATCATTAAGTTGATCTCGAGCAAAGTCCTGCAGAGAAAACAAAATTGGTATTGCGGACCAGTCCGTATCCTCACTGACAGGCGGGGTGGGCTCATCTGTGACATCACCGACCAATGCTAGTTTGGACTGTCCATGTTTCCCCGCAGGTGGATGCTTTTGTGGAAATCCTGCTGTGACTCCCAGGATGGCATTCCGGTTTGGCAGTTCCCAAAGATCAATGTGCAGATGCTGTGGATTCTTAGGCGGTTCTTTTAAGACCGGGCTTCCGACCGCTGCATCAGTTGCCGGCATGTCCGGCCAGATCCGCTCACCGAGGATATCATTAAACAGTGGGAAGTCTCGCCCCAAAATGAGTGGATATGGGAGTTTAGGTGCTATGGCAGCTACCACCATAACAGTTTTGTCTTTGAGTGTGACTGGTAGTATTGTTCTTTCATACTCCTCTGTCATGCCATGTACGCAAAGAACTTTCACTTTGGGCAACCGAGAAGTTATGGTTTCGGGTAAGGCAGAACTGGAAACCAATGAGAGTTCACTCCCCGAGTCAACCAAGGCCAGAACAAGGTTTTGGTTGATTAGCACAGTCACCCGGAACAAACAAGGACTTCCTGATGTGGGACTCATGGTAAAACAGCTTGGAAACGCAGGCCCAATATGTGCCACGGAACAGTCCATGGGTTCCTGTAGTTTAGGACACTCAGCCTTAAAGTGGCCTGGCTCACCACATTCAAAACACTTCAGATTAGACAGCTTCGCACCTGGCCCTCTGTCTGTAGCAGTTTTGCCATTGGGCCCTGTGGCAAGGATTATCAAACCTGGCTTTTGCCGTGGCAGCGGCTTTGGCACAAATGCAGGTTCTTTAGTCATTTGCTGTAGCGCACAAAACCTTTCTACCACGGTGGCAAGCTCTTCATAATTTTGTAGGTCTGATTGCAGCACCCACCTTTGCAAATCGCGGTTCAGCCCCCGGATGCAGTGATCTATCGCCAGAACTTCAATAATCCGAGAAGGCGAATTCTTCTCAGGCTGCAGCCATTTCTTTAAAATTTTAGAAAGCTCAGCCACTTGCGCTCTGACCGGTTTTTCTTTATTATAGCACCATTGGTGATAGCGCTGGGCTCGGCCTGGCCCGAAAACTCCAACGCGAGCCAATATCTAAGATTTTAGGCACAAATAATCAGAGGCCCGTTCCTCATCTAGATCCATATAAGCTCGCTGAGCTTCACCAGTCAGATATGGCGCCAGTCTCTCAGCCCAATCTTTAGCAGGCCATTTTGCCCTTTTTGCAAGTCTCTCAAAGGACACCAGATATGCTTCTATGTCATCACCTGGCGACATTTTCAGGAGAACAGGACCAGGTGGTTCATTTCTGTCATGCCTCACCTGGCTTAACTCTTCCCTTAAGAGCCTTGTGTTTCCACCTGTGCTTCGGCAACTCGTAGCATCTGAGCTTGCTGCTGTTGCTGCGCAGCGGCCACATTCACGAGGGTTTTCAGTACTTCCTCCATGTTGAAGTCTGCGCGGGTTGGGTAGCGGAAACTTGCTTCCCGGAGTATCCCACTCCTGACACCACTTGTGGCACGAGCCCGCTACTGCAGAAGCACACGCGAACAACTTCTTCCTTTTTATGGTGCTTTATTGTCAGGATGGTAAATATTTTGACACCGTATATTTGCACAGCAATCATGGAGACCCTAAATGTATGTGAACAATTACTTTGCTATCCTGACAAAAAAGAGCAAAGTACAAAGGAATAAGTTGTATGTGAGTGCATCACCAGATGGGTTCCCCTGCCACAATATCATCATCATCATCAACATTTATTTATATAGCGCCAACAAACTCCATAGCGCTTTGCAGTTGGGGACAAACACAGTAATATACAATACTAGGTAATGCAGATAAAGAGGTGAAAGGCCTTGCTCGCAAACATATATATATATATGTAGTGTGGCACGAGCCCGCTACTGCAGAAGCACATGCGAACAACTTCTTCCTTTTTATGGTGCTTTATTGTCAGGAAGGTAAATATTTTGATACCGTATATTTTCACAGCAATCATGGAGACCCTAAACGCTAGCTATACATAGACCAGCTCTCTCTCAGGACCAGCCAGCTATCCCAGCGTTGGTCTCCCTGAACAAATGAAACAAACAAGCTTTTATACATGATGCTCCTCCCCCAGCCTTAGCTTGATGGACAGGTGACACACCCACCTTCTCTTTAAAAGAAAGCACCCACCTCTGCCTCTGTTTGCACAACCAGACACCCTCTGTCTGTTTGCTGAGAGGAAGGATTTCAGATCATGTAATTTTAACCAAATTTAAACTATTGCTTTTCATACATAAGTCTTCAATCTAGGTGCATTACTGTACAAATGTTTTACTCTACTTCCCTGCTTTCTCTGTATATTGCCAGCTAAATGCCTCCTTTTGTTACTTATACCTCCCCCTAGCGTCTCCAAGTCAGGGGACGCGGACTTCTCGAGGAGCGCATATTTTCGTGACAATGCATCTGCATTCTTGTGCAGAATCCCAGGTCTATGTTCTACTGAGAACTTGAAAGGTTGTAGTGCCAAGAACCAGCGGGTTACCTTGGCATTTACCTCCCGGTTGCTCTGCATCCATCTCAATGGTGCATGGTCTGTTGTTAAGGTGAACTCTCTGCCTAGGAGATAATAGCGCAGAGCTTCTCTAGCCCATTTTATGGCAAGACATTCTTTCTCCACAGTGGCATATTTTTGCTTCCTTGGAAGCAACTTACGACTTAGGTACAGGACAGGATTTTCTACTCCATTCTTCTTCACTCTAGGTGCATTACTGCACAAATGTTTAACTCTACTTCCCTGCTTTCTCTGTATATTGCCAGCTAAATGCTTCCTTTTGTTACAGTAGGCATAGATATATATATATATATATATATATATATATCGTATATACTCGAGTATAAGTCGACCCGAATATAAGCTGAGGTACCTAATTTTACCACAAAAAACTGGGAAAACTTATTGACTCGAGTATAAGCCTAGGGTGGGAAATGCAGCAGCTACTAGTAAATTTCAAAAATAAAAACGATATATACAATCTATAAAAACAAATGTATTGTTCCCAGACTAGATAAATAAATAGGATGATTGACTGGTGTAGCAATACCAACATGTAATATATCACAAAGGATATATAGGAGATGCAGACCTCGATAAACAGTACTGAAGGGAATGGTGGTATATCCGGAGGCTCCAAACTGTATAGGACATAACAATAAGGAACAATGCAGAGCAGTGTTGGAGTGTATAACTCACGATTTCTTGATAGCAGTTCTCAGTCCGTCCGCGGTATTCCTTAAAGACTGCAAGCAAACAGATGGGGTGCGCTGACTATAATAGCCGTCCAGACACAAAGTCTTTTGAAGGAAAGTTCCTAGCTCCGTTTGGTCCTACCACTCCAATAGCGCTGGTTGAAGTAGTGATGTTTCCATTCTTCAGACGCGCCTGTGCAGGAGGTTCCTGACGTCCCGGCTGTTACTGATTTCCTCATGTCTCACTAAACAGGCTGTCAGTGCAGTCCAGCGCTGCAGCGGCAGAGGATGAATGGGATGTGAAGCGATGAATGGTAAATGAATCATCGCTTCACATCCCATTCATCCTCTGCCGCTGCAGCGCTGGACTGCACTGACAGCCTGTTTAGTGAGACATGAGGAAATCAGTAACAGCCGGGACGTCAGGAACCTCCTGCACAGGCGCGTCTGAAGAATGGAAACATCACTACTTCAACCAGCGCTATTGGAGTGGTAGGACCAAACGGAACTAGGAACTTTCCTTCAAAAGACTTTGTGTCTGGACGGCTATTATAGTCAGCGCACCCCATCTGTTTGCTTGCAGTCTTTAAGGAATACCGTGTACGGACTGAGAACTGCTATCAAGAAATCGTGAGTTATACACTCCAACACTGCTCTGCATTGTTCCTTATTGTTATGTCCTATACAGTTTGGAGCCTCCGGATATACCACCATTCCCTTCAGTACTATTTATTGAGGTCTGCATCTCCATCACCCGAGTATAAGCCGAGGAGGGCTTTTTCAGCACAAAAAAAGTGCTGAAAAACTCGGCTTATACTCGAGTATATACGGTATATATATATATATATATATATATATATATATATATATATATATACTCAATTGTTTAAATAAAATGAACAGACCAGCACCAGCAAGCCTGAGTACAAAAATACAAGAGATTTTTAATACAGAAATACAAAAGAGCACAGAAACAAAAACAAAGAAAAGGATACATCACAAAACATTTTTGCCCAACGGTCATTTCAGTTCCCTTTGCATATATATATATATATATATATATATATATATATATATATATATATATATATAATGCAGTTCTTTCTACTGGGCTTACATTTATGTGGAGGACACTGGTGATGAAATCCAGAGTTCACTCACAAATTAGTCCCATAGTACTTACACGGAATTTAAGTGTATGAATGCATATTTCATTAAACTGCAGGGTGTATGTTTTGAATGTGTGTCTGATTTATTTGTTATTGTACAATCTCTTATTTGTCTTTAATCTGATGCTTAGCTCTCAAGATATGTTATCTTTTAAGATGATATGAGTCTATTGTTTTCTCACTATGAAGTTAATTGACTTGAAAATTGGCAATAGTAACTGAGAATATGAATCTGGGAAGGGCACTGAAAATGATGGCGGTAGCTGCAGTCTTTGAGTGAGAATCCCAAAATAAGGAGCAGTTGGTTGTAGAGGTAGCCCTTTGCTATAGGTTCTTGTGGCATTTGCAGTGAAAGTGATGATAGACTTTACAAGTCCTGGGAATGCAGACCCCCCACTGTGTGTGTGCTGTCCCACGCCTAGAGGGATGAGGGGAATTCCTTGTTATTGCTGCATTTTTCAGATACCTGGAGAGGTACCAGACGGTGATTAATAGGGAAAAAAAGTCAGACATTAACACAGCACAGCCAGCACTTGAGGGCAGATCCTGAACACAGAAGGTCACAATGTAACATGGAGAGGGAGGTGAGAGAAAATCCATGGGAGGGTAAGGAAAAAGAGAGCAGGAAAAAGAGCAACAAAATATAAAGAAATGTGGGGAAAAAAAGTTGTTAAGGGGAGTAAATGAAAATTAAGTGGTAACAGTATAAAGCTAAGTTAAAGAATATAAGGTAAAGTGTGGAAAGATAAATTTAAAGTGTAAAAAAGTAATAGAAAAGCTCAGAAAAACAAATAAAAATAAAACTTTAAAAGTATGCAATATGAATGGCTAAAGAGAAGAGATGTTTCAGAACTGAACAGCAAAAGAGAGTGGGTGCAGTGTGCCTATCAATAAAAGAGATCTGAGGAGGTCATTTACAATGTATTCTCCATTTGTACCACATCCGGGAATCCAGGATTTTCTTCCCAGTGCAGGAGATGCTCTCAGGAGATGCCTGAGCAATGTAGAGTGCACCAAGGTGTGTGCAGATGTGAAAAATGCTGGATAGGATGTACCATGTCAGAATACAAGTTGCTCATGCATTGAAGAGTAGATGTTTTGCGCTTCAATACTACCTCTTATATGCCACTAAATGACACAGGATGTGTCAGTTAAGGCAATTAGAGGATGAATAAGTCACTTAGAACTTGTGACAGTCACTTAGAGCCTATGATTTTTCAAAGTTTGAAAGCGACATTGGACAGCAAAGATATAACAAGATGGCAGTTTTAATATTTTGGAAGGATTTGAACCACCCATACATCTGGAAATGGCTCATAAATTTTAAAATTAACTGTAAAAGTCTCAGGTTACCTGAACGTACCAGTATGAGGCTAGGATCATCCTCATCAATATTTATTTATACAGTGCCAGCATATGCCGTAGTGCTTTACAATTCGGAACAGTATTTGATTTGGGGAAGACCAGTAAGAATGGTATTGCAATAGTCAGTACGGGAGATGATGAATGTATAAATGAAAGTTTTTGTAGTGTCTTGTGTTAGATATGCCTGTATGTTAGAAGTATTTTTTAGATGTATGATGTTTTTTAGGATGATGAGCAATTAGTCATATGGTTTCCTCTAGGTTTCCGATGCTGCCAGGCCCCATAGCAGTCTCTTGAGCTACTGTATATCCGTATTGCCTGATTGCTGCAATACAGGGTAATACAGACAGAGAGGTAAGAGGGACAATGGGAGTCTGATATATGAAATTAATTGCTACATAATGCATATTGGTCCAGCTAGCAAACATGCTTAGTGGGCTGTATGATCCAGTCACACAGCAATATTGGTCAGGGGATTTGCTGTTCACACAAGCTGTTGTCTTGTGTGAACTATGTCAAGGTTGTTACTGCTGTACTACAAGCAACTGTGAGTAACTGCATTCATCTGTTGTTATCATCTTTAAATAAACAGCAACCTGTTTAAGTTACAAAAGTGTTGTGGCTTAACAGTGTTGTGGCTTAACATCCACATTAACACTGCTGAGCACCTTTAGCAACATCAGAAGGTATAACCAACAGATTATGGGCCCAGCATGGTGTGTTAAAGTAAACTCTTAAACCGTAAAGAATGATAGCAAAAGTACAAGAAAATAAAAGGAAGCTTTTTTATTTTGGAAGAATAGTCCTTTATTCACTACACAAAGAATGCACAGCACATGCACCAGTATAAACTTTGCTAACTTAAAAGGTTCTGAGAAGTATGCAATGTGGAAATTTGCAGCATTTGCAAAAGTAATTAAAGTGAGAGAAGTTATGGAAAGTCACAGTAGATCCAGGCGACAGTCCAAATGCTGATGAAGTGAGTAGAGCCATGGGCACCATAGGCTTAGCTGTAGAACAGCGCGTGTATGCTATCATTAATGAAAAAGGTTCAGCAAATGAGATGTGGACTGCTCTGTAAAATGCGTATGAGGACAAAGGTCTGATTAGAAAGATAAACTTGAGGCGTACACTGTGCGGGATTAAATTGAGTACTTGTGAGAGCATGGATGAGTACATAGACAAAATGCTGCCGATATTCCAGCAATTGGCATCTGTGGGAGCACAGGTGGACGACGAGGAAATCGAAATGGCGATGCTGCAAAATCTCACACCAGAGTATGATTTCCTTGAAATAGCTTTGGAATATAGGCAAATGCTGAGAGTTCCTCTCTACGCACAAAAGGTGCGAAGTCCAAGAAGCCCAAGTGCAAATGCTTCATATGTCATAAGATGGGACACAAGGCATCTGAATGCAGACCAAAAGTTTTAAGTGGTGCGCAACAGAAGAAGCGTGATAAACCTAATGAGTCAGCATTGAATGTAGCAGATAGACATAAGAAAGACTACTGGCCAAAAGACATTTCACCTGAAATCGAGATTGGTTCAATTTGTTGAAACCATGTTATCCAGTTACAGTAAAAGGAATTGGTGGAAAGGTTTTTACTGCAACAAAAGTTGGGACTATCACGGTTCGCCTGAATATAAAAGGTGAAACCATCATCACAAATATCCAAAACGTCTTGTATGTACCATAGTTGGGAGCCAACCTTATTGCTATAAGCATCCTTGAGAGAAAAGGTTACTAGGTTAGATTCGCAGAGGACAAACGTGTGGTTAAAAACCAGAAAGGTACTGAAATTGCAACAGCAACTTGGTGTAACCAGCTTTATGTCCTAGACACTGAAGAATATCATGCAGATAACAGTAAATCAATGGAGCTGTGGCATAGGAGATTGGATCATCAGGGATATGACAACATCCAGAAGCTCGCTGATGGGATGGTGACAGACATCACTGTAAACAGTTCGGAGATACCTACATGCGAGAGCTGCATAAAGGGTAAGCAAACTCGTTGCCCCTTACCCAAGTCAGCAACTAGAGCTGAAGCACTCCTAGCTATAGTGCATACTGATGTGTGTGATCCGATGGAGGTGAAATCAGTCAGTGGCTCCAGATATTTTCTCACACTCATTGATGAAGCAACTAGGATGACACATGTCTACTTTATAAGAGCTAAGAGTGAAGTCACAGAGAAAATTGCAGAATACAAGAGCCTTGTAGAGATTCCAACCGGTCTGAAACTAAAAGTCTTGAGACCCGACAATGGCGGAGAATACGATAATGGGACTTTAGCAGAATTCTTAAGAAAATATGACATACAGCACCAATTAACAATTGCCTACACACCAGAACAAAACGGTGTGAGTGTGCAAGCTAACAGAACAATTGTTGAATGAGCACAGACTATGTTGAATGACGCAGGTCTGGAGAAAAAGTTTTGGGCGGAAGCAGTGTCCAATGCAGTCTATCTAAAAACCGAGCGCCCACAGTAGCTGGTAAAGGTAAAATGCCACTGGAGGCGTGGCCTGGTAAAAAGCCAAGTGTCAATAATCTCCGTTTATTCGGCTGTAAGGGGAATGCACATATTCCTAAAGAAAAGCGACGTAAGTTAGATACCAAGTCAGTGGAGTGTCTCATGCTCTGGTCCTGCCAACAGAGTAAAGGATACAGACTTTGGGACATTAACAACAAACGTCTTATCAAATCCAGAGATGTGGTGTTTCATGAAAACACGTCACCTAGTGGAGTAGTGGAACAGCAACCATAAAAATAGTTAGTGACACTGGATGTTAAGGCAGCAGAAAGCGTGTCTGAGTCAGAAAATGTAAATGCGGATATTCAACCGGAAAACAGAAGTTATAACAGGAGTAACAAAGGTATTCCCCCAAGGAGATATAGCATGAAGAACGCTAATCTAGCCTTTTATGAACCGAAAAACATTGAAGAGGCAAAATAAGGCGACGACTGGGAACAGTGGAAAACGGCCATTGATACAAAGTTAAAAGCTCTGGATGACAATCATACATGGACTGTAGTTGACATGCCGAGTAACCGCAAAACGATCAGGAACAAGTGTGGACGGTACCATTGTATGCTATAAAGCCTGCCTTGTTGCCAACGGCTACACACAAAAGTCTAGGATCAATTGCGAAGAGGTCTTCTCGCCTGTTGTCAGATACATCACCCTGAGGTTAGTGATTGCCATCTCCACTATTCATGATTTGTTGTTGTATCAGCTTGACTTTGACTCAGCATTCTTGAATGGAGAATTGTTAGAGGAGATTTACATGGAGCCACTTCAACGAGGGTATCTACCAAGAAGGTAAATTCTTCCTCCTAAAGAAGTCACTTTATGGACTTAAGCAAAGTGGTCGATGTTAGTACATAAAACTTGATGCTGTGATGCTGTACTGATAGACATGGACTTTAATAGGTCAGAGACTGATCATTGTCTGTATCACAAAACCATAGAGGAACAGATGTTCTTCGTAGTTGTGTACATTGATGATTTGTTGCTAGCAGGACAAGAGAGGCACATTACCAGTACCAAACACCTGTTAAAACACAAATTCAAATTAAAGGATCTAGGTCCTGCAAACAAGCTGTTAGGCATGAGGATTGTGCAAAATTTGAATGATGGACCTGTTCCAATCGGTCAACAGACATACATCGAAAATATACTTACAAAGTATGGGATGTTTGACTCAAAACCAGCTAATACACCTGTGGATAAAAGCTTAAAAATGACAACGGATATGTCACCAACAAGTAGCCAAGAGATAGAGGAAATGAGCAAAATCCCTTACAGAAACGCAGTTGGAAGCTTAATGTTTGCAAGTATTAAGACTCAACCAGACGTCACATATGATGTGAATCATGTGAGTCAATCTACAATCAATCTTGAGAAAAGGCATTGGACTTTAATCAAAAGAATTCCAAGAATTGATGACTTGCATTGTTTACTAACCCCTGATTTCTTGTTACAGGAAAAAGAGACTTTATTGAAAAAAGTAATGTTTGATAAAGTAAAATTGTTTTTATTTGTGACAGGAGACATTGCTAAACATGGGGAAGTGTTGGTATTAGGAGCGCTTTCACTCCGTCTCCAGTTTCGGGTCGCTATGGCAACCGCATGCTCGGGGTCCCAAAACCGGAAGTTTGGGTTTTCACGCCGCACTTACTCCAGACAGTGAAGGGGACAGTCGCAGCTATAGAAGCTGCATGGCACAAATAATATAAAGACCCCAAAGTGTCCTAAGGAGTGACCGAAGGCTCCCTACTGTCCCTACATATATATTAGAGGAGTCTGCCACAATAAACTGCACGACTGTGTAGTATAGTAAACCTGCCTGTATCTATATACATAAGAGTGCATTACCACCAGCATATATACAAGTGTGTACTGTATATCTGTATTGTCTGATTGCTGCAACTGTTGTTACTGCTGTACTATAAGCAACTGTGAGTAACTGCATTCATCTGTTGTTATCCTCTTTTAACAAACAGCAAACTGTTTAAGTCATACTTGCCAACTCTCCCGTAATGTCCGGGAGACTCCCGCATTTTGCGAGAGTCTCCCGGACGTCCGGGCGAGTGTGGCAATCTCCCGAATTCTGCCCACTTAACTAGGAAGTGCCCCACTTCCTAGTGAAGTGGGCAGAATTAGATCCCAAACGCAGCGATTCCTGGTGAATCGCGGCATTTGGCCCCGCCCCCCGCTGTCAAATGATGCAATATGCATCATGACGTCACAGGAGGTGGGGCCGAAATGACGTGATTTCGTCCGCCCCGCCCCCTCACGCCCACCTCCACTGGCTGGCTCCCGGAAGGGAGCTGAAGAAAGTAGGTAAGTATGGTTTAAGTTAAAAAAGCATTGTGGCTTAACATCCACATTAACACCACTGCACACTTTTAGTAACATCAGAAGGTATAACCTAGAGGTTAAACTTTTTTCTGTTAGCACAATGCACAACTTTCAGAAATCTAGAAAAATTTTATGGTATTGTATATTTTCTCTCTGGCTAACACGGTGCTGCAATAATAATAATAAACATTTTTTTTGCTACACTTTTTTATATTTTCTCTTGAAAATGGACTAGCTAGACAAGTAGGCACAGCGCCGATAGCTAGATGGGCCGATCCAACAATCCGCATGCCCGCCTGAGCAGCAGCACCTCGCTGCGCACTGCTCGGAGATTCAGTGACTTGCAGCCGATGCAAGTAATCATATGTGTGAAGTGAAGCACACTGTGCGTGCGGATGTAACAAGGTAAGGTTTCTGTGTGTTATGTTAATATAGTGTGTGCGTGTGTTATGTTAATATAGTGTGTGTGTGTGTATTATGTTAATATAGAGTGTATGTGCTATGCTAATATAGTTTGTGTGTTATGTTAATATAGTTTGTGTGTATGTGGCCGCAGTATGCTAATATAGTGTGTGTGTGTGTGTGTGTGTGTAGTTTGTTAATATAGTATGTGCGTGGGTGCAGTATTTTAATATAGTGTGTGTGGGCCCAGTATGTTATAAACCGCGTATCGGTTGACATCTTTAACTTTTACCATGGTTGCCTCTACAAGAGTTAACTTACCAAAATAAAATAAAGACACAGAAAAAGGTCAGAAATGTATTGAAAGATAAATATGCTGAAAAGAGATGGCAAAGATAAGCAGACCAATCAGCCCCCACGCCACACCTGCAAGTTGCAATCTCTGTCCAAACTTATTTGGACAAGTCTAGGCTTTAAATGCCAATCTTCCCAATTTGGCAAGTTAGCTGAGGCCTGCTGGCCTAAGCAGATCCCCATAACCCCGAAGAGTTATTCTGACTAATTGCCCAATCCCTTTAGGGGAGAGTGCCTACCACACCTTGAATGGAACCAAATTGGCCGCTGATTGGGCTGCTTGCCGCCACTACTAAACCTTTAATTATGAAAATCACTCAACTGACAAGACAAACAAATACACACTCTAAGACTAAAAATAGGGACTGGGTGGGTGGGGAAACTCTCCAGACGGCAAGAGGAAGTTAACTGCTCTTCCCATACTTCATAAGCCTTCCTGAAATATAAGCCTTCCCCCTACATCCCTTCTGATTGGCTGACTCACTTCCCACTACACCCGGCTAAATTAAATCTTGCTATACCTTATACTTTACATCTACATGCACCCTCAGCGTTTATATCATTTCGGGCTAATTCCAGCCCTCTGTTATTCTAAACCGCTTATCGGTTGACATCTTTTACCTTTTACCATGGTTACCTCTACAAGAGTTAACTTTCCAACATAAAATAAAGACACAGAAATGAAAGGTCAGAAACTTATTGAAAGATAAATATGCTGAAAGGAGGTGGCAAATATAAGCAGACCAATCAGCCCCCATGCCACACCTGTAAATTGTAATCTCTGTTCAAACTTATTTGGACAAGTCTAGGCGTTAAACGCCAATCTTCCCCATTTGGCACATTAGCTGAGGCCCCTGCCTAAGCGGAGTCCAATAACCCCGAAGAGTTATTCTGACTAATTGCCAAATCCCTTTAGGGGAGAGTACTACAAAAGACAGTGGTCCACTGCCACTGGACGCTCAAGTACAATGTAGTAAATTATAGCTGATTTGTAAAGTACTTTTGTACTTTTGTATAGAGCCAGTAGGTGCTAAAGAGGTGGTTAGGTGGGAAAAGCAAACAATACAACAATAAAACAATATAACAGTATAACAGTAAAACAGTATATAACCAGTAGTGTATTGAGGTGGTGTAGCCAATGAGCAATTCATAGATAGACTATGTATGGGCAGCTGGATATCTGCAGTGTCCGTGATGACAGTAACCTCCGGTATGTGCCAGGAGGGAATGTGCTAGCAGCTGATGCTTCTGTTGTCCTCTGTGTGTACAGTTTATGCAATTACCTTGATGCGGTAGTGAGTGCACTTACGACTACCGCTGGCGGGGAGGCTGTTGCTCCTGGTGTCTAGTCTCTGGTGGTCTCGATGAGTGCCTCTGGCTGCTGCTGGTAGGATGTAGTGGGTCGTGTCGTCGGCTAAGTGCAGTACCCGGAGTGGCTGGGGATATGATAGGAACTGCTGCATGTGCTGGCTACAGTGTATAACCGATGTGTCAGGCGCCGTCCCACGATCTCTCCGGGACGGTCACCAAATGCTCTCCCCCAGTGTATCTGGTTGTTAAGCAACCAGACGCGTCACTTCTGGCCGCTCAGCCGTCCGACCATGGCACACACTAGCGCCTCCCGTTGCTAGGCAATGGGACGCTATACTCTGATCTCCCTGGCGATAATTATGACAGCGCTGTAGCGCTGATTCCTATTGGGCCACTGAATTATTTAAACACCTTCTGGCCCTCCTACCAGTGCCAGAGTATCAGGTCTTCCTGCCTCCAGCGTTTCCTGTGATTACCAGTGTTACCAGTTCTAGTATTGTTCCTGACCTTCCTCGTTTGCCTGTGACCTCTCTGACCCGGACCGTTTGACCACCTCTTCTTGGATCTCCTCTTGTACTGCGCTTCCTGAACGTTACCGACCCGGCTTGTCTCACCATCCCTCCGAATATCCTTGTGTACCTCCTGTTCCTGAACGTTACTGACCCGGCCTGTCTGACACCTCTCTTGTATCTTGCTGTTGACTCGTGGGAGGACCGCGACCTGCGTGTCTCTGCAGCGGAGTCCATACCTCCTTGCGGGGGTCCCTGGTAATTACCAGGGGCACGTTAGATTCCGCACCTTCCTCTGAGTTGCGCCAACAATAGCAGGTACGCATATAGTTGTGACACAATGTTCCCGTGGTGTTTGACCGCTATGCGTTCCGTGTCTGCCTCTGCTGCCGGTTGTCTGTATGGTGTTGCGACCCGCGCATGCGTGGTGGCTGATACTCCGAAGGCAGAAATAAGGCTACATGGTGAAGTACCACAAAGCAGCTCATACAAGTCCATCTAACACTGTCTATTTGCATCCTCCACTCCTATATATTCTTTAGGGGAGAGTGCCTACCACGCCTTGAATGTAACCAAATTGGCCGCTAATTGGGCTGCTTACCGCCACAGCAAGGTTCTCGAAACCAGGAACCTAAGCCCACCACCAACTGACCTCTCATAGCCAAACAATAGAACTAAAAATCTGCTCAACAAAATAAGCCATATCAATCTCTGACAAGTGATCTGATCTATAAAACTCTGTAAAACGAGCTTTGATTGACGGATAGCTGATAAACTCCCCTCCTACTTTCATGAAAATTATCCTCACTGCCCTGTTAACCTTCCCGCGGGCCTTTCCAATATGAGCCGGTCTATACGCTCCCCTCCAATTAATTTTAGGGATGATATCTGACCAAATGAGGTGACTGCTGACCAATGTAATTTAATTGCCCCAACCTCCAATTTGATACTATCAATGAGTTCCAAGTTATGAGCAGGGCCACTTTTACCAGCCCAAAAAACAGATGAATGGCCAACCAACCAAATATTCTTGCCATCCTGCCGTGAACCCGCAACATGGAGAGAAATGCACATAAAATAAGACCAGGACAAAATACATAGTAAATAAAGAAGAAAGAACACCACTACAGACGTGCGCAACACAGGGTCACCCATGCAGAGGTAAAACCGAAAACCCCGGTCACAAGCCAATCAGGCCCCCGAGGAAAAGAAATGGAAAATCGCTCCGCGCCTCCTTTTAACAAGGCAAGCAATGCACGTCATGGGTCCGCCTAACAAATTCGCATCAAATAAGCCTAGAGCGCTGTAGATGATCAAACATACCTTTGAAAACACTTTTACCTCCAGCTATCCAAAGCCCTAAAATTCTTCTCCAAAACACCCTCCTTAGCCGCTACCTTAGCTGCTCCTTTTCTAAAAGAATGAGTCCCATAATCTGCCTTATTCAGGCTGATCCTAGCAACACAATTCTTAAAGACAGCGGAAAACTGGAACTTCATAGGAGGGTACCCATCACTGTGCCAAAGCCAATTACCACCAGGCCAGGGACCATATCTCTATACAACCTTGTTAGCTCAACTGGGAAATACTGCAATATTCTGATTGCGATGCAACTAATCCGCCCCCTTCTACCAGGGGCTAGTGAACAAAACTTCTGCCAACCAAATCTAGACAAAGCATCCGCAATCCCATTAGCAGACCCACGCACATGCCTTGCCTGAAAGATAATGTTAAACATTAAGCATTTAAGAACCAAATGTCTCGATAACCTCAAAGCAGGCTAGGGGGGGGGGGTGGTTTTGGCCTTTTGACTATGTATAGCATGGGCAACCCCCATATTATCACACCAGAAAATTATGCTTCTATTGCTAAGGCAATCACCCCACAATTCCATTGGCACAATAATTGTGAACACTTCCAACAACTATTGATTCCTTGTGAGATCCTCCTGCCACCAAGAAAAGAGTCGGCCGCATCCGTAAACAGTTGAAGCCCAACATTATTGGCGGCAGGCGAAGTCCACAAACAAACCCCACTAACATTATCCAAGAACAGGAGCCACATAACCAAATCATCCCTAATCTCCTTGGATATCCTTACAAAATGACGGGCTTTCATAACACCAACTGTAGCTCTCTCCAACATCCGACACAAAACCCTATCCATGGGGATAACACAACATGCAAAACCAGCAGACCAAGCAATTGAACTTGCTTTAACTGCACCTTACACTCACCCTAAAACGAGTCAATCACACCTCTTAACTTAGCCACTTACTCATAGGAAGCCACAACACCCCACTCTAGTGTCAATTTCAATACCCAAGTATGACTGTTTCTCCGTGGACCTTCTGACTTGTCCACCGCCACTGGAACTCCCATGACTCTAAACAATGACTGAGCGGAAAACAGCAAATCCTGGTATATCATGGAACCACTTGTCCCAATGAACAAGAAATCATCTACAATAACATAAAATATGGTGAAAAGATATGGCGCTAATAATCTTACACAGTCTCAGAATAAAAAATCTCTGAATCCTTCTTATACAATAAAATCATATATAGTATATTTATATGAGTCCAAAGTCATATTATCCAGAAATTAATACATTTTCAGTGATCATGAACCTGTAAATGGCACACTAACATGTCCTTCCAAAAAGACATAAGTCCAAAAGACGGTGGTGATTTTACAGAGGTCTTTTCCACCGATGTTCATGTATGAACATAAACCAGAAAATCACATCATCGTGTAATTTGCATATAACTTGAAAAAATGGGAACCTCTAAACACCAGTGTAGTATTAGCCTTTAATTGTCAACACCACGTGAGATGAATAAATCCCCTTTGGTATCAAACTTACAAGGGGAAGGTCTCCAATCAATGTGGTTGAAAAAGGGACAGTGTAACTTCTTCAGCAATTTCGAATCATTTTCTTAGGTACAAAGTCTTTGCCGCATTTACTGAAAAAACAAATACTGATAATGGTGCATTATCCCAATAAAAATGTATTTAATATGCACAAAACATTCCAATATATAGTATATCACATGAAATATCTGCCAGAAAAAACAGCAAACGCTACTGATGAAGTTGGACCCTTACCCTCTGTAAGATGGAAATAGGCGTTTAGGGAAAACCTTTTATCCCTCTCCACGGATCGGGTAGCCGTCTGGTTAACACCACCTGCTTTGTTACTCAGGAATGAGTCCAAACAGTTCAGTGTGTGTATTTCCTCTTAGTCACCGCCTCCTCCAACGTGTTTCAATTAAGGAAATCTTTATCAAGGCAAACCTTATACAATAAAATCATATATAGTGTATTGATATGAGTCCAAAGTCACATTATCCAGAATATTTATACATTTTCAGTGATCATGAACCTGTAAACGGCACACTAACATGTCTTTCCAAAAAGTCAATAAGTCCAAAAGACGGTGGTGATTGTCCAGAGATCTTTTCCACTGATGTTCATGTGTGAAAATAAACCAGAAAATCACATCACAGTGTAATTTGCATATAACTTTAAAAAATGAGAACCTCTAAACACCAGTGTAGTATTAGCCTTTAATTGTCAACACCACATGAGATGAATAAATCCCCTTTGGTATCAAACTTACAAGGGGAAGGTCTGCAATTAATGTGGTTGGAAAAGGCACAGTGTAACTTTTTCAGCAATATCGAATCGGTTTCTTAGGTGCAAAGTCTTTGCCGCATTTACCAAAAAAACAAATACTGATAATGGTGCATTATCCCAATAAAAACATGTTTAATATGCACAAAACATTCCAATATATAGTATATCACATAAAACATCTGCCAGAGAAAACAGCAACGCCACTGATGAAGTTGGAGCCTTACCCTATGTAAAATGGAAATAGGCATGTAGGGAAAACCTTTTATCCCTCTCCACGGATCGGGTAGCCGGCTGGTTAACACCACATACTTAGTTACTCAAAAATGAGTCCAAACAGTTCAGTGTGTGTATTTCCTCTTAGTCACCGCCTCCTGTCGACGGGTTTCAATAAAGGAAATCTTTATCAAGGCAAGCACCATATCTATTCACCATATTTTATGTTATTGTTTTTGTACATACTCGGATGGGTTGTATGTAGGTGAGTAGTGGGCAACTCCAATAAGTCAGCTCGGACACACCTACATATTTTTTGCAAGAAATCATCTAGGTAATGGGCCACACCCTGATGCTCTGACCCAGCAACAATACACCAATGAAGAAAAGTGCTAAAGCACTCAAGAAAGCACAAAACACCGAACAACCCATAGACACACATTAATCCACATAATAACCTCCCGGCAAATGAAACCCCTAAAGGAGAGGCCTGAATGCTGACTCAATAGCAAGTTTCGCCAGCAATGCACCAGCCCCGCAACGCTGCACTGTCCACAAACCATCTTCAAAGGATTGATACACCACTGAGCACTCAGATTCAGCCATCGCATCATTCACAGACACTTCTTCGGTACCACATCCACCGGGGAAATAACCTAAACCTGAATCAGTGGGACAGAAAAAGGGGCCACACATTCTACCCAACAACACTCCCTTACTCAGTTTCTCCTGCACAATGAACGGCAACTCCAGAGCTAATTTAAAACTTCTGGGAGAACCAAACTGCACTGTTTCACTTACCGGCAATTTAACCCATACATAAAACCGTGCCACAGAAATTCTGAGGCCGACCTATTCGGATACCAACTCAACCCTCTACTTAGCTCTGACAAAACAATAGGTGTTAACAAAGGCATTAATGAGCAGGAGCTCCTGCGGTGGGTATGACAGTGGTAATCGGACCGCTCCTCCTAAGGCAATCTTTTCTGGGATGCCCTCCGCCCATTGCGGCACAGTCATGCTTAAACCTACAGGCCACACCTCTGTCACCATGACCTCCGTTGTAGGCAAAACATTTACATCGAAAGGGCTGACCATATCTATTTTGGAGTTGTTTCTGTCTCAACACACTCATATCACTCACTCCCGACCTGGGCTGAGTAACCTCTAGCCACACCTCCATGTCTTTACAACCCAGATCTATCACCACAGACTATCATTCCTTCTGTGAAATGCCTCATCACATTGTCTCCACATGTTGCCTCTAGAGCGAATTTACATCCCTTGAATCAAGTATTTATATTTGATAACATTCATGTGCTCCTCCGGCCTGCTCTCCAGGTAACCAGCCTCCAACACCAGGAAGCCCTCTAACCAATTGGAAAACCTTCTCACCCACGCCAGAGCGTGACCTTGTAGCTGCCAAAGCACCCTTTACTGTGCTAGTGATGGCACATATATCCACAAATAGTCCTGTGCACATCTTACCACGCACCTTGCCTCTCATGTCCCGCAGGACAGCTGTATTGGAACAGCGCACCACATCATCACCAGTTATCCTGCCCTTGGAGCAGTCACTTTCACTCCCTGTCCCATGGCGGGTACCACACAACTTGCTCTCCAGCAACCTTAACCTCGTGTCCGAACTTCTGGAGCCAGAGGAAGAAGAGCCTGAATCAGAGCTAACACCAGACACCCTACTGGCATGCTCACTGCCTGATTCACGTGCACCACCGTCCACTCATGATGATGGCTCTGCATCGGCCGTAGATGTGGCTTCCGTATAAGAAGCGCTCCCTTGAAAGGCTTCCTCACCGATACCAGAGCATGAACCCGCTGTTGCCAAAACATTTGTACCTTGCAAGTGATGGCACACATACCACCAATCCTTCCGTGCGGATCTGACCATGCACCCTGCGCCTAAGGTCCCACAGGACGACTGTATTACAACAGCGCACCACATCACCAACCACTCTTCCGCCTAGGGAGCTGTTCTTGCAAACCTGGCCCGCTGGGGGGGACGATGACCCCGGAACGGGCGTGGATGCGCTTCCGCCTAGAAGCACGCCTGGACCTGTGTCCCAATGCCATATGCCTGTCCGAACCTGCAGAGGAGGAAACAGAAAGAGAGCTCCCTGGATCATGGGCTGCGATCCCTGCAACCAATTACAGTGCCGAATTACGTTCTAACCCATTAGGAGGAACAACCGCAACTGGACCTGCTTGCTGACTTGGATTAACTAAATTTGAGGCAACCATGCAGGGAGTGCCTTGGGAACCTGCTAGAGAGGACGCCTGACCCTGCCCTGAACCTGGACCACAAGCCACCCGCTGCATGGCGCAAGTGTCTCATGGCACTGAAGGGGTTAACGCAGATGCCTGCATGCATTCAGACCCCGTTAAACTAAAGAAACATAGCTGGTGAATGAAACTTGTGGTTAATACTGAGTACTGGACAGGTAGGGACAGCAAAATAGCGCCATAGGAAGAGAGGGGGGGATAACAAGAAGGAAAACCAAAAGATTATTAAAAAGGGGGGGGTGTGGGAGGGGGCCAGCCCAAGAATAACCCGCAAAAAATGGGCCGCGAAAGGGGCGGTAGAAGGGACAGGAAGAGTAGCAAAAGACAAGCGGAGCAGGAGGGTGTTGGAGATGTGAAAGGGAGGGGGAAAGGTAGATTGGGTACAGGGGCTTGCTGCCATAAAAATGGAACCGGAGGAGAGTTACACTGGGCATTGGTTACCAAATGAAATAAGCGCAGGAACAGGGAGGCTTTTTTTTTTTTATATATATCTGCCTAGAACAAATTCCCCAACTGCTGAGGACCCTGCTGGGAGAGGGGGGGAATAATAGTAGTGATAGCTACTGGTGCTAACATGGAAAACTGAAATGGGGGTGTTGGATGGAGGGATGGCAAACACGCTTTTCCCCACACACTGTGATACATGCTGGAGGGGGCCTACTAGCCACATGCCCGCAACAAGATGCTCCACAGTTCCTACCCCTGCTGCTACTACAGGGCAGTCTGCCGGGAATGTTGGGCTGCTGGGACTGGAGTGACTCCCCCCCCCCCCCGTCTGGCGCTCAGGATGGAGAGAGGCCACCACCGCAAACTCATTGGTGACAGTGTGCGAGATCGCTGCCGCCGGAACCCGCAGATGCGCAGACACCCTGCGACGGACACCCCTAGCTTGTTCGGGACCCGGCAAGTGAGGGGGCAATAGATGCAGCAAGCAGCGAGTCCTGGACCTGGACTTGCTGCTTAGAAACAACCGGAGGGCCCTATGAAGCCTCTAGGAGGCAATGTGGGGGGGGATCCTCTTGGAGTGCACTGAAGCAGATAGGAGGGGGGGGCGCTGCTGAAAGGGGTAGAACCTAAAGGGGAGGAAAACGAAAAAGGGTTGAGGAGTTAAGAAGCGGGATAAATGGCAAAAAAGGGGGGATATGAAATTTAGGGGGGAAAAGAAACAGCAAACTTAGGGCAAGGAGAAACCAAGTATGAGAGAAAAAGAAAATAGCACAATTAAGATACAGTTTAATACACTATATATACTCACCAGCCAGACAGAGCAGGTTATACTCACCAGAAACTCTCCAGACGGCAAGAGGAAGTTAACTGCTCTTCCCATACTTCATAAGCCGTCCTGAAATATAAGCCTTCCCCCTACTACATCCCTTCTGATTGGCTGACTCACTGCCCACTACACCTAGCTAAATTAACTCTATACCTTATACTTTTCAGCTACATTCACCCTCAGCGTTTATATAACTTCGGGCTAATTCCAGCCCTCTGTTATTCACATAGTGTGTATGTGTGTGTATGTTATGTTAATATAGTGTGTGTGGAAGTTATGTTAATATAGTGTGTGTGTGTGCAGCATGTTAATATATTGTGTGTATGGGCGCAGTATTTTAATATAGTGTGTGTGTGTGGGCGCAGTGTTTTAATGACTTTTGTGTGTGGGCGCAGTATTTTAATATAGTGTGTGTGGGCGCAGTATATTAAAATAGTGTGTGTGGGTGCAGTATGTTAATATAGTGTGTGTGTTTGGGCGCAGTATGTTAATAGTGTGTGTGTGTGCGTGTAGTATGTTAATATAGTGTGTGTGTTATGTTAATATAGTTTGTGTGTGTGTGGCCGCAGCATTTTAATACAATGTGTGTGTGGGCGCAGAATTTTAATATAGTGTGTGTGTAGGCGCAGTATGTTAATATAGTGTGTGTGTGTATGTTTGTGTGTGTGGGCACAGTTTGTTAATGTGTTGTGTGTGTGTGTGTCTGTGTGTGTTGGCGCAGTATGTTAATATAGTATGTGTGTGTTTGTGGGCGCAGTATGTTAAAATTAGAGGTGATCAGGCTCGGTTCCTTGGAAACCGAACACACCCGAACTTAGGGGATCCGAATACCGAACAGAGTGTAGAGCAGTTGGGCAGGCAAAGTTAGAGAATTGAAAGAGGAGGTTGGTAGCAGTGTTAAAGAAAGTAGTAATCAGTGACAATCACAAGAGCTCCATAGCTCCAGTGTTAAATCTCATTGCAGAAAAATACAAATACTATTGCTGCTGGCTGGGTTGGGGTAATTCTGCAGTCCAATTCTACTGTGTTATATAGGTAACACACAAAAAGGAGAGTTGCGTTGGTAATTCTCATTACATAAAAATAAAAAAGCTAGTGCTAGCAGGGTTGGGGTAATTCTGTAGTAAAATTCTACAGTGTTATATAGGTAACACAAAAAGGAGAGATGCATTGCTAATTGTCATTGCTGAAATACAAATACTAGTTCTTGCAGGCTTTTCTTCTGAATTTGCACCAAAAGGTGTAGGGTGTTATATACACCCAAAGACAAGAGCTCCATTGCTAATTGTCATTGCTGAAATACAAATACTAGTCCTTGCAGGCTTTTCTTCTAAAATTGCAGGCAAATTCAGAAGTGTTATATAGGTAACAGACAAATAGGAGTGCTTCATTACTAAGAGTCATTTCTGAAATACAAATAGGAGGGCTAGCAGGCTTGTCTTCTGAATTTGCAGGCAAATTCTACTGCGTTATATAGGTAACAGACAAAGAGGAGTGCTCCATTGCTAAGAGTCATTTCTGAAATATAAATAGGAGGGCTAGCAGGCTTGTCTTCTGAATTTGCAGGCACATTCTACTGTGTTATATAGGTAACAGACAAAGAGGAGTGCTCCATTGCTAAGAGTCATTGGGCTGGCTGGCTTGGTCTAAATCTGCATTTACATTTTACTGTACCATAGCTCACTCAGAAACAGGAGAGGTGGCAGGGTTCATTGCTGAAACATAAATTGTAATAATAGGGCTGTCAGTGTTATTAAAAGTCTCCAGTGACATTCTACTGTGCCATAGCTCATACAGAAACAGAAGGAGCGACATTGTTGTTGTCACTCTTCAGTCTCAGTCATGATGATACTAATCGTGCTACCTCATGTGCTAAAACCTATGTACAAGTGCATAGTGGTTTTAAGTCAGGGAAACAAAAATGTAACTAAAAAGCTTGTACCTTTTTAAAGAAAAAAATAACCTCTGTAAAAAAGGTGAAAGTTTACTGTAGAAAGACATACAATTGCCAAGATACCATTCTACCCAAAATATTACCATGCATACCAGCATCAGGTATTTCCCTTCTCTTAGCTAGATTTCAGCACCTGCAATCTACACTGCCATCATATTCACCCTCATCATTGTGTACATCTTCCTCAAACAATACTAATTTATCCTTGCTGGATTCCACCATCATAGAAGTCTGTGTACTTTGATATAATTGCCGATAATGGCCTTCCTCATGGAATTTGTAGTTCATTTTATGGCTGGGTTGTCATGATTTTTGGGCAATTCTTTTAGAGCAGAGCATATGTGAAAATATTGTGCTGACTCATCTGCATCACCAGTGGGTGTCTTTGGAAAGCTAAGTTTTTCCGAGAAGCAGTTGCCAGAGAACCTGAAGGAGGAGACGTCATTACAAGATGTTGATAGCTCTTGGATCCTGGCAAAGCAGATTAAGTCCTAGATCTACAATTACAATATAGTTAGCGGTTTTGCTTAGTTTTGTTTCATCCTTCAATTTCTCTAGCTTCTCAAAAAGTATAATTAATGCAATCACTTGACTCAAGCTAACTGTTTCTGCACTCTCTTCACAGGTGGCTACTTCGCTGGACTAAAGTACATTCCCCCTAAAATTCTAGTCTTCTTGCAGCTGCTGAATTCTCCTACATGCTGTTGCAGAATCCCAAAAATGACCCTTAATGTTTCGGGACACAGACAGCATCTCCTGCATGTCATTGTCATTTTTTAAAAAGTTCTGTAAAACCAAGTTGATGGTATGAGCAAAACAGGAAATGTGATGGAATCCCCCTTCCCCGCTGTAATGCTCTAACAATATTGGTAACGTTACCAGAAATCACATATCCTCAGGAGAGTCCAAGCAGGATTAGCCATGTTGCAATGACATCCCTTAGTTTATGTAACAGATTGTTAGTTGTATGCCTCTTAGTGAAGCCGCTGATACACAGAGTAGCCTACTTCTGAAAAATGTGATGTACTTGGATACATGCTGCTGTTCCTGCTGGTGAAGGCGAATTACCATCCCAGTGGCTGTCACAGTCATATAATCTTTAGTTTGCCCAGTTCCGCTTCTCCCCATATCTGCATTTTGTAGCCCAATAATTACATTTTTACAAATTTTCTGGTAGAGGTGAGGAATAGCTTTTCTAGTAAAATGGTTTTGTGATAGAATTTGGTAATAGGGACAGAAGACCTCAAGTAACTGTCTCAAACCAGCTGCATTAATAGTGGATATTGGACGCAAATCTAATACTAGCATAGTCCCCATGGCATCTGTGATCTGCTTTGCGACAGGGTGACAGCTTTCTTAATTTCTTCCTCTAGCAAAGGATTGTTTAACAGTCAATTGTTGTAAACTACTAGTAGTCTTCTGGGTTGAAGATCCACCCCCAGCAGCAACAGCAACAGCAGCAGCAGCGGAACTAACACTCAATAATTCTTCAGAGGAATCATGGATAGTGGAGGAGTCATCTAGCCTTAGCAACTTGGATGCAGGACTAACTCCCATCACTTGTGAGGATATTGAAGAAGATGTTGGGGGTGTAGATTGCAGGTGCTGGGATCTAAATGAGAGAAGGGAGGTAGCTGATGCTGGACTGCTTGTTATTTTCTTAACATAAGTTTCTGATTTTCCCAACAGCTTTCCATGAACTCGCTTCAAATGCCGTAACATGGATGAGGATCCTAGATTGTTAAGGTCCCTACCTCTACTGAGTGTGGCTTTACAAACACTACAAATGGCTAGACAGCTGTTGTCAGAATTCGTGTAAATATAATTCCACATATAAGAGGTGGATTTTTGGTCTTATGCCCAAGCATGACAATAGCCTTTTTCTTATCACTGGCAATAACTGCTGCAATCTTTGTTTTAAAGTGTATGAAAATAATATTGCGACCTGTGAAGTAGTCAAAATTGACCGCAAATGACTTTAAAGTAGTGTTAATGAGGTTAATAATAATGTAGGATCAAAATTATGCGAGTTTAGCATATTTTAGCAATTTTTCTATAAAAATACAGATCCAAAACCAAAACCCATGAGGGTGGTTTTGCCAAAACCAAAACACGGAGCTAATCCAGGTACAAAACCAAAACCACTTCACGGGGGTCAGTGAGCATCTGTAGTTAAAATAGTGTATGTGTGTGTGTGTGTGGGCACAGTATGTTAATATAATGTGTGTGGACGCAGTATGTTAATATACTCTGTGTGTGTGTGTGTGTGTGTGTGTTATGTTAATATAGTGTGTGTGTCATGTTAATATAGTGTGTGTGTGTGCGTGTGTGAGGGAAGTATTTTAATATAGTGTGTGTGGGCGCAGTATTTTATTATTGTGTGTGTATGTGGGCGCAGTGTTTTAACATAGTTTGTGTGTGTGTGTGGATGCAATATGTTAATATAGTGTGTGTGGGAGCAATATGTTAATATAGTGTGCGTGTTATGTTAATATAGTGTGTGTGTGTGTGTGTGTGGTGTGTTATGTTTATATAGTTTGTGTGTGTGTGTGTTTGGGCGCAGTATTTTAATATAGTGTGTATGTGTGTGTGGGCGCAGTATTTTATTATTGTGTGTGTATGTATGTGGGCGCATTGTTTTAACATAGGTTGTGTGTGTGTGTGTGTGGATGCAATATGTTAATATAGTGTGCGTGTTATGTTAATATAGGGTGTGTGTGGTGTGTGTTATGTTTATATAGTTTGTGTGTTTGGGCGCAGTGTTTTAACAAAGTTTTTGTGTGTGTGTGGGCGCAGTATGTTAATATAGTGTGTGTGGTGTTGGCGCAATATGATAATATAGTGTGTGTGTTATGGTAATATAGTGTGTGTGTGGTGTGTGTTATATTAACATAGTGTGTGTGTGTGTGTGTGTTTGGGTGGGCGCAGTATTTTAATATAGTGTATGTGTGGGCGCAGTATTTTAATATAGTGTATGTGTGTGGGAGCAGTATTTTATTATAGTGTGTGTATGTGGCCGCAGTATGATGTGTGTGTGTGTTATGTTACTATAGTGTGTGTGTGTTATGTTAATATAGTGTGCATGTGTTATGTTAATATTAGAGATGCTCACTGACCCCCATGTTTTGGTTTTGGTTTTGGATCTGGATTACCGTTGTGTTTTGGTTTTGGTTTTGCCAAACCGCCCTTGCGTGTTTTGGTTTTGTTTTGCAATTATGTTAAAAAATCAATGTTTTTGGGCATAAAATAACCAAATTTAGTGCTCCACCTGTTTCTTGGATAAGTAATGTAATTGTAAAGCTAATAAATTATGAAAAAAAACAGTTTAATTTCTGGTAGGCAGTCATTAATTCTACACATAAACCAGATTGTCTTCCTCTCCATCTATGCATATTGGCAATGCAGCCATCGTCTTTGGGTGTATATTACACCCTACACTTATAGTTAAATATGTAAAGAAATGGACAAAGGCAGTTTGGTTTCTGTCTCTATAGGCCCCCCTCCACTTGTAGAAAATAGTAAAAAATTCAGCCGTTATAGACTGTACACTATAAATTGAAATGGACAAAGGCAGTTTGGTTTCTGTCTCTATAGGCCACCCTCCACTTGTTGAAAATAGTAAAAAATTCAGCCGTTATAGACTGTACAATATAAATTGAAATGGACAAAGGCAGTTTGGTTTCTATCTCTATAGCCCCCCTCCACTTGTTGAAAATACTAAAAAATTCAGCCATTATAGACTGTACAATATAAATTGAAATGGACAAAGGCAGTTTGGTTTCTGTCTCTATAGGCCCCCCTCCACTTGTAGAAAAAGGTAAAAATTTCAGCCGTTATAGACTGTACAATATAAATTGAAATGGACAAAGGCAGTATGGTTTCTGTATCTATAGCCTCCCCTCCACTTGTAGAAAATAGTAAAAAAATTAAGCCGTTATAGACTGTACAATATAAATTGAAATGGACAAAGGCAGTTTGGTTTCTGTCTCTATAGGCCCCCCTCCACTTGTAGAAAATACTAAAAAATTCAACCGTTATAGACTGTACAATATTAATTGAAATGGACAAAGCTAGTTTGGGGTCAGTCTGTGTATGACACCCTACCCTTATTGAGAAATTGCCAAAACAGCAGCCTTTCAAGGCGGTACGTGATATAGAAATGCCCCAAGTCCCTTTTACTCTTTGGGGGTAGTTAAATAGAGAAGAAGACGGGTTACATAGACTGTACAATAAAAATAGAAATGGACAAAGGTAGTTTGGTTTCTTTCTCTGTAGGCCCTCCTCCACTTGTAGTAAAATAGTGAAAAATTCAGTCGGTATAGACTGTAAAATATAAATAGAAAAGGACAAAAGCAGTTTGGTTTCTGTCTCTATAGGCCCCACTCCACTTGTAGTAAAATAGTGAAAAATTCAGCCGGTATAGACTGTACAATATAAATAGAAATGGACAAAGGCAGTTTGGTTTCTGTCTGTATCAGATACCCTCTCCACTTGTAGTAAAATAGAGAAAAATGGACAAAGGCAGTTTGGTGTGTGTCTGTGTATGACACCCTACCCTTATAGTGAAATTGACAAAACAGCAGCCTTTCAAGACTGTACGTGATATAGAAATGCCCCAAGTCCCTTTCCTATTTGGGGGTAGATTACACCCTACACTTAAATAGAAAGTTTTAAAAAGATGTTATCGTCATTATCTTCAGCTTCACCCTCACCCTTATCAGTGTGTACATCATCATCACAGACTATCAATTCATCGCCGCTTAAATACGCCATTAGAGAACAGTCAGTGCTTGGATGTCTTTGATGGTGAAGGCCTTCCTCGTGGAAGATGTAGTTCATTTTTATAACATAATTTTCTCCACATTTTTTGGAAGTAACCTTCTACGGCGATCACTGACTAAGTTCCCGGCTGTGCTGAATACTCGTTCAGAGTACACACTGGAGGGTGGGCAGCTTAGGTATTGCAAAGCAAGTTTGTACATGAGTTTACAAATGGCCTGCTTTTCTTCCCAGTAAGGAAAAGGACTGTCCGACATTTCCATAACAATTACCTCTTGAAAATAATCCTCCACCATCCTTTGCATGCTAATACTCGTATTGGATGGAGTTATGGGCAAGGTCACACATTTTTTTGAAAAATCCTTCAAACCAGCCCAGGGGGTAAATGTATCAAAGTGCGAGTTTGCCAGCGTGTTTAAATCGCGGCAAATTGTGGGTGTTTACCCGCGAATTTTGAAAAAAAAACCCTGAAATGTATCAAGCTGCGATTTTGACACTGATGATCAAATTCGCTGGTCATCTCTGGCGATTTTGTGTGATGTAAACACTCCCGAGATTAGCTACCTCTCCTGTGTTTGGAAAACTCTCCTGTGTTGTAACAGTGAGTTGTAAACACATCACTGTAACACTGACCTGTCATACAGCTGATGGAGCTCCGGCAGCTGTAAAAACTGTAAAGAATAGATCAAAGTGGAAAAAAAAAAGCGTGGGGTCCCCCTTCTATTCATGCTTAACACTAGTGCTGCCTGACTAGTGCTGGTCCCGTGAAAATCAGGGAAAAATTTTACGTGGGGTCCCCCCGATTTTCACTTTACCAGCACTAGGCAAACCAGCCAGGGTTGGCCGGCAATATAGCAGTGGGACACATGGCAGAGGTCCCCCTGCCATAATGACTAACCAACCCTAGACTGTTCAGCCCTGGGCTGGATTCCCTAGGGAGTGGGGTCCGCTGAAAAAAACGAGCGGGCCCCCCTCCCTAGAGACCCCCAGCCCAGTGCTGATAGCACTAGGGCTCTTCCTACTACCCCTGGGCTGTGGGTAGTAGGGTAATACGGCAATAAAGATTGAAAATAATAAACTGACGCCATTTTGTTTTGTGGAACTACAAGTCCCAGCCAGTCAGGTCGCCAAAAACAGTGTGGCCATGCTGCTGCTTGTATAACTACAAGCACCAGCATACCCACAGCAGCCAGGGCATGTTGGCACTTGGAGAACCACAAGTGCCAACATGCCCTGACATCCCTGGCTTGCTGGGACCTGAAGTTCCACAAAAAAAAAGTTAAATAAACAACAACACCCTAGTAAAAACCACACATATTTATAAAAAATAAAAACCCCACAATAAACACACTAACCACCCTCATTTAAACCACATCTATTTATTAAAAATAAAAACAACCCAAATACTCACCAAAGATGTCTACTTTCTTCTTCCAAAGGTTCGTGCTTGCCCCAGTCCCTTAATAATTATACTTCCAAAATGTCCGGGCTTGCCCCAGTCCCAGCAAAATTATACTTCCAAAGTGGCTTGAATAATATATTCTTCACTTCGCCCAGAAGGGGCCCCTTGTTGATTGAAGTCTTCATTGCTTCGGCCAGGAGGGCCCCATATTTGTACATCCCACGACACTTTCATGTTGATTGAAGAAAAATAAAAAAACTGTGGAGCCGCCGCTAACACCTCCTACGTTCATTGCGTAAGCTCTAACTACTGTATTATGTGATGTTCCCACGCTAGTGGGGGAATCACCTAATACTGTACATAGAGATTATGCAAGTAACGTAGCTCATTGCGCATGCGCTACGCTACTTGCGTAAGCTGTAATACAGTAAATGTGACAAATGTTATGTAGTGGTGTACATGCTGCTGCTGTTCCTGCTGGTGAACGCGAATGACCAACCCAGTGGTCTATCACAGTCATATAGTCTTTGGTTTGCCCACTTCCACTTGTCCACATATCTGTGGTTAACTGGACAGTGGGCAGAATGGCATTTTCAGCGTAATCTCTACATTTGTACACACTTTTTGGTATAGTTGTGGAATAGCTTTACGGGAAAAATGAGGTCGCAATGGAATTTTGTAACGGGGACACAAAAAAGCTCAATTAACTGTGAAAAACCAGTTGCGTTTATTGTGGATATTGGACGCAGATCTAACACTAACATAGTAGCCATGGCGTCTGTGATACGCTTGGCGACTGGGTGACTGCTGTCATATTTGCTTCCCCTAGCAAATGACTGTTTCACAGTTAATTGTTGAAATAAAGGACTGCTCTTTTTCTTGCCCTTATTCTGGGATGAAGATTCACCCCCAACAGCAGCAACAGCAGCAGCAGCAGTGGGACTAACGCTTTCTTCAGAGGAATCAATTATAGTGCAGGAGTCATCCAGCCTTACTAAGTGGGATGCAGGGCTATCTCAGATTGCTACTGAGGATATTGATGAGGATGGTGTTGTGGGTGTATTTTGGTAGCCGTTGGGATGTTGTGACCGAAAGGTCCTAGCTAATGATGGAGTGCTTGTAATTTTTTTGGAACAACTTTCAGCTTTTCCCAACACTTTGCCATGAACTCTCGTCAAATCGCGTAACATGGATGAGGTTCCAAGATGGTTAAGGTCCCTCCCTCGACTAACTGTGGCTTGACATACACTACAAATGGCTATACAACTGTAGTCAGGATTTGGGTAGAAATAATTCCACACATAAGAAGTGTATTTTTTTGTTTTATGCCCAGGCATGACAATGGCCTTTTTCTTTGTCACGTGCCAGAACTGCCACTGGTACAGGACTTACAAAAACAACCTCATCCTCATCAACATCCTCATTAGCGCCCTCGTCACCTACACAAATCTCCCCCTCATCCTCTTCTAATTCCAAAGTGGCATCCTCAATTTGTGTATCACCGGCTACACTCGGGCTGTTCAGGCACACATCAGCAGAACTGCTGAAAGGGCCCTTCTTTATGGGTACAGTAACAGAATGCTCACGATTAGACATACCACTGGTGGATGGACTCTCCACAGGGATTGGTGTCATTTCTGATTCTGAGCATACATTATCCTCTAAAGCCTTACTGTTTTCCTGCAGCTCGGCTTTGGCGCATAACAGTAGTTGTGCACCACTTTTAGACTCCAAATTACTTGGTCTTGCTTGGTCACGAGTGACTGTACAAGAAGAAGGCTCAGTAACATTTTTTGATCTGCCACTAATAGAGAAAGGTAAATGCCTCATTCTTTCTTTGCCACTGCGTGTGTAGAATGGCATGTTGGCAATTTTTTTTTATCGGCACTTAACTTTTAGTCAGTTACACTTCTTTTTCACTTCAATACGGTAATTTTTTTTTGGTGTGTGTTTTTTTCCCTGATTTAAAAAGACTATGTACTTTTACATAGGCTTTACCATATGGAGTACTGGGAACACTACCATCAAGACTGGTGCCAGCACCTGCTTGCTGATTATGCTCATATGTTGACTGCTTTGAATCCATTTTTATGAGCCCAAAGCACTTGTAGTGCAAATTTTTTCTATAGATACTGCTGATAAATATGACTTTTGACAGCCAGAAAAATTTGTGTTTCACACTGGGGAATATGGGACACCCCAAAGCACTTGTTGTGCAAAATATTGTATAAATACTGCTGATAAATATGACTTTTGGCAGCCAGAGAAATTAGTGTTTCACACTGGGGAATATGGGACACCCCAAAGCAATTGTAGTGCAAAATATTGTATAGATAGATACTGCTGCTAAATATGACTTTTGGCAGCCAGAAAAATTATTGTTTCACACTGGGGAATATGGGACACCCCATAGCACTTGTAGTGCAAAATATTGTATAGATAGATACTGCTGCTAAATATGACTTTTGGCAGCCAGAAAAATTATTGTTTCACACTGGGGAATAGGGGACACCCCAAAGCACTTGTAGTGCAAAATATTGTATAAATACTGCTGCTAAATATGACTTTTGGCAGCCAGTAAAATTAGTGTTTCACACTGGGGAATATGGGACACCCTAAAGCACTTGTAGTGCAAAATATTGTATAGATAGATACTGCTGCTAAATATGACTTTTGGCAGCCAGAAAAATTATTGTTTCACACTGGGGAATATGGGACACCCCAAAGCACTTGTAGTGCAAAACATTGTATAAATACCGCTGCTAAATATGACTTTTGGCAGCCAGAAAAATTATTGTTTCACACTGGGGAATATGGGACACTCCAAAGCACTTGTAGTGCAAAATATTGAAAAAAATGCCTCCTCTATCCTCCTCTCTTCCTGCTCTAACAATTGGTAATAGAATTGGTAATAATAATAGAATTGAATAGAATAGAATTGAAATAATAATAGAAAGAATAAGGTGTACAATTATTGCTCTGTCCCTGCTCTAATACAACCTGTGACCTAACCCTGCTCTCTCCCTCTGTCAAATGGCGATGGATTGCTGTGGAGGTGGGTATTTATGCATTTCAAATATCGCGAGAACCGAGTTCCGAGATCCGTCTATGTCACGATGACGTTTTGCCTCGATTTCGATTCCAAACGGGCAGGAGAGTACCGAGGCTGCTCGGCTCGGTACTCGGATAGGCAAAGTTCCGGTGGCTTCGGATCTCAGGGATCCGAGCCCGCCCATCTCTAGTTAATATAGTGTGTGTGTGTGTGTGTATATGTTTGCAGTATTTTAATAAAGTGTATGTGTGGGTGCTGTTATGTGCGTATTGTCGCTAACCAATAAAGATTGTCGAACCTCGATTTGTGTTTCCAAAGCACAAAGATTTATTTGCAATAAGTAGAATAAAAAAATGCTCAAGCGAAGTAATAGTAAATACAGCCGTTACTTATCGCAGGCGCTCTGGATCCAGTGCAGTCATTCAATCCTGAAATCTGGGGACAAGATGTCTGCACTCTGGATCACAAGCTGCTGCTTATATACACAATCAAATACAGTAATACAATGAAGATGATATAGCTTGCATCTATTGGTCCAGGTCTCAGGAATGTCCAAAGGGTTGTCAATCATTAGCTGGTTCATCCTAAGGAATCCAAAGGTGGGGGTCATCTCTGCAGGGGGTATGCTCTGCACTTCCCGCCAAGATTCCTTAGTCTTAAGTAGTTCATAATTCCCTATCATTCATAACTTGTGTATGCACTCTGCGATTCCCTCGCAGAGTGACCCAAACAGTAGGATATGTAACAAGGTTCATTATGATACCACTCATGATGTTATTCCTTCAACCCGTTCCGTGTATTTCAATAATATGCATGTAACTCTGATATAACATATAAATAATACTATATTTCGACATAACTGACTATGTGTTGCAACTACCATTAATGTGTACTATTTTATAAGTATGCGTGTTTTTGCGAATGTATGGTAAAAGACCAATTATTGTTGCTGCCACGTGTAGTGGATGCGCATGCCCTTTCATGCCGTAGCGTGCCCTTGTACGTCGATGCGTACCATACGCATCTTTTCAGACAAAGACAACCAAGTTTGCTAGACTTTAATTGAAATGACTTTATCCAATTTGCTGACTTCGACAGCTCCACCCTTTGATAGTGTACTAAACTATCACCCAATCACCGTTTCAAGTTCAGGATTATACAATACTTCTTCACAGACCATGATCTCAGTATCTGGTACCAGCCTTTCAGTCTCTTTCTCAGTGTTACTCCTATGAGACCGTTTTCCACACTTCAACACAGTAGGAACACATTTGACAGCTAAACCAATTGCTAAGATGACACCCAGTATAAGGAGAAGGAGCTTACCTACACTAGCAACTATTTCCTGTACCCACTCCCCCAGACCGGAGAACCATTTCACAGGGTTCAACCACGAGAACCAACCCGCCACCTTTTCCCCGACCTCATATAACGAATAATTATGGCTCTTTCGAAATTCCCATTTCAGCTGCAAAATTTCATCCATCTTCCGGTCTATAACCTCTTTAGGGTCATCCGTATTATTAGTAATATACGTGCAACATTTGACACCGAACTGGGTGGCCAGTGTCACACAGTACCCACCAGTAATAGAGGTGAGATAATTTAGTACCAGTCTATGTTGCACCAACTCCTTCTTGTACACTTGTAGCTCCCTTCCAGTATACCTGAAAGTGTCATCATACATCTCGGTGATATTATCTATTAATTTGGCTAGGTCTTGGATATATTTAAAGTTTAATGTTCCCCGAGCGGTCCTGGTGAGTTCTAGAGCAACCATAACTTGGAAACCAGCAGTTTCACTAATCAATTTTGTAGCTATGGGTTTCTCACCAGGAATTATATTTCTCTTGCCACGGTGTTCATACTGTGTGTGTATGTATGGTGCTGATGTAGTCTTGTGAATACCAACCATTTCTTCATGAGTAATAGTCATGATTTTAGGAACCAGTTTAGCTAAGAAACACAAGCCCTTGGAACTCGGAGTCACCCAGGAATAAGCTTTCCTCCCACAAACAAAATACACATCATCAGGGAGAACATAAGGAGCAGTATGCCCATGAATTATATCACACAGAGTTTTGATAAAACTACCCATGCCCAGTGTCTCCATTTGTTCTAGACACGTGTCGGCATTAATGACATTTTTACATTTATCTGTAGAGACTTTTCCAATGGATACCTTCTTATGTTTGGTTATACGCCCTAATCTGTGACTTCCATCAACATTCCTGCCTAGTAGTGACCTTGTGAGTCTCCCTCTAAAATGAGTGTGGCGAGCCATTGTCTGATCTGATAGATCAGCCTCCCAATTCTCCAGGCGCTTTGCATGAGATATGTTTAGGCACAGCAAAGATCTGCCTATGGAGTATTGTCGAAGCGTCAGACTAGGGGACCTAGTGTTATTGTACCTCCCGTCTATGGGCCTCCCACCCCTCAATTCGAGTACTTCGGATATGTTTAGAGGGAATGGCACTAGTCCTATATTATGCTGCCCTTGAGGAACGTGAGAGCACACCCAACACTCGGTTTGGTTTAGCACCTTACCCACCAGGGAGTGATAATCCTCCAAATGATGCCCGCCTATATTCAGAGTACTGGGGGACTGGCATCGTTGGATGCATCTCTCTTCAACTAGGGAGTCGCAGAACTTGCAGATACAATACTCATCAGACAATAACCCCTCACACTGCCTCCGAGTTCCTGAGCTAACAGACCTTTTCATAACCCCTGGACCAAGTTTGATAATGGGCTGCTCTGAGTATCCTATTAACTTTTCTTCGGCCTCCATTTCATCCGTATCACTCCCAGAACTCTCCTCCGTCCTCCATCCTCCTTCACAAAAATAGAATGTCCTATAAAGAGTAAAAACAAGGAAAATCCTGGAACAAAAGAAAAACAAAAACCGCCACTCCATCGCTGGAAAGATAGTTCTGAGGCAACGTCTCTGGTTCAGGTGTCTCGACTGCAGGCTTTAGGTCTCCCGGAACAGGCTCACAAGTGACAGCTCTGTGTCGTCGGTCTTAGTTTTATCTTGCACTTTATCCGGATTATGGACTCTCCTGCAGTGGGTGGAATGGACCCAAGTGTCTCTCTCTGCAACCTTCAGTGATGTAGTACTGGTCAGCAGCACTTGGTACGGGCCTTCCCAACGGTCTGTTAAACAACCTGAACGTAAGAAATTGCGGATCATAACATAGTCTCCAGGTTCAACATCATGACAGTTCGTCTCTGGCATACCAGGTGACAGCATTTTTAGTTTTTGTTGTTGTTGTTGTTTTAGCTGTCTACTCATTCTTATAAGATATTGTACAGTCACTTCATTATTACACTTCAAGTCGTCTTGTGGACTCACGATCAAATGAGGTTGTCGTCCAAACAGTATCTCAAAGGGGGACAGATTAAGAGGAGGTCTAGGAGTGGTTCGAATGCTATGGAGGACCAACGGCAAAGCCTCAGGCCATGCCAACCCAGTTTCAGACATTATCTTACCCAGCTTGTTCTTTATAGTACCGTTTACTCTCTCCACCTTACCACTGGCTTGTGGTCGGTAAGGGGTGTGAAGTCTGCTACTGATTCCCATGAGTTTACACATATTTTGGAAGATATCACCAGTAAAATGGGTACCCCTATCACTTTCAATGATTCTAGGGATACCAAACCTACACACAAAGTCTTGTACAATTTTCTTTGCAGTGAACACAGCAGTATTAGTGGCTGCCGGATATGCTTCTACCCAACCGGAAAACACATCAATACACACTAACACATACTTTAAATTCCTGCACGGTGGTAATTGGATATAGTCAATTTGTATTACCTGAAAAGGTCAGTCTGTAGGAGGGATGTGGGATGGCTCAGTTGGAATAGTTTTCCCAACATTTATACTCAAACAAGTAAGACATGACATTGCTTTCTTACCAGCCTGAGAGGAAAATCCGGGAGCACACCAGTATGCCCTCACCAGTTCGCACATACCTTCTTTACCCAGGTGAGTCAGGCCGTGTGCTGCTTCAGCCAGGCTTGGATAGTATGTTCGGGGAGCTACAGGCTTACCTTGTCCATCCCTCCAGAGTCCTGAGGACTCTTGACCACATCCCTTCGCCTTCCAGACCGCCGTTTCCTGCAGGGAACACAAATCTTGCATTTCAATTAATTTCTGCGTGTCTAATGTCTGAAAAACCATCATAGTCTCGGTCGATACAGTCATAGGTTGCCCTGCTGCCCATTTAGCAGCTTCGTCTGCCCTGTTGTTGCCCAATGACACTGGGTCTTCAAAGGTATGGGCTTTGCACTTTATGACGGCTACTGTTCTGGGTAACTGTATCGCTGTCAGAAGTCCTTTTATGTGTTGTGAGTGTGCCACTGGTGTACCTGCTGCTGTCGTAAAGTTTCTAAGACGCCAAAGGGCCCCAAAATCGTGCACTACCCCGAAGGCGTACCTGGAGTCAGTATATATATATTGGCTGATTTACCCTCTGCCAATTCACACGCTCTCCTTAGTGCTACTAGTTCCGCCACCTGGGCTGAGTGAGGTGGACCAAGGGTTTCAGCTTCTACCACATCCTGATCATCTACAACAGCGTAACCAGTACATAGCTCTCCTGTCTCTGTCTGTCTATGGCAACTTCCGTCTGTATAAAACGTAAAATCTACATTTTCTAAGGGGGTGTCACGTATGTTGGGCCTTGCAGTAAAGTTCTGATTCAGGTGTTCCATACAGTCATACGTGTCAGTATTCTTGCCTAACTCATCATCAACCAGGGTCTCCTCACCTCCCACCCTTTGTGTCTCTAGAGACACATACAGAAGGTATGTAGCTGGATTTAAGGTGCTACATCGTTTGATGGTGATGTTTGAGGGTGCCATCAGGGCTAGTTCCCACTTTGTTAATCTAGCTGAAGAAACATGTCTGGATTGGCCTGAATTTAACAGAGCTGATACAGCATGGGGTGTATAGATAGTTAAATTATGTCCTAATACTACGTCCTCGCTCTTACTCACCAGAAGAGCCATTGCTGCTACACTTCTGAGACATGTTGGGAGTGATCTTGCCACATTGTCTAATTGTGCACTGTAGTATGCTACCGGTCTGCTAGCAGTCACCATGTTTCTGTGCGAGGACCCCTGCTGCACAACCATCAGCTTCTGTACAAAATAGCTCAAAAGGCTTTTCATAATCAGGTATTCCCAATGCAGGTGCTCTAGTCAGACTATCTTTAAGATTAAAGAACGCTTGCTCTGACTCTTCTGTGTGTACAACACATTCTGGTTTTGAGGAAGAGACTAGCTCCTGCAATGGTAATGCCAGAATAGAAAAACCTGGGATCCAGGATCTACAGTATCCACACATCCCTAAGAAAGTACGAATCTGCTTCTGGCTCTGCGGCAGAGTCATGTGTTGTATGGCCTCAATTCTGTCGGTTGTCAGGTGTCTTAGCCCCTTAGTGAGGCAGTGTCCTAAGTATTTGACCTTAGTCTGACATGGCTGTAATTTATCCTTTGCCACCTTGTGCCCTGTTTGTGAAAGATGAAGCAACAACAATTTAGTATCATGTAAACATGACATAAAAGAATCAGAGCACAACAATAAATCGTCCACATATTGAATTAGAACAGACCCATTGTGGGCTTGAAAGGATTGCAAACAGTCATGTAAGGCTTGGGAGAAAATACTGGGGCTGTCAATAAACCCCTGGGATAGTCTGGTCCATGTGTATTGCACTCCCCTGTAGGAGAATGCAAAAAGGTATTGGCAGTCAGGGTAAAGAGGGACTGAGAAGAAAGCAGAACATAGATCAATGAAAGTAAAATGACTGGCAGACGGTGGAATCTGCATGAGGATGACAGCTGGATTCGGCACTACGGGGAATTGGCTCTCAACAACTTTATTAATTCCCCTTAAGTCCTGGACTAATCTATAGCCCCTCCCCCCATTCTTCTTCACAGGGAAAATGGGACTATTTGCTGTACTGGCTGTACGAATTAAAATCCCTTGTTGTAACAGCCTCTCAATAACAGGATATACCCCTAGTTCCACCTCCGGTTTTAATGGATACTGTGGGATTTTTGGAGCTATCCTACCACTTTTTAGATTGACCATGACAGGGGCTACGTTTGCCATCAGTCCAGTGTCCTGTCCATCTCTGGTCCATTTGTAACCTGGTATTTCCAGCAACATCCCCTTTACTTGAGATGGACTTTGTTCTATAACAGGAGAGTGTAACATTAACCTTTGAGGGGTGTCCAATATATCCTGTACCTCATGTGCGACCTTCTCCGGTATATCTAAGAACACACCATCAGAAGTACAGTATATGACACATCCCATTTTACATAACAAGTCTCTCCCTAGCAAGTTAGTAGGAGCCGCTGCAGCCAAGAGAAACGAATGCTTAGTATGCAGAGGCCCAATAGTAACTTCAGCGGGTTTAGTTAGAGGATAATGTAACACTTTTCCCGTTTCCCCCATAGCTGGAATGGTTTTACTGGTCACCTGTAGATTGAAAGGAGAGGTTATCACAGATCGGGCCGCCCCTGTATCTACAAGAAAAGTTTGTTTCCTACCAGCTATGTCAACTATCATTTTTGGTTCTTCACTCTGACTCTCAGTTATCCTCACTGGCTGTAGACTACAGGTATGACCTGACCCCTAGCGCTGACTATTGATTTCCCGCGCAGCATTTGCTGCTGTAATATGCGCGGGTAGATGTGAGTCTTCTAGTCTATGTGAATCCCTCCTTGGAGAATAATTATGTGACCCACCCCTCTGTGTATTGAGTCTTTGCTTTTTACAATCTCTCATGTAATGTCCTTCCTCGTTACAGTTGAAACACCTGATCACTTTAGGTTTCTTGTTATATGGGTTGTATGCTGGTGGTCGTGTATGCACCCCTTCTAGAGCCTGTATACTTACCGTCATTAACCTATCACTTTTATCTTCCCTTTTTCTAAAAAGGTTTTTGTCATGCTCCACAGCAGACTCCCTAAGAGAATCTACCGTGACGCCTCTCCAATTAGGTAATGTGGTTTGTACTCTCGTCTTTAAATTTTCTATAAGGCCATCCATCAGTACTCCTACACCTACCTCTCTGTGATGTGGGTCCTCACTTATGTTGGATATCCCAGTAAACCGTGTTATCACTGCTATAGCTCTAGTGAAGTAATCTGCTGCTGTTTCACTATCCTTTTGTTTAATGGTGAAAATCTTACTCCAATTTACTACTACTGGAAAATAGATGGCTAAGTGTTTGACAATTTGTTCTATATTCTTTTGGTTAATCTCATCAGTCAAGGTGTCATCTTCCTCCAAAAAACAATCTTCAATGAATTTTTGTATGTTAGTATTGGGAGGAAGACACGCCCTCAACACTACACGCCAATCCTTATTGGTTGGTTCGTGGGCATTTCCTAAGTCTTTAACAAATTTCTGACACTTAGCCAACTCTTTTCTAGGATCTGGGAATTCAGTCATAATGGAACGTAATTCTGATCTAGTTCAGGGACAATGCATTGTAACATTCCTTAAAGGAACTACACCATCCTTATCCGGTTTCCCATTGGGAACTGATATTGTGCGGACTGGGAACGCACCCTCTGGTACACTGACTTCAGGGGACACTACAGGATTTGCTGGTTCTAGATTTAGAACGCTTTCACTCCTAGTGATCACGCTACTCTTACCTATCTCAGCCATTTTCTCATACTTGCGCTGAGCCTCTAGTACATTAACAGCATGGGCAATGGCCGAAATCACAGTGGGTTCATCTTCATTTTCAGATACACTTGATTTAAACTGACTTAAAACAGGATACAACTTAGCAATTTTTCTATTTTCAGTTTTAACAACAGCTGTACTTACCCCTCCCGCCACATAAGGTGGCGGGGGCGCGCTTCGCTGAGTTCGCCACGCTTCTCAACAGTTACATCTGCCTTGCGCGCGCTTTTCGCCACGCCTACTTCCAGTTTGCATTCGCTGCTCTGCCACGTGTTACCTTCCATTTGCCACAATTTTAAACAATCATTATGTCTATTTCTCTTTTTCGTTGACTTGATCAACCATACTTTATCTTTTACAGTATTTAGTACCTCTGCATTAAAACTTCCTATTGTTGGGAAAGGCCTATCACAATCTTTGGTCATCTTGACCCACGTGTCACAATACACAGTTGCGTATGCACCATATTTCTTACACATGAGAAACCTCGCTGAACCAATAGGGCCTTCCTTAGGCAGTACACTGACCATCTCTAGCGTATGCTTAGCACCCATGTTGAACAATATACCTTCTACCCGGAACACAGACACACCGCAATGCTCTGTTCCTTCCGGCTAACAATTCCAACTCTGTTGCTATAATCACAGCTAGAGATCTCTAATGCTCGGTGAACGTATTTCCTTTAGCCACGTTCACTCGCTTTTCTCGCACCAGGCGAGGATCCCTAATACAGAAATATCACTGTGGGCCCCAAGGGCTATCAGCTCCTCGATACCCTGGCTCAACCACAAAAATCTGTTGAGTTTATTATAACTGGGAGAACAAAGTCGATACAATCAACCAGCCTTTCCAATATAATTCCTCCTAGCTGCTTCACCAATTCGCACTAAAGATGCGGTTAGATCGCACTGCCTACCAATACTAATTATTAGCAAACCTTGCGATCTATTGGTAGCGCTTTGCTAAAACCCGGTTTTCGCATTCGGTATACCTGCCCTGTATTCCGTCCTTCAGTTGGGCAATCCACCTCGTCATACAGCAACTGAGCACAATGAATAATGAACAGTGTATCTACGTTACAACATCACATACTATACACCTTTTCTGCGCAGAAAATCAAAAGTTCCCAACAACAGTAATAATATCTCAGAGGCTTTCACAAGTAATTATACTATACATGTATAATAACTATCAAAACGATTGTTTAACCACGTGGCAAATCTACCGGAAGTTCGCGTACGCACAGCAGTAAATACACATACGCAAAGCAATGCAATACAGTTAAAATGCACAATGACAGAAAAAAGAAACAGTTTTCTCTTTTGTCCCTAGGTTCTAGTTAGCGTGCCCTAGATAATGCAAAACTGACATTCGGTTTCACAACACAGAGTAAAATTCAGGTTTTGAACACAATGCGTTCTTACCCGTTTATGACGCGTCTCCACCCTTTGTTGAGGAACCGAAATCCGTTGGTCTTGCGTATCGTCGGCAACGAAACCTCCAAACCTCACGAGCCCCCAAATTGTTATGTACGTATTGTCGCTAACCAAAAACGATTGTCGAACCTCGATTTGTGTTTCCAACGCACAAAGATTTATTCGCAATAAGTAGAATAATATGCTCAAGCGAAGTTATAGTAAATACAGCCGTTACTTAACGCAGGCGCTCTGGATCCAGTGCAGTCATTCAATCCTGAAGTCTGGGGACAAGATGTCTGCACACTGGATCACAAGCTGCTGCTTATATACACAATCAAATACAGTAATACAATGAAGATGGTATAGCTTGCATCTATTGGTCCAGGTCTCAGGAATGTCCAAGGGGTTGTCAATCATTGGCTGGTTCATCCTAAGGAATCCAAAGGAGGGGGTCATCTCTGCAGGGGGTATGCTCTGCTCTTCCCGCCAAGATTCCTTAGTCTTAAGTAGTTCATAATTCCCTATCATTCATAACTTGTGTATGCACTCTACGATTCCCTCGCAGAGTGAACCAAACAGTAGGATATGTAACAAGGTTCATTATGATACCACTCATGATGTGATTCCTTCAACCCGTTCCGTATATTTGACTAATATGCATGTAACTCTGATATAACATATAAATACTACTATATTTCGACATAACTGACTATGTGTTGCAACTACCATTAATGTGTACTATTTTATAAGTATGCGTGTTTGTGCGAATGTATGTTAAAAGACCAATTACTGTTGCTGCCTCGTGTAGTGGATGCGTACGCCCTTTCACGCCGTAGCGTGCCCTTGTACGTCGATGCGTACCATATGCATCTTTTCAGACAAAGACAACCAAGTTTGCTAGACTTTAATTGAAATGACTTTATCCAATTTGCTGACTTCGACAGTGGGGGCTAATTATTTAAGGTGAGGTGACAGAATCTTTAATTTAATGGTTGGGTGGTTTGGGGCATATAATTGGATGTGGGGCTGATTTTGGGGAGGAGGGCTATTTATTAAATGTGAATATGAATTATTTAATGCCAGGGATGGTTGTGGAAAATGGTTATCTATTAAACGTAAATGCAATTTAATTTATTGCTGGGACTGTTTAGAGAGCGTGAATTAGGTTTTGATTAAATGGGTATACTGTCAATTTAATGTTGGGGCTGTTTGGAGGGAAATTGGTCTATTTATTAAATGTGAATATTATTATTGTTGGGAATTGAGGGAGGCCTAATTATAAAATGTGAGTGTTATTGATTTAACACTGGGGCTGGTTGGAGGTTTCTAAATCTCATGTACCCATTTTTTTTCAATATAGGGCATCCAAAATTCCAGGATCAAGACAAGCAGGAACTGATCTAAAGAAACTAGCTGCCACAAGTGGTGAAAGTGACCAAGACAGGTAGGAGAGAGCAGGACAGTCTGCCAACTGTCTTGAATCTGGTGGGGCAGTTCTGAATTTGGGTGACTGTCTCGCTTACCAAAAAAACACTAGAATCCCTGGCGCTTAATATGTACCGTGTGTACCTATATATAATAAAACCTCAGGATCGAATGCAGCAAACTCAAAAAGAGACAGTGTTAAGCCTTTATAAATATATAGCAAACAAGGATGGAAAGTTGCGCAGAGTCACCAAATCATATTTTAATATGTCTCGCTTAGTCAGGATTTGGTCCGACTGCAAGGACAGTTGGGAGATAGGTCCTGCTTCACAGCATACTGCATGTGAAGGCAGAGCTGTGTGCATTTAGCAGTAGTGCACACAGTAATGCCTGTGTATTTGTCTAAAATTTGTCTAAAGTGATAACCATGTTACATAATAGGGGCCAGGGCCAGACTGGCCATCTGGCAGTTCTGGCAAATGCCAGGTGGGCCGGTGGCTAGAAGGGCCGGTGGCAGGCTCCTCCCCAGGAACAAGCCACCTGACTACATGTGCCGTGTTCCGACCCCAACCCCCCCTGGGTGGCAGGGTCTTCGTTGATGGGGGCAGCAGGGTACTAAAAAAAAATACTTACCTCATTGTGGTGCCCCGCCTCCCTGCTCCATTCGCACTGAATGTCGGGCGTGATGTCATCACGTGATGCCCAACATTCAGTGAGATGCGGCGCAAGGAGGAGAAAGCAAGCAAGAAGACAGAAGAAAAAAGAAGAAAAGAGATTAAAGAAGCCAATAGAAAGGGAAATAAAGGAATGGAGGCAAGGTGGGGCAAAGCAGCATGGCACAGTGCGATGAATGGAAGGGGGGAGCAGCAGGGCACAGTGTGATGAATAAAAGGGCAGGAATCAGCATGGCACAGTGTGATGAATGAAAGGGGGGGAAACAGCATGGCACAGTGTGATGAATGAAAAGGGGGGGGCAGCATGGCACAGTGAGATGAATGAAAGGGGGGGCAGCATGGCACAGTGTGATTAATTAAAGGGGAAGAAACAGCATGGCACAATGCGATGAATGAAAGGGCGGGAAGCAGCATGGCACAATGGGATGAAGGGGGGGGCAGCATAGCACAGTGTTATAAAAGGGGGGGAAGCAGTATGGCACAGTGTGATGAAGAGGGGCCAGGTGAAGTGGGGAAAAGCAGGATGAAGAGTGCATTGTGATCATAAGGGGGGACAGCATGGTGATGATGAAGGGGCACAGTAATGTGTGTGTGATGGCACAGGGGACTTGTAGCAATGTGTGTGATGGCACAGGGGGCGTGTGGCAATGTAAATGTGTGTGTGTGATGGGGCATGCACTCAGGTATGAGGGATGTGTGGTCACGCCCTTTTCAGCGTCGCCGCTGTGCGGCGACAGTCAGTTTATTTCTTACTCATCTATGGAGGGGAACCCCAAAACTTCACTGTACCTGGAACCCAAATTTCTCTTGGCGGTCCAATACATACAATTGCCTGATACTGGTGCGCCCTATGCTACAAATAGAGAGTTAAACTGCGCGTAATACAGTTGTATCTCATGGGACACCGTATGACAATCAGCTTTGCAAAAAGTACTGTAATTATTATTATTATTATTATTATTATTATTATGGTACAGAGGTGGGCCTATGTACTTTAAATGTCAGAGCTCATTTTTGGTAGAGATGTTCAGTGATCTCCGTGTTTTTGTTTTGGTTTTAGCAAACCCACCCTTGCGTGTTTTGGTTTTGGATCTATATTTTCAAGAAAAATAGCTAAAATATGCTAAAATCACATACTTTTGCTCTTTTTTTGTTCTTACATTATTATTAACCTCAATAACACTAATTTCCATTAATTTCCAATTAATTTTCACCACCTCACAGGTCACAATATTATTTTCATCCACTTTCGGACAAAGACTGCAGTGACCTGCCTGGATGCTAGGCGACAGAGCAACGACACAAACGCACATCTAGGAAACATTTCCACACAGCAGTGGCAGAAAAGAAAAGTGATGCAAGATGGAATTGTCGTTGGTCATTGCATCTCTTGTAATCTGAGACAGTGGGAAATAATGAGAAGACATAGCTCTTAAACCTAGGATCAAGCATAATCGCCAAAATGTAGTGATACCATTTCCAGAAGTTAATCCTGGCGAAACAATTAAAGTACTTAATCAACAGCGCTGCGGAATTAGTGGCACTATTTAAATAACTGATGATGATGATCTACAAGTCCGGCATACTTAGCGTAATTTCTTTGTTTCATCTCCTTCAATTTTTCAAGGTGCTTTTCCAAAAGTCTGATTAAGGGAATCATTTTGCTCAAGCTATCAGTGTCTGAACTTAGTTCACAGGTGACTACTTTGAATAGTTTCAGCACCTTGCACAACACGTAAAGTATTCTCCATTGTGCTGCGCTGGATACATTCTCCCTCTTTTCCCAATGTCATGGCTTGTGGAGCAAGCGTGGATGGCTTTTTGCTGTTCCCTCATCCTCACAAGTATATAAAGTGTAGATTTCCACCTTGTTACCACTTAAAAATTGACGGACCCCGCCGGTACCGAACCAACTGCTTTACAGCGACTTTCAGATCTCAATTTCCACATGCATTCTGCCTCAAGACAACTACAGGAATTTCATGCAAAATTTCAAGAACTTGAGACCCAGTGTACAAATAAGTTTCAACTGCAACACCAACAGGTAACTGAGTTGCAAATAAATGTTCATGAACTCAAAGATCAAATAGCTCTACAAAATGGAGTCATTACAGAACTACAGATGTGGCTTCAAGAAGTTAATGCTGTAGCACCTTCAGCTGCAGTGTATCAGCCCACATTCCCACTACCTCCGGCTCGATTCTCAGGTGATCGTAAAAAATACAGAGGTTTTATTAATCAATGTAATATGCATTTTGATTTACATCCTACATATTTTTTGACTGATGTACAAAAGTATGTTGTATTCTTTTATTGTTGAAAGATGATGCCTTGGCGTGGGCTTCTCCTTTGATAGAAGCAAAAAGTCCAATATTACAAAATCTTTGTAATTTTATGGAGGCAATGAATCAGATATTTGATGATCCAAATCGAAGTGCTACTGCTGAGTCAGTTTTATTAAAGATGCGTCAGGGAAGACGTTCAGTGACTGAATACACCTCTGATTTCCGAAGATGGATCTTGGACACAGATTGGATTTCGGCAGCTAAGCTGTCTGTTTATCGAAAGGGGTTATCTGAGTTTATTAAAGATGAATTATCTAGAGCTGATGCACCCACTGAATTTGAAGACTTTGTTAAACATTGTATTCGTATTGATGCTCATCAAATGGAGAGGCTCCATGTGGACTCGTCCTAATTATCCAGAACCAGCAATATCAAATTACTCTGGAACTCCTGCAACACAACAAATTGAGGAGTCTGAGCCAATGCAAAAAGATATCATTCGCAAACAGATTTCTATTGAAAGAAGAGATCAATGACGACAAGAAAATCTCTGTTTGTATTTTGGTAAATCTGGACATTATGTATCTAATTGTTCTCAAGGACCTCGCAAGACAGTTGCTACATTGATGGAACCTAAAGATTCTGACCAGGAATCTATTATTTCATGCTGTTCACATCAACTGAATGCTATTATTCCTCAAATCTCTTCACTGTCTACATTTAAAAGAGAGAACAGAAGAATAAAGAATCATTTTTCAATTCCAATACAACTTGAGATAAACTCTCGACTTATGTCAACCATGGCAATGCTGGATTCAGGAGCCAATGGAAATTTCATGGATATAGATTTTGTTAAACAAAACCATATAGTATGTTATGCACGTTTTGTCGCTATCCAATAACGATTGTCGAATGTCGATTTGTGTTTCCAACGCACAAATATTTATTCTCAAAAAGTAGCAGAATAATTCAAGCGAAATAATAGTAAGTACAGCCGTTACTTATCGCAGGCGCTCTGGATCCAGTGAACAGTCATTCAGTCCTGAAGTCTGTGGACAAGATATCTGAACACTACATGAAAAGCTCCTGCTTATATGCAAACAGAAATACAGTGAAACAATGCAGATGGTATGGCTTGCTTCTATTGGTCCAGGCTTCAGGAAGGTCCAGGGTGTTGCAGATCATAGGCTGTTCACTCTAAGGAATCCAAAGGTGGGGGTCATCTCTCCAGGGGATGAGCTCTGTTCTTCCCGCCAAAACTCCAATTACAACCAGTCCATTAGCATTTTACAGTCAGCATCATATTAAAGGTTTATTCCTTAACATCAATAACTAGAGTATGCAATGCGCGATCTCTTCGCCGAATGCACCGGACAGCTGTTGATGTAAAGGGGATTAATATGATATCAGACATGACACCTTTCCTTTAACCTGAACCATATGTATCACTAATATGCATATAGCTTATAATATTACACATAAACACTACTATATTTCGACATAAATAACTATGTATTGCAACTACGATTAATGTGTACTATTTACAAATGTGTGTGATTGTGCGAATGTATACCAAAGTGTAAAAACTGTTATTGCCACGTGTTGCGGCTGGATACGCCCTTCCACGCAGTAATGTGCTCTACGCATAATTTCAGACAAAGACAATTAAGTTTGCTCGATATTAATTTAAATTAATTTATCCAATTTGCTGATTTCGACAAGTATTTCAAGAAAGAAAGACTCCTGTATTAATGGAGACAGTTGATGGATCCACTCTGAATTCTGGTCCCATCACACATGAGACATAACTTATGTCCCTGATGCTAGAACCCAATCATAAGGAGGAACTCACTTTTTTTCCTCATCTCTTCTCCAAATTTCCCCATAATTTTGGGTCTCCCGTGGTTCACTAACAATAACCCAGCCATTAATTGGGAGTCTCAAACCCTAACGTTTCAAGATACTATCAGTGTGGTCCCTCTTGTACAAAAAGAGAATCAGATCTCAGTGTGTCCCCCCCCCTTCTGTGGAAGAACAATTGCCTGTTCAATATCAGGATTTTTCAGATATCTGTAACAAACAAAATGCTGACAAATTACCACCCCATCGACCATATGATTGTCCCATTGACCTATTACCTGGGGCTGCTATTCCTTTTGGTCGGATTTATTCATTAGCTGAACCTGTGTTTTATTTGTTCGTTTTGAACTTAAAAAACAAAAAATTAAAGACACTAAAGACTTACCTGGAGGAAAATGAAACTATAGGTTTTATACGTCTTTCAAAATCTCCAGCAGGGGCTCTTATCTTTTTTGTGAAAAATAAAGATGGTTCTTTGCGTCCATGCATTGATTATAGAGATTTAAATAAAATTACAATAAATAACAGACATTCACTTCCTCTCGTTCCAGATTTATTGGAAAGACTGCAGACAGCAAGTATTTTCACAAAGCTTGATTTAAGAGGAGCATAAAACCTAATACGCTTTCGACCAGGTGACGAATGGAAAACGGCTTTTCAAACAAAGTATGGACATTATGAGTACCTCGTGATTTCGTTCGGGTTATGCAATGCCCCTGCTACTTTTCAACATTTTATAAATGATGTCTTTCGAGATTTGCTTGATCTGTTCATTATTGTATATCTTGATGATATCCTTATCTCTTCTAATTCTTTACAAGAACATCAAGAACATGTTCGAATTATTTTACAACGGCTACGCACAAACCATTATACATTAAGTTGGAGAAATGTGAATTCCATCGCACTCAAATAAAATTTTTGGGTTACATTATATCCCCTCAAGGACTATGTATGGATCCTTGTAAAGTGCATGCTGTGGTAGATTGGCCCATACCTAAAAATGTCAAAGATGTACAACGATTTATGGGCTTTGCTAATTTTTATCAACGCTTTATAAAGAACTTTTCTGGAATCGCTGCCCCCATTACTCAGCTCACAAAATAGGGTTCTTCTTTTCAGTGGACTCTAGTCGCTGATAAAGCCTTTTCCATTTTGAATACAAAGTTCACATCAGCTCCTATATTAATTCATCCAGATCCTACACTCCCATTTGTTTTGGAAACTGATGCATCGGATTCAGCTATAGGAGCAGTAATTTCACAAAGAGTAGGAAAACAGATGCTACTCCACCACTGTGCTTTTTATTCAAGGCAAATGATTGCTTCTGAAAGGAACTATGATGTGGGAAATAAAGAACTTCTTGCCATTATAGCTGTTTTTTCAGAATTGAGACATCTTTTAGAAGGTGCAAAGCATCAAGTGATAGTCCTCACCGATCATCGGAACTTGGAATTCCTTAAATCAGTAAAAAGATTATCTCCCCGACAAGCTCGATGGGCTCTCTTTTTAAGCCGTTTTGATTTCCTAATTTCCTATAGACCTGGATCGAAAAATGTAAAAGCTGATGCCCTCTCAAGAGCCTATGCAGAGAATCCTCAACGGGTAAAGCCTGTTCAAACAATAATTCCTGATTCAAATTTTTTGGGGTTATCTGTACAACTGAGCTATTAACAGCGATCAAGAATGGATATAATACGGATTCTTCCCTCATGAATCCTCCAAAAAATGTTAAATTAACTTATGACAACAGAGTCTGGCATATGGTACATCAACTATACGTTCCAGAAAAAGCACGGTTAAAGGTCATGCAACTATTCCATGACTCTAAATTAGCAGGCCATAAAGAACTCCAGAAAACTCAAGAACTGTTAAGCCATTCATTCTGGTGGCCCACCTATAAGGCAGATGTAGCAAAATATGTATCCTCTTGTACAACGTGTGCCAGATTTAAGACTCCTCGGGATTCTCCTTTTGGACTATTACAACCTTTGCCAATACCTGCTCATCCATGGGATTCCATTTCCATGGACTTTATTGTAGACCTTCCAAGATCTAAGAATATGACCACTATCTTTGTGGTAATCAACAGACTGACAAAGATGGCTCACTTTATACCCTGCCAGGGTATTCCTACAGCAAAAGCAACAGCCGACTTACTTATAGAGGAAGTTTTTCATTTGCATGGCGTTCCTAATGATGTGGTGTTTGACCGAGGCGTTCAATTCACATCACGATTTTGGAAACAGTTGTGCAAATCCCTTGGCATTTTGGTGAACTTGTCCACCGCATTTCATCCGCAGTCAAATGGACAAACGGAGTGAACACACCAAACACTTGAGCAAAGCTTAGATGTTATATTTGTCACCTACAAGATTATTGGGTTGATATTCTCCCCATGGCTGAGTTTGCATACAATAATTCTCAACATTCATCTACAAGATTTAGCCCTTTCTATGCTAATCTAGTGTCACGACTGAGTATAGCGTACCTGCTATCGTTGGCACTACTCGAAGGAAGGTGCAGAGTCTAACGTGCCCCTGGTGTTCACCAGGGACCCCCGCAAGGAGGTATGGACTCAGCTGCAGGAAACACGCAGGCCGCGGTCCTTCCACGAGTCAGATAGCGAAGCACGAGAGGAATGTCAGACAAGCCGGTTCAGCAACGGTGCGGGCAAGGCAGGTACACGAGGAGAATCCAAAGGGGTAGTGAGTCAAGCCGGGTCGGTAGCGTTCTGGCAGCATGGTACAAAGGGAGATCCAAAAGGGTAGTCAAGGCAATCCGGGTCACAAGGGTCACAGGCAAAACGGCAATAATCAGGAGGCAGGCAAAATGTCTGGAGACAAGTTATACACAGGAACACTGGAAACGCTGGAGGACAGGAAAGGACCTGAAACTCTGGCACTGGAGGTGGACCCAAGAGAGGCTTAAATCTATCCATTAGCCAATGAGGCTCAGCGCCGCAGCACTTGTCATAATTTTAGCGCCATAGCGCTTCTGCAATACAGAGCCCCGTTGCCTAGCAATGAGGATGCTACTGAATCTGTAACCGGGCGGCCTAGCAACCAGACGCGCCGAGCAGCACAGCGGGACATCCGTCCTGATCTCTACAGGCGGCGCCTGACATCTAGGATGTCATCCAAATATATGTCCCAATCTATCCTATGACTCTCCAATTCCTGCTGTGGTCGATAGACTGACTCTTATGCAAAGTAATCTTGAATTATTAAAAGAGACATTGAAAACTGCTCAAGAAAGATATAAACGTGATGCTGACAGATCACGAAGGGCTGCTCCAACTTTTAAGATTGGTGATGAAGTATGGTTGTCAACTAGACATTTAAGGATGAAGGTACCATCTTCTAAGTTGGGAAGCAAGTTTATTGGTCCATATAAGATCATTGCACAGAATAGTTCAGTAGCTTTTCGATTGGATCTTCCCGATTCCATGAAGCTACATCCTGTTTTTCATGTGTCATTAAAAAAACCTTCAGTTAAGAATCCATTTCCTGGTCGCACTTTGCCTCCTCCTGAGCCAATTCAAGTTGATGAGCACGAGGAATTTATTGTTGAAAAGATCCTGGACTCTCGTATATATCGAAATCAGTTACAGTATCTGCTACATTGGCAGGGGTATGGGCCAGAAGATGACTCTTGGCAATCTGCTAAGGATGTTCATGCCCCTCTTTTGGTAAAAACATTTCATTGACAGCATCCTGGGAAGCCTGATCCTAAGTCGTCCGGAGGACGTCGTTGAGAAGGGGGCATCCTGTTATGTACTTGCCCTTAGATTCGACCCTCATTCAAGATGGCCCTGTTTGCCTCAAGAAGTTTCCTTCTTGGATCTCTGTTGTGAAATTGCCCTTACAATAGCCCTTATCCAAGATGGTCGGGACTGTCTCATGAAGATTGCATCTTAGATCCCATTTCCTGTTTGGGCCTAGAAAAGGCACTTCCTGTTATGAAGCCTTTGTACGAGTATTGTGTTTGTATCTGTCACGACTATATTGTGTACCTGCTATTGTTGGCGCAACTCAGAGGAAGGTGCAGAATCTAACATGCCCCTGGTATTCACCAGGAACCCCCGCAAGGAAGTATGGACTCCGCTGCAGGGACACGCAGGTCGCGGTCCTTCCACGAGTCAACAGCGAGATATAAAGAGGTGTCAGACAAGCCGGGTCGGTATGTTCTGGTAGTAGAGGTACACAAGGATATCCAGAAGAATGGTGAGACAAGCCAGGTTGATAATGTTCAGGTAGCGCAGTACAAAGGGAGAATCCAAATAGAGGTGGTCAAATGGTCCGGGTCAAAAGGTCACAGGCAGAACAGGGATGGTCAGGTACAAATGCAGAAAACTGGCAATACACACAAAACGCAGGAGGCAGGAAGACCTGATACTCTGGCACTGGTGGGAGGGCCAGGAAGTGTTTAAATAACACAGGGGGCCAATGAGAAGCAGTGCTGCAGCGCTGACATAATAGCGCAAGCAATCCTGGGGTGGCCGGTAGCGGAAGTGACGTGTCTGGCTGCTAGGCAACCAGACGCGCTGGAGGAAGCACAGGCGACCGTCCCAGAGGGATCGTGGCATGTCGCCTGACAGTATACCCTCCTCTTCCTCCTCCTCCGGTTTGAAGGAATTTCTTAAGGACCCTGGGGGCGTGAAGGTCTTGCTTGTCCACCCACCTACTCTGGCACTCGTGGGAGGGCCAGGGAGTGTTTAAATAACAGGGGGCCAAAGAGAAGCAGCGCTGCAGTGCTGACATAATAGTGCCAGCTCATCATAGACTGTAGACTGGCAGCAACACTGGGACCTCTCCTGTTTCTGTGTGAGCTATAACTCAGTAGAATGTCACTGGAGACTTTCAAGAAAACTGCCACCCCTCCTCTTTGTTTTAGATATGACACTGCCCAACTGCAGTAGAGACTGCCAAGAACCGTGCTACCCATTCTGTGTCTCTCTGTGAAATGGCGTCGGATCACGGTTGAAGACGGTACTTATAGATTCCAACACTTGCGAGATCCGATGACGTAACAATTATGTTTTACCTTGTTTTCACTTCCGAATTTCGGGTGGGCTAGGTTCTCTGAGAACCGAGCCAGAGCATCTCTAATTTTTAGTCCCAGTCCGGCCCTGATAGGGGCTCTGCTGTCTTGAATACCCTGGGCCCCCCGAGCCTTAATTCTGCTCTGGTTAGGGAAAGGGAGCTGATAGCTGCACCCAGTTCTCGGACAGGACACAGTCTGAGGAGCAAGCCGAGGAGCTCTAAGCATCACAAGATTTGGTAATCTCGTGAGACAAAGAGCTTCCCTGCTCACTGTACAGGAAGTTCCCATCCTGATGGATGTCAGCAGCACCAGAAGCATAGATAAGTACAGTGGGCTGAAGGTGTCATAATGTGGCTGGGAGGGCGTGATAAATGTAATGTTTTATTACAAAATATGTATCAATGCCCCATGTTGACCATGCCCCCAGCACAATGTGGTCACGCCCTTTTAAGCGCCGCTGGCGCACAGTTTATTTGCTACTCATCTATGGAGGGGGCCCCAAAAGTTCACTGTACCCTGGCCCCAAATTTCTCTTGCCGGTCCTGTACATACAATTATCTGATAGTGGTGTTCCCTATGCTGCAAACAGAGAGTCAAGTTGCGCGTAATACATTTGTATCTCACGGGACACCATGTAACAATGACCTTTGTCAAAAGTACTGTAATATTATTATCTGGAACAGAGGTGCGTCTGTGTACTTTAACTACCAGGGCTGATTTTTAGTCCCAGTCCGGCCCTGAGTAGGCATACTTGTGCACATTTCTATAACAATTACTGATGAAAGCTACAGCTGTGTAGAATGTCTGTACATACGATTATCTCTGAGTTAGAGGGAGCAAGCACAAGCTTGGACGAGAGTCACTGCAGAGAAAGAATGGTAGGCGTAGCTGCAGCAAGAGACAGGAGTGGGAAGAGCACTTAGCAAAATGTTATACCTTTAGGCTGTTGTTTAACGGACCAGAACTGTTACATAATTACAATGATCTTTTGTGTCAAAACTGAGAATATTAATAAAATGTAGAAACAAAATTTATATAAAATGTTCAGTGCTAATACCTTTTATCCTTGCACTTATACCTTAATGATTAAACACTTAATACCTTCTTATCTAAAATAATGACACGGACACCAGATATAAGTTTGGCAAAAAAGGGGCGTATTTATTGTGTGGAAGAATTTTATTTTAAAACTCTGAATGGCGACGAGAGCGAAGCAGTCAGCTAACAACTAAACTTTAAACCAATACAGCGTAAGGTGAAACAATACCGCTGTCCCAAGACTTTACGGATCCTAAGTCTTTCTGATTGGTCGGTACTAAACTTAGCGTCATCGTGACTGCCCCCTTCTGGACTCACATTGTCGCATGCGACCGGATATCATCCGCCCCAGAGGCCAAGAGTCAGGTTACTGCAAAAGGGGCAGTGACGTGCGGCCAATTAAACGGTAGTACCTTTGATTAGTCGCTGATTGCATTGCTCTCCTACCCACAGCCAGGACCCTTTAACGGGTACCTGGCCCGCCACACAGAGAAAGCACTAAGGGACCTAAATGCCTATAAACATGAATAATAAACCACTCCATGCCCTCATCTGTGAGGTGCATCCTGTCTGGACGGAAAAAATGGGTGTGCCTCACCGTGATCCATGGGTGAGCGATAGCAAACCCACCTAAGGCTTTAACCACTTTACCTGCGGCCTTAATGACCTTCCAAATTATGTTTTTCATAATGGAAGGGGCGATGGGAATTCTCCAAGCAAGGCGGGGGGTAATGTGGGACCAACCTATCCTAATCCCAGGCCAACTAGCGTGCAACGCTCTCAAATCCTCTCATACTGATAATTAGATTATTAAATCCAAGGATTTGGCATGGCCTAGATCATTTCCGCCTGCATGTACCAGTAGAATATCAGGGGGGCCAAAATGATTAATTTCGTTGTCCAAAAGTGGCATGATAGCATGCCATAACAATCCCCTCCTTCCAACCCATTTGAATGTTACTGGGTTGTTAAATAGGGACCAGTCGTAGGCCATATGATGTTTCTCGGCCCAATATACATGCGAGTGGCCTATGACCCATACGTTAATCTTCTGCAAACCTAAGACCAAAAAATATAATTGGTTAGGGCCATAAAATAATTTCCTGATTTGAACCAAATATATATATCCGGTGGTGGAATCCAACCTCTGCACACCACAATAGGTCATTACTATCTAATCTTGAAGCTTAACACCCAGCGGTCCATGAGCAACTATTTACCATATCATTTTTTCTCATAAAAGAGAAAATTGGAGATACCAACACCAAGCAGGTCTGGGTGTAACTTTTAAGAGACCACTTTAACCTTATAACATATTAAAATTGGAGTAACGCACACCAAGCAGGTTCCGGTGCAACTAACGAACCGCTTTATCATAAATTAGTATACCAAGCCGGTCCAATTGAACTATGACACGGCTTTACCCTCCATTAACTGCAGAGTACACATACTAAATATTGAAGGTTAAAATACCAAGCAGGTCAACGTGCACCATAAGACCGCTTTATCCTCCAAAGCTGCAGTACCTAAATATGAGTATAAAAGGATTATTTAAAACACACAGGTCTACGTGTTATTACCAGACCGCTTTAGTCTCCGTACACTGACGTATGTCATATCTTTCATACTTAAAATACGAAATTATCGGGGGCTTACCACCAAGCAGGTCCAATGAACTGTGAGACCCTTTATCCCCTAAATTGACATACGTCAGATAAAACACTATAACATGCAGTATAATGTTAACCAAGCAGTTCCCATGACTGTGGATCCGCTTTACCTTACCGATCCCTGCATGTTAGAAATTACATTTCGCCAGCGCGATCCCAATACAAGAGCCGCTTTACCAAAGACTGACCAACGTGCATGCAGTTCATAACTTACCAAGTGTAAACGCCTAAGCACACACTTTACATAATGCCACCAGCTTAATTATTATTGTGCCTACTTTCCCTGAATACAATCAGCCATACAAGCCGACATAATATATGAATACCTGAAGTAGTACAGTGAACAATGATGGGAAGGGGTAGGCAGCGATAACCAAAGTGAAGGACAAAAAACCTGCAAACCCTGGAGGCCCATAGCCAATCAGACCTTGATCCAGTGAGAACATTGAAAAAATCCCCTCACGCCCTCGCTAAAAGCGACAAGCAGCAGCGCCCAAGGTTATCGCCATGGTGGAGCAGTATTCACCTTATGCTAGTGGTGTGGGCATATATATGACTTATATGCTCCTGACTTCCAACAGCCTATTGCCTGTATAACAGAGGGCGACTCGCCTCTTTCTGCTGCGGCAGTAGCCGCCCCAATTCTAAATGAATGGGTACCATAGAGCGACGGGTCTAAACCCACATACACCAACGCACGTTTAAACACTGCATTAAATTGGAATTTGGAAAGAGGTGAACCATCTGCATGTATCAGCCACATCTTTCCTTCTTTTGGGCGAACTACTGAAAATTTTGAGCACCAAGCCACCGGGCATATACCCGTATCTTCCTGTGCTGCTATGTTAAACCAATGCCCTTTACTAAGTTGGTCAATCTTTGAGCGGGCTAATTTACAACCCACGTGTGAATCTGTAATATATGTATACTTCGCCAATAGCGCATTACCAATAACTGCATTAGATCGCGCAACCAGTTTGCTTATTCTAAAAGCTCCATGGAAGGCCATACAAAACGCCGTACTGAAAAGGAGCGATTCGTACTGATCCATTGTAACCGCTGTGAGAGCACTCACCAATAACCTCAAAATAGCTACGGAAATGGGACATCTTGCGTGTGCCTCCACCGGCCGTTCCTTTGCCCAACCTCTCAATGCTTTGGAGATCATGAAGCCCTTAGTGGGGTCTGCCACACTATGCAGACGAGCCATAAAGGAAATCCCTGACAGGGTAAAGGCCATATTGGATTTTGACGCACCTTGGAGGTACCTACTATGAAATCTAACATGGGATCTTTTTGAGTTGAAGGGTGACAGCCCGGATACGAACTCAGGAACAATTGCCATTGCTGCCAGGCAGTTCTGTACGATTTTCTCGTGGAAGCAGCCAACGACAATTCCGCCAGACCCATTATACCGGCTCCACCATCTGCCAAGCTGAAAGGGGACAGGGAATATCTACTAGGCTAGCTTGGGGTGCTAAAGACCGGAATCGCCGCCATTGGCAACGAGATAGAGAGTCAGCTATGTGATTCTCTATGCCAGGAACATGTTTGGCCCGAAATGATATGTCGAACTCTAAAGAACGCAACACCAGTCTGCGCAATAAGTTAACTGCCGGCAGAGAGGAATCAGTCTGACGGTAAATAGCTTGAACTACCGCGAGATTGTCACACCAGAACACTACGTTCTGGCCAGACAAGCTCTTCGCCCATAGCTCTAGGGACAGTACTATGGGAAACAGCTCTAGCACCAACATGTTCTTAACTAGGCCATTTATATGCCATTCTGTCCTCCAAGTAGCTGCGCACCATTCCCCTTGAAAGAAGGTTCCGAAGCCGTGGGCTCCGGAAGCATCCGTGTGCAGGTCTAACTCCTTACTAGATACTGGACATTGAGGCCAAATCCGCACGCCATTAAAATCTTGCAAGAAAATAGCCCAGATCTTAAGATCTGCCCGAATATCGGATGCTAAGCGAATCCGCGCATGAGGCCTTGTCATGCCGGCTGTGGCCAATTGTAACTTCCTGCTAAATATCCTGCCCATAGGGATCACCCTACAAGCAAAATTCAATGTACCCAGTAGTGACTGGATCCGCCGCAGCGAGCTAGCGTCTGCACTCATAACCTCCGATATAATTGTTCGCAGCTTCTCAATCTTATCCCTGGGCAAACGACAACATCCTAGCGTGGTGTCTATCTCTATTCCTAGAAATGATAAGCAGGGGGCTGGACCCTCTGTTTTGTCATGGGCTATAGGAACTCCCATAACAGCAAAAAGAGCTTTTGCTGCAAACAAAACTTCAGAGCAAACAGGGGATGAACCTGGACCTATAAACAAAAAATCATCTAAATAGTGTGCTACCCCAACGTGGCTCGTTCCTGCTTGTATACACCAATGCAGGAAGGAGCTGAAGCACTCAAAAAACGAACATGACACCAAACAGCCCATAGGAAGACAGTGATCTATCTAAAAGCCGTCTTGGAATTTGAAACCCATGAATCTAAAAGATTCTGGGTGGAGAGGGAGAAGCCTAAATACAGACTCGATGTCCAGCTTAGCTAGGAGTGCGCCTTTCCGATAAGATCTCACTAGGGCCAAAGCCTCCTCAAAAGACTGGGAAATTACCGAGCTGTGGTGAGCATCTATGGCATTGTTTACCGACGAGCCCAGGGGGTGGGACAGGTGCTGAATTAACCGGTATTTACCCTCAGCTTTCTTAGGAACTACTCCTATAGGGGATAAAATTAAGTTCGCCAATGGGGGAGATGGAAAAGGACAGTGCATCCTTCCTAAGGCCACTTCCTTATTAACCTTTTCGAGTACTACTTCTGGCAAAACCGACGCCGACTTCAAATTCTGGCCATGGGAAGCCTAAAACCTACAGTGAAACCTTTCAGAAACTTGGCTTGTGCGGCATCAGGAAAGAAACCAAGCCAATAGACCAACACATCAAACTTAATGGGCGATGGGGCCTTGCCCAGTGGGTCCCGACATGCCCCGCCCCCTTCCTGCACCTGGAGCATTCCTGGTGCATCCCCGCACTGGGTGCGGGCCTCTACAGATCGCACAGGCGTGCCTGTACCTGCAGGTGTCTTCCCCGTTGCAGGTGGAATTATTGAAAGCAAAACATCTGTTCTGCTCCACGCCCCCCTCCTCCTGGAAACCTAACACTTGGCCGTTGCTCCTCATCCTTGCATTCAAAGGGAATACGCTTCATCCCGTTGGCTTTTTCCATGAAACTTTCGTCATGCCTACGCCATATTGTAGGCCCATCATTAACTACCATCTCTGTTATGAGGTGCAGGTAGCGCCATACGTCTACCAGCACCTTGGGTCTGGTCTCTAAGTAACAGGCCGCGAATACACAGTAGCCTGACAGCCAGTTATGAAATGACCGGTAAACTCCCTCACCTATTCCCCCTCTACTACACGCTGCTGTCAACTGCTTTTTGGATTGTTTTGTTAGGGAAAACATATTCACCTGCAATCCTTTGTTAATCCTGTCCCTCACACATGGTCTCACACCTGTCAGTAGCGCCGTATTGTCACAGCACACCATGGGGCCCCCTAGCGCTGTGCGAGGCAAGGCTACTGCGGGAGCCGCTTTCACTGGTTGAACCAAATGTTCCTTTAACAATCGCAGCAGCTTGCACGGTCCTTGCTCGTCATCTGACGAATCGTCATCAGTAGATGACATTGGAGCACTATGTGTCAATGGGTTTTGTGTCAATAAAGAAGAGTTCTCACCAGCAATGGGTACCGAAATCCCTTGTCCTGGCTGTGGGGCGATGGCTTGAGACCCAGCGGCCGCTGTGATGATTCTTGGCGTCTCGTGTCCACTGGCCGGCATTGCTGCTTGTTCTATCGGAGCTCCTCCTCCAACCTCGTCGATTCCATTCCCTAGCTGTGCCTGTGTTACTGGGCGAGAAGAGGCGTTAGCAGACGGCAAAACATCCATTACTGCACACCCATGCCCCATCCCGCTGAGCGACATTAAGGCCCTATTGTCCCGGTTAGCACCACTACCAACACCTCGGGTTTGCAGATGATCCCAAGGCACGCCAGCCGGATAGGGAGCGGGGCTATGAATGGGACCTGCAGGAGGGAATGGATCCTGACCCAATGAAAAGTTTGCTCTGATCTGCGTCAGGCTTCTCTCCTGCGGCGGATAGGGAGCAATCCATTGTCTAGCCACACTCGGCTCCCCTTGTGTTTGAGGGGAAGGGTAAGGGAGGGACCAGGCTGCGTTATTACTTGCCTGAATGTTATGCATGTGAGAGTGCTTGGTATTGGGACTGATTGTTGTAGGCAACAAAGGGGGGGTTCCCCGGCTGCGTTACAGCCCGCCCTTGATAAGGCAAAATATTGCCCAACCCCAAAGGAAACCAAGATGAACCAGTGACTGCTGAATGTCCCCCCTGACCATAATCCCATGCTTGGTGCGCACCGTGGCCATGAAAATTATTAACTACTTGCTCCAACATAGGGGACTGTGTTCCAATTATGTTCTGGGCACCCAATGACGTTGAAGGGCCTCCCAATGAAAGTGGGCGGCCGCTATGCCTTGACCACCCCTCTGGCATTAACGGGGGCAAACTTGCGTGTGGATACAGCGTTTGAGCACTCCCCCTCCCTATGTTATTACTCCCTTGACTTCCAGGGGGAGGGGGCGGCATAGCCGCGTTAGGTATGACATTCTGCGGTTGTATTGAAGAGGGTGCATGCGTGAAATAACTAGTACCTTGGACAGGAACATAACTATCATTGTGTACTGAAACCCCCATTTGCTCACTAACATTCCCCACCCCGTTATCACTAACCGTGTTCCTTGTATGTGGGGTCACATTATTTTCCCGTATGCGATTGACTGACGGCGCTAACATTCTGCCTCCCCTACCTCTCTTCGCTCCTCTTACCTGCCTACGTGAACCAGCATTAGAAGGGCACACAGCCCGTTCTGGCGCACGTGACCTTCTGACATTGCCCTTTTTATTACCTATCTGGCGAATGGAGGCACCAGTGGCCTCCTGAGCCTGTGCAATCAGAGTGCCTGCGGCGGTGAGAGGCTCCCCTCCAACGCTTGCAGGCATGCCCCCAACATTGCCTCTTACATTAACCATTTGGCACCCGGATCCCATATTGAGATCCTGGGCCCCTCTGACAACGTTGCCTACAGCGGTGAGAGGCTCCCCTCCCCCGCTGACAGGCTCATCCACCATACTTTCTGCAATAAAAATAGGCTCCTGGCTAACAGGGCTCCTAATGCCCCCCTGTGAGACCCCATCCAGAAAGCCTGCTGTGGTGTGAGGATCCCCTCCCCCACTCACAGGTTCTACATTGCCCTCACTGACAGGGTTAAAATTCCCCCCTGAGCCTGCAGCAGTGAGAGGCTCCCCTCCACCGCTGACAGGCCCTTCTAAACACTGTGCTATCTCACACAGCTGACCGGAGCTCCTAATGAGCTCTGGTGACATCATCCCTCCAGAGCCTGCAGCGGTGAGCGGATCCCCGCCACCGCTGACAGGCGCTGCCACTTCAGAGGCTTCTGCCCTCTCATCCCCCTGGCTACCTGAGCTCCTAGCAAGCTCAGGCACCGACATTGACCCAGCACCGCTCGCAGGCACTTGTTGAATTTTTAAAATGGCCGCCGTGACTCCGGGGGGGCGGGGCTACCGCCTGAATGCCGGTAACACTATCTTCGCTCTCCTGGAAGCGGGCTGGGGGTCCTGCACTGCGGCGGGGACGGGACATAATGCAAACTACTGGGCAGGGAAAGAGCTTTTAATCTAAGATGGGAGATCTCTATGTAGCAGGGTGGGAGGGGAAGGCAGGTTGATCACAACAGTAAATACGATTTAACAAACGGACAGTGAGCTGGGAACACAGGAGGGAGTAAAAGGAAAAGAAAATAAGCAAAAGTATATAAGAGGAGGGAATATGAGGAAGGAGGATATGGGGGAAAAGATAAAAAGGAAAGGCAAATGAGAAAACAAATGAAAAACTATGACAGAATACAAGTATAGTATACAAGCCTTCAGTCACAGCAGTTGTCTCCTATCTGGCATCCAGGACAAAGAGAGAGCCAGCCCCCAGCTCCCAGGTAATTTATGCCCTCCTGGAAAACCACTCCCCTAGGAGTGATAGGCTGGCTGCCACCAATTGTTTAACCCCTAATGCAGTGCTGATGAAATATAGCACGAAATTTTAATTGCCCTCGGCTTAGGGCTTCACTTAAACAAAGATTACTGGGTATCAGGGCAACTCCTGAACCAAAACATTTGAATTATGGGGCTATGAGGACTATGGCAAATAATCTCTGATGCTCTAAATACAACCTTATTCTATGTGGCACATACCATAATAATATGACAGAATGCCTTCTCAAACATTACAGAATAATAAACTATCAGTTTCCTCTCTCACATTATGAGATGTGAATAAAGTCTAATATTAAACACTAATGTAAAATATTTGAGCCAGTAAATGTCTTTGTTACCTAAACAATGTAATGAGTCAGTGACCAAAGTAATACTATGATTCAGTGATCAATTTGTGACATGACACTGTTCAATGAGTCACTAGTCCTTCTGTCACACAGACATTGTTGCCTCTGTCTCTCACTGACCAGTGAATGATACAGTAGTTAACTATTGTTACAGAAAAGTGCTATGAACCTGCTTGTTTCACAATAAATCATAATGTAGGAGCCTACAAACTACATCATCTGATGCACAAACTGATAATGGGTGGAAGTTTAGATGTAGCCCCATTTCCAGAAATGTATGTAATGTAGGTGCTCATGCCAGGGCCCCTAGTTGGCACTCAGGGTTCCACCAGGATAGTTCACATCCCTGGGCTATGTGGCTTAGTGTAGAATGTAGAATATAAAGCCAGATTAGGGGGAGAGGGTTATACATGGGGCTAGAGCTCTGGCCCCCCTTTCTCAGAGGCCCTCACCCCCTGAGCTTACCAGCCACAGCCAGAGAAAGCTATTAGCCTCATTCCTTTTTAAATGCATGAGATTGATCTGACATAAGTAAGAGGGCAATGAGAGAGACATGAAGGGAGCAGCAATGAGAGTACATGGAGGAGGCAGCAATGAGAGAGACAGGAAAGGGGCAGAAATGAAAGACTCATGGATGGGGCATCAACAGGGCCACCGAGAGGGGGGGGTGGGTACTAATTACCCGGGCCCGGGCATGTCAGGGGGCTCGGCCCGGGCTCTTGCTCTGCCGATTTTTTTTTCTTAATTGTTTTTTTTTGTTTTTTTCCCGCGGCAGGAGAGGCTCAGGCCCGGGTGTGACGTCATCATGTCACACCCAGCATTCAGTCAGTCTGGAGCAATGGAGCACACTGCAGCAGGGTAGACCAAGAAAGAAGAGAGAAGAAAAGGTAAGTGAAGGGAGGAAAACGGGGAGAGGGGTCAGAGGGGTTAAAAAATGAGGGGTGGCAAAGAGGGGTAAAAAACGAGGGGGGGCACAGAGGGGTTAAAAAACGAGGGGGGGCACAGAGGGGTTAAAAACGGGGCAGCATGGTACAGTGGGGTTAAAAAACAGGGGTCAGCATGGCACAGTGGGGTTAAAAAACAGGGGTCAGCATGGCACAGTGGGGTTAAAAAACGGTGGGCAGCATGGCACAGTGGGGTTAAAAAGGGGGGGAGGCATGGAACAGTGGGGTTAAAAAACAGGGCAGCATGGCACAGTGGGGTTAAAAAACAGGGGTCAGCATGGCACAGTGGGGTTAAAAAACGGTGGGCAGCATGGCACAGTGGGGTTAAAAAGGGGGGGAGGCATGGCACAGGGGGTTAAAAAGGGAGGGAGGCATGGCACAGTGGGGTTAAAAAATGGGGCAGCATGGCACAGTGGGGTTAAAAACTGGGGGCGGCATGACACAATGGGGTTAAAAAACTGGGGGCAGCATGTCATAGTGGGGTTAAAAAGGGGGGAGGCATGGCACAGTGGGATTGAAAAAGGAGGGGGAGCAGCATAGTATAGTGTGATGGAGGGGAGCCAGGTGAAGGGGGCAAAAGCAGCATGGAGGGCAGCGTAGTGTGATCATAAGGCATGGCGATGATGATGGGGCACATTATTGTAATATTGGAGCTGGAAGAAGGCCTAATTATTAATCGTGGATGGTATTGATTTAACGCCAGGGTTGTTTGGAATTATCTAAATGTAGCTATTTTTTTCCAAATAGGGCCCCCAGCATTCCAGGATCCAGACAAGCCGCAACTAAAGAAACATGCAGCCACAGGTGGTGAAAGTGAGAAGAACAGGTAGGAGAGAGCAGGACAGTATGTGAAATGTTGTGATTCTAGTAGGGACAATGTCAATTTTTGGTGAGTGTTGTGCCCAATGTAAGGTGCAGGCCAAGACTGAACTCTTTGTGTACACACTGCATTTTTTCTATACTACACTGTGGTGCTAGATGTTCTGAAAGTCAGGAGTGCTTGGACATATGTGACGCTCGGGCAAATTGAGAGCCTAGTGATTTTGATGTGTTAGCCACGCCCCAATGGCGCATTTGCCACGCCCCAAAATGCATGACCACACCTCCGACGGCGGTGCAATTTTTTTTAGCATACTCAACTATAAGGGGGGCCAAATGAATTTGTTGTACCGGGGCCCTGAATTCCTCTTGGCAGCCCTGGGCGTCAATGAGAAAGACAAGGAGGGGAGAAAATAAGAGACATGGAGGGTGCGAAAATGAGAGAGACATAAGGTGGCAATGTGAGAAATATGGAGAGTGGCAATGAAAGAGATACAAGGGGGCAGTGTCAATTATATGAAGGGGCAATTGGAGAGAGATTAGGGGGACAATTGGAGAGATATGAAGGCTCCCCATGTCTTAAGTACTCTGGTTGCTACTAAATCTTATTTATATGTTTTGTAAGAGCTGACACTCCATTAGTATGCTTAGGTTCCCTGACCTCACAATCCTACTCAAACAATGGGTTGACTAGAAAGTTTTGTGTTTGGACTATCAATATCAGTCCTCATGTCCAAATGCATTCAGTAACTTTGCAGCTCAGCATGAGTCTGGTCTGTCTCCCACTTAGACCTCCGATTAACATTTCTCTCGACAGCTCTCTCTGAATCTCTGCTCTCAGTCCTTAGTATTAGAGATGCTCACAGACCCCCGTTAACTGGTTTTGGTTTTGGATCTGGATTAGCTTTGTGTTTTGGTTTTGGAAAAACCGCTCTCGTGTGTTTTGGTTTTGGATCTGTATTTTTTAGAAATAATAGCTAAAATATGCTAAAATCACAGCATTTTGCTCTTTTTTTTATTTCCTACATTATTATTAACCTCAATAACACTAATTTCAAGTCATTTGCAGTCAATATTGACCACCTCACAGGTCACAATATTATTTTCATACACTTTCAAACAAAGACTGCAGCAGTTTTTGCCAGTGATAAGAAAAAGGACATTGTCTTGCCTGGGCATAAGACCAAAAAATCCACCTCTTATGTGTGGAATTATTTTTACCCAAATCCTGACAACAGTTGGCTAGCCATTTGTAAAGCCACTATCAGTAGAGGTAGGGACCTTAACCATCTAGGATCCTCATCCATGTTACGCCATTTGAAGCGTGTTCATGGAAAGTTCTTGGGGAAATCAGAAACTTATGCTAAAAAATAACAACAAGCAGTCCAGCATCAGCTACCTCCCTTCTCTCATCTAGATCCCAGCACCTGCAATCTTCACCCCCAACACCTTCATCATCAATATCCTCACAAGTGATCGGAGTTAGTCCTGCATCCAAGTTGCTAATGCGAGATGACTCCTCCCCTATCCATTACTCCTCAGAAGAATCCTTGTGCGTTAGGCCCACTGCTGCTGCTCATGCTGCTGGGGCTGGATCTTCAACCCAGAAGCAGACCAAGAAGAAGACTACTAGCAGTTTACAACAATTGACTGTTAAACAATCCTTAGCAAGATTGAATGCTGTCACCCAGTTGCAAAGCGGATAACATACACCATGGTGACTATGCTAGTATTAGATCTTCATCCAATATCCACTATTAATGCAGCTGCTGTTAGACAATTACTTTAGGTCTTGTGTCACCGTTACCAAATTCCATCACAACACCATTTTACTAGAAAAGCTATTCCTCACCTCTACCAGAAGGTTGGTAAAAATGTAATTATTGGCGACAAAATGCCATTCTACTTACTGTACACTTAACCACAGATATGTGGACACGCTGAACTAGGCAAACTAATGATTGTATGACTGTGACAGGCCACTGGGTTGGTGATTCACCTTCACCAGCAGGAACAGCAGCAGCATGTACCCAATTACGTCACATTTTTCGGAGGCAGGCTAAGCTGTGTATCATCTGCTTCACTAAGAGGCATATTATTATTATTATTATTATTATTATTATTATGTAAATTTGTAAGGCACCACAGCAGGCCCGGCGCTCCCATTAGGAAACCTTAGGCAGTTGCCTAGGGCGCCGGGACCTGCAGGGTGCCGCTGACTAGATTTTCTAATCTAGTCAGCGGTTCAGCGGCTCGGGAACGTAGTGACCCCGCCGCCGCTGTTTTTCAATGTCTGCGGCGCATCTCACACATGATCACAGACTGACGTCAGTGATCATGTGATAGTCTGTCCGGCGGTGCCTCTGAAGTTGTTCCCGACGTCCCCCTCCCCTCCCCTCTCAGCATGCAGCTAGAGGAAGAAAAGGTAAGAAAAAAATCTATTTTTTTTTAATTTAGTGTGTTCGGGGGGGGCGGGCACGGGGGGCGCGGCGGCGGCGAAATTTTGCCTAGGGCTTCACAAACCCTAGCACCGGCCCTGCACCACAGTGCTCCACAGTGCCGTACAGTAGGGAAGACAAGGCCATACATAAAACAAGACATATGTAAAACAAGCACAGACAATGCAGACAAAATGAATGGAGACATGTAAACAAAGGGTATGGAGGACCCGGCTCATTAGAGAGCTTACATTCTAAAGGGAAGAGGGCACAGCTGAAACAAGAGGAGCGAGTGTGGCTCAGAGTGAAGATTGGGATAGTTGTGAGGGTGCATTAGTGTGAATAGTGTTATTGAGGATAAGGTCACCTCTAAAAAAGAGATGGGTTTCTAAAGATTTGAAGGCTGTGGGAAAGTCTGATTGAGCGTGGTAGGGAATTCCATAGGTGGGGAGCAGCACGGCAGAAGTCTTGAAGGCGGGAGTGAGAGGGGGTTATCAGAGACGAGACAAGGCGCAGGTCAGAGGTAATACCGCTGAAAACCTGTTTGAAAAATTAAGGAATGTCATTGCAACATGGCTTATCCTGCTTGGACTCTCCTGAGGATATGTGATTTCTGCTAATGCCACCAATATTGTTAGAGCATTACAGTGGGGGGAATTCCATCACATTTCCTGTTTTGCTCATACAATTTGGTGGTACAGAACTTTTTTAAAAATGGCAATGACATGCAGGAGATGCTGTCTGTCAAGAAATAATTAGGGTCTGTCACGGGTACTAGGAGTTTTACCCAGAATTCACCAGGTGTAGCTACACTTACCAGAAGTGTGGACCTCTGGGTAGTGTGGTGAATCAGTGGAACCATACAGTAGAATAGAGGAAAGGAATGTCAATAGTATAAATGCTGAGTCTTGGCACCGTGGAACTGTGATGGTACAGCAGTTTAGTAAACAGGAGAAAACGAGGAAAGAGTCCAAGTGCCTTAGCACGCAGGTAGCATATAGCAGGCCAGTACTTGATAACTGGATAACGTTAGGCAAAGACCAATCACCAATATAGTAGAAGAGTCAGTGGCTTGCAGCTACAATACAGAGGCACTTGTAGACTTAGTCCAGCTAATAGGTACCATACAGAGTAGTAGCTATATCACAAGGAAACATGAATGGTCTACAGCTGGTAAGTTTCACCACGGATATGTAGAGAAGACTTGTCCAGCACTGGTGTGTAACAGAATAGCGTGAGTGGTCTGCAATTGGCAAGTTTTACCACTGATGTGAAGGGGAGACTTGTCCAGGCGCAGGCATGGAACGGAGTAACGTGAGTGGTCTGCAATAGGCAAGTTTTACCACTGATGTGTAGAGAAGACTTGTCCAGGTGCAGGCGTGGAACGGAGTAACGTGAGTGGTCTGCAATAGGCAAGTTGTACCACTGATGTGAAGGGAAGACTTGTCCAGGTGCAGGCGTGGAACGGTGTAACGTGAGTAGTCTGCAATAGGGAAGTTGTACCACTGATGTGAAGGGAAGACTTGTCTAGGTGCAGGCGTGGAACGGAGTAACGTGAGTGGTCTGCAATAGGCAAGTTGTACCACTGATGTGAAGGGAAGACTTGTCCAGGTGCAGGCATGTAACGGAGCAACGTGAGTGGTCTGCAATAGGCAAGTTGTACCACTGATGTATAGGGGAGACTTGTCCAGGAGCAGGCAGGTAACGGAGGTAGCGAGAGTAGTTTACAGCGGGTAAGTTCTACTACCGATGTGGAGAGAAGACTTGTCCAGAAGCAGGCAGGTAACGGAGGTAGCAAGAGTAGTCTGCAGCGGGTAAGTTCTACTACCGATGTGGAGAGAAGACTTGTCCAGAAGCAGGCAGGTAACGGAGGTAGCGAGAGTAGTCTGCAGTGGGTAAGTTCTACTACCGATGTGGAGAGAAGACTTGTCCAGAAGCAGGCAGGTAACGGAGGTAGCGAGAGTAGTCTGCAGTGGGTAAGTTCTACTACCGATGTGGAGAGAAGACTTGTCCAGAAGCAGGCAGGTAATGGAGGTAGCGAGAGTAGTCTGCAGCGGGTAAGTTCTACTACTGATGTGGAGAGGAGACTTGTCCAGAGCAGACGGATAACACGAGCTGAAACAGGAAACACCTCAGAGTCTCAAGGAATGAGAACCAAGAACAGGCAAAGGTAATAGGGCAACAGGTGCCTTAAGTACTGAGAAGTGATTAATTACCCAATGAGACTAGAGGCGAGGTATTAACAGTTCAGGGTTTTTGCACATGCGCAATCTTAGTCAAGATGGCGGACTGTCGCGGCTCAGGAGAGGCGCCGGCAGGAGCGAGAGAGACCCATGTCCCAACCTAGAGGCACTACCAGTCCGGTGAGTGACAGTACCCCCCCTTTTAAAGGTGGGCACAGAACACTTAGAACCAGGTTTGCCCGGATATTTGGAATAAAACTTTTTCAGAAGAGCTGGAGCATTAAGATCATCTGCACATCCGCGCTCCTCTGGACCAAAACCTTTCCAATGCACTAGGAAGCGAAGGACTCCCCTAGAGATTTTAGCATCAAGTATATGAGTAATCTCAAGCTCCTCCTCTTGTTGAGCTTGAACTGGGCGAGATACTGAAGAAGGAACAGAAAATCGGTTGATGATGAGAGGTTTGAGTAATGAAACGTGGAAGGAACTGGAGATACGAAGGTTCTTCGGTAAAGACAGCTTAAAACAAACAGGATTTATCACTTGAAGCATTTTATAATGACCAATAAAACGTGGAGCAAACTTCATGGAAGGAACCTTCAGGCGAATATTCTTGGTAGAAAGCCATATACGATCTCCAATTTTAAGTTCTGGAATTGCTTGCCTCTTTTTATCAGCAAAAAATTGATATCTTGAAGATGCCTTTTTCAAAGAGAATTTAACCTGAGCCCAAATGGATTTAAACTTTTGACATAAACCCTCCACAGCAGGAACTTGGGTTGGAGGGAGGGCAGGAAATTCTGGGAGAGATGGATGGTGACCGTATACAACAAAAAATGGTGTTTTAGAAGATGACTCATGATACATATTATTATGGGCGAATTTGGCCCATGGAAGCAAATCTACCCAATTGTCCTGGTTGGCTGAAGAAAAAATTCTTATGAAAGTCTCTAGATCTTGATTGACTCTCTCGGTCTGTCCATTTGATTGAGGATGGTATGACGATGATAGTGACAGTTGGATACCCAAGGTTTTGCAAAGGGCTCGCCAAACTCTGGAGACAAACTGCACTCCTCTGTCCGAAACGATTTCAGATGGGCATCCATGAATTCGAAATATTTCCTTGATGAAATGATCAGCCAATGTAGAGGAAGAAGGTAATCCTATCAAAGGGGCGAAATGAGCCATCTTAGAGAATCTATCTACCACTACCCAAATGGTATTGCATTTCTTGCTGAGAGGAAGATCAGTAACAAAATCCATACTTATATGGGTTTATGGTTTAGAAGGAATGGGTAGTGGTTGAAGTAGACCCGCCGTTGTTCTACGGGAAACTTTAAATTGGGAACAAACATCACAAGCAGCCACAAACTCCTTGACATCTTTCCTAATAGAGGGCCACCAGTAACTTCGAGAGAGAATCTCTAATGTTTTTCGTTCTCCAGAATACCAGCAAAACGAGAAGAATGATACCATGGCAAAATCATTTTACGAAGAAGTGGTGGAACAAAGGTTTTCCCAAATGGTAGAACATTGGTGGAAGAAGCAGCTAAACTGACACATTTAGGATCCAGTATGGGACGATCAAAACAATCTTCAATATCAGAGGAAGAGGCCACCGCCCGAGACAATGCATCTGCTTTTTTATTCTTAGAAGCCGGTTTGAAAGTTATAATTAAGTCAAAGCGAGAGAAAAAAAGTGACCATCTTGCTTGTCGGGGGTTCATACATTGAGCTGACTGTAGATAGAGAAGATTTTTATGATCAGTAAAAATAGTCACGGGGTGACGAGCACCCTCTAGTAGGTATCTCTACTCCTTCAAAGCCACCTTTATGGCTTATAGCTCCTTATCTCCGATAGTATAATTCTTCTCAGCAGGTAATAAACTTCGTGAGTAGAAAGCACAAGGATGGAATTTCTTTTGTTCAGATTTCTGAGATAGAATGGCTCATAGTCCAACATTAAGGAAAAAAGGAAGGGTAACATCAGGTTGTCGAAGAATAGGAGCAGTTGAAAACGCCCTCTTGAGGAACTGAAATGCTTGAAGAGCCTCAGGAGATCATTGCTTGGTATTAGCACCCTTACGTGTAAGCGCCACAATAGAAGAGACAATGGAGGAGAAACCTTGAATAAAACATCAATAATAGTTAGCAAATCCTAAAAAGCGTTGAATAGCTCTGAGAGTAGTTGGCTGGGGCCAATGTAACACTGCATTCACTTTCTCCGGATCCATGTCCAGACCTACTCCAGACACAATATATCCCAGGAAGGGAATCTGAGATAATTCAAAGGAACATTTCTCCAGTTTACAGAATAACGAATTTTCCCGGAGTCTAGAAAGGACCTCTGCCACATGTAATCGATGGGATGAAAGATCTTGAGAAAATATCAATATGTCGTCTAGATAGACAACGACACAAACATACAACAAGTCATGGAAAATCTCATTCACAAACCCCTGGAAGACAGCTGGGGCGTTACACTACCCAAAGGGCATGACAATTTATTTATAATGTCCATCCCTGGTGTTAAAAGCTGTCTTCCATTCGTCTCCGGCCTTGATCCGAATTAAATTATAAGCACCACGAAGATCCAGTTTAGTGAATATCCGAGCTCCCTTAATGCGATCAAAAAGTTCAGTAATTAACAGAATGGGGTAACGATTTTTGATGGTTATAACATTAAGACCTCGATAATCTATACATGGTCTCAAAGACCCATCCTTCTTCTTAACAAAAGAGAAACCTGCTCCAGCGGGAGAAATGGATGGTTGAATAAACCCACAATGGAGATTTTCCTTGACATAGTCAGACATCGCCTGGGTCTCTGGTAACACAAGGGGGTAAACACGACCACTAGGAGGATTTTTGCCAGGTTGTAAATCTATTGGACAATCCCAAGCCCGATGGGGCAGAAGACGTTCTGACTGGGCTTTATCAAATACATCAGCAAAGGAGTTGTACTGTGGAGGAAGACCAGGTGGACAAGGTGTTATAGATGATTTATTTATTTTCACCGAAACCACTTGAGTCAAACATCTGTGATGACAATCCGAACCCCAGGAAATAACTTGCGGAACATTCCAGTCAATCTGTGGAGAATGGAGTTGAAGCCACGGAAAGCCAAGTACAATAGGACTAGTAGTAACCGGAAGAACTAAAAACGAAATTTGCTCTTGATGTAAAGCCCCGATTTGAAGGTTTACAGGAATGGTACGTTGAGTAATAGTTCCATTGATAATTGGTGAACCATCTATGGCCGTAACAGCAATAGCTGTTTTTAAAGGAGTCACAGGTAAAGACCACTGACACACTAAGGAACTTGAAATAAAACTCACAGCAGCTCCAGAGTCAAGAAGTGCTTGCGATGTAAAAGACTTAGTAGAAGTGGAAACAGTAACAGCAAATGAGCAAACTTTAGAATTTAAAAGGTGTGGAGAGGATTCCAGGGACCCCAACCTTACCTCTCCAGAACAGGTTAGGGCTTCGCGTTTCCCGACTTTCTAGGGCATGAGTTCAGCAAGTGATTAGGATCAGCACAATAAATACAGAGCTTATTCTTCAGCCGTCATTCCCTCTCTTCTGAAGTCTGTTAGGGACCCCTCCAGCCGGCACAACACAACCCGGAATCTACTCTGCCAATCAGGTGTTCACTGGAGCCCCTGATGGTGGGGACAGACTGGGCCGCAGACTGACAGAGGGTCGTGAAGTGTGTACCGGCTGGGGAGAACCCAGGCAAGCGGAGTGAGTTCCACGCAGAGGTCAAGGGCTGGCAGCAGACAACAGTATCGTAAGCAAGCTGAGGTCAAGGGTCACAGGCGGATAGCAGAAACGGTAAACAGGCCAGAGATCAGGGTCACAGGAAACACAAGCAAAGTCCAATTCAAAGCCAAGGGTCATACATGGGAAATCATTAGCGGTATCAAAATACAGGAACAGGAACAAGCAGGTCAGCAGACTGGAGCACAGAAGCTATAACCGGCAATGAGGCAGCAGACCTAATTGCCTTAAATATCCAGATGGACCAATCAGAGCCTGGCCCCAGATAGAACACACTTGCAGGCTAATTGCCTGCTACACTATGCGCCAATCAGGGCTTAGCCCTGGCATCCACACTTGCAGGCTAATGCCTGCTAATTCAGCCACAGGCTGAATCTGATTGTTTGCCCCATATGCGCGTGCGCACCCGGCTGCCTGGCCACCGCGCTGCAGATTCGTCGACCGTTGCCTTGGCAACGGTCGGCAGTTGGGCGGAAGTGGCGTCCCGGTCGTCATGTTGACGGCCGGGAGGCATCGGAAGCGAGCCGCGGTGGCTGTGAGTAACGCCGTGGCTCTTGACAAAGTCAATCTAGAACGTCCTACCTCCATGATTTCCACTGAAGGTGAGGGATGACGAAATCGAGAAGGCAGGCGACCCGATACTTTAGGTGAAGACTCCTTTTCGGAATTTCCTTCTCGTAATCTCATGTCCACTCTGTTGCACAAAGATATCAAAGCATCCAAAGAAGATGCTAACTCTTGGGAAGCCAGCACGTCTTTAATCTTGTCAGCAAGACCTTGCCAGAAGGCAGCTATCAATGCCTCACTATTCCATTGGAGTTCAGAGGCAAGTGTACGAAATTGAATTACGTACTGTGCTACTGAACGGGATCCTTGGCGTAATCGAAGAATACTAGAGGCAGCAGAAATAACACGACCAGGTTCATCAAAAATTCTTCGGAAAGTTGAAATGAACATGGCACTATCCTCCAGCAGGGAGTCATTTATTTCCCACAAAGGGGAGGCCCATGCCAGAGCCTGTCCAGAAAACAGAGAGATTAAATAGGCCACTTTAGAGCGATGAGTAGGGAAATTTTGAGGTTGGAGCTCAAAATGAATAGAGCACTGATTGAGAAAGCCCCTACAAGCTTTTGGATCTCCATCAAATTTTGAGGGAATAGGCAGGTGTAGAGTAGAAGCAACAGACACCTGGGATGGCACTGGGAGAGAAGAAGACTTCTGGGGATTATTAGTAGAAGATTCATTTTGCACAGGATCTCCCCGAGAGACTAGAGACTGCAAACATTGAAATAATTGTTGCTGACGAGCATCTTGTTGTTCAACCCGAGTAACCAGGTACTGCAGCATATCCTTAGCTGTTGGTTCCGATCCTGGGTCTGTCTTGGCCTGTTCTTACTGTCACGGGCACTAGGAGTTTTACCCAGAATTCACCAGGTGTAGCTACACTTACCAGAAGTGTGGACCTCTGGGTAGTGTGGTGAATCAGTGGAACCATACAGTAGAATAGAGGAAAGGAATGTCAATAGTATAAATGCTGAGTCTTGGCACCGTGGAACTGTGATGGTACAGCAGTTTAGTAAACAGGATAAAATGAGGAAAGAGTCCAAGTGCCTTAGCACGCAGGTAGCATATAGCAGGCCAGTACTTGATAACTGGATAACGTTAGGCAAAGACCAATCAACAATATAGTAGAAGAGTCAGTGACTTGCAGCCACAATACAGAGGCACTTGTAGACTTAGTCCAGCTAATAGGTACCATACAGAGTAGTAGCTATATCACAAGGAAACGTGAATGGTCTACAGCTGGTAAGTTTCACCACGGATGTGTAGAGAAGACTTAGTCCAGCACAGGTGTGTAACAGAATAGCGTGAGTGGTCTGCAATTGGCAAGTTGTAACACTGATGTGAAGGGAAGACTTGTCCAGGCGCAGGCGTGGAACGGAGTAACGTGAGTGGTCTGCAATAGGCAAGTTGTACCACTGATGTGAAGGGAAGACTTGTCTAGGTGCAGGCGTGGAACGGAGTAGCGTGAGTGGTCTACAATAGGCAAGTTGTACCACTGATGTGAAGGGAAGACTTGTCCAGGTGCAGGCGTGGAACGGAGTAACGTGAGTGGTCTGCAATAGGCAAGTTGTACCACTGATGTATAGGGGAGACTTGTTCAGGAGCAGGCAGGTAATGGAGGTAGCGAGAGTAGTCTGCAGCGGGTAAGTTCTACTACCGATGTGGAGAGAAGACTTGTCCAGAAGCAGGCAGGTAACGGAGGTAGCGTGAGTAGTCTGCAGCGGGTAAGTTCTACTACTGATGTGGAGAGGAGACTTGTCCAGAAGCAGGCAGGTAACGGAGGTAGCGAGAGTAGTCTGCAGCGGGTAAGTTCTACTACCGATGTAGAGAGAAGACTTGTCCAGAAGCAGGCAGGTAACGGAGGTAGCAAGAGTAGTCTGCAGCGGGTAAGTTCTACTACCAGTGGAGAGGAGACTTGTCCAGAGCAAACGGATAACACGAGCAGAAACAGGAAACACCTCAGAGTCTCAAGGAATGAGAACCAAGAACAGGCAAAGGTAATAGGGCAACAGGTGCCTTAAGTACTGAGAGGTGAATAATTACCCAATGAGACTAGAAGCGAGGTATTAACAGTTCAGGGTTTCTGCACATGCGCAATCTTAGTCAAGATGGCGGACGGCCGTGGCTCAGGAGAGGCGCCGCCAGGAGAGAGAGAGACCCATGTCCCAACCTAGAGGCACTAACAGTCCGGTGAGTGACAGGGTCATTTTCGGCATTCTGCAACAGCATGTAGGATATTGAAGCTGCTGCAAGTGGAATCGAATTTGAGGGGGAATGTATTTTAGTCCAGCGCGGTGGAGAATACTTTCCGTGTTGTGTGAGGTGTTGAAACCACTCTAAGTAGTCACTTGTGAAGAGAATGCAGACATTGTTAGCTTAAGTCAAGTGATTCCCCTAACTAGACTTTTGGAAAAGCAGCTAGAGAAATTGAAGGAGGAGATGAAACAAAGCAAATCCGCGAACTATATTGTAATTGTAGATTAAGTACTTAACTTTTAATTTGCTTCGCCAGGATCCAAGAGTTATCAACATCTTGAAATCGGATTACTACATTTTGCCAAATGTGCTTGATCCTAGGTTTAAGAGCTATGGGCCTGATTCATGAAGGTACGCAAACACATACGTATCTGCGTTGCATACTTTGAGTGACACAGACACTTAAGCAAGTGAAATAAGTACCTCAAACAAGAAAAACACACCCTCCTGTGGTCTTCTACACTTAAAGGATGGAAATAAGCAGCACAAACGCAAACAAACACACCCACCTGCGGATCTTTAAACATGGTACAAGCACAAGCGAGGGGTCTCAAGCGATTGACGGGAAGCTAAGCAATGTATACGTCACACCCAATGTGGGAGGGCCGAATAGTTTGTTTACACATAACACAACACAATGCCTGTGGCTTATTTTCCCAGGGTAGCTCTGTATTGATTAATCAGTGGCAAATAACAAGTATGTGGTACACTGTGAATGATGTTTTTCGTTTGCTATTAATTAGTGTAATACACACTTTTAACTAAAACACACATTGCTGGAGGCCTTTCTGTGTTTTGGATTTCAAATCGCTGTATAGTACGCAAAATGCATGGATATGGCTACATTAAAAGCACATACATAATGAGTCGATAAAAATGTATGTTGTACTATTAATACATCTGGGTTTTCAGGAAAATGCATAGCACACTCTTCCATAAAGGATACACACATACACACACACACACACACACACACACACACACACACGAGTGTATACAACCTCACACAGATAAAAGGTTTCTGTCTGGATTAGAACTCATAAATGACTTTATGGAAAGTGGGACTGCTACCCACTATCCCAACCTGAGATTTGAAAAAACACAAAGAACACCAACAATACAGCATGCGTGCTACACAGGCAACTAACACTTAATAGTACTCTTCATTATCCACACAAATTACTGACAAAATAGCAATCTCCCTGGTAGCTCTTCGAAAAGCCTCAGGGCCCACAGTTCACATGCACATTATTATGTGCATGTTGACATTTATTACTACGAATGGACTAAGAGGGGGCGAATTTGGAGGGGACAGCCTACTTGGAGTTAAATGCAACATTGCCTGCTATCCTGCTTTCATCTGTATCCACAGCGTACACGTTATGTGATGAACTCAGCTTTATCCAAACTGAATGCTCACCACACTCCAGTACCATGGAGCTTTGCATCGCTTGCACATCTGCCTTACACCACTGAGGTCATGAGTTCAATTCACAAACACGGACTCATCTGTGTACAGTTTCGATGTTCTTGTCAATGTGTGACTGGCTTTGCTTTGACACTTGAAGCTAACCTTGGTCTATCACTACAATGACACATGATTTGGGGAACTAGTTAATGAGCTATGGCATTTGACATATACCTTTTGGAATGATTCTTGCCCCCAGGGCACATTATTTATGTGTCTGCTATTACTACGGATGGCCTACCTCTTAGAGGGGTGGATTGGTGGTGGAGAGCACATGTTCCTTTGGCTGAAATGTAAATAGCAAATGGAACCCTTTTTTTCTTCAGCTACTGCTTGTGCTTGGTTGTGATTTCACCATCTTCTGGTCTTGCAAAATATTATAGCCAGCACCGGTTCCTCATGGTGGCTTATTATTTAGCACCTCTGACTCCCAGTGCTGGTGTCATGAGTTGGGTTCCTTACCATTGCTTTATGTGTATGGAGTTACTGTTATTCACATGTTAGTGTGGATTTCATTACAAAATACACAAAATACAATTTGTGTATCTTCATTTGCTGATAGCCACAATTAGTAGGGCTATATAAATGTTGCCACGATGATGGATGTGTGTCCAAAATCTGTAGATTAAATATTAGTCTTTTGGAAATCCATATCCATTCTTTATTGACCTTAGACCCACATGTTGTGCATTTTTAATATATTAATAAAGACACACACACCAATGATTTAGTTTGTCAACTTTTGATTATTGTAAGAAAATGCAAGAAAAAAAAACTATTTACAGTTCGCCTAAACACTATTTACAAATGCCCATGCCCTTATTTTTTTTGTCTATTTCTTGGGAATATATTTGGATTTTTTTTTAATGTTTTTAAATTTTTCCAACATATTTGGAAATCGCAACCTGCAGTTCTGTGGCCGATGGTGGGATGGGGGGAAAGGTCCAAACTTTCTCCATGTGTGCTGTAAAACAAATAAAGAAACAAATAATTCCATGGCACACTAATTTTCAAAGCAGATAAGACTTACTACAGATGTGTACTGTTACATTACTTTCAAATGTTAGGCCTCTAGATACAAATGCATTGGGCCGCACAATAGACGTTGATAAGGCTTTGGTGTAGCATTTTGATAGATGTACTACATTCTGGTGTGCCCCGGGGAGAGGGACGTGGACAGGGTGGTCTTAACAGCATTATAGGCCCCAGGGCAAAGCACTACAGTGGGGCACTACCTACACAACCACTCACAGGAATTAAAAACAATTTGGTTTAAAATAGAATAATATACTGACAAGTTGACAAGGCTATTGGGCCCATCTGTTTGTGTCGCCCTTGCCCTGCGTGCCCATGTGTTAAGATGGCTCTGGCTGTGTTTTTCTTGTTTAAAGAAATTCAAGTTTGTAGGGCTATTATGATTTTAACCTGTGACATTTATGTCACCATTTATTCAACATGTGTGACAGCAGGGATTATTTACAAGTATAATGGACATCTCAATGTTATCCAATTATGTCCAGCAGTTATTGCAAATACTTACTATCTCCCAAGGCCTCTGCCTCTTGGCTGCCCGCCGCTACTTCCTCCGGCCTCTCCTCCTCCTGGTCAGCCTCCTCCTCATGCTCCTCCCTGGCCTCTGGTATTTCCTCCTCCTCCTGCCTGGCCTCAGGCACATTGGCAGCCTCCTCCTGCCTGGCCTCAGGCACATTGGCAGCCTCCTCCTCCTCCTCCTGCCTGGCATCAGGCACATTGGCAGCCTCCTCCTGCCTGGCCTCAGGCACATTGGCAGCCTCCTCCTCATCCTCCTGCCTGGCCTCAGGCACCTCCTCCTCCTCTTCATTCTCCTCCTTGACCATTGCCTGCCGGCGTTGCCGCCTTTCCCAACGTGCCCGGACTGTTGGAAACAAGGGTAAAAATTACTGGATATTCTTCTAAGATTCACCAGCTTAATATGCGATAGTATTACGATAATCATGTGATCAGACATTTTTACAAAACTTCTCGTTGTCAGCAGAGACAATTATTAACTACTAAAAAGAAAGGAGATAAACATGATAGGCACTAAGCATTTCACATGGACCTGTCACAAAAGTTTGTTTTTAGGGTCAGGATGTGGACTATCTCAGTGGCCTAGTGGTTAGCACTTTGCTCTCTTAGCACTGGGGTCATGAGTTTGAGTCTGGCCCAAATCCTTATCTGTGCGGAGTTTTCATGTTTGCTCCATAGTTGTATGTGTTGACTCCAAAACATACTACTGGGCGGGTAATTAGGATATTTTAACAATTGCCAGTAGTCTGTGTGGAACTGTTAGGGAATTTAAGTCTTCAAGCTCCCATGGGGCTGGTAATGATGTGAATTACTTCTCTCTGTACAGCGCTACTGAATTAGTGGAGGGATCTCAAATACTTTGGATGATGAGTATACTTTTGAAATCATCCTTTGTTGGGACTCCCTCACATTGTAAATAGCCAGTTAATTCATGAATGATTAGCTATATATAGTACGGTAGGTAATATATTTGCACCTTATGGGACCTTCAAAAAATTTGAAAAAGAGATAAGGTGTTTGGGTTTTAAAACATGCCATTTAAATGTTTGGACAATAATAACAAAACATCTGCCACTCCAATCTGTTTTGAAGGTTAGGTCAGCAAGTTACAGCACTGGGGTCAAGAGAGTTAGAAAGGCTGATTAAAAAAACCTCCCTTAATGTTCTGAAGTTTCTCCCCAAAATATTTATGAAATAAAATGGTCAGCAGACAAATGTAGGAGACAGGAGCCAAAGCAGGTTGGGTGCATTGGAAGGGGAATGACCTTTATAGCGTGCTGGAACATTGATATGTACTGGTAGGCCATGTCAGGCGATTAGGGTGAACATATTTGCAAGCATATAGCAAAGATATATGTGTACACGTGTTTTTGGCGATTAATAGAAAACTTACTTACAATTATCTCCTAGCGTAGCTCCTGGAGCAGCTGGGGCTGACCCCGGCGGAGATTGCTCCAGCGCCGTTGGAGCTGGGCGATGCTGCGAGACTGATGATATCGCAGGCGGAGGTGTCTGCGGACCCTTTGATAGGCCCGCAGTTTCACCTCATTGCTAATATAGCGCCCAGAGGGCACGTTATCCATGCCCTCTGTCAGCACTCTTAGCTCACGCCTGCTGAAAATAGCGGCCCTCATTTTCTATTTTCATAAAATGAACTAACAAGAATATTACAAAATGAAGGACCCAACACTGTGATTGGTTCTCTGAGCACGTATGGGCGCGCTCACATCTCACGCGGATCTTTCTGACACCTGTGTGTGTAATGGTTGCTTCTCCCTCCAACAACATGGCGGCCGTCGCAGGTGAATCGAGTACTCTGTGCTCTGCAATTACTAAGAGAGTGTACACCTGGTTTATTAATAAACTCATGCTTTTAAACCCACATGGACTTGGCTTTCATTCTTGTTCATTTGCTTTGGCAGAGCAGGGCAACCAGTTTGTATGTTAATTTTTTGTGGGGCATTTTTCAATTTCAACAACCAGTAAGTAAAAAATGTTCTGATATATATGTTTTTATATATATATATATATATATATATATATATATATATATATATATATATATACACATATACAACAAATGTGTGACTCGCATAATGAAGGCAGCTTTTTAAAATAAAATATGTGTGACTTTGTTAGAAAGATAAAGTTTAAACCAAACCCCTTGGCCTCCAAATGTACATGGAAAGTATACAATTTAATGCTACACTCTGCTAATGACCTTCTCCCTAACAAACACACTAGTAAGTTGAATATAGCATTGATGGTCACATTACTCCAAATCTATCTAGGCACTTATTTTGATTAATCCAACAAATTTTAAATTTTTATTCAACACTATTAATCCTGGTGGTGGCTGTATTTGTCAATCACCTTACATTTCCAATCACATTCTTTGGTTTCCCCTCAGGATTTAGATTGGTAGAAAAGTGACTTTACTGTGTTGACAACGTGATAAATAATGTACTAAAATAGCAAGTGGAGAGTGGTAGTATTAGCAGAATGTTGAAGTAGTTATTGTAGGCCAATGATGTAAAAATACAGTGGTCTAAGTGACTGTTGGTTATATATTGAAACAACAATGTTTATTAGATTAAGGGACATGTGCTTGATACATAGGTTGGAGTTAGCTAAATGTTATCTTTAAGGGGGTGTATGGCCTTACAATGTTTAATTGCACCTGACTGTTTGCATTGCCAATAAATAGACTCCTTTTCTTTTCAAGAGCAATATGTCTGATGCAAGCCCCAGTTCAGAGCAGGCCCCAGGGCTGCCAATCCGCCGCAAGCACAATTTCACAACGGAGGAGCTGGAAGTACATGTGGAGCAAGTGATCCTGAATTTTGTTTGTCAGATGAGTGCCATCTTACAGGACATGAGCGCACAAGAAAATGGGCCGAAATTACCGCAAGCATAAATGAAATCTCACCCTACGTGCGTTGAACACAGGAAGTGCAGATCGTTGTCATTTGCACAGATGGGCAAACTATAAAGGGCGCCTGAAAGCCAAACTAGTGCGGGCGCACAAACATGCCCAAGGGACTGGTGGGGGTCCTGCCCTGGATATTTAGTTAACACCCCTAGAGGAGCGTGCAAGGGCAGCAATTGCTCTTGTTGAGATCGTTGGGGTTGGCGACATAGACACTGGCTATAGCCCACCCCGAACAGGAGAGCACGCTCCACTCGTTACATGATGAGTTTCATTGTTTAATGTCTGTTAATGTATGCCTGTATGGCTTTTTGTCCCATTCTGACCATTGTGTTTGTTTGCTTGCTTCTGAACACTGGCATTTATACACTTTTATAGTGCCCATGTCATTAGGTTTAAGCTCCCCTACAGTAGTTGCTTTAATTAAAGCAAGGGCATGGTAATTGACAGAAACGGCCAACCTATTCAAATTTGTATTTAGGTATGTTTAGATTGATTGATCCTACAGAGACAGTTACCCATTTAGCAAAAGCCTCAACTATGAAACTATCACCCATGAAGCCTCACATAACCATTAATACATTATCTACAATATCAACCAGACATTAAACAGTCAAAGGACTAATGTGTGCTAGGGCAGACACTCTTGGATAAGATGAAGTTCGTAAAGAAAATTTTCCATGGGCCCTTAATCTTAAAGCCACTAACATTAAAATGTTTATAAAATAAGTATCCTTGGCCAAACCATGCCAAAATGCAAGAGGTGCAAATGAGTAATTAGATTCGCACATAAATTTCATAATGACTGTTTTTTCATGTAGCACACAAATATCAACTTTAAATTTCAGTGTACAAATAAAGTATCAAGTATTTGTGTGCCTCATGAAATACGAGTCAGTATGTAAGTTAGATAAGAAAAATGTGATGTATAACACTTTCATAGTACTGATTATTTATTTGCATTAGCTATCATGTTTAAACAGGCATAGTTGTTATTATGCCACAAAGTATCCCTAAAGACTCTTTACACACACACACACACACACACACACACACACACACACACACACACACACACACACACACACACACACACACACTGACAGATATGATTTGAAGAGAAACCCATCCGGAATGTGCCTTAGTTAGGAGACTTGGCCCTTTCAGAAGCCAATATAAATGCAAATTGTATTGACAAGCAATGACACATTTATACACTACAATCCAATATCAAATTTGTACACAAACTATTTGGAGCATACATTGTAAAGGGCACAAAACGTCTAGTGTCTGCTGGCAAACAATGTGTGTATTCAAACTGATTTAACTAGTGCTATTTTGGAGTATCTGTGTGGGCCATAAATGGAACATAGCATGGCTGGACCACTGATCAATATAGGCGATGTATTACATATCACAATGACAAGTGAATCTTTTAGGATGAACGCACTTAAAGGGCGACAGGGTTTGTAACAAGCTGAATGGTTACCTGGTGTGGTTTAACATGGGGTGGGGACCGACCAATGGTGGATCACGTGAGAGGGACCCTGATAGAATATAGCGGGCTGTACTTCCTGCTTTAACTCACTTGCAGCACGAGATCCAGCAGGAGACCCAGCAGCGAGGAAACCGGATAAGTCCCTTTAGTGGTTTTATTCATTGCCTTTCATAACCTTTGTCTTATCTGTTCCCTATTAATTTCCTTCTATTGTTTTTCTTTCTCTTCCCTGTTGTCTCCCCCTATCCCCCTTTTCTTTTTTTTAGTCATTCTCTTCCTTTACCTCTCCGCTTTCTCTCTCTCCCACCCTCTTTCACCTACCTCCTCTCTCGTTCCCTGCCTTCTCCCCCTTGCCGCCCTGTAATTTCTTTCCTCCTTCATTATGCCCCGTCCTAGGAGAAATGCATCGCGCCCTGCGCGCCTCAGGTCCCCCTCCCCAACTCCTCCTGCCGCCATCTTAACTCTTCTACCCGTTCACTGCCACAGCCTGCCCGCATCCCAGCCGTGACCCAAAGCGGGGATGGTTCTCTGCCCCCCGCTTATTCCCCTCCTGGCCAGTTCCCAGTCTCTCTCTACGGTCGCGCCCCCTCCTCTCTCCCCCCGGCCGGTTCGCGCATGCGCAGAATGCGTGCCCCATCGCGCCCGGCCCGGGACCTTCAGCGCGGCAGTGCCAGATGCATTGTCTGCAGGAACAGCCAGCAATACAGTTGGGGAGCCAGTGGCCAGTCCCAGCTTCAGGTAGCTGGCACCCCCCCTCCCCTGGCAATGGGATCTGTCGGTGGGGCGGGTGGTACTGCCTCAAGTCCCATTCGTGACATGAGTCATTTTCAATTTAGACTGTACCCCATCACCCCTCCTGTTTCAGCCCAAGGTTTTAGGCCACAGGGCCATAAACCTCCAGCACCCCACCAATTGCATTTCCCCCCAGCCCATTTCTACCCCATAGTAGTGGGGGTTCAGCATGGGGGTCACATTATGGCAGAGGCCATCAGGATTTCGGCAGGTCCCAGGGTCATACCTCAGCTCACGGGGAATACCAGCACTATTTGGGGTGGCGGGACACACTTCCGGCCAGGGCCGCAATGGATTTCAGAGATAGGACCGAGGCGCCTGTATGGCCTTCTTTTCAATGCCAACGCCTGTCACCTCCGGCGACTCGCCCATACATGTCACAAAGGGTCTCTCCCTCGGGTAACGTGGCAGGGGGGTCCACCTACGGGGGTCACGGAGTCAGGTCCGATAATATTATAGTCGATTATCACCACTCCAGCGTCGGTAATTTAGGTTCAGGGCCTCTACCCCTAGGGGGCCGGGTCACCTCCGGGGATAGTCATCGGCGACGGGGGCGGGAGGATTTTTCAGCGTTCCCTAGTCCTGCCCATTTAGCGGCTCCTAACCTGTTTAGCGAAGATAGGGACATTAACACGGCGCGGCGGCGCTTGGACTATTTGCCTAGATCTCAGCTGACTGTTCCCCTTTCCGTTTTAGAGCCTACGGTTTCGAATCCGGAGACGAGGGTTGGTCGGAACGATCGTTCGGGTTCCGAGTCTCGTGATCAGAGGACGGCAGGGACCAGGGAGGATGCGGTCCGGGACACGTCGGGAGGACAGGTCGCAGCAACAACACTCGGGGAGACATCTGTCGATGCTGGGAATCCTGCTCCTGTTGGTGAGTCCATTTCCGTTAACACACAAAAATCACACTTGTTGGGCTCACCTGTCCTATCTACCAGCAGTGGGTCCTCTGGCTCGGGTGATAGACCCAGAAAATTAATTAAGTTATTGGAAACGGAATTGTTAGGAAAACGGAGTAAGCACACACCCCAACCAGGAGACACAGAACAAACAGCGGTCCGTAGCGAATTGGGGCAGGTAGAATCCCTTGAAATCACCCATGGCAGATAAGGCCTAGCGTATGGGATAGAATTAGAAGGGGTAAGTACGTGGATATGTACGCGTTAACCGGTGAGGACAAGAAAGCGCTAGCGGCAGCCTGCGAGAGGTCGGGAATGGGGGAGGAGAAATACAGATCCTTCTCTAGATGGGTGAATGCCTTCTCCATTTTCGCCACAATATACCTTGAGACCCGTCCCAACGAGCAAGCGGAGGTGTTGAGATATATGCACCTTATTAGCGGGATGTTCGTAAAGGACGGCCCGGTCATTTGGAGGGCATATGACGAGCTTTTTAGGAAGCGGATGAGCGGGCGAGAGAGGCTTCCTCTGGGGTCGAAAGACATTGACACGTGGTTGGAGTTAATGAGGCCCAGCAATCAGGCCGCAGAGGGTAGCACAGTTAGGCGGTTTCAAGGGCTGGGGAGGGCGCAGAATGCCCTCCCCCCAAAAGGAAGGTGTTATGATTTCAATGCAGGGGCGTGTCAAAGAGGCTCAGCCTGCAGATTCAGACACATTTGCACGTCCTGCAGCGGCCATCACCCAGCCACCGAATGCGCAAAGGCTCGCGGAAGTGGGGGACGGGGAAGAGGGTCTGGCTCAGCACTGCCGAGTCAAGGGGCCATCGCCAATTGATTTGGCCGAGCTGGATAAGTCGCTAGCGTGGTTTGATGATAGGGATACTGCGGCCCTTCTCCATGATGGCTTCCATTTCGGCTTTAAACTCCCAGTTCAGGGTAGCGTTTCCACGGCAGCTCCGGTTAATCTGAAATCGGCGCTCGCTTTCCCGAAAATATTAGACGAAAAAATAGGGAAGGAGGTTGGTCTGGGTCGCATGATTGGCCCGTTCCGACTCCCTCCTATTCCCAATCTGATTTTGTCCCCGGTAGGGGTAGTTCCCAAAAAAGCAGTAGGAAAGTTTAGACTGATCCAGCACCTGTCTTATCCTGCTGGTCAATCAGTGAATGATGCAATTGACGTTAATCTCAGTTCAGTGAGTTATCAGTCATTCGAATCGGCACTAGCGCTGGTTCAGGAATGCGGCAGGGGCTCATTGTTGGCAAAAGTGGATATCGAATCGGCTTTCAGATTGCTACCTCTTCACCCTGAGCTGTATCAATTCATGGGTTTTCGGCTAACGGTGAATACTATATCGATCGCTGTCTTCCCATGGGTTGTTCGATCTCATGCGCACTGTTCGAGAAATTTAGCGGTTTCTTGCATTGGTGCATTCAGGCTGGAACGGGGTGTCGGTGGATTGCGCATTATCTTGACGATTTCTTGGTTATCGGGCCGCCTGATACCACGGGTTGTCAAGATACGCTTTTTTCCATGGAGGCTTTGTTTAGGGTGTTAGGCGTTCCCATTGCAGCGGACAAGACGGAGGGCCCAACTACGTGTCTCTCATTCCTCAGGATCGAGATTGACACGGTAGCAGGGATCTGTAGGCTTCCAGCAGACAAGGTTACAAAGATGTGCGAGGCTATCACAGAAGTGTTAAGGGCAAACGCTAGTTCCCTGAGGCTGATACAGTCCTTGTTAGGGCGGTTCAACTTTGCCTGCCGGGTAATCCCCATGGGGAGGGTTTTCTGTAGAAAGCTCCAAAGAGCCACAGCAGGTAGGAGTAGGCCACATGCAGTCATACAACTATCCAAAGTGGTTAGGAAGGATCTACAGATATGACTCATTTTCCTTAGGGGTTCCAATGGCAAGTGTATTTGTCTGTCACCTCCAGTAACAAACGCTGAAATCAACTTGTTCACAGACGCTGCCGGGGCATCTGGCTTCGGGGCTTATCTTGACGGACACTGGTGTGCGGATAGATGGCCCGATGATTGGCATAGGGAGGGGATCACCAGGAACTTGTTGGTCCTTGAGCTATTCCCAATTGTGGTGGCAATCGAACTGTGGGCACCCGTTTTGCAGGGTAGGCACATAGTTTTTTGGTGCGATAATTTGGGGGTGGTCCAGTCCATCAACAAGCAGAGCGCCACGGCCCAACAGGCAATATTGCTCCTGCGGCACCTAGTTTTGCGCTGTTTGCAGAATGACATTTCGTTCAGGGCTAGACATGTTCCGGGGGTGCAGAATAGCCTAGCAGATGTGTTGTCTCGATTCCACTGGGACAGGTTCCGCAGCCTGGCTCCTAACTCAGACCGTGTTGGTACCCCGTGTCCTCCTTGTGTTTGGCAGATCATCAAGCCGGCATAAGAGGGCTCGCGGAACAGGCGGTAGCTTCCTCCACCCTGAGATCCTATCAGGCGGCATGGAGACGGTGGTCGCTTTTCAGCAGGCAAAAGGAGCAATCCGAGGCAGGTCAGAGAGATGCCATGCTAGCCTTTATGTGGGACAGATACTCTGAAGGGGAGTCAAAGACCTCTATGGCATCTACCCTGGCTGGGATATCATTTATGGCTAAGCTGCAGGGTTACCCGGACGTTACAAAATGTTTCTTAATTAATAAGGCCTTGAAGGGTTGGGGGAGAGTCCGTCCTTCTCATAGCGATGCTCGTTTACCAATTACCCTTAACATCCTGGAAGAGTTGATACGGAAAGTGGGTTCGGTTACCTCAGACGACTACGAGAAGCTTTTATTTAGTTTGGCCTTTTCCATGGCCTTCTTTGGGGCTTTTCGCATTTCAGAGCTGGTAGCCAGGTCCAGGGGGCATCAAGAATCCGGTTTGAGAGCAGAGCATGTCAGTCTGGGCGAAGGGATCTTAGCCTGCAAAATAGTTAGATCTAATACTGATCAAAGCGGCAGGGGCTCGTGCGTTCAGTTAGCCTCTCAGCGGCCAAGTCATATTTGTCTGGTTAGGCTGGCGTCACAGTTTATGAGTAGCAGACCTCAGGCCAATTTGTTTCTGTGTCACAGTGATAGCATTCCTCTTACTAAATACCAATTTGCTGCCATTTTAAAGTGGACCTTGCAGTCCCTTAATTTAAACAGTACCTCATACGGGACACACTCATTTAGGATCGGGGCAGCTACATCCGCCGCCTTGGCGGGATCTTCTAACGAAGCTATAAAAGCTCTGGGCCGATGGAAGTCCACTGCTTACAAGTCTTATGTGAGAATTGACAAGGTTGTTGATTGATTGTTGTAATGTTTAATCATATTTTGGATTTCGCAGTTTTTCTTTTTCACACTTTCTTTCTTGCCTGACCCTTCAAAACATCCCATCCCACTTTCCTTACCCATCCCATCTTCCCCTCCATTTGGTGGGCCACACTGGGCTTTTCCGCTCGCCGCTTTAACGCGGGGGCGCGAAGGGATTTTCACCCGGGTTTCCCTGGGCGTAAGTCCAGATTAGTGGTGTGCAGCCGGGGTTTTTCCGGGTGTTGTTTACCTTCGCCTGGGTGGTCTGCTCCCCGTATGTATCTACCTTCCCTTACCCTCCTTGTGTTCCGTTTTTTCTGTTACAGCACGTATCCTTCTCATACCTGTTATACCAAGCCTGTCTGTATTCCCAATTTAAAGATATCATTGTTAACACTGGTTCTCTGCTTTCAGGTGATGGTGTTAGAGCTAAGATGGTGTGGATCATCGGTCATTCGTTTGTTTTTTGGGCCGCTGGCCACCCCAGGTCTAAAAGTATCCCGAATCGTTGCGGCACAGTTATAAGATGGTGGGGCAAAAGAGGCTTAGGCTGGCAGGATCTTATTCCGTGGTTGGTTAGGCTCATAAAACAACAAGGCCCACCGGACGTTCTGGTTGTACATGCAGGAGGTAACGATTTGGGAAAGGGGAAATCATTAGATCTCATCATTAAAATCAGAGAGGACCTGCGTCAAATACACGAGGCATGGCGAGACATCATTATTGGTTGGTCGGCACTTATTCCCCGATTAGCATGGAGAACAGCCATTCCTTTAAAAAAGATGACGGTTATGGTGAGGAAGCTGAATAGCGCCATCCGGAAAGTAGTACGGTCCTTGGGGGGTTTTGTCATAGACCACCCGGGTTTAGGGGTAGAGGCACCACATCTTTTTAGACGGGACGGCGTTCACCTGAATGAAGGGGGTATGGGGTTCTTCATAGATAGGATTTACGGGGGAGTGGAGGCGTGTCTCGGTTAGTTGGTGGCGGGCTGTGGCGTCCGTAGGGCGCAGCGGGGTAGGAAGGCACTGCGTTCAGCGGCTGATTAGTGGGCGCACAGGTAGTTGGTCGTAGGTCACTGCCCCTTTTGAAGCAACAGTAACTCCTTTTGGTCCTTCGGTGAGGAGGGTCCCTGTCCGGCTCGGTGAGGGAGGGCAGCGTGAGTTGTAAGGGGCAGTCACTCTGACGCCAACTCAGCGCTATGTATGTAGGGATTTGTTCCCCGTGGTTTTGCGGACTTACGGCGGTTTGCGCCAGTCCACTAAGTAATCTTGTGTGATCAGCTCGTGAGCTGTTCCGCAGTGCCCTTTCTCCGCCACCATAGGTTTAGTTAATTTAAAATCCTTACAATAAAATTCCTGCCAATTTTTTAATAACTTACACAGGTCTCCGTGTCTTTATTTGCATGCAAATGTTTAAAGTGTAAGGTTGATATGAAGTTTGTGGGAACATACACGGTGAGCCCTTTAATAGTTTACAATGTAAATACACACTGAAAAGGGTGGAGAGTGGTTTAACTGCTGTCCCAAAGGTGGGTTACACATAATGTGAATATGGCCTTCCAGAAATGCTCCACTAGCTTCTGACACAAACGCCTTTACAATGATTGTTAGTGTGGGTTTTGTGGTTGCCATTTGGGTGTTGGGCCACTTGTAAACAAAGTGTCAATAGCGCCAGAAGTCTATTTTGGCCCTGTTTGCCAAAGAGCCAATGCTTGGTAGTGTTTGAGGTAACTCCTCTAACATTTAAGGGACATTTTTATACGTAGAATTTTTCACAATGCAGATGTTGGTGTGCACATACCATGTTGACATAAAAGTTGTACAAATACTACACATTGTCTAGTAAACAAGCAAAGACACATACAAACCTCCTAACTAACCATAATGGCTCTTAGCTAAAATCAACTCCAGAGAGTGTGTTGGTAGGCTATGGTGCGTCTGTGGCAAAGGACAAAAGATCCACACATTGAATCAACATATTGTACAAGTACACATGTTCCATAATAGTTTCAAAAACACTACATATGGATTGTTGTGTATGCAAAGAGGAATCACTGCACTATAGTAATCAGACAAAAATTCCTGACGACAGATTGGTGACACATTTGCAGACTAAGATTTATTTATTACATAGATGAATCCAAACGTGCAAACAAAAACATAGCAAAGAAGTCAGTGGTCTGTGTGTTGCAAAGTTTCTTGGATGAAGAGATGACAATCTGTCCAAAGTGAAGAGATATATAACCAGGCTTGGAGCAATGGAGAAATATTTCAACATGTAGGGAAACACGAATTGAACAACTCCAAAACGCAAACCAGCTTGGACTGTTTCACCACTTGGCCTGAGACATAACAAAGAAGTCAGTGGTCTGTGTGTGTGGCAAAGTTCCTTGGATGAAGAGATGACAATCTGTTCAAAGTGAAGAGATATATAAGCAGGCTTGGAGCAATGGAGAAATACTTCAATGTAGGGAAACATGAATTGAACAACTCCAAAATCCACGCCAATGTGCCCTGTTGAATGTGAAACAAGCATTTACTAAGCCAATATTAAATCACACCTAACTTGCACTAAGGCCAGCACTAACGGCCTAATGGTAGAAACAGCCTGTATATATCAGAAACACAAACAAAGTTTCTCAAATGTGCACTTCTCAACACTATAAGTGCTGTACAATAACATATAAACCTCACATGCCTAACTGACCAGAGTTAGGCTACAATTTCAATATTAATATTTGGCTTCAACATTTTGACACTAGGGAACATTTACATACTCAGGGCCTGATTAAGGGTCACAGCCGCCCTATATATATATATATATATATATATATATATATATAAATAAAATTGTAAAACATTAATTAATACATAAAACACACTTTAATATGCACTTCCTCTCTAACCTGATCTTGCAGCGTAGACTACCTGGTGTTCTCTTTTGCTTGTTCTTGGAGCGTTGGCCGTTGGCTGGCTTCTGAAAACTTGGGAGTCCTGTATTTAAAATGTGCAAAAATTGTATTATAAATCAACATTTTAACAAACCCTGAATGATACAAAACAACCCCTAGTACAGTCAGACAATAAAATATATAAAAATTATTTACACTCATATAGTAACATCTACCAGCCCTGTCTATCTAGTATTTAGTATTCTAGTGACCGCTGAAACCACAGTCAGCACCCACATCACCACCACACAATACAGAGATCCTGCCCCCCGCAAGCTATTTCATCACCTCCTCCACCAGCCAATTTATCCCCCTTAATTTTTATCAACCCGCACCAGACAGTTTATGACCCCACCTATCCAATTTATTAACCCCCCTCTAGCCAGTTCATTACCTCCCTTTTGCCATTTCATTAATCCCCCTATCCAATTCATTAACCTCCCCCTCTAGCCAGTTCATTACCTCCCCATTTTCACTTCATTAACCCCCTCTGTAGCCAGTTCATTAGCTCCCCATTGCCATTTTATTAATACCCCCTCTCCAATTCATTAAACCCCCCCTGTAGTCAGTTCATTTCCTTCCCATTTTCACTTCATTAATTCCCCCTCTAGCCATTTCATTAACCCCCCCATCCAATTCATAAGCCCCCCTATCCAATTCATAACCCCCCCACCCAATTCATAAGCCCCACCTCTAGCCAGTTAATTACCTCCCCATTTTCACTCCATTAATCCCCCCTATCCAATACATACTAGCCAGTTCATTAATCCCCCCATATCCAATTTATAAGCCTCCCCCCATTAATCTCTCCCCCCCCCCTGATATTTAACAAGCTGCACTTACCTTGCTGTCTTCTGTTCCTCCTCTCTCCAGATACCGGCGCTTGTCATCTTCACATGCAGCTAACAGCATCCGACGCTGTTAGCTGCACTGTCACTGCGGGCGCTCTCTGTTTGATTAGTGTGGTCACGTGAGATGTGAGATCTCACGTGACCACACTAAGCAATAAACTGCAGCCACACTGACAGCGCAGCTAACAGCGTTGAATGCTGTTAGCTGCGTGATTGGGTACAGGAGCATGCGGGACCGCCCCCTTGAGGACAGGGATGGCCCCATTAGAGGAGAAAGAAGCCGATCACCGGCATTTGAAGGAGAAAAAAAAAACAGCTTGCAATTCTGCCGCGCTGCGCCCACCAGGACTCACCGCCCCAGTCTGCAGCCTGATCAGCCTAGTGGTTGATCAGACCCTGTACATACTAGACCATTCTGGCCTTTAGTTACATAGCTAAATGCAAGCAGCAAATTTACTAAGTATGGACAGTGCAAACTGTACTCTACATTTCTACGCAAGGACATTGATGTAGGCACATTAGCCTGTAGATGAAATCTAACACATTTCACCAAAGACACTGAGGTTACACTTAGAGGTATTTACCTAGACATTCAACACACATTTGAAAACTAACTTGCAGGTTGTCATTGATTTTACAATTATGACACATGTAATACATTTCACTATCACACCAGTCCATATATTATTATTATTATTATTATTATTATTATTATCGTTTATTTGTAAGGCGCCACAAGGTTTCCGCAGCGCCGTACATGGTACGAACAGTAGACTATACAGGGTAAAACAGTACAGAACAATAAACACAAAGTACCAGTACTTCAGAAACTTCAGGCAGGCAAATACAGTAGAGACGGAGTGGAAGAACAGGTATGGAGACAGGAGGGAAGAGGGGCCCTGCTCATACGAGCTTACATCCTAAGGGAAGGTAAACAAAATCAGGCACAGAAGGGAGCCAGTGAAGAAACGGGGAGAGAAAAAGGCTCCAGGGGAGAAACAGAAGAGGTGAGAGGTTAAGTGGATGGTTGGTAGGCCTTAAGGAAGAGGTGAGTTTTAAGTGCCCGCTTGAAGGGGCACAGATTGGGTGAGAGACGGATGGAACGAGGGAGGTCGTTCCAGTGAAGGGGGGCAGCACGGGAGAAGTCTTGGATTCTAGAGTGGGAAGAGGTGATCAGAGTGGAGGAGAGGCGACGATCATTGGCCGAGCGCCAGGTGCGGGCGGGAGTGTGAATGGAGAGGAGGTTAGAGATATAAGGGGCAGTAGACTGGGAGAGAGCCTTGTAAGTGGTGGTGAGGAGTTTGAAAAGGATTCTGTAGGGGAAGGGGAGCCAGTGTAAGGCAAGACAGAGAGGGGAGGCAGAGGAGGAGCGGCGTGAGAGGAAGATGAGTCTCGCAGCCGCATTGAGTATAGAGCGGAGGGGGGCAAGGTGGGAGCAGGGGATGCCAGTAAGAAGGAGGTTGCAGTAGTCGATGTGGGAGATGATGAGAGCATGGATGATAGTTTTGGTGGCATCTTGAGAGAGGAAGGGACGATGCGGGCAATGTTACGGAGTTGGAAGCGACAGGCTTGGGCAAGGGATTGAATGTGGGGGGCAAAAGAGAGAGAAGAGTCAAGAGTGACTCCTAGGCAGCGGACTTGGGTGACAGAGGAGATAGTGGAGTTGTTAACAACGATAGAGAGGTCATGGTGGGAAGGGAGTCTGGGTGGGGGAAAGACAATGAGTTTGGTTTTGGAGATGTTAATTTTAAGAAAGCGTGAGGACATCCAGGAGGAGATGGCTGAGAGGCAAACAGTTACACGAGAGAGAATATGAATATATATATATTTATATCCACATTTGGACTGGCAATACATTAGTGATTTTTACTTTGACTAAGCTTGGTCATTATTACAGCAGAGAGCTTTGTTGTTTTAAATTAAAAATAGTTCAAAAAACTCATTTACCTCAAAAGTATGTATCCACAACATACTGCCTGAAGTTGGAGCCACGCACTGCTTCATGAGGGGGGTCTTCAAAATCTTCCTCCTCCTCCTCTGCCTCCTCCTCCTCTGCCTCGTCCACCCCAGCAACCTTGTCCATGACCCTTGGAGCCCCACTCCTGATGGCAATATTATGGAACACCACACACAGAGCGATGATCTTACAGGCCTTCCTCGGCTCATACATGAGTGCACCACCAGACCGGTCAAGGCATCGAAATAACGCCTTAAGGACTCCGAACGCCCTTTCAATTACCGATCTGGTGGCGCGATGAGCCGAGTTATAGGCCTTCTCCTTCTCTGTGTGTGGGTTCAAGATAGGAGTGAAAAGCCAAGGGCATGAGGGATACGCATTGTCTCCTATGTAGGATGAGAGGAAAGACATAAGATACAAACATTAATAAAATTTCAGAGTAAAAAAAAAGACCTGCATCGATATCCAAACATACTAAAATATGAGTCATAGCTTCATTCTATGCTAAATAGTAAGGTTAATGAGTCATAATACTGTATAATTACCATCCTTTAAAAACTAACAATTTCTAAGTATGGCCGCAAACCAAAGTGCACTCCAGATTTTAGTATTACACTGTACACCAAACTAATACTTACACACCTGCCGGTGTACACTTTTCACAGGACACATAACCTTAACTGTTAGGTCTGTTTCAGTAATAGGCCTACATTACCATTAAATATCTAAAGAGTTGAAACATTTCTAAAATTACTGTATATTTGGGCCAACTATAAATACAAGGCACATGCACTATATAACACATTGTGTATCAGTAACATCTCAAGTACAATATTATATTTCGGAAATCTATATTTGTCACACATTTTTACTAACAATTTCTACTTGACAGATCCAATATATTCAAATAATTACCAAGAAGTCATGCATCTCGATGTGGTCTGACACTCCCTTGACTCTGTTGCAATCTAGGCCACAACCCAGAATTACGAAAAGCATAGGAGTCATGTGTACTCCCACCCCATTTCGCAACCAGGTTCCAAATCTGGAGAGACGGGTCACATATGGCCTGGACATTGATTGAGTGGAAATGCTTACGGTTCGTAAAAGCCGAAGCATTTCCTCTCAATGGGACCAGTGCCACATGCGTCCCATCTACTGCCCCTATGACATGCAGAAAGCCAGCTATGCTGGCAAATTGCTGCTTAATCCGCACAAGAGACTCCTCATCGAGTGGCAGATGGATAAACTGCCGGAGCCGCGACAGAAACGCCCTTAGGACAACCTCCAGCACACGGCTGAAGGTCGCCTGGGACATACCTGCCGCGACCCCGACTGTGCTCTGTAAGGATATAGTAGCACAGAAGTGCAGTACCGCCACAAGTTTGGTCAAAGGCGGTACTGCTGTCGGGATGTTGCGCATTGGCTCAAGGTCACGCTGCACAATGTGCAGGGTGTCCAAGATCACATGTGGAGGAAGCTGATAGCGACGGACAACCTCAGCATCCGACATCCCAAAGAGGCTGACACGTGGCCTGAAGATACGCTCCCTCGGATGGCGATGTTGTCGTAGTTGCTGGTTTGGACTGGGCAGAGGAGCAGGCTCCCCGTGAAACAGATTGTGGTCCAACTCCAGGAGCCCCTGTATGTGTTGCAAAAGCCAGAGTTAAAAAACCAAAAATTCGTTGACACATTTCAACTTTGCTTTTTCTACCTTTGCCACAAATGATGCAACCAATACTTACAATGTAGTGGAAATTCATCCTCCAGCTTTTTGTGGCAGAGAACAGTCCATAATTAAGGATTTTTACATAAGGAGAAAAAAAAATAAAAAAATTGTATTTTTAAATTAAAACAGGCCTCTATAATGACCAAACAGCACCTCACTATATAGAATCACCACCAAAGTGCATGCAAACGTGATACTTACCATAGGCAACTCACCTTGTGTAAATCACATTATTTACATTAAAATTGTTCAGTTGTAATCAGTTACAGATATACAGAGTTTTAAGGAAATATTTTTTTTAACACCTTTTTAAAAACACACTAAAACACCACCAAAAATATAGCATGCCCTTTCTTACTGCAAAAAAAAAAAACATTTGTGTATGTTATTAAATTTGTCCAGTCTCTACTTACCACACACCAAGACAATACGGTGTTCAGATTACACAGATCCAAAAACTAACACAGATCCGAAATCTGTGGGGGAGGGTCAACAGGTAACAAATTAAGGCATGAAAAGGGATAAGAATTAGTCAATTCACTACATTCTAGAGGTCTGTATGCAGTCCCGCCTCTAAGTATACACAGTGGCCGAAAGATTCAAACTCCACAGCTAAACAAACACTTTACAACTAACCTTCAAAAATAATCCACTAACACAGTACGTTAAGCCCTTTCAGCAGCAATTGAGGTTACCTAAAACATATAGTATAAATAGGCTTTCTAGCTCACCAAAACCTAGCAATGCTTTGCTAAATAATTAAACATACTGAGGGATGAGCAAGGTACAGCAGTAAACAGCTAGAAACAACATTTGACCATCTTCAGTCTACTTACCCAGACCTCTGAAACTCCCAACAACACTGAATTTCGAGAAAGGTGTTTTTAACTACCACTGTGATTAGAGAATTATATGCCGGTGAGTACACCGGACAGACGTCATTACGAGCACAGAGGTGCGTTCCAAATAACTGAGTGTGTTTGTTTCGAAAAGTGATCTGGCATGTTAGCAAAGTGTATTCAATGTATGGTAAGTCTATTTTCTAACGATTACTCACATATTTGATAAATGAGCTTAGCTGTTTGTGTTGTTGAAATATCATGGTTTAATGAGTGTACATTTGAGAGGTTTGCCATAGAACATATTTACTATTTGTTGTAGATGATATTGTAGTGGTTAGGTATTCCACCCATCAATACTAAGGTCAGAAGTTCGAGGCCACAAGTCAACCTTGAGTACAAAGTGGTATAAGAGCCTACATTAAGTTTACACATAAAGAATAAAGTATAAAAGGCAAATAAAAAACGCTTCGGCCTAAGATTTACATTCGCGATCATTCATTGTTTTTATTTGAGTATTTGCAGCTCCTACTGGTTTAGGAAAACAGTTATTTTTGTGTGTGTGTGTGTGTAGGGTGATCAACTTCGTAGCACGTTATCCCTCATGTTGATTATAATAACTGCAAAATGAAAGAGTATACAGGAACAAGACAGCGATTCAGCTGAACCTTATAAGTTGATTGCAAACACTTTTAGGATTCATCCACTAATGAGACTGGTGTATTTTCCAACATGAGCCCCAAACCCCTTTGACTGGAAAGTGTCCTAAATGGATAATAAAATGTTTGACCCACATTTCAAATACCTTTGTGATTTTATGTTTTGTACGTTACACAGTGCATATCCCAATGAGTGCCATCTCTAATACTTTATTGAGAAATAATTGCCATTATCCCTACCTATAAATCACAAAAATTGACCCTAGATAAGGTTGCTAGTGTATTTTAATGTATGCATGTGTCATCATTTTGATATCACTTGCTAATTGGTGTAGCGGTTAGAGAATGCACCTTTGCACACTCTAAACCTGAGTTCAATTCCTTCCCAATGCATGTGTGATCAGTAATTTTGTACTTGGTTTCTATATATTAAGATCTAAAGTCTCTCTATAGTAAAAGTTAGCTAGCTCTATTTTCTGCCACTTCTGGCGATCAAAGTGACAATGTAGCAGTATAAATCTGAGTAGCGTTTTTTTGCAATTTGGTTTACATACAATATGAAAGATGTGTATATACAAGACCCATTTAACTTTGAGTATAAATGACAGATTTAGTGGGTTAGGCAAAGGTTTCCAATACATATAATATGCTAGAACTCCATGTAAAAGTGAGAAAGGCCTTATTCAAGATACGAGAATGTTTTAGCACGTACCTTTACCATCCATTCCGGCAGCCAGAATGGATGGATAATGCAGTCAGCACTCCATTCCGGGAGTGAAATACAGTGTGCACTTCATTCCGGGTGTGAAATGCAGTCTGCACTCCATTCCGGCAGTCGGAATAGATAGGGAATGCAGTGTGCACTTCATTCTGGGAATGAAATGCAGTCTGCACTCCATTCCAGCAGCCGGAATGGATAGGGAATGCAGTGTGCACTCCATTCCGGGAGTGAAATACAGTGTGCACTTCATTCCTGGTGCGAAATGCAGTCTGCACTCCATTCCAGCACCTGGAATGGATAGGGAATGCAATGTGCACTTCATTGCGGGAGTGAAATGCAGTCTGCACTCCATTCCGGCAGCCAGAATGGATAGGGAGTGATAGCAGAGAAGATATCTGCCTAGCATACCAAACTGCATTGTACAGGCATATAAAAGCCAGACCTCTTTACTAAACACTCAGCAAGCAGCATAGTGCGCTATATGAAGCTGATTAATTCCGACGTTCCGGCATTCTGGCAGTTTCAATTTGAAACAAAAGCCCCAAAATATCATTAAATATCTTACACTTGACAGTGGCATTTATTACAAAGGTGCATGTAAGGAAAAGAGGCTTCTTTTACACCAACGTTATACAACCTTTGAAATATATATTTATATATATATATATATATATATATATATATATATATATATATATGTGTGACTGGATCACTGTTAAATAACTTTTGGTAAAAAATTATTTAAAGCGAATAGCGCAGGGCACTTATTTATGTAATTGTATTCTGTACTTATTTTTTGATATTGTTTATATTGTGGGATAGGTAATCATTATTTCTGAGACCAGGGAAGTAATGTGTTTCTTGTCTAAAGTTGCTTTAGGTTATGCCTATTTCTGATGCATATATCTGATACAATGAGCCTGTATTTACCAAGCCTTTGGTGTATTGTGGTTTGGGAAACTAGCTTGTTGTATGTCCCTTTATTGTTCTGTGTGAATATGAATTCCGAACGGTCTGATGAAAGGCATGTGTTAATTAGATCTTTTGATGTGTGAGATTTAACTTGGAGACAGGAAGGTTTAATTTGAAATGTGCTGCCACATTTCCTGCATCTCAAAGGTGCAGGAAATCACAGCAAGGTTTTTAAGAATCTTAAAGCTAAGTATAAGAGAAGTGTGTCCATTAGACTAAACGCAGTTAAAATCATGCGGGTGAGTGACTTGCCAAAGAACCTATTATCTGTGGATTCCTGGAATTTCAGCCAATAGGAGCAGGAAGGGGTTGGGACTTATACACAGTTATAAGTCAGTGCTCAGAGGTTACAGTTCTTCCTGCTTCCGGATTCGTGAGAGTTAGGCTGAGTAGTGATCCCTGCAGCATTTTGTGCATTTCCTGCTATTGTGTTGTGGTATTTCAAGTGCTTTTATCCTCATTTCATTCCCATATTCTTCCCTTATTGTTTCTTTTCTCCTAGCCCCCTCTCCTCCCTTGTCATCCCCCTTCAGCGGCACGGGGCTCTGTGCGCTTCTCTCTTCTCTCCCCTCCTCATTCCCCCCCCCCCCCTCCTTCCCTCCTCCCCCCTCCGTTTTCTTTCTTCTCCGTTTCTCTTTTAACTTTTTTTTTTGTTTTTCTGCTGCTCCTTTGTTTATTGTTTCATTGTGTTTACCTTTCCTTGTAACCGCCAGGTGTCCAACATGTCCCGACCTAGTCGGGTTCGTAGTGCCCCAGCCCGCTTCAGAGAGGCAACGCTGTCAGTCCAGTCTCTCCCTCTTTCCTCTTCCATTCTCCCCGAAGCGGCTGCTCCCCCTCACGCTAGCGGTGTGTCCACTAGAGGGACTCAGAGCGCGTCACCATTGGGGTCCCCACGTGGCAGGCAGGGAGGGCGGCGATCTTGCAGCGCCGTTGCTATGGCAACGGTCTCACTCCCGGCGGTGGCTGGTTTACCGGAGCTCCCTCAAGTAGCAGGCGGAGCTAGTTCCGGGCGGCAGCCAAGGGGTGAACAAGTGGCCCCTTCTATCCCCCCCTCCCAGGAGGTATCTTTGCCCACGGGGCCCTTAAATTTATTTTGGGGCTGGGAGACTACAGGGGAGCCTGTAGTTAGGAGGCCGGGTCAATCAGGGGGAGGCAGGGGAGGTTTTTCCCCGTATAGAGGGCTAGGCCCTGTTATTTGGGATCCCTTAGCTCCGGTAGCAGGGCGGGATCAGGCCCATATAAGGGGGAGTTTGTCAAGAGGGGGGGAGGACCCCCCTTCTTTTGTCCCTGTGTTCCCGCTCCAGGGGATCCATAGTGTCGTGTCGGGCAGGGAGCTTTCCGATAGGGCAGGTCCTAGTCAGGGTATCGGTTTTGGGCGCGTTCCAGCAGGCAGGTTAGGTGGGTACGGGTGGGAGTATGGGGGTCCGTTGGGAGGGGGGTCGGTAGTTAATTCCCATGAGCATGTGCAGTCCGGGGGGTACCTTCCTTGGAGACTGGGGGCCTCATTCCTAAGTTCGGGGTGTGTAGGTGTTGAGGGCGTCCGGGCACATGTTGGGACCAACAGGCAGGACAGTATAGGAGCTTGGAATTTACCCTATCCTCCGGCGGGGGGCATCATCTCAAGGCGGCGGTGTTGCGTCGCCCCCCTATCCCACCCTTTCGGGGTGTTATAACCACTAATATCCGGTGCCATTATTTCCGGGAGGTTTCTCTAGTGGGGGGGCTCTATGTCCGCCTTCGGGAAGACCCCCTCCCCCAGGATTCACAGAGGCAGGGCCCGGTCAAACAGGGGTGGGTGCAGGAGGTGCGTGGCTCATTTCCCCTTAGTAGTGGGCAGCTAGTTGGTGCTGGTGTTAACGTTTCTTTGATTGCAGATCCGCAAGTGCCGGTAGAAGGGTCAGCAACGCAACCAGCACTTCCGGTCAGGAGTGGGTCAGAAATCGAAGGTCGAGCAGAGATAGCATCGGAGAATCGAGTCCTGCCGGCATCGGTACCATCGGGAGGTGTGCCTGGACCAGAATCTCAGCAGGCGGCCGTCATGGAGGCTTCATCGGTACCAGGACCGTCCGGGACAGCAGGAACCGGGCTGCAAGCGGAGGCTAACGCGGGTGGTGAGTTGGCTGAAGTTAATTTGTCACACGAACTCACACACAGCCGTCCCATGTCGTCCACAGACGAGGACTCCCCCTCTTCATCGGGGGAGGGTCCTCAGAAGTTGATTAAGATTCTGAATACCCACTTTAGTAGATCTAGACCAAAAGGGGACAGACAAGGTGCAGCAGCTAAATTGTCAGCAAATAGAACACCCATGGTCCAGTGTGAGAACACCGCCCTTTTAGTGGGCGTACGCCCTTGCAATAGAGACAGGATAAAAAAAGGCTGGTTGGTAGATATATTTGAGATCACAAAATCAGGGAAGAAAGAGTTAGAAGCGGCCCGGGCAAAAGGGGGCATAGGGGAGGATGCCTATAAAACCTTCCCTAACTGGCTGGCGGGTTATTGTTCATTTGCAGCGTGCTATATTGAGATGAGGCCGCAGGCCACGGAGGAGGTCTGGAAATATCTACATATGATAAACGAGATGTTCCTTAACGATCGTCCGGGGACTTGACGGAAATATGACGAACTGTTTAGGGAGAGAGTAGAAGGCCGGGTGGAAATGCCTTTAGGTGTGAAGGACGTGGAAATATGGATGCAACTGAACCGGGCTAGCTTAGCTTTCGGTGTAGGGGCACAGTGGAATCGGTTTCCGCAGGGGGGGAGACGTGGAGCTCCCCAGTTTGTGAAAAACAGGTGCTTTGCATTCAACAACGGGGCGTGCGGTAGAGGAGAATCTTGTAGATATAAACACGTCTGCTCCTATTGCTGCAGAGCACATGCAGCCAGAGAGTGTCTGAGGAGTGTCCCCGGCCTCTCCAGAAACCGCGGCAATGATGGCAGCATTCCTTAAAGCCCAGTCTCCCATATGTAACAAGGTCTTAGAAAAGTGGCTTAGACTTTATCCGAATGCGGCCCAGGCTTCCTTTCTCTGCGAGGGTTTTCGTCACGGGTTTAGGCTCCCTATCATCACATTTGTTAACGCTGGGGCCTCTAGGAACTTAAAATCAGCATACGTGTTTCCTGCAGTCCTTGATGAAAAAATTTGTGGTGAGATAAGCTTGGGGCGCATGATCGGCCCATTTGACTTCCCACCCCTGGAAGACTTAGTCATATCCCCAGTAGGTATAGTCCCTAAGAAAGTGCCAGGTAAATTTCGGCTTATACAGCATATGTCACATCCCGCAGGCAATTCGGTCAACGACGCCATAGATCAGGACATAAGTTCGGTCGTTTACCAATCATTCAAGGATGCTTTAATGCTCATTCGGGGGTTTGGGACAGGAGCTCTTATGGCCAAATTAGATATCGAATCAGCTTTCAGGTTGCTCCCCCTTCACCCAGAATCATTTCGATACATGGGATTTAAGATCAAAGGCAAATATTACATCGATAGATGCCTTCCCATGGGATGTTCCCTATCATGTGCTTATTTTGAATCCTTTAGTTCTTTTCTCCACTGGGCAATTCAAGCAGGGACAGGCCACAAGGGCATCGCACATTATCTAGGTGATTTTTTATTTGTAGGTCCGGCTAGCTCCTCAGTGTGTGCAGATACGCTGTACTCAGCTCAGGCCCTGTTCTTGGTTATGGGGGTACTGGTAGCCAAGGATAAGACAGAAGGCCCAACATCTTGCTTGTCGTTCCTAGGGATAGAAACAGACTCGGTGGCAGGCTGTTGTCACTTGCCAGCGGATAAAATAGCAAAATTGGAGAGTTTCATATCCAGTACTCTGGCCTCTCCTTCTCGGACACTCAGACAGGTCTTGCTAGGATCCTTTAATTTTGCTTGTAGGGTCATTCCCATGGGCAGGATTTTCTGCAGGAAGTTGCAGTTGGCCACTGTGGACAGGAACAGACCTCACGCATTAATTAAACTTAGTGATGATATAAAAGAGGATTTGGCAATATGGGTAACATTTCTCCAAAAATTTAATGGTTACAGGATCTGGCCTTCACCTCCCATTTCAACGCTAGATTTAGATCTATTCACCGACACAGCGGGTGCTAAAGGATTCGGAGCTTTCTTCCAGGGTCGGTGGTGCGCTGCATCATTGCCGCAATCTTGGATAGAAGTCGGGCTTACAAAGAATTTATTGGTACTCGAGCTGTTTCCCATTATTGTAGCGCTGGAGTTGTGGGCCCCTCAGCTGTCAGGGCATAATGTGTGGTTCTGGTGTGACAATTTGGGCGTGGTGCAGACAATTAACCGGCAGAGCGCTTCCTCTAAGTCGGCAGTGAATTTGCTGCGCGTTCTGGTGCTTCGTTGCTTGGACTGCGACATAAATTTTCGTGCCAAACATGTTCCGGGTATAGACAACTGCATAGCTGATTCCCTTTCCCGTTTTGAATGGGAGCGCTTTAGATCTCTGGCCCCTCATGCTGACCCCGTGGGTACAGCCTGTCCATCTTATGTTTGGCAGATGGTCGGTCCGGTTTAAGATTCTTTCCAGAAGCTTCTCTAGCTCCATCTACGTGGAAGGCCTATCGGACAGCCTGGAAACGATGGGAGAGCTTTCTGTCATCTGGCCCCTCCCGTGCCCCAGGGGATCCTAATGGTATTGTGGACTTCATGTGGGGGTGTTATCGGGAGGGGGTTAGTAAAACCTCGGTGTCAGCTAGCTTAGCGGGTATATCATTCATGGCTAAGTTGCAAGGTTTACAAGATCCCACTAAATCCTTCCTCATTAACAAAGCGTTAAAAGGTTGGTCTAGGCTTCACCCCGCTCCCAGAGATAGGAGGAAGCCCATAGATCCCGTATTATTGTCCCATATCATTCTGATTTTGCCCGAAGTGACATCAGACCACTTTGAAGCTTCACTGTTTGCGGCAGCGTTCTCTATGGCTTTTCATGGCGCTATGCGAGTCAGTGAGATATCTGCACAGTCCAAAAACAGCAAAGAAGCCGCTTTGCTAGTTAAACACGTAGTGCTGTCGGACGACAGCATTCAAGTAAAGATTCCAAAACTGATCAGGTAGGCGTAGGACATTGGTTTACCCTTAGTAAATATCAGGATCAAATTATATGTCCGGTTAAACTTTGTCAATATTTTGCCAGCCTTAGGCCGGATGGAGCAGAGATTTGGCTGGTTCATGAGGATTGCTCCCCCCTTACTAAATTCCAATTTCATTCAATTATGTGCAGCGCATTAAATGCCCTAGGTTTATCAACATCAGAATTCGGGACTCATTCGTTTCGGATTGGAGCTGCCACGGCGGCTGCAGCAAGTGGGGCTTCTGTAGCTTCTATACAAAGGCTAGGAAGATGGAAGTCTGACTGTTATAAATCCTATATTCGTCCTGATATTTAACATGTTGTTTTTTCCCTTTCAGCAGCTCTTCTCTACCTCTTTTCTCCTCTAAGCATGTTAACCCAGGGTGCTAGGCTGCTCGCCGCTATTTGCGGGGGCATTGAAGAGCTTTTTCCTAACAGGTTTTCACCTTCACCTGGGTTGCTGATTTTCCTTTCGTTCTGTTAGGTTTAAGGTTGGAATTAATGTTTATACCCAGCATTCCCCTCACTGTCCACCTCCTGCTAGTTATATAGGTTTTTTTTGTTTATTGTGGGTAGTACACTTATTTCATTGGTCCTTTACTCATTACGTTTAGTTTTAGTGTTTTGCTTTTATTTTTTTTGTTGGTTTCCTGGTTACTTGCTTACCCCCCCCCCCCTTTTTATTATCTCGTTATAGGAGTGAATTCTTCAAAGATCTCCGTTTGGGTGTTGGGCCACTCTTACATTTACTGGGCTAACAGACATTCGTTATCTCGTAGTTGTCCCTGGTTACCGGATAGCGTTGCCATTAGATGGATAGGGAAGAGAGGTTTGAAATGGACAGATTTTCTACTTTTCTTGTCGGAAGAAATTGCCTTGCATGGGGTTCCTGATGTGCTAGTGGTTCACGCTAGTGGTAATGACGTAGGTCAGCTTAAATCTCTGGAGCTCATCATTAGTATCCGGGAGGACATGTTTGTGGTTTCTCGTAGATGGCCTAACATTATATTGTGTTGGTCTTACATCGTCCCCAGGAGGCATTGGAGATCTTCTATGTCCGCGGTTAACAACGCTGCGGCTGTCCGCAAGATAAATCAGGTGGTCAGCAGGATTTTTCGTGATTTAGGGGGTTATGTTATAAAGCATCCCTTGTTGAAAGCAGAGTTTGCCTTTTTATATAGACTTGACGTTGTTCACTTGTCGGATGAGGGGGTTCGTTATTTTATCGACCAGTTGTGTTGGCGTTTAAGAGGAGTGGTTAGGTCTGTAGTTGGCGGGCCGCATGTTTAAGTTCATGCGGCGTGGTAGAAGAGCAGTGCAGTCTGTAACTGTGCATATGGTGCTTGGGTGATCTTGTCATAGGTCACTACCCCTCTGTGGTTATGGTGTCATACCATGGTTGGTCCGTATGTTAGGAGGACCATTGGGCCAGTTTTGTATGGTTTATACTGGGGGAGTTAATAGGGGGCGGAGTCTTGCCGTTGGACTTGATCTCAGCACCGGCCAATAGATAAGGTATGATCCTGGGTTGGTGGTACTATGGTCTGACCTTTCCACCTTTATTGGTTTTGCGTTCCTGACTGCCCTGCTCTGGTCCGCCTTACAGTCCTATTAGTTTAAATAAATAAATACTGTCATTCATTCCAACTTTAATTTGGTGTCCGGCGTCTTTATTTGGTTTGGTAAAAGGTAATGTCACAAGTGTGTTATTTGGGGAAAACTTCCCCGCTATGCATTTTAGAGAACTGTGTCCATTAGACTAAACGCAGTTAAAATCATGCGGGTGAGTGACTTGCCAAAGAACCTATTATCTGTGGATTCCTGGAATTTCAGCCAATAGGAGCAGGAAGGGGTTGGGACTTATACACAGTTATAAGTCAGTGCTCAGAGGTTACAGTTCTTCCTGCTTCCGGATTCCTCCCGCCCTCCCTGCTATTTCTGGAGTAACTTTTAATTGTAGTCGGTTAGAGTAGGAGAGCAGTGCAGTCTGTAACTGTGCATATGGTGCTTGGGTGATCTTGTCATAGGTCACTACCCCTTTGTGGTTATGGTGTCATACCATGGTTGGTCCGTATGTTAGGAGGACCATTGGGCCAGTTTTGTAACAGTAGTTGTGCACCACTTTCAAATTACTTGGTCTTGCTTGGTGACGAGTGACCGTACAAGAAGAAGGCTCAGTAACATTTTTTGATCTGGCACTAATAGAGAAAGGCGAAGGCCTCATTCTTTCTTTGCCCCTGCGTGTGTAGAATGGCATGTTGGCAATTTTTTTTTATTGGCAGTTAACTTTTCCTCAGTTACAGTTCTTTTTCGCGTCAACATGGTAAAAAAAAATTCGGGTGTGTTTTTATCCGATTTAAAAAGACTATGGGCTAGATTTACTAAGCTGCAGGTTTGAAAAAGTCGGGATGTTGCCTATAGCAACCAATCAGGTTCTAGCTTTCATTTATTTAATGCATTCTACAAAATGACAGCTAGAATCTGATTGGTTGAAATAGGCAACATCCCCACTTTTTCAAACCCGCAGCTTAGTAAATCTAGCCCTATGTATTTTTATGTAGACTTTACCAGATGACATACAGGGAAGACTACCATCAGAACTGGTGCCAGCACCTGCTTGCTGATCCTGCTCATATGTGGACTGCTTTGAATCCATTTTAATGAGACCAAAACACTTGTAGTGCAAAATATTAAATAGATAGGGCTGCTAGATAATACTTTCAACACCAGAAAAATTGTTGTTTCACACTGGGGAATATGGGACACCCCAAAGCACTTGTAGTGCAAAATATTAAATAATTAGTACTGCTAGATAATGTTTTCAGCACCAGAAAATTTGTTGTTTCACACTGGTGAATATGGGACACCCCAAAGCACTTGTAGTGCAAAATATTAAAGAATTAGTACTGCTAGATAATACTTTCAACACCAGAAAAATTGTTGTTTTACACTGGGAAATATGGGACACCCCAAAGCACTTGTAGTGCAAAATATTAAATAGATAGTGCTGCTAGATAATACTTTCACCATCCAAAAAATTGTTTGTTCACACTGGGGAATATGGGACACCCCAAAGCACTTGTAGTGCAAAATCCAAACTTTAGGTATTTTTTTATTTCTGCAGCCAGAAAATAGTTTCTGGAGGAGGGAATATGACACCCCAAACAGTTGGTAATGTTTGCAAAAATGCCTCTTCTATCATCCTCTCTTACTGCTAGAAGAATTGCTAGAAGAATTGCAAGAATAATTGCTCTGTCCCTGCTCTAATACTGCCTGCGACCTAACCCCCTAGCCCTTCTGCTCCACGGGAGGTTTCTGTCCTCCCTGAGCTCGCCTTAGGACACCTGCGTTATGGTTTGACAGGTGTACCACCCCAGTCAAACTCCCCACCTGCCACTGTCCTCGGAGCGGCAGGCACTGTCTCCCTCTGTGAAATGGCGATGGATTGCTGTGGAAGCGGGTATTTATGGATTTCAAATATTGAGAGAACCGACCTCCAAGATCCTACGATGTTCCGATGACGTTTTGCCTTGATTTCGAATCCGAATTGGCCCCAGAGTACCGAGCAATAGGTGAAGTTCGGGCGGGTTCGGTTCTCGGGGAACTGAGCCCGCCCATCTCTGCCTAACACCCACGGCTGGCTGGGACCTGTAGTTCCACAAAATAAAATGTTAAATAAACCACCACACCCTCATTAATACCACATATTTTTATTAAAAATAATATATCCCCATATACTCACCACTGATATTTTCATCTGTTGTCAGCAGCTTTAAATCCTAAAATGTTTGTAAACCGGCTTGAACAAGTCCAAAATAAATTTGCCATTCCCAAAGTCCGGCCATGGGTATGCTGGTGCTTGTATTTATAGAAGTAGCAGCATGCCCACACTATTTAGGGCACCCTGGCTGGATGGGACTTGTAGTTCCACAAAACAAAATGGTGTCTGTTTGTTTTTTCTAATTATATCGCCGTTATTACCCTACTACCCACAGCCCACGGGGGTAGAAAGAGCCCTAGTGCTTTCAGCACTGGGCTGGTTGCCCCTAGAGGGGGGGCCTGCTCGTTTCTTTCGGCGGACCCCACTCCCTAGGGAATCCAGCCCAGCGCTGAATGGCCTGGGGTTGGTTTGTCATTATGGTAGGGGGACCCCTGCTATAGTGCCACCAACCCCGGCTGGTTTGCCTAGTGCTGGTCCTGTGAAAATCGGGGGGACCCTGCGCAAATTTTTTCCCTGATTTTCACGGAACCAGCAGTAGTCTGGCAGCACTAGGGTTATACTAAATAGAGGGAGGACCCCACGCTTTTTTTTTTTTTCAACTTCATCTATTTTTTACAGTTTTGACAGCTGCCGGGACATACGGCAGTATGAGAGAACAGTGTTACAGTGATGTGTTTATAGAACACGCTGCTACAACACAGGAGAGTTAGCTATACACGGGAGTGTTCTACATTGCAGCAAAGCGCCAGAGATGACCAGTGATTTTGAAGTTCAGGGTAAAAATCGCAGCTTGATACATTTGATGAGTTTTGGACTAAAATTGCGGGTTATGAGATTTGGACTAAAATCGCAGGTGTTAACCTGCCATTTGCCGCAATTTTAACACTCTATAAAAGTTGGAGCTTGATATATTTACCCCTTGCACTCCAGTTTCTTCCCACAGACCAAAAACATACTGGCAGGTTAATTGGCTTGTGACAAAATGGACCCTAGTCTGTGTGTAGGGGGAAGGAAATTTTGATTGTAAGTTCCAATGTGCAGGTAATTATGTCAGTTACTATATATTCTCTGTCTAGCACTGCACAATATGATTGACACTTTATAAAGAAACAAGGATAGTAATTTTAAAGATGTGCAAACAATTAATGCCAGGCAACAGGGAGACTGAATCAGACTCATTGGGAGGGGATTCTATTGACCACGTTGTTCGAGAGAACAACGCAGCCCACGTAGTATTACCATTAGTCTGGTAATTTTAGCACAGATTTTTGCTTGTGGCTGCGAGCAAAAATCAGAGTTGAAATTACCGTACTAACGATAATAATGCACACTATTACCATAGTTACAGGAATAGTGTTTTTTAAATTGAATTCCCCCCATTGACTGTCCTTACTCCAGACATATTGCTGGCTGCTCATAAAGACATTTTCCTTCTTTCAACCTTTCACATTGTAACCTTTTAGAGGCAGGATAGTTCTTACCCTTCTGGCAATTTTTTTGCCATGTTATAGGGTTCACAATTACATCCTGGCTCTGCGTTCCTCATTTTAGTAGATTCAACTATCAGTCCTAGCACTTAGGTTTTCAAAAATGGTAATTTTTCAGCAGAACTGAAAAAGGAAATATTTGTCACTCACATCAGACCCCATCCCATCGGAGCTTACAGTCTAAATTCCTTAACACACACACACAGACAAGGACTAATTAATTTTGTAAGCAGCCAATTAAGATACCAGTATGTTTTTAGAGTGTGGGAGGAAACCGGAGCACCCAGAGGAATCCCAAGCAAACTCCACACAAAAAAAGACCCTGGTTGGAAATCAAACTCATGAACCCAGCGTTGTAATGCAGAAATGCTAACAACTGAGCCACCGTGCTGCCTTGCCCTATATAAAATTAATAAAAATAAACTGAGCCCCACATTGGCAGGATGCTGAGGGCCACCTTGACTCTTGAGCAGACCCACCTATGTTGCACATGCAGCTTTGGCAAAAGGACATGTCAATGGTCTGTATGGTTACTTTCTCCCACACTCAATACTGCTTTGTTGGAGCTGTGACTGCCAGTCCCTCAACAGAAACCCAGGTACCCTCCCCTAAAACCCTCTAAGCATATTGGACAACAGGTAAGCCTTACTACCTAGTCTATAATGAGAATGTATAGTATTTAACAACTTAAGGGAATTAAATTTGTACTTAGGTACCTAGAAACTGGTCATATTTAATAGTGTTTTGTGGGAACGCATAACTTTTGTTGTTTTCGTGGCACTATCAATCACACACTTACCCGTCAAAAGGCAAGACATGTATGCTGCACCAGTTGTAATCTTCAAAGGGATAAAATTCGCAGTCACATTACAATATTTATACATGCTTAGTGATTGTGACCACACATTATCAAATTTCAACTTTTAAACCAAGCATTTTACAACTATATCTGTGACCAATTTAGCCATGAAAGTCTGGGACCTCAGGCAAACTGATTTTTTTCGGCTCACAAAAGGAGTGATGTCTAAATTGCCTGAACTTATCAGTCCATGGGCCGCCAGCAGGACATTTAAATGAAAAATCACATTATTTTACTTGTCTAACACATTGAAGAGCCAGAACTACCAAGTATATCTTGCCTGATGTTGATAGATAATAAAAAATAAATAACAATAAATAAATAAAAAAAAGTAATAAAAAAAAATAGTAATACTATCTATAATAATAAACTGCATAACCTGGATGCATTTCACTCTCTTAACCACAACCTCCTAATGACATATACAAACTTACTTATCTAATAATAAAGACACTGAGACTTATAAAAGTGGCTAAAGAGAGGTCACAGTTTATTAATATTTAAATAAATGTCGGTGAAAGTGAACTGTGAGGCAACTAAATCAAACTGATATTTGGAACCAAGCATGGTTGGCTAACTGCCTACTGCACTTAACAGGACAAATCCTTAACTGTCTGACAGCGCTAAATCTGACGTGAAAGTGACTACATCCTTTCCCGAATACACAATGGTGAGCCCTCAGAAGTGAGCCAAGAGATCATCATCAGAAAGGACCACGAGTCACGTTCCTCGAAGGGGGTAGCACCTGCGGTCAATCAGCGATAACGCTGTAACAATCAGCCACTGCCCACAGTGACTTCCTATCAACTGTGCCTGCTCTGTGGCATGGGGAAGAACCAGGTTAAAACTCGCATGACACGGAAGCAGGTTGGTCCAATAAAGGCTATAGGTGGGTGGGATTTCGAGCAGTGAATGAGAAAGTGCATGTGACATGCCAGGACTTATATAGACAGAGTGCCAGACACTCCCATTATTGGTTGGCCTGGGATGTGGCATTTTAACTCCTTGCAGGTAAGATTAAATTCACTTATGCCCACATGTATGCGTTAAAGTTCTTTTGTCCATATGGGACTCTCATGTCATAAACTGCATAACCTGGATGGGTTTCACTCGCTTAACCATAACTTCCTAATGACATATACAAACTTGCATAACTTATCTAATTATTAAGACACTGAGACATACGAAAGTGGCTAAAGAAGGTCACAGTTTATTAATATTTAAATAAATGGTGGTGAAAGTGAACGATGAGGCAGCGAAACTGATATTTGGAACCTAGCATTGATGGCTAACAGCCTACTGAACTTAACAGAACAAATCCTTAACTGCCTGGCCAGTGCTAAATCTGGCGTCAGAGTGACTACACCCCCTCCCAACTACACAATGGCACGCCCTCAGAAGCCGGCCAAGGGATCCTCATCAGAAAGGACCAAGAATCACGTTCCTCGAAGGGGGTAGCACCTGCAGTTAATCAGCGATAGCGCAGTAACGACCAGCCATTGTGCACATTGAATTTCTACCAGGGTGGATGTCCTTAGGGGACTGACAGCCCACGACTACCTAACCTACACAAAAACTTCTAAGTGACTATAGATCCGCTGAATGAATAAAACTAAACCTTCATCTGTGTGGTGAACCCGATCCTTACCAAACAGCTGCGCTTGTCCTGTAGTTAACAAGGGGTGTTCGATTACGGAGCCATCCAAATGTTAGTACGAAGACAACAACAAAAGGGGGGGGATAAGAAAAGGCAGAGGAGGGGTGGGGGTTTGAGAGCAGGTGGCAGCCCATATGAAGGTAAAAAACCCAAAAAACCCCGGAGGCACACCACTAATCAGGCCTTGGTCCGAGGAAAAAAAGTGGAAAATCCCCCTCACGCCCTCGCATAAAAGTGACAAGCAGCAGAGCCAAGGGCTACCTGAAAGGAGGAGAGAGAAAAGTGAAAGTCAGCCAACAAAGTAGTCAGGGAAAAACAAAGCACATATGGTTAGACAGTGGGCCTAATGTATTTCTTATATGTCATCAATTTCCATCTCTCCAATGTTTAAATGGCTGCTATCAATGCACCAATCCGGAAGGAATGGATGCCATATTGTAATGGGTCCAAATCCATAAAACTTAAGGCTTTTTTGAAAATTGACTGGAATTGAAACCGCGTGAGCGGGGAATTATCCAAATGTACTAGGAATATGGGGGAGTGGACTGGCCTATTATTAGAAAAGTGATTTGCCAACTTCACTGAACAAATCTCAGTATAAGCGTGCAGATATCCATGAACCTTTATCAGCCTGGTCTATTTTGGACTTTATGATCTTACATAATACTTTAGAGTTTTGAATGACTATGTGTTGAGTCAATAGACCTGAGCGGGGGTGAAGTTTAGACTGCGCTATCGGTTCGGAAATTCTAGATGTGCCATAAAACGCTAGCGCAAAGGCTTTCTAAAATAACAGCATTCAAAAGTGTTTTCGGTTACAGATTGAAGGGACTGCATTAGTTGTCGCAATAGCTGAATATCGACTGTTCGCCTCAGGTCTTCAGGAATTGGTCTCTCATGACCCAAAACTTTTAGGGCTTTTACGACTATGAAGCTTTTGTTACGTCCGGTATATTATGAAGGGGGGACATGAATGATATACCCAGCGCTTAGATTTTGGCGTTTTCTGACTTTCTAAGACAGGAACGAACTAGGAGGCCTGATTGGCCACAATACAAACAAAAAGGCCTAGTGAGCGTCGCCTAGAGCGTTCCTCCGGAGGCAGACTATAAGCGCCCAACTGCATGGGTTCAGAGGAATCCAGAAAAGTAGAACCAGACCTGGGTGGTGAGCAAGGAGGTATTGATGACTCTCGTTCAGTTTTCCTCTCTCTGATTCGACGGTCAATCTTAATGACAAACTGCATCAAATCTTCAAGTGAGGCGGGTACAGGATACTGAACTAGGGAGTACTTGATCTGCTCGGTAAGGCCCAAGTGGAATTGACTCCGCAGTGCTGGATAATTCCAGGCACTGTCAGTTGACCATCGCCGGAATTCCACACAATATTCCTCAGCAGAACGACGTCCTTGCCTTAATGCCCGGAGATGGGACTCAGCTGAGGCCACTCTGTCTGGGTCGTCGTATAGCAGACTAAAGGCCTGGAAGAAGGCATCCACGGTTTGTAAGGATGGACTCGTTGGAGGAAGGGAGAAGGCCCAAGACTGGGGATCACCCTGGAGTAGAGAGATAACAATCCCGACTCTTTGCTGTTCAGAGCCAGAGAAGCATGGTCTCAGGCGGAAGTATAACCTGCAGCTCTCCTTAAAGTTGCGGAAGGAGGACCTGCTTCCCGATCGATCGGGCAAATTCAACTTTGGCTCCGGGGGGACGCCAGAGGAGGCTGGCTGAGGCTGCAGGTTTCTGGAGGCCACTTCTTGAGCTGACAAGCGATAAGATAGGCCCTGTACCACTTGAGAAATAGCCTGGATATAATTAGCCAGGGCCTGGGCTGGAGAAAATTACGGGTCACTGTTGTCTATGGCAGAATTCACTCCGATCTTCACTGGCTGGTTATAATGTTACGACAACCAGTGCGGCATAAACTTATGGAACTAGTAGCAGAGGTCTGCACCTTTAGCAGCCGCCTTTCCCATAGAGACTGGTTATGCTCACAGGTACTCAGATGTCCCCAGGACTTAAACTCAAGGTAGTATAAGTTTATACTCACACGGCCGTGTACACGTACAGGAGGTAGCCACGGAGTGGAGGCAGGCCAGAGATCTGCTGACTGGACAGAGCACCGGAAGAGATGTTAGGTACCAGCAGGGTCACGGCTAACAGGGTACGCGTTGTTCCCATAAGATTAGCGTGCAATGCTAATGCCCTATAACGATGCCATTGAAAACGCGATAGGGAGTCAGCAATACCGTTCTTGACCCCTGGAACATGTTGTGCTTTAAGCAAGATGTCATATTCCAGACAACGAAGAATGAGAATCCGCAGAAGACTAATGGCATATGGAGATGAAGTGCTCTGCTTGTTTATAGCCTGTATAGCACCCAGATTATCACACCAAATAACTATGGGGTATATTTACGAAACTGCGGGTTTGAAAAAGTGGAGATGTTGCCTATAGCAACCAATCAGATTCTAGTCATCATTTATTTAGTACAGTCTACAAAATAACAGCTAGAATCTGATTGGTTGCTACAGGTAACATCTCCACTTTTTCAAACCCGTATTTAATATACCCCTAGGTATTTATCTCTCATGATGGGGGCCCAGAGTTCTACTGCTACAATAAACGTGAAAAGTTCCAAAACTAAAAGGTTGGAGGCTATGCTACATTGATGCCAAGCTTCCGATCAGCGGGCTGCGCACCAATCTCCATTCAGGTAAGCGCTGAAACCAAGGGAATCCGAAGCGTCTGGCACGGTTGGCTTATAGGAAAGTGATCCCTAGGCTCTGCTGGACATCGCATAGCCCACCCACAGGTGCGGAGTCTAACAAGCCGGTGGTTTCCGCCAGGCACCCCCGCAAGGAGGTATGGACTTTGCGGCGCAAAACCTGCAGGTCGCGGTCCTGTGAGTGGGTGTACAGCAGAACGGTGTGGAGGAGCCAGGTGACACGGGCAGCTACAGATGAAGCACAAGGAGAGTAGATGTGCTGTGGTGCAACCAGGAGAAACAGAGGCTGTCACAAGGGTGATAGGTAGAGGTACTGGAACAGCTGGAGTACAGCACTGGAATTGTGCAGACCATACGAGGAAGTGGAGATAACTGGCGATGAGTCACTGAGGCAGTTGCGGTCCACAGTGGTAGCGGTCAGAGAACTGGGGCTGTCACAATGAAGTACAGGAGAGGTGGTAATATAGTACTGGAGCAGCAATAGTTCAATACAGCAGGAGACTTAGAGCAACTGAAGTGGCCGAGGTAACTCGTAGCAACAATAGATGAGATGCAGTAGTAGCGGCTCTGAGTGATAGCGGTGAGAGAACGGAAGCTGTTGCGATGTAGTACGGTTGAGATGGTAAAAAGCAGTACTGGAACAGCAGGAGTTCAATACAGCCAGAGACTGCAGCAGCAGGGGTGACCAGTGGTAACAGCTGATGAGTCACAATAGTAATAACGACTGAGTAATAGCGATGAGAGAACTGTAACAATGAAGTACACTGAAGATGGTAGTAGTATTACTGGAGCAGCGATAGTTCAACTCAGGCAAAGACTGAGAGCAGACTGAAGTAGCGGAAGTAATCCGTGCTAACAGCTGATGAGTTACAATAGTAGTAGCAGCTCTGAGTGGTAGCGATGAGAGAACTGGAACTGTCACGATGAAGTACACTGAAGATGGTAGTAGTGGTACTGGAGCAGCGATAGTTCAACTCAGGCAGAGACTGAGAGCAGACTGAAGAGGTAACCCGTAGTAACAGCTGATGAGTTACAATAGTGGTAGCACATCTGAGTAGTAGCGATGAGAGAACCGGAGCTGTCACGATGAAGTACACTGGAGATGGTTAGAAGAGTACTGGAGCAGCGATGGTTCAACACAGGCCACAAACTGAGAGCAGGCTGGAATAGAGTAAGATCCACAAGGAGCACAGGAACCAGAACCACAGGCTACAGGAAGTGAGCTTGGAGAACAGGCATCAGACAGGTGAATCCAGGAGGTTTAAATAGTGCTCTAGGAATGCTCAGAAAATGAGGGAGGTCCAGAAGTGCAATGGATTTGCACCTGTGCTAAACTGAGTATAGCTGAATGAAATGAATGAAGTTTGTCTGACGCTGGAACATGGCAGTTTCCAAACCAATGAGATGCGGGTAACGGAACAGGTATTACTTGCGGGACCGAAGCATTACAGTTCCCCCCCTTTAAAAGTGGCCACTGGATGCTTAGACGAAGTCTTCCGTGGGAACTGCGCATGGAACTTTCCTAGCAGAGCTGTTGCATGGATATCGGAAGCGTTAACCCAAGAGCGTTTTTCGGGACCAAAGCCCTTCCAATCTATCAAGTATTTGGTAGTACCTATGGAAACCTTGGAATCCAGGATCTGTATAATTTCAAATTCTTGTTGCTGAGAGAATTTGGGAACAGTAGAAGTGGAAACTGGAACGAAGAACCTGTTGATGATGAGTGGTTTGAGAAGAGAAACATGGAATGAGTCAGAGATATGGAGGGAAGCGGGCCGCTGAAACTTATATGATACTGGATTGATGACCCGAAGTATCTTGTAGGGTCCAATGAAACAAGGGGCAAACTTCATAGATGGTACTTTGAGACGGATATTTCGTGTAGATAGCCAGACCTTGTCTCCCACCTTGAGTGCTGGAACTGCTCGGCGCCTCTTGTCTGCAAAGGTTTTATAGCGTAAGGAGGTCTTTTTAAGATTAGCAACTACTTTAGTCCATATGGTGGAAAAGTTGTGGATGGTATCTTCAACAGCCGGAACATGGCTGGGTGGGAGAGGAGAAAACCTGGGAAGCAGCGGATGAAGTCCAGTAACAATAAAGAATGGAGTAGCAGCAGTAGACTCATGGAAGAGATTGTTATGTGCAAATTCGGCCCATGGCAGGAGATCAACCCAATTGTTTTGAGAGGCGGAAGAGAATAATCTGATGAATGTCTCCAGATTCCGATTTACCCTTTCAGTTTGGTCATTAGACTGTGATTGATAAGCCGAGGAAAAATTGAGTTGTATACCCAGGGTTTTACAGAGGGCACGCCAGAATTTCGAGGTAAATTGAACCCCTCTGTCAGATACAATTTCCATGGGACAACCATGCAGTCGAAAAATCTCTTTTATGAAGTGTTGAGCAAAAACTGATGAAGATGGCAGACCAGTGAGAGGAACAAAATGAGCCATCTTCAAGAAGCGGTCCACAATGACCCAAATGGTATTACATCCCTTACTGCATGGAAGATCAGTAACGAAATCCATACTGATGTGAGTCCAGGGCTTAGTGGGCATGGACAATGGTTGTAATGGACCCATAGGACTTGCACGAGGACTCTTGTGTTGGGCACATACATTACAAACAGCTACAAAATCTTTGACATCTGATCGAATAGAGGGCCACCAATAGGAGCGGGAAAATAGCTCATAGGTCTTGAGGAACCCCGCGTGTTCAGAGAATCTGGAGGCATGACACCAGAGGAGCAATTTTTCCGAAGAGAGACAGGAACAAATGTTTTCCCAGGAGGAGGAGAATTAGTCGTAGTGAGTACTATTAAACATTTAGGATCCAGGATGGGACGACTGAGAGGAAGATCGGAATTCAGTTCGGAGCTGAAGGCCCTGGAGAGTGCATCTGCCTTTTTATTAAGATGGCCAGGTTTGAAGGTTACATGGAGGTTGAAATGGGAAAAAAACAGAGACCAACGAGCCTGGCGAGGGTTGCGGCACTGAGCAGACTGTAGATACAACACATTTTTATGGTCAGTAAAAATGGTAACCACATGCTGAGCCCCCTCCAAAAGGTACGGCCATTCTGACAAAGCCAATTTCATGGCCAACAGCACTCTATCTCTAATCGTATAATTCTTCTCTGCGTGTAGAATCTTGCTGAAGAAAAAGGCACAAGGAAGTAGTCTGTTAGGAGGATACTTCTGGGCCAGTACCGCTCCTACTCCAATGGCAGAAGCATCGACCTCTAGAAAGAAGGGTTGCGAAAGTTTGGGTTGTCTGAGGATGGGTGCAGAAGACAAGGCTGGCTTCAGGAATGTGAATGCATCTACGGCCTCCTCTGTCCAGTTCTTGGTATTGGCCCCTTTTTTCGTAAGAGCCGTAATGGGAGCAACAATGGTGAAATACCCCGGGATAAATTGCCTGTAATAGTTAGAGAAGCTCAAAAAGCGTTGTACTGCTTTAAGAGTGGCTGGACGTGGCCAATCCAAGATTGCCCGAACTGTCTCAGGGTCCATCTGTAGCCCAGATCCGGAGATGATGTAACCTAGGAAAGGCATTGATGTAGCTTCAAATGAGCACTTCTTTAGCTTACAATATAGTTGGTTCTGCCGCAACCTAGACAAAACCTCAATGACATGTTGGTAATGAGAATGAAGGTCCTGGGAAAATATGAGAATGTCGTCCAAGTAGACGACTACATATGAATAGAGCAGGTCTCTGAAGATCTTGTTGATGAAACTTTGGAAGACAGCTGGGGCATAACAAAGCCCGAAGAGCATCACTAAGTATTCGTAGTGACCATCATGAGTGTTAAACGCTGTCTTCCATTCGTCTCCAGGGCGAATGCGGGTCAGGTCGTAGACCTGTTGTAGATCTAGTTTAGAGAAGATTTTGGCCCCTTTGATGCGGTCAAACAACTCGGTAATGAGAGGGATAGGATACTGATTTTTTACCGTAACAGCATTGAGACCCCAATGATCAATACAGGGGCGGAGAGATCCGTCCTTCTTTTCCACAAAAAAAAACCCGCTCTGGCAGGAGAGACAGATGGCCTGATGAATCCCCTCTGCAGATTTTCTTTGACATATACAGACATGGCCGAAGTTTATGGCTGGGAAAGTGGAAAAACTCTTCCTCTAGGAGGATTTTCCCCTGGGAGTAATTTTATCGGACAATCCCAAAGGCAGTGGGGGGGCAGAAGTTTAGCTTGGACCTTGTCAAACACATCCGCGAAGTCTTGATATTGAGGAGGAAGTCCCGGAGGAAATGTTTTCGTGGAGGAAGAAAGAACCTTAATCGGTTTGACTTTAGTTAGACAATTGGAGCGACATTGAGATCCCCAGGCCAAAACTTCAGAGGTATTCCAATCCAGGCTGGGAGAATGTACTCGAAGCCAGGGTAGACCTAGGATAATGGGAGTAGTGGAGTGTGGTAACACAAAAAAAGAGATGGTTTCAGAATGCAGAACCCCAACATGGAGAGTGAGAGGTATGGTTTGATTGCGGACCATACCTCCCGGGAGTTGAGAGCAGTCAATGGCAGTGGTGGTTACAGGAGTCTCCAAGGGAACAACTGGAATAGAACATTGGGATACAAGGCACCAGGAAATAAAATTTTCCGCAGCACCTGAGTCCACCAGTGCTTGGGAGAATTCTTCAGAGGAATCCCATAATATGGAGACTGTGAGAAGACAAGCAGAGCGTGAGGAGGCTTCAAATGTCCCCAGTCTGACCTCCCCGGAGCAGACTAGGGCCTGGCATTTCCTGACCTCCTAGGACGGGAATTCAAAAAGTGGCCGGACTCGCCACAATAAACACCTAATTTGTTTAAGCATCTCCTTTCTCTTTCTTTAGATGTTAACCGAGTTCTCCCAATTTGCATAGGCTCTTAAAGAGTAGGGGAGGTTGAGTGGGGACGAAGAGCAGTTTTGATGGATGAACGGTTAGGATGTTCCTGCTCAGACGACCTTTCGCGGAAACGAAGATCCACTTTGTTACATAGTGAGATTATAGCATCCAATGTGGTAGGAAGTTCTTGAGATGCCAGTACATCCTTGATTTTGTCCGATAGACTTTACCAGAATGCGGCTACCAAGGCTTCATTATTCCAAGACAGCTCTGAGGAGAGGGTACGAAATTCTATAACGTACTGAGCAATTGTGTTGGTAGCTTGGCAAAGTCTGAGAATGCTGGTAGAGGCTGAGGAAACACGTCAGTGCTCATCAAAGATCCGCCGGAAGGTGGCCAAGAACACAAGGTAATTATTGAGCAAAGGATCCTCTCGTTCCCATAGGGGAGAGACCCAAGCCAGAGCTTGGTTAGACAATAGAGAAATAATGTAAGCTATTTTGGTCCTGTCAGAAGGAAAATTCTGGGGCTGTAATTCAAACTGTATGGAACATTGGTTACTAAAACCACGCCAAAGTTTGGCAATTTTGCCGTTGTAAGCAGTCTTAACGAAGAAGATACAGTCAGAAGAGCAGAGCGCTGTTCCTGAGGAGAACTAGCCACCGTTGGGTGAGTAGCCTGTAGAATATCCAGACGACTGGTCAGAGTCTGGAAACACTGCAAGAGTTGGCGTTGGATACTATCCTGTTGCTCTATGCGTGAAACCAGATGTTGTAAAAGGTCTTTAGCAGAAGGCTCCCCTGGGGGATCAGACATTTGGCTTGTTCTTACTTCTACAATAAACGTGAAAAGTTCCAAAACTAAAAGGTTGGAGGCTATGCTACATTGATGCCAAGCTTCTGATCAGCAGGCAACGCACCAATCTCCATTCAGGTAAGCGCTGAAACCAAGAGAATCCGATGCGTCTGTCACGGTTGGCTTATAGAAAATTGATCCCTAGGCTTTGCTGGACATCGCATAGCCCACCCACAGGTGTGGAGTCTAACAGACCGGTGGTTTACGCCAGGAACCCCTGCAAGGAGGTATGGACTTTGCGGAAACAAACCTGCAGGTCGCGGTCCTGTGAGTGGGTGTACAGCAGAACGGTGTGGAGGAGCCAGGTGACACGGGCAGCTACAGATGAGGCACAAGGAGAGTAGATGTCCTGTGGTGCAACCAGGAGAAACAGAGGCTGTCACAAGGGTGATAGGTAGAGGTACTGGAACAGCTGGAGTATAGCACTGGAATTGTGCAGACCACACAAGGAAGTGGAGATAACTGGGGAATCAGGCGATGAGTCACCGAGGCAGTTGCGGTCCACAGTGATAGCGGTCAGAGAACTGGGGCTGTCACATTGAAGCACAGGAGAGGTGGTATAATAGTACTGGAGCAGCAATAGTTCAATACAGCAGGAGACTGAGAGCAACTGAAGTGGCCGAGGTAACTCGTAGCAATAATAGATGAGATGCAGTAGTAGCGGCTCTGAGTGATAGCGGTGAGAGAACGGAAGTTGTCGCGATGTAGTATAGTTGAGTTGTTAAATAGCATTACTGGAACAGACTGAGAGCAGACTGCAGCAGCAGGGGTGACTCGTGGTAACAGCTGATGAGTCACAATAGTAGTAACAATTCTGAGTGATAGCGGTGAGAGAACTGGAACTGTCACGATGAAGTACACTGAAGATGGTAGTAGTGGTACTGGAGCAGCGATAGTTCAACTCTGGCAAAGACTGAGAGCAGGCTGAAGTAGCGGAAGTAACCCGTGGTAACAGCTGATGAGTTACAATAGTGGTAGCAGATCTGAGTGGTAGCGATGAGAGAACCGGAGCTGTCACAATGAAGTACACTGGAGATTGTTAGAAGAGTACTGGAGCAGCGATGGTTCAACACAGACCACGAACTGAGAGCAGGCTGGAATAGAGGAAGATCCACAAGGAGCACAGGAACCAGAACCACAGGCTACAGGAAGTGAGCTTGGAGAACAGGCATCAGACAGGTGAATCCAGGAGGTTTAAATAGTGGGAGATGACAGCAACCTGCTGCTGTATAAATTTCTATTCCTAAGGAGGACAGACAGGAGACTGGGCCCTCTGTTTTGTCATGAGCTGTGTTCACTCCCAGTACAGGCAAATTGCTAGCCCACTGATGGGAACCCACGGGACTGATTATAAGGAAATCGTCAAGGTAATGCGCTATTCCATGGTGACAAGTTCCTGCATGCAGACCCTGGTGTAGGAAAGAGCTGAACCTTTCGAAGTAAGCGCAGGAAATGGATCACCCCATGGGCAGGCAGTGGTCAATGTAAAATTAATTTTCGTGTCTAAAACCCATGAATCTAAATAAGTCAGGGTGCAGTGGTAATAGTCTAAATGCTGATTATATATCTAGTTTTTCTAGCAATAAACCATGGCCAAATTCTTGCACTAAAGTTAAAGCTGATTCGAATGATTGGTAATTCACTGTACTGTGGACTGGATCTATAGCATTGTTTACTTAGTTGCCAAAAGGGTAAGAAAGATGCTGAATGAGCCTAAATTTTCCGGGGGGTTTTCTTTGGAACTACCCTGACTGGAGAATCTATCAGATCAGGTATGGGAGGGTTTGCAAATGGGCCTAGCATACGGACCAAGCTAACTTCTTTAGCTATTTTATCCGACAGTACTTCGGGGAAACTTTGCACAAATTTTAATTTTCAGGGGATGAGTGGACATAGGGTATCTTGAATTGGGAGTTTGAAACCAAAATTTAAACCTTGCCTCAAAAAGGAGGCATTCTCTTGATTGGGGTGCAAGCTAAGCCACCTTTCTAGGGTTAACAGCTTAATTGGCAGGGGGCGTTAATGCGTAGTTGCCGCCTGAGCTCATCTTCCCTGGCCTGCGTTGGATATGGGCCTAGTACATTCCGTAGCGAGATGTTCTCCTCTGCAGATTGAGCACACTTGGTGATACTTTCACACAGTGCCATGGGAACAGGATCCCTTGTTGAAGGAAAATAATTTATTTTTGGGAGGGAAGGTTGCTGTACCCCTCCCTGCATAGTGAAATCGCTTGTGGACCGAGATGTTTGACGTCTTGTTGCTAGGCCACATCAAGTCCAACCAAGGGGTAAATGTATTAATCTCCAGGTTCTTCAACACCCGCGAGTTCGACATCTTCGGCGTTTAAATTTAAAGCAGCGCTGCCTTGTAAAGGGAAACTTCCCTTTACAAGGCAGCGCCGCTTTGAATTTAAACGCCGAAGATGCCGAACTCCCGGGTGTTGAAGAACCCGGAGATTAATACATTTACCCGCAGGTGTCAATGTTCTTGCTACCTAAAGGCATGCAAGACCGTTCACTCATTTTCCTTCCAAAGATGTTGTCATACAAGGGCCAAACCAAGGGATCATCTTTCTGATACATATTGTTAATCATGTGTAGGTACCGCCAGACGTCCGTCTTTTCATCTAGGAAATAAAAGATTCTCACCAGAGGTGGAGGTGACGCTTGCCTCATTTGTAGCTCCTGACGGCGGAAATACGGATGTAATTATGTCTGTGCTGCCGGCTGTCGGGTTGATGTCTTCGGCTGATCTGGAGATGTTTTTGTCTGTCACAATGGTATTCTGGCTCTGTGAGTCTGCAACCAAAAACATGTTAGCATCCGCCACACTACTTTCATTCACCCTAGGGGGGTTTCAGTGGGTTTAATTGATTGGGCAATGGCTGTTATTAAAGTGTCTGACATTCTGTACTCAGTTCTCTGGGGGGTATGGTGCTCATGGCCTGGTCAGACCGTCTTGTCATCCATATGTATCACGGTTAAGTGTAAAATTAGTATTCCTTGTGGGGGGCTGGGCCGGCCTCTGGGGTAATCGAATGGGGAATGAGGGTAAGGGCCTCCACGTTCCCTAAATTGTATTATCTGGCTTTGTGGGCAATTAGAATGGGTACTGCCTAACGGCGCTTCATATTCTACTCGTTGGGAGTCATTCCTGAATATGGCCTGTGGAAACGGTAACTCTGAAATGCTAGCAGTGCTAGAATGAAGGTAGTCGATGACACTATTACTGGGGCAGCCTGTTGTGGTCTCGTACCTCGCAGTATTATAGGGAGGGGATAGTGAGAAGGGTGTAAGGGTTGAAAGGGCATGGGGTCAAGTAATATCTTGCCTAATAGGCAAGTAGGGAATAAAAGAGGAGAAAAATGCTGAACCTTGACATTCCTACAACTGCCCAAACTCTCAAAAGCTGGGGCATATTGGGAGCTTACGTATTGTGACCCATAAGTGTCAATTGGCAGGCTCATTAAGGGGACAAGCCTGCTGGGCGGTGGGGAAAGGGAGAGGGTTGTTCATATATAGTTTATTTGGGGGGTATTGCAATTAGAATCAAAAGGGGTGCTATATCTGTCCAATAAAGTCTGTTGTTAGTAAAGGGATCGACATGCCGCAGAGGGAGTATTATAGAGCTGCGCTCCCCAGCCCAATCCTCTGGGATTGTTAATTATAAAGGGGCTTGGTGGGAAATAAAGTTGATGAGAGGCAGGATGGGAGATCTCAGTGTTTGTGACTGGTAATGGAGGGGTTAACGGCAATACTGACTGGGTGGTATGCTGTGTTGTAATGGCTCATATCCCCCTGCTGGCAGAGTGAAGTGCATCCTGGTTGCTTGGCCAGATATAATAGTGGTGATAGGTGTCTGTATGAGAAAATGCTGGGTCGCCTGGTGTGAGGAAGTGCTGCTGCCCCTTCCCCTTCCGGCGGTCCTCCTGTCTATTTGACAAAGCACACAACAGCCAGCACAGGAGCACTGTTGGGAGGTTGACGGGCGGTGATAAAATTTCCTCCACCAGCGCTCTACGTGTTCGAGGTGAAAACTGGAGAGGGCTATGAAAGGGAAGAGGAGGGGAGGTAAAGGAGGGATAAGCAGTGGATGTGATGAAAAGTTGTGAAATAAAATGTAGGGTACACAAAGAAGTTATCAGCAAGTTGTATAAACTGTATACGAATCCTTTCTCAGCAGCTTTTCTCCTGGGGTCTTGAGCAGTGAATAAGAAAGGGCATGTGACATGCAAGGACTTATATAGACAGAGCTCCAGACACTCCCCTTACTTTCCTCATTGGTCGGCCTGTGATGTGGCATTTTAACTGCTTGCAGGTAAGGTTAAATTCACTTACGCCGACATGTATGCTGATTAAGTGCTTTCGTCAATATGGGACTCTTTTGTCATACTTAATACTTTGCTGCTATCAGATAATGTATTCCTTTATTTATAGTCTGCCCTTGTATCTTGTACCCAGTCTATGCTAATTTAGATGAACTATGCCCTATGTATACAGTATTTTATAAATTGGCTGTGCATTGACTGATTTTAAAGAAGAAATAGAAAGTCTTAGGGGTATATTTACTAAACTGCGGGTTTGAAAATGTGGAGATGTTGCCTATAGCAACCAATCAGATTCTAGCTGTCATTTTGTAGAATGCACTAAATAAATGAAAGCTAGAATCTGATTGGTTGCTATAGGCAACATCTCCACATTTTCAAACCCGCAGTATAGTAAATCTAGCCCTTAAACTAGAAAGTCCATAGTTTAAATTTTCAGTTAGGTAAATAAATTTGGTTAATTTAGCAGAAGTACTATACCTTTATCTGAGCACAATTTTATTTATTTTAAATTTAATTTACAACAGTAAAAGCTTTATATTGTGCTGTTCATTTGTGTATATATATATATATATATATATATATATATATATATATGATGCGTGTTATCTTGGGTAGAGGTGGTGACATGCCTAGTTCAAAACTGCCTCTGACAATACCTTTGAAAGTTGATCTTCGCAGCTAATGTGCATAATATAAAATTCCTTTTATAAATCAGCAACGATGTTTAGTTTTTGGAGTGTGAAATAGGCCTCTTGTAGAATTAGGAGTAAAACAACTGTCCTCTTGTAAGGGGTAGGGTTATGGATGGTGGCCTGGGACGGGGAAAGGACTCACACTTACCCTACGCACCGCGCCGATCTCTGGTCATCTTTGGGAGCATCTCCCCTCTCCTCGACGTTGTCTGCGGGGAAGGGGGGGGGTGTCTGTGTACCTGAACACAACAGGGGAGAGGGCCCATTGTCTCGTATGCTGGGCACTCGTTTTGCTGTAAAGGGGTGGTGTGAAATATGAGGAGGGCAGTTCCACATGGTGAGTGCACTAGGAAAATAGCCCTCACCGGACTATACTCACACAAGCTGGTCCACTACGGGAACTCCCTCGGTCCCTGCTGCTCCAGGGGGTTCTCACTCACGGAGGTGGGGGGTCTTCCAAAGTCCTTGTCTGCCAACCAATGCCTGTAAACAGAGCACAGTCTCCCTACCTAGGCTGTCTCTCTCCTAACTGCTGCTGCGCTTCTAAACACGCTCGCGCACCAACCTTGACAACTATCATGCGCACACAATATGCAATAAGAGATACGCAACACAGCAATGATACAACAAAGAGGACAATCAGGAATAGAGGAGGGGTACAGCATACAATTGCAATACAGCATATAAACACTAAGCGATATGAAAAAACACACTCACTACAGGCTTAGACTAGGGGTGGCCTACTAAGGTGTTTCTGGGGTAGGTGGTACAGGAGGGGAACCTAGTGAGGCCTAGGAGCTATGGCTGTGGATCCATCCTAGGGGCAGTGGCTGTGGATCCGGCCGAGGGGCAGTCGCTGTGGATCCGACCGAGAGGCACTGGCTGTGAATCCGGCCAAGGGGCAGTGGCTGTGGATCCGGCCAAAGGTCAATGACTGTGGATCCGGCCTAGGGCTAGTTGCTGTGGACCCGGTCTACGGCTAGTGGCTGTGGATCCGGCCGAGAAGCAGTAGCTGTAAATCAGGCCAAGGGGCAGTGGTTGTGGATCCGGCCTATGGGCAGGCGCTGTGAATCTGGCTTAGGGCTAAGCTTAAGGGAGATGAGACTAGGGATGGCCGGCCTAAGGGTTAGGTGGCTAGGAATGGGAACCAGGGGAGGAGGCCTGGAACTATGCTGGGGCACACACACACACACACACACACACAAAGAGGACTTACCTGTTCATTCCTGGTCGCTGAGAGCTCTGCTGCTGCTCTCTCTCCCGTGGACCGGCTGTACAGGCTTCTTCTTCCCCTTGTGGCTGCTGGTATTGGGGCACTCCATCAATGCTGTTTTTCCCTTTCTCTGCAGGAAAACACTTCAGTTCTCCAGTCTACCCTGTGTGCTGTGGCCTCTGTGGCTGCTGCTGCTATCTCTCTGTGTCCCGCAACATACTGTTCCTTTGTTCTCACTCCTTCTCCTGTTTGAAAAGGCCGGCAGGATACCGGGAGCAGAGCTATGGCTGGGCGTCGTGTGATTGGTGTGCTGCCCAATGATATCACCAAGGCATCGCCCTCCAGCTGGGAATGCAACCTAGCAACACTAGTCCCAGCTGTCGCACTCTGCAGTTAGGCAGCTTACTATCATCTCTGTTATGCTTAGATTAGAAATGCCTTTTTTCATTTCCGAGGCTGCTTTGGTGTTCTGTTCAGTTTCTGAATCCTTACACACACTGAGCATTTGTTTTGGATGGATTTCAAAGAGCTAATTTTGTTTCATTTTTATACTTCACACTGAATATTACAATGCTAGAGTATACTCCCTTACTATTTTACTTTAAAAGTAATAGTAAAATGTTGTTTTGAAATAATTTGGTTTATTTACAAGACTAGGGTGCAATGCAAATCTGTGTATCTTATTAGCCACATCCCATTGTGCAATACATATTCCTGTATGCTCTCCTAGTTTTGTGCACCTTTTTGCATATTATTGTCTAGAACTTTAATGCATGTTTAGCATTCCTGTATATCCCAGTTATACCAAGACATTGTAATAATAAATGTATTATAGAAATGTATTAGCAACGATCTGGAATGATCTCACCCATTCTGTCAGGCTTTCCCCTAGCCTGTCAAACTTCAAATGCTCCCTCAAAACCCATCTGTTCAGGTTAGCCGACCCTTCCACCACCTAATCCTGCTGCCCTCCATCCCTCTTCTCTATCCTTCTATACTAACCATAACATACCTCGCCCTATCCTACTTACTCCTGTGCTTCTCTCCCCTCAGTGTTCTCATCCCTCAACCCACCTTGCCACTCTGTGTCTCCTGTCAGTCTCCCCCTCATCCTTAGATTGCAAGCTCCCCTGAGCAGGGTCCTGCTTCCTCGTGCTCTCTTCCTCTTTCTTACCTTTACCTTCAGCTCCCCGCCTCATCACTTGACTCCCCCATCTCCAAATCTCCTCTTCTCCTGTGTCTCCACTTCTCCATCTCTGCCCTGATACTGTACATGGTGCCCTCACTACTGAGCATGGGCTCAAGCTCTCACTCACTCCCCTCCTTTCTCTTTCCCTTACCATTCTATCTATCTAGACTAAGGGCAATTCAATAGCAGCCAATTAACCTATCAGTATGTTTTTGGAGTGTGGGAGGAAACCGGAGCACCCAAAGGAAACCCACGCAAACACGAGGAGAACATACAAACTCCACACAGATAAGGGCATGGTCAGGAATCAAACTCTTGAACCCAGTGTTGTGAGGCAGAAATGCTAACCACTAAGCCACTGTGAAATCAACCCCATATTTTTTCTTAGGTCCCAAATAAATGAAAATAGTTATAGGATCCAACTGATTCTATTAATGTGGGTTCATCAAATTTTTGGGAAAACAGTTTTATTAGTTTTATTTTGTGTGTGAAGAAGGGAACTGTACAGGACAACGGGGACAATCTGGAGCCCTAACTAGGTTTTGGTGCAATACCACTATTAGAGACCATTCTTGGCATTTTATTATTGCCTGTGATAGGTTAAGCAACTGTGTGTGATTGTATTTCTCATGTACCAACTTGTACTGTTCTTGACCTTGTTCACTTGCTCTTCCTGCCTGAAGCCTGACTACTCTTCTGTATTACAATTATGTGCCTAGCAGCCTGATTGACAAGCTGGAAATCGCTGCTCTTCAAGATTGTTATTCTGAACTTCGCGCTGCGGACTGTTGCTGGCCTTGTCCTAAGGACTATAAATAGTTGATTATTCCTGTTTTTAGTTCATTTATTATCTGTTTCCATGGGCTCTATTTCACTGGCCTATTTGCCAGTGATAAGTAACTTTTTGTGATAAAATATTGCAATTATTGCTGTAATAAAGCTAATGTTGATAAACAGAGCACCAAATTTGCCCCATTAGTGAATAAATAGGGATTATGTTGAAAGGACCACGAAATCCCAAAACAGTAGTGCTATTTCATGATAATGGTTTGGCATATTCAGTTTGTTGGCTTTCCTCACCAAACTGCAAAAACCAAAATGTATTACTTTGAATCAGTTATAGTACACCTATAACACCTTTCACCCTGTTTCCTAGAGCTCGTGATTGTAAAAAGTACATTTTCACAACGCTACTCGTAAGCCTAAAGGTATTTCAAACAAATAGTTATCATTAGAGGAAAAACGTTTTCAACAACAATAGTTAAAGTGAAATGCAGGCACTGATCATATTGTTAACCTTTTTCCCAGTGCTTACATTTTCAGTGTTATTTTCAGGTTGAACAAAAGAAATATTGGACATATTTTGAAATACGTAATTTTTCCATTGTCAACTTTTACATTACCTTGCCTTTATCCTCGGGCCGTCCTAGATCCACTGGTCTCCCTGTTGATCAACAGGGAGACCAGTGGATCTAGGACGGCCCGAGGATAAAGGCAGCTGTTTTCAGATTGTCCTAATGTGGATATTTTACCGCGATATATCATAAATGCTGGACTTTATTTTCCTTGAGGTACGCTCCTAGAAGCAGACTTTATTCTGTGGATTTTACTGATTTTATTGATTTATGTACAATAAATGGTATTACACTATGATTTTATCTTTGTACACATGTTTCATTGTTGGAGTCTAAAGAGGAGGCAGAATTTGTATTCCCCATTAGGAGTAGAGATGAGCGCACTCGGATTTCCTGAATCCGAGCCCACCCGAACGTTGCCGATCCGAGTCGGATCCGAGACAGATCCAGGTATTGGCGCCAAATGAAAACTTGAAACCGAGGCTCGGAGCCATAATCCCACTGTCAGATCTCGTGATACTCGGATCCTATAAATTCCCCGCTAGTCGCCGCCATCTTCACTCGGGCATTGATCAGGGTAGAGGAAGGGTGTGTTAGGTGGTCCTCTGTCCTGGTAGATCTCGTGCTGTGCTGTTTAGTTCTGTGCTGTGCTGTGCTGTGCTGTGCTGTGTTCTGCAGTATCAGTCCAGTGGTGCTGTGTGCTGTGCTCTGTCAATTTTGAGTTCAGTGGTGCTGCTGGGTCCTGTGCTGTGTCCTGTTCAGTCCAGTGGTCCTGTGTCCTGTGCTCTGTGCTTCTAAGGGTATAGTTATTTCCCCAATATTCCCAAGTGTTTAAAAAATGAAAAAAAGTTATAAAAAAAAATACAAAAAACTAATTAAAAATTTTTTTTAATTACAACCAAATTTGCAAAACCAATCCTGCAGTATAAGCCCATTGGTACTGCAATATTACCAAGTTCACACATTCAGCAGTAAAAGTCCAGTGGTACTGCAATATTACAAAGTTCACACATTCTGCAGTATCAGTCCAGTGGTGCTGTGTGCTGTGCTCTGTCCTTCTGAGTTCAGTGGTGCTGCTGGGTCCTGTGCTGTGTCCTGTTCAGTCCAGTGGTGATGTGTCCTGTGCTCTGTGCTTCTAAGGGCATAGTTATTTCCCCATTATTCCCAAGTTTTTAAAAAATGTAAAAAAACTTGTAAAAAAAAATACAAATTTTTTTTTTAAAAAAAAGTAATTATAACAAAATTTGCAAAACCAATCCAGCAGTATAAGTCCATTGGTACTGCAATATTACCAAGTTCACACATTCTGCAGTATCTTGTGCTACATATAATGGAGACCAAAAATTTGGAGGATAAAGTAGGGAAAGATCAAGACCCACTTCCTCCTAATGCTGAAGTTGCTGTCACTAGTCATGACATAGACGATGAAATGCCATCAACGTCGTCTTCCAAGCCTGATGCCCAATCTCCTAGTACAGGGCATGTAAAATCCAAAAAGCCCAAGTTAAGAAAAAATAGCAAAAAGAGAAACTTAAAATCATCTGCGGAGAAACGTAAAGTTGCCAATATGCCATTTACGACACGGAGTGGCAAGGAACGGCTTAGGCCCTGGCCCGTGTTCATGACTAGTGGTTCAGCTTCACCCAAGGATCTTAGCCCTCCTCCTCCTCCCCCCCCTACAAAAAATTGAAGAGAATTATGCTGTCAGCAATAAAACAGCAAACAACTCTGCCTTCTAAAGAGAAATTATCACAAATCCCCAAGGCGAGTCCAAGGGTGTTGGTGGTTGTCAACCCTGACCTTCCCATCACTGTACGGGAAGAGGTGGCTCGGGAGGAGGCTATTGATGTAGCTGGCGCTGTGGAGGAACTTGATGATGAGGATGGTGATGTGGTTATTGTAAATGAGGCACCAGGGGGGGAAACAGCTGATGTCCATGGGATGAAAAAGCCCATCGTCATGCCTGGTCAGAAGACCAAAAAATGCACCTCTTCGGTCTGGAGTTAATTTTATCCAAATCCGGACAACCAATGTATGGCCATATGTAGCGTATGTAAAGCTCAAATAAGCAGGGGTAAGGATCTTGCCCACCTAGGAACATCCTCCCTTATACGTCACCTGAATAACCTTCATAGTTCAGTGGTTAGTTCAGGAACTGGGGCTAGGACCGTCATCGGTACAGGGACACCTTAATCCCGTGGTCCAGTTGGATACACACCAGCAACACCCTCCTCGTCAACTTCCTCCATGATCTCCATCAGATTCAGTCCTGCAGCCCAAGTCAGCAGCCAGACTGAGTCCTCTTCAATACGGGATTCATCCGAGGAATCCTGCAGCGGTACGCCTACTACTGCCACTGCTGCTGTTGCTGCTGTTAGTCGGTCATCTTCCCAGAGGGGAAGTCATAAGACCGCTAAGTGTCACTCACCAGAGTGTGAGTGCCTCCACTCTGGTACGTGGTTCTCCATCTTTCCCGCTCACACCTGTGTGGAACCGCGGCCGTCCGCCATCCTGTCGCACTGGGCATGCGCAGGTCCCTTTAACAACTACACCTGACCACTAATGTGATTGATGGATCAATCACCCCTCCCTACTTAAGGCACCTGCAGCCTTAGGTAGTGGCCTGATCTTGAAGTCTCACTCCCAGTGAACTTCTATAGGTGTGTGCAGTTTCCAAACTGCTTCAAGCTCTACTCCTGTGTGCAGTTTCCAAGCTGCTTCCAGCTCTACTCCTGTGTGCAGTTTCCAAACTGCTTCCAGCTCTACGCCTGTGTGCACTTTCCAAACTGCTTCCAGCTCTACTCCTGTGTGCAGTTTCCAAACTGCTTCCAGCTCTACTCCTGTGTGCAGTTTCCAAACTGCTTCCAGCTCTACTCCTGTGTGCAGTTTCCAAACTGCTTCCAGCTCTACTCCTGTGTGCAGTTTCCAAACTGCTTCCAGCTCTACTCGTGTGTAGTTTCCAAACTGCTTCCAGCTCTTCTCGTGCTTCAGCTTCCACGCTGCTCCCTGCTCAACTCAGCGGCGGTTCCCATACCGCTACAACTCTTCACTTCTCAGCTGATTCCGGATCTACACAACTGGGTATGCTCTACTGACTATTGAAGTCTCACTCCCAGTGAACTTCTATAGGTGTGTGCAGTTTCCAAACTGCTTCCAGCTCTACTCCTGTGTGCAGTTTCCAAACTGCTTCCAGCTCTACTCCTGTGTGCAGTTTCCAAACTGCTTCCAGCTCTACTCCTGTGTGCAGTTTCCAATCTGCTTCCAGCTCTACTCCTGTGTGCAGTTTCCAAACTGCTTCCAGCTCTACTCGTGCTTCAGCTTCCACGCTGCTCCCTGCTCATCTCAGCGGCGGTTCCCATACCGCTACAACGCTTCACTTCTCAGCTGATTCCGGATCTACACAACTGGGTATGCTCTACTGACTATTGACTATTGCCTATTGCTCGCATACCAGTTGTATCCATTGTTGTTGGCTGCACAGGGTACAAGTACCCATATAGACTGTGTTACTGCATTGCCTCATTTAGGACAAGCTTTCACTCAAGCTACGATATCTCCTCACGCCACTACTTAGCGTTATTGTGCATATCTGCTGTGACCAGCTTCTCCTCCCTGCAAGGCATCTACTCCATACAGACTATTCATTGTGCCTTCCATCTCTGCCTCACAAGACATTGCTCTACTCGCGCTGTTTCCATACAGCCACAGTTTGCCTTTCAACTTCACTCTCCTGCACCTGGACAAGTCCTCATTCCTTCTCACAGCAGTGGTACAACTTGCTGCACGCAGACCACTGACTTCCCTGCTACCTACCCGCACCTGGACAAGTCCTCCTATCACAGCGGTGGTACAACTTGCTATATGCAGACCACTGACTCTCCTAGTACCTACCTACACCTGGACCAGACTCCTCACCATAGCGGTGGTACAACTTGCTGAACGCAGACCACCGACTACCCTGCTACCTACCTGCACCAGTACTATTCTTCCCATCACTACAGTGGTACAACTTGCTGTACGCAGACCACTGACTCCTCCTCTACCTACCATCACCTATCCACGTCCACTCCTCGTGTCTACATTATCTTCAGCCTCCAGTTTACTGCTCCAAGTCGCTGACTTTCCTCTAACCATAGCTGCAAGTCGCTGACTTCCTCAGACTATCTCTACTCTCCTGCTGTTGTGTCGCTCCAATCATTCACCTGCCTGCTTTGGGGTGCGTGCCATAACCCCGCCTCTCTAGCAGAGTTCCATCTGGTGAAACTCGGGTAAGCAACTCCTAGTGCCCGTGACACTAAGTCTTTCACAAAACAATTGACCGTCCAACAGTCATTTGCCATGTCCACAAAATACGATAGTAGTCACCCTATTGCAAAGCGTATAACTGCGGCTGTAACTGCAATGTTGGTGTTAGACGTGCGCCCGGTGTCCGCCATCAGTGGAGTGGGATTTAGAGGGTTGATGGAGGTATTGTGTCCCCGGTACCAAATCCCGTCGAGATTCCACTTCACTAGGCAGGCGATACCAAAAATGTACAGAGAAGTACGATCAAGTGTCCTCAGTGCTCTAAAAAATGCGGTTGTACCCACTGTCCACTTAACCACGGACATGTGGACAAGTGGTTCTGGGCAAACGAAGGACTATATGACTGTGACAGCCCACTGGGTAGATGCATCCCCTTCCGCAGCAACAGCAACAGCTGCATCAGTAGCGGCATCTACAAACTGGCTGCTCGTGCAAAGGCAGGCAACATTGTGTATTACAGGCTTTAATAAGAGGCACAACGCTGACAACATATTAGAGAAACTGAGGGAAATTATCTGCCAGTGGCTTACCCCACTTAGACTCTCATGGGGATTTATGGTGTCAGACAATGCCAGTAACATTGTGCGGGCATTAAATATGGGCAATTTCCAGCACGTCCCATGTTTTGCCCACACCATTAATTTGGTGGTGCAGCATTACCTCAAGAGTGACAGGGGTGTGTAGGAGATGCTTGGGGTGGCACGCAAAATTGCTGGACACTTTCGGCATTCAGCCAGTGCCTACCGTAGACTAGAGGCACATCAAAAAACCATGAACCTGCCCTGCCATCACCTCAAACAAGAGGTTGTGACGCGCTGGAACTCCACCCTCTATATGCTGCAGAGGATGGAGGAGCAGCAAAAGGCCATTCAGGCCTACACAGCCACCTACGACATAGGCAAAGGAGTGGGGATGCGCCTGAGTCAAGCACAGTGGAGACTGATTTTCGTATTGTGCAAGGTTCTCCAGCCGTTTGAACTTGCCACACGAGAAGTCAGTTCCGACACTGCCAGCTTGAGTCAGGTCATTCCCCTGATCAGGCTGTTGCAGAAGCAGCTGGAGAAAGTGAGGGAGGAGCTGTTAAAGCATTGCGATCCAACAAAGCATGTAGCTCTTGTGGATGAAGCCCTTCGTACGCTTTGCCAGGATCCGAGGGTGGTCACTCTTTTAAAGTCAGAGGAATACATTCTGGCCACCGTGCTCGATCCTCAGTTTAAAGCGTATGTTTTGTCTCTGTTTCCAGCGGACACAAGTCTGCAGCGGAGCAAAGACCTGCTGGTCGGGAGATTGTCCTCTGAAGAGGACCGTGACATACCAACAGCTCCACCCTCATTTACTTCCACATCTATGGCTGCAAGGAAAAAGCTCAGTTTTCCTAAAAGAGCCGCTGGCGGGGATGCTGATAACATCTGGTCCGGACTGAAGGACCTGCCAACCATTGCAGACATGTCTACTGTCGCTGCATGGGATGCTGTCACAATCAAAAAAATGGTGGAGGATTATTTTGCTGACACCATCCAAATAGACATGTCAGACAGTCCATATTGTTACTGGCAGGAAAAAAAGGCAGTTTGGAAGCTCCTGTACAAACTGGCTCTATTTTACCTGAGTTGTCCCCCCTCCAGTGTGTACTCGGAAAGAGTTTTTAGTGCAGCGGGGAACCTGGTCAGTGAGCGACGAAGGAGGTTGCTTCCTCACAAAGTTGAAAAAATGATGTTTATAAAAATGAATAATCAATTCCTCAATGAAGTACAGCACTGGCCTCCAGATAGTACAGAGGGACCTGTTGTTGTGGAGTCCAGCGGGGACGAATTGATAATGTGTGAGGAGGAGGAAGTACACACTGTAGGGGGAGAGGAATCAGAGGTTGAGGATGAGGACGAAATCTTTCCTCAGTAGAGCCTGTTTAGTTTGTACAGGGAGAGATGAATTGTTTTTTTGGTGTGGGGGCCCAAACAAACCAATAATTTCAGCCACAGTTGTTTGGTAGGCCCTGTCGCTGAAATGATTGGTTTGTTAAAGTGTGCATGTCCTATTTCAACAACATAAGGGTGGGTGGGAGGGCCCAAGGACAATTCCATCTTGCAACTCTTTTTTTGGCATTATGTGACCATTCAACAGTCGTTTGCCATGTTCAAAAAGTAAAAGAAAATGTCAACAAATTCAAAAAATTAAATCAAAAGTTAAATGCCCTGTCATTATTTAAAACAAGAGGTATTGACGTTCTAGAATTAGTGTAGTGTTAATATGTTATAAACACTACACTTGGAGGAGGTATTGTGGCCCCAGTACCAAATTTAGTACCGGGGCCACCCCACTACGCAGTCCAGATACTTGTTTGGTGGAATTCTGACCAGTTGAGGCAGGGTGTATTTATTAGATTGTTGCCCCGGTATCAAATTGGGTACCGGGGCCACCCCACTACTCAGTCCAGATACTTGTTTGGTGGAATTCTGACCAGTTGAGGCAGGGTGTATTTATTAGATTGTGGCCCCGGTATCAAATTGGGTACCGGGGCCACCCCACTACGCAGTCCAGAATTTTTTTCTTGGGAATTCAGACCCGTGGAGGGTTTCTTATTAATTATATTGTGGTGACCACTCCTCTACGCAGTCCAGATACATTTTTTGGTGCGATTCAGACCAGTTGATGGTTTTTAATTTATATTGTGGTGACCACACCTCTACGCAGTCCAGTTACATTTATTGGTGCGAATCATACAAGTTCAGGGTTTTTAAATTATATTGTGGTGACCACTCCTCTACGCAGTCCAGGTACATTTTTTGGTGCGATTCAGACCAGTTGATGGTTTTCTTATTATATTGTGGTGACCACTCCTCTACGCAGTCCAGATACATTTATTGGTGCGAATCATACAAGTTCAGGGTTTTTAAATTATATTGTGGTGACCACTTCTCTACGCAGTCCAGATACATTTATTGGTGCGAATCATACAAGTTCAGGGTTTTTAAATTATATTGTGGTGACCACTCCTCTACGCAGTCCAGGTACATTTTTTGGTGCGATTCAGACCAGTTGATGGTTTTCTTATTATATTGTGGTGACCACTCCTCTACGCAGTCCAGAAAGATACCTCGTTGCAATGTTTTGGACTAATAACAATATTGTGAGGAGTTCAGAATACACTGTAAATTAGTGGAAATGATTGTTATTGAATGCTATTGAGGTTAATAATAGCGTAGGAGTGAAAATAAGCCCAAAAACTTGATTTTTGAACTTTTAATGCTTTTTTCAAAAAAAATCTGAATTAAAAAACCTTAAATCCGAACCAAAACCTTTCGGCAGGTGTTTTGCGAAACAAATCCGAACCCAAAACATAGAGAAAATCTGAATCCAAAACACAAAACACGAGACACCAAAAGTCGCCGGTGCACATCCCCAATTAGGAGTCTGTCTGATGTGCTTGATTTAAAGACATCTGCTTGTAAGCATACACCCTACGGGGGTTTCCTCACGTGGTTATCCAATATTTGGCCCTCTTGGACACACTTGAAAGTGGGATCATGTTTGATGACACCTAGAGACCCCTATTCAACTGTTGGGACTTTACTGCTCTATGTATTGTTTGTTTGTGTTACAGTTATCTATGTATGATGCTGGCATTCCTATATGTGTGAACCATCCAGCGCTGTAAGTTACCAGTTAGTGGTGTAGTTTGCTGAAGTATGTGATTTTGTATAATCAGAGTGCTATAAGTATGTTAACTTGTAAACAATAAATCAGAGCATATTGAACACTCAAAACTTGCAGTGCCTTTTATTCTCTCTGGTTGATGATCTCATAAACTGGTAAACTGATACTTACAGGTGAGCTGACTAATTAGATCCAACAATAATGATGATTATAGTCTGATTTGCAACAAACCTCTGGGCTCTTAATTCAATCTTTCTTTACATAATCGCTTTTGTGATCTATAAAATTTCAAAAGCAACTAAAATAGAGAAACCAGATTAATCAACGGAAACCCAGTAAAAATTGCTTTGACCAAGTAAAAATTGTTTTGATTTTGCCTAAGTAACAGGATGTAAAAAAGAACCTTTATTCTTTCTATAATATACATTGCAGATAGTGGTTAAGAAAACTCTTGCTTGTATCAAAATAAAGATAAACTGGAAATTAGATCACCCCTTAAGGAAACAATTCCTCTGAATGGAGATGAAGGACGTTATCCAAATAGAATAGGACATTTCCTAGCTAATTACAGGCTCTGTATGGAACCACGGCTTGCTAAGAAGGGATTTGCCCCTGTATACTTTCATGAGATTTCTGTATATGGATTGAGCTGTACAGTTGGGATCAAACACACAGAGAGTTTGATCTTGTGTAAATCTCACTTCTGAAGGATTTTTCGCTCCTACCTTTCATCAGTGTTAAGGCATTACACATGCACATCAAAGAGTAAAAGTACAGTTCACAAGTTGTCTTAAAAATCTCAATATGTGTCTTGTGGGCTACAATAGAAACAGATCATAATAAGAGATTGAAAAAGGCTTTATAAGAGTGGAAACTTCTGAGGGAGGTGGTGAAAAGCAGCATATGAAAGTGGGCAAGACTTTATTGCCTCTGAAATGGTTAGAAAAAAGTTTGTGGTCTGCACTAATGTTTCCAAAATGTGACCCTTTTTCATAATATAATCTAATATTTAGTATAAATATAAATATATATAATAATAGTATAATATTTATGTCCTGAAGCACTGCAGCTTCAAAAAGGTAACGCATTTTAATGTACTTTTGTGGGCTGGGTGGAATACACCCAATGATAAGACATTGGTGTTATAAAAGGAAATGTGGTATAAAGAGGGAGCTCTCAAATAAATCTAAAATAATAAAGTGTTAATACATAAAACTGTTCTTTGTAGAAAGCAGACACTTAAATAAAACTTAGGAGAGTGGCGCTTCTCTGTCTCTCAGTCTAATAGTACACATATATATTCTTTTGAGATAAATTAACACACACAGGGGTATGACCAACAAACATAACTGGCATTTTATGCTTTATCTTTTAAGCTTTTTGTCCTGTTGTAGCAAACCATTTACCTCCTCGCTAAAAGCTGTATGCTATTTTAATGGAAACAAAACTGCAGAAATCTGTGTAATGGAATAAAATTTCTTGGACTGTCTGCTCTTGTAAGAGTTCTGGTGTGGTGACTGCTGCTCGATGTAAGGTTCAGAAGTTCTGGTCCTCTAGATTAAGGTCTGTTGGAGGTTTCCATGGCACAGTGGAAGGGCAGCTATAAGTGTTGTGCAGTTGATTTTCCTGTGAAAATACAAGAGAGAGGGGGTCAGGGATGTGTGTCCTTGTGAAGCTTCTTCAAATGTTAGTGAGGGTCTTTTTGGTCTTCTTGGGTGTATGGTTCTGTGGAGTGAAGAGAGAGAGGGAGGGATGAGGGAGATATGAGAGGGGACTTACCTATTTTAGCTCAGTATATTGGAATTTAATGGTTACCTTTGAAGGTGGGTTCTTGTGGTTCTCTTTCAGGATAAGTATCTGTTGTTCTAGTGGTCACAATCTAATTTCTGTGTAGGTTTAAGCTCTTTTTTGTTGGTTTATAGCTTTTGCCCACGATATTTAGATTGCAGTGTTTATAGCTGATATTGTTTTCAACTTTTATACAGAAAGCAAGCAACAAAATATGTGAAAGTAATGTAAATAGCTTGTAGTGATGTAAGGAGCACAGTGTGTAGCTGTTAATTATACCTTGTAGTGTTTAGAGTTGATAGTGTTAGTTGCTACTTTGTAGAATGTATATAGCTCATAATGCTTGTATCAATGTTTTCCAGTAGAAAGGCTGTGTTACTTGGTTAAATGTTTTTAAATGGGCATTGCACAGTTATGTGTTAAGGATGGAGGTATCTGTGAGACGCTGGTGTTGATGTTCATGCGTGTATCAGGTGAAAAGAGTAGGCAATAAAAGTTAAGATATTATGTTCTGATAACAGCAGTTGGTTTTTCAATCCATTATTTTTTTATTCTCTTTTTGCGGTGTGGGGCTTGATGCTTTCCTTTGTTTGTGAACTCTGAGTCTTCAGTGGACCACAGATAGGACTGGACATTATATTTCACCTTATTTTACATTTAGTTTAGCCTTTTATGTCTGTTCACACAGCTCAGTAGACCTCGCTTTACTTGATGTTTAAAGACACCATTGTTGCTTTAAAAGGACATTCTGACTTTAAAACAGTATTTTGATGTACAATGCCCACAACTTCACTGCAGATAATTGTCAGAAAACACAATTTTCTGTTTCCCTACCTTTTCTAAAACAGAAACTCTATTTAAGCATTGCAATTTACTTATCACTAAACTGTATTAGTATTATTTTGTTGTCTGAACTAATTTTCATATTGTGCCTCAGGCCAAATTCCACCAGCTAAATCTGAAATATTTGCAGAACCAGGGAAATATTTCAAGGAACAGTTTTGAAAATTTTGCTCATCTGTAGTATTAGCACATTTGTGCGCTATCAAATAAGCCTTTTGTGTATTGCCAAGTTGTCACAGCAGATGCACAATATCCAATGACAACCAGACAACCCTGTCAACCTACCACCAGCTGAAAAGGTTAACCCATGACGTCTTTGATAACAGAGGTGGAGAGGTGTCTGAGAAACTTTATTTGCCTTTTCTCCCTGCCCCCGGGTATTCCCTGACAAATGCCTCTCTCAATGCATGACTTCATGGGAGATGTTGATATGTTACAGAGGATTAATGGCTGTAATTGTACACAGAAGGTCAAGTGGAAAGAGAATTGGAAGAAACAGTCGACAAACTAGAGGTTGGAAAGTTATAATCTGAGATCATCTATTTTTGACACTTTAGGATATTTTGTAATAAATCAATAAAAAAAACACATTAAACTTAATGTTCCACAGTTGCATGACAAATCATTGTGCAGTTCAGTGGTCTATAAGATACAGTTAAAGTATCATTAACAAAGTGTCAATATTTACAAAAAAATCTTACTGCTCAAATGGGTGTATTTTATTTGATAAATGTAACTGTATTGCTAATTCTAATATATTCCCTGCTTGGGGAAACTCAATTCAAGTCCTTTTGTGGAGCAAAAGGGCTGTGCTCCCCTTTGCACAGAATCAAATGCCCCTTATGTCAATAATCTTCTTTGATATATTCTATTCAGCATTAAACAAGAGTGAAAGATTGTTTATAATTTGTATATTGATGAGTAAGGGCTCTGCAACACAAGCAATTTAACGCATTTGTTTCTGCATTTTTTAAATGAAAATACTCATGTAAAGAAGCAGTAAATTCAATGTTTTTCCCACTTTTGCTCTTGTTTTGCATCACCTTAAATACAACATATGTTTGTATTACTGGCTAAGATTAGTTTTCCTCAATAATTCTAATTAAGATGAAAACAACAAAGTCTGGTGCGGTCACTTGCTTGAGATGCCATGATGTTGTGTGGTACCCCATTTTCTGTCGCCCTCCGGCTACACAGTAAACATCATCATCATCATTTATTTATATAGTGCCAACATATTCCGTAGGGCTTTACAATTGGGGACAAACATAGTAAACTAATAAACAAACTGGGTAAAACAGACAAAGAGGTGAGAAGCTTACAATTTATTGGACAATGGGAGTTTGACACATGAGGTTAAGTCTACATTTGCAGTCTGCCCAGCCAGACTGCAAAGGTAAAAGTTACTCATAAGCTAAATGATCCTGTCACACAACAATGTTGGTCAAGGGGTAGTTGTATAACGGGTGGTAATAGGGTAATGTAGTGAAGTTAAGAGGGTGGTTGAGGAATATTATAAGCTTGTCTGAAGAGGTGGGTTTTCAGAGAACGCTTGAAAGCTTGTACACCAGAGGAGAGTCTTATTGTGCGATGGAGAGAATTCCATAGAGTGGGTGCAGCCCGAAAAAAAATCCTGTAACTGGGAATGGGGGGATGTAATGAGTGTGGATGAGAGACGCAGATCTTGTGCAGAACAGAGTTGCTGAGTTGGGAGATATTTTGAGACAAGAGAGGAGATGTATGTTGGTGCAGCTTCGTTGATGGCCTTGTAGGTTAGTAAAAGTATTTTATATTGGATTCGGTAGAAAACAGGAAACCAGTGTAGAGACATACAGAGTGATTCAACAGAGGAATAATGATTTGCAAGGAAAATAACTCTTGCCGCAGCGTGCAAAATAGATTGTAAGGATTTAAGTCTGTTTTGGGGAAGACCAGTAAGGAGGGAATTGCTATAGTCAATGCGGGAGATGATAAGTGCATGAATTAAGGTTTTTGCAGTGTCTTGTGTGAGATATGTGCGAATTCTGGAAATGTTTTTTAGATGTATGTAACATGATTTAGATATAGAGTCAATGTGGGGAACAAAGGATAGGTGTAAGTCAAGGATTACACCTAGGCAGCGAGCTTGTGGTGTGAGATTTATGGTCAAGTTATCAACAGAGATAGAAATGTCAGGTATGCTCTTGTTGGTGGGTGGGAATATTATTAACTCTGTTTTAGAAAGATTAAGTTTGAGTTGGCGAGAGGACATCCAAGATGAAATGGCAGAAAGACAGTCAGTTACACGGGACAACACAGATGTCGAGAGATCAGGAGAGGATAGATAAATTTGGGTATCATCCGCATAGAGATGATACTGAAATCCAAAGGAACTTATTAGGTTTCCAAGAGAAGCGGTATAGATAGAGAACAGCAGAGGACCTAGCACTGAGCCTTGCGGTACTCCAACTGATAAAGGAAGCGGAGCAGAGGTGGCCCCAGAGAAATTGACAGTGAACGAGCGATTAGAAAGGTAGGATGAGAACCAGGATAGAACAGTGTCTTGAAGTCCTAGGGATTGCAGCGTTTGTATGAGAAGAGAGTGGTCAACATTGTCAAATGCAGCCGAGAGATCCAGGAGAATTAGGAAAGAGTAATGGCGTTTAGCTTTAGCAGTGATCAGATCATTGACAACCTTAGTCAACGCAGTCTCTCTGGAGTGTTGAAAACGAAAGCCAGACTGAAGAGGGTCCAACAGGTTGTTTGCGGAAAGGAAGAGTGTGAGGCGAGTGTAGGCAAGTCTCTCTAGAAGCTTGGAGGGGCACGGGAGCGGAGAGATGGGACGGTAATTTGAGAGAGTATGGGTCAGAATCTTGTTTTTTTAGAATAGGAGTAATCACTGCGTGCTTGTAAAGTGAAAAGATGCCAGTAGAGAGTGAGAAATTACAGATTTTAGTTAGAGGTGAAATGAGCACAGGACACAGGGATCTACCAATTTGCGAGGGAATGGGTTCAAGAGGACAGAAGGTAGAATAGGATGATAAGAAGAGAGTAGAAATTTCCTCTTCATTTGTGGAGTCAAATGAAGAGAGGGTGTCAGAGGTTGGTGGGAAGGAATTGAGCCAATTGCTTGTCGAGGAAGAGGATACCAATTCTAGTCTGATCTTAGCAATCTTGTCCTTGAAATAGGAAGCAAGATCCTGGGCACTGATAGTAGACGGAGGGTTTGTGGTGTTAATCATGAATACGGGCAGACAGTAGGCGTGGTCCAGAGGTTCTTGTACTCTTCTCCCATCATCCCAATATCCAGCGATTCTCCTCCTTCGTACACTCCATCCCCTACATTAGGGACCCTCCTCTACAACTTTTACCCATGCTGCTTTCATGCAGCGACCACCCCTCAAGGTACTGGAGTACTTTCCAAGGGGGCTCTCCTCCTGCTGCTGTACAGTATTCCCAAACATCCAGGGATCTTCCATCATAACCATGCTGATGCTGGCAACTCATTTTTAAGGACCACTTCCAAATTGGGCATTTACATATGGGAACTCTCTTTATACTATAAATATGGGGCCTCCTTTCCATCAGACCTTTACTTCATTTCATGTGGCTCTTCCGCCATGTACACACTAGTCTTATCAGGGCTCTTCCCTCCCTTTTTTAAAATATACAATAAATACACACAAAAAAAGTGAGGTCGTATATAAAGTGTAAACTGTCCACTGTGCAGGCAAAACCAGCTTTGGACCTGTTGTGCGACTTGCAAAATGCATCTAAATTTATGTCAACGTGCATGGGTTTGAAAAGCAAGATGGCATTTTGCAGAGATACAGGAGAGGAGTTAGTTGGATTTGCCAAGTAAAGAATAGGCAAATCATTGCACTTAGTTTTTATTTTGTGGAGAAAGATTATTGACATAAGGGGCATTTTATTCTATGCAAAGGGGAGCAGAGACCTTTCCCTCCACAAAAGGGCTTGAATTGAGCACCAGCTCAGACCTGTTTGGTCTTCAGTTTTACACCTACAGGGGTTGAAAAGTGGGCATAATTGACATTCACTTTATTCACATTTTTAAAGCCGCTAGTGAACCTAAGTCCTAAAGCAACAACATTTTGAGGGATGGCAGTCAACAGATTTACTGAACAGTTCTGTCGCATGTCATTTCAGTTAGGCTGCACAAGCCTATACAACATATCAAAACTTTTATGTATTGTATATTTCAAACTAACACACAGAGAACAGTTACATGTTTTCAAAGGTTTTTAAGTCATGGCACCATCAACCAAAAACCTTCTCTGCAAAGGAAAAGGCATACATTTATAATGGTAAAAGATTAAATTGCCATTTAATTTCATAGTAATATTGTCTTCTACAATGGTAATACTATGTCTTTGTGACTGATTATTTAATGTGTGTATGTATGTTTACTCTGATAATACCGTGGTCTATGAAATATACCTAACAGTTTTAAAAACACAATTTGCCTTATTGGGCAGTTTAATAATTGAGTATTAGTAATCCTGTTGGCATTCAGAATGCAGAGATAGGAATACAATATAACATCGGATGTGTGACCCTTATTAGAACTTTGTACAGAATCTTAATGGTTCCTGTTTACCACCTTGAGATGTTCATGTTGTTCCTGGATGCTGACTCAAGCCGGAGCCCAAGTGGAGTGTCCCTTTCTCCACTACCTGTTTATTATAAGGATAGGAAAGACTGATTAAGCTAAGAAGATCACTTTGTACTGTATGGAACAGGGGATTCCAAGGCTATTGTGTGAGGAGCATGTGGGTAAAACATTAGTGTTTTTGTGCATGAAGAAAGAGAGACAATAAAGGGGATGGTGAGGGAGAGCACAAGGCTAAGAGGAAGTGACCACAGGGAAAGGCTAAAATTATATGAAAGGAGTGTACTATAGAGATAAGAGGACAATATACAGATACAGCCATTTCCTTTTCACTTAAAGATTCCACTATAGCAGTAGCAAAATGTAAAGCATGTACTACTTTAAGACAGCAACCTCCCTGCCAACTTCCTTCAAAAATTGTGTGCAAGTGTACCTACAAGAATTGATGCTGTTTTGAATGCAAAGGGTGGTCATACCAAATATTGATTTGATTTAGAATTCACCTCTGTTCATTCACTTTGCATTTTGTTAAAATAAACTTTCAACACTTCGAGAGAGAGAGAGAGAGAAAGAAATATATAGAGAGAGAGAGTGTGTGTGTATCCAAAATTAAAGCACTATGGAGTATACCCGTTCTATATAATTAAATGTTAATAATAACAAAGTTGTATATATATATATATATATATATATATATATATATATATATACACACAGTGATTTTTGTTTACCAGGTCACTTTATGCTCATAAAGTACTTTCATGTGTAAATTTATAAAAAATATACTTTTTAGTTCACCCCATATTAGAGGTGGGAGGGGGTAAGTGGTGAAGTCAGATATTTAGGTCTGCAGGTGATATGAGCTCATAGATTCTCAGTCAGGAGAGCATTAGACAAAGCCTTTCAACCTCTTCCCCTTCTCTGAGTCATGTTCCGCCTGCACCAGGCAGGAAAAAACAGCTCTGTTTGCCTTGTCTGATCCTGTTTGTGACACACGAATCTGCATGGAGGGAGGAATGAGGTGGGGGCTGTTCTTTCCGCCACCCACAGCTCCTAGAAAAAATGCTTTACATGGATTCAGAGAGGACAAGAAAAATAAGAAGCACTGCATGCACCGAAACACGGATATGGTGTAGAGATTTCTCAACAGCTTCCTGAATAGATTGTATGATCTCTTGGGCACAAGTGCCTGTGACTCAGTAACTGCTTGTAGTGGTGTGTTGGATTCTAATTGCACGGATAGCTGTACAGACACAGGAAATAGACCTGCAGTAATTATGTATATTAACAAATGGGTGGCACTGCTTTATTCACTAAGGTTAACATGCTTCCATATTTTAAAGACCAAGAATAGCGGTCATGTTAGTTACCAAGCAGGGAAGAACTGTGCAATTCTGCTACATGACCAAAGCCTGAAAGTGGGTTATCACAGCATACAAATTGTCTCGAGTCTGAATAGGGTTATGCACCCATTATTTTCAATCCCTAATCCACTTTACATGCTACAATTCTCACTTTGCTGTTTCTTTTAGAAATAATAAAAGTGTCAGTAAAAGTTTTGTTCATTAGTAAATAGTAAAAACATCTTTAGTCAAACATATATGTTTAGTGGTTGGCAACCCCATTTTTTAACTGGCTGCTCAAATGTTGTCTATTTTAAAGCTCTTACTATCCGTGCAACTTCCACCAATGGTATTATATGATGTCACTATTTTAATAACTGCAATTTTGTGGGACAAACGAAAATGTTAAAGACATGAACAACTTAATGCGTAAGTATGCAACAGCATCAAGATACCAACATGATGATAACTGCTGTTTAAGTTAAAAAAAAAAAAAAAATACATGAATAAAATGTACCCCTCTCCCAAAAAAAGTGTTAACCAGCAACAATGTATATAGGGAGCCTTGCAGCGGGGAAAAATGTCTGTGATAACGTGAGCCAGCCCCGATGGTCAACAAGGGGCTGCATTACCTAGTGGAATTGTGCATGGAAAAAATGTATGCTTTCCACTCCCTCAGCAAATTCCAACCCCATTGCTGAATAGCACTGGGGCTCTTCCTGATAACACTTACGGTTGGGGTCATGGGTGGACCCTGACATTTTGTTAGGGGAAGGGGGCGATTTAGCATGACCACGCTCCTCATACTGATTGTTTGACCACTCCCTCTCATTCATTTTGATCTGTTCTCTGGGCCACAATTTAAAGGCATGTGAAGTGCTGCTGGCGGGGGGGAAGGGGAGACTGCCCCGACCGCCCCTCTGGATTCGCAACTGGTGGAAGAGAAATATCAGCTAAGTGCGTGCAACTAGAAGTCCCAGAAAGCACTATCAGCCATTAATTGCATGAGCATGCTGGAGCTTGTAGAACTACAAGTTCCAGCATGCCTGTGGCATGTAGTTCTACACACTTAACTAAACACACACATTATAAGAAAATACCTTTACTAATAATGCTCTCCAAATCCCTCTTTTTATCTTTATTGAACTATTAAATCCATAGTGATCTTTTATTGTATCAATAAAATTCATAGTATGAGTGTATCAATGAACTTTATTGGTACAATGCAGTTCATTCATTGCCCATGTGGGGTCTAAAGGCGACTAGCAGATCAAAGGTGTTTTCTCATGCTGTAGCAAATCAGAGGCAAGTTGCTCTGTATGGTTATTTGCGGACAGGCCCCTTATTCATTCTTTTGTGGCTGTAAAAGGTTCTGCATTGTATAATCAGTGTTTCTCATTGTTTTAACCCTTAAGAGTTTACCTTGTGATGATTATGCTGTTGCTGACTCACATTATGAGATGGAAAACCCTTGCACTGTCTTTCCCTACTATAGTGTGACCAGACTACCTGACATTGAGTGTTCGGTTAGTGCTTTTGCAGGGGGAACCCATTCTATTTGTCCTCCACTTAAATTATTCCAGCTCCATTATATACAACCATAAATGGATTTTAAGTCAAATTCTTATTTTACTAACTCATTATGTAGTAGATTCATTGGCTTTATTAATATTTGTAAATGTATAATGGACAGTTCGGCAACAGGTAATTTTGTCTGTGTTGTTTTTTTGTTTTTTTTTAAATGTGCATTTAGCATACCTCTGTTAGGCTGCTGGTCTGATCACCAACCCACAGAACTAGATGGTGGAGGTCTTCACCTAGAGCAGCCGCCTTTCCCTTAGAGCTTGATGTGCCCACTGGTACTCAGATGCTCTCAGGACTTAGCTCCAGGTGTAGTGTGGGTTGGTAATGTAGGCCCACAGCGGCAGGCCAGGAGGCTGGATAGACAGCAGTGGATAGTCAAACGGTAGGCGAGGTCAAGGGTCACAGGCAAGCAAGGTAGTCAATAAACATGCCTAAGGTCGGGGTCACAGGCAAGGTAGCAGAGTCCAAGATACAGGCCAAAGGGTCAGGGTCACGAGCAAACAGGCAAAGTCCAAAGTCCAGGCAGGGGTCATACACAGAGAATCCAACAGAGTATCCACAGGACAGGGTACAACAAACAGAAGCAGGTCAGCAAGACTGGGTCAGAAGTGCTATAACCAGCAGGAAGGCTAAGCTCTCCCTGCCTTAAATACACAGAGGAACCAATCAGCGCTAAGCCCTGTAACAATACACATGCCAGGACTGATTAACTAAGGCCACATTAATCAGCCCACAGGCTGAGGAGATTTCAGCGCCTGCGCCCGACTGTCATATTTGCCGGGGCGCGCTGTGCAGGGAATCGGCTTCTGGCCATTGTCCTGGCAACGTTCAGACCTGCTGGTGGAAGTGATGTCCCGATCGCCAAGGAGACAACCGGAACGCTCAGCGGGGTAATAGACGAGTCGCACAACCGCGGCTCCTAACAACCTCCCAACATTTAGTATCTGAAAGCGGAAAAAAATAACACCCACCCCGTTCTGCCTAAACTCCGCCCACAAATGGGCTTATTTATGTAACACTCCACCTACTTTCTAGTTATGCCCCGCGCCTTTTATGGACCATTGGGAGATATGATTATGCAGTCATGTTTAAATTAAATTATTTAAAGAAGGACCAATAATGCCTATGTTACAATTCTGGTTTGGTTTGTGTGCATGATTTTGTCAGGAATGCAATAGATGGATTTTACTTAGGGCAAATATATCAACAAACAGCTGTTTGTAAAGACACTGCATAGAAAGTTCAATAAATGTATTTTATTAATGAACAAAACATAAGTGTACAGCGCTTTTTTATTTGCACAAATGCACCCATTTGTCTGTCTGGCACATTCATTCTGCATGTTCGTGTCTTGTGAGCTGTCTCCTTAATCTACACCAATGTTTGTTGATAATAGATGAAAATGATACTTCAAAGTCCATCTATTATGAACTTAGGCCCACCCTTAATTTACATTTTTTCTGTTTTCCCCCTAAAACACTGCTTGTTTTAGCCTCATTTATGACAGTGAGAGGACATCGGGACTGTCTTTTTTTACATGTGTCACTATTGTGTTTTTGAAAGGTTTTTACATTTTTGTTTTTATTTTTTAAAAGTATTATTTTTGCAAAGTCACATTAACAAAAGAATACGATTGACAGAGTGAATACACTTATCAAGAATAGTCAAGAATAACATAGAGTCTACAACCAGCGTAGAACATGTGAATCACCAAGTCAACCAAACATTTAGATTTAGGGAAAATGAATGACCCAAAGTTTTCGTACAAAAAGGAGAGAAGAAGAGGAAGAGTACAGAGAAAAGAAAGAGCGAGAGAAGAAAGAGAAAGGGTAGAAGGGTAAGAAGTGACTAGATCTATTGTAAAAGAAGAGAGAAGTCCTAGAAAGAAATGAAGTATTAGAACTCAGTTATGTAAAGGGTGGACATGCCTGAAAAAAAGGATAACCATGGGTCCCAAAAATTGGTGCAGGCTCTCGAGGAGTTCCGAATAATACTGGTCATGTATTCCATCCTCTGAGTCTGCCAGACTCTGTTAATTATAAACTGCATGGAGGGAGGGGATTGCAGACGCCAGTCTGCCACTATTTGACAAGTAGCTGAAGAGAGAATGTGCCAATTTATTCTGATGTCGGGATGCTCCCGCAGGGAGGAGAAAGAATTTAGGCTCCAGGAGAGTGTCCACCTGAAGGATTGAATTAATCAAGCCTTTGATCTCAACCTGGAAGCCTGACAGATTTGGGCACGACCACCATATATGGAGGAATGTGCCCTCATGGGAGCACCCCCGCCAGCACCTATCAGACAAGTCAGGGAGGATTCTACAAACACGCAAAGGCACATAGTACCATCGATATAGCACCTTATAAACGTTCTCTTTAATTCTAACACAGATAGAGCTAGAGGCAGCATTCTCATATATCTCAGACCATTCCTCATCTAACAGCTCTTCACCAAGGTCCCGCTCCCAGACTAATTCATGAGGGGCTCTAAGAGTTGAAGTGGAAGAAGCAAGCTCATAATAAAGTGTAGAGATTAGACCTTTTGTTGAGGATTGGCATAAACAGAGGGCTTCAAAGGTAGAGACAGTTCGGGACAAGAGGCGGTCTTTGACAACACTATGAAAGTGACAAAGTTGCAGAAACTGGTAAAAGTGGTTTGAGGGAATGTGGATACGTGATTGAATTTCAGAAAACTGAGGAAAAGTTGCAGAGGTGGTTAGGTGGTTGAGATAGATGACTCCCCCTGTGTCACGGCTGAAATGAACTAGGATGAATTCCTGGAAGAAATTCCATAGAATTGAATAGCAGTATAACTGGGGAGGGAAGAGGTGGCAGAGCAAATTTCTGAGATGATGAGTCCCAAATGGACATAGAAAGTGATACTACTGGATGAAGTAAAAAGCGTTTGGGGCGACGAGATCTTGGGAGCCATAGGATCTCTCCTATGGCTATCCCAGACCCTCGGCCTCTATTTTAGACCAAACTCTGGTCTCTATCAAACCGGACCATAAGACACACTGAGCGAGTTGGGCGGAGAGAGAGTATCTTCGGAAGTCAGAAATCCCCAAGCCCCCTCCCCGCGGGGATCTCTGAAGAACCTTAAGTCGAACTCTGGGCCGTCTACCTGACCAAACAAATCTAGAAATGTGGAATTGGAGGAATTTAAAGACAAGGTGGGATGCGAATAGCAAGAGTCTGAAAGAAATTAAGCAGCTCGTCTAAGAGGGGAGGCACCGACGTTTTGGGGTAATAGACAACAAAACATCGTCCACATAAAGATTGTATCCATCTTATGAGTAGAGGGGCCCACCTGTATACCCGATATCTCATGGCTATCTCGAATCCTAGCGGCCAATGGCTCGACAACAAGAGCAAATGTAAGTGGGGAGATGGGGGATCCCTGGCGAGTGCCATTCATAATTGGAAAAGGCGTCAAGGTCAGGCCATTAGCAGAAACAGTAGCTGAAGGGGATCGGTAGAGGGATAAAATACCTGTCACAAATTTATCTGTGAATCCCATTGCTCGAAGCACACTCTCCATAAATGACCAGGATATGTGGTCGAATGCCTTTTCAGTGTCGAGCACCATGATAAGGGAAGGGAGATTATCATAATTTATTGTATGAATTAAGTCAATAATACTTCTGGTATTATCAGGGGCTTGACGCCCTGGGATAAAACCCACCTGCTCAGAGTGGATGAGGGCATGGAGGAGTGGGTTCAACCTAGAGGCCAGAATCTTTGCAAATATTTTCAGGTCAACATTTAGTAACGAAATAGGCCTATAACTAGCACAAAGGGAGTGGTCTTTTCCCAGTTTGGGAATAACAATTATGTTAGCGCTAATAGTGGCGGAGTCAAAGGAAGCCCCCTCAAGCACCTTGTTAAAGAATTTTGTCAGGTAAGGGCCGAGGACCTCATCAAACTTTTTATAGTACTGGGGGGTGAGGCCATCTGGACCAGGAGCTGAGGAGAACTTCAATGACTTGACCGCCGCCATGACTGGATTTTACATTTTTCAAATACACTTGGAAATGTGCTTTCATGTTTACAGCTCACTTGCGTGTTTTTGACACCTAATACATTCAATTCTTTTAGCAGGGAGAAATTTTTGGTGTGTCATCCAGTTAAACACGGAGCGCCGGATTCATCAATGGACGCATACTGAGCGCAATGTGTGTTTGTTTTAAAAAGCACGTAAATCGGGTATCCGTACGCCCAAATTCAACGAGGAGCAAATCTGAAGATATGTGTGGTGATGAATTTGGGTGCAGGTCTACTCTACTCTGCACTGCAAGGATACATGCAATGCACATGTGGAATATAAATTCTCAAAAGAACACAGAGAAAAAGAAAAAAATAATTAAAACAATTAATGTCCTCTATTAATAAGATAGTCATTAATGACAAAACATTATATAAAAATAAAAGTATTTTTTGTCAATGAAATATATTTATTGGGATGTTATGAATGTCTACTGTACATAAAATACATTTTCACAATTTCTACTGATTGCAAACAAACTCAGCAACAGGTATGGTCGTGAGAAGCCCAGAGCTTGAATTGAACACTTCTGTGTGCGCTCATGATTGGCACACCCTTACTGTACAATGACAACTGCATACGCCCTATCCCTGCCCCGTTCCATCCCTGAAATTGTAGGCTGTAGTAAGTGTCCTTTGTGCCTGAAGGCAAATTGAATGTGACTGTGTTCTGTGGCATATGGTCCTGTTGTGGGCATGCGCAGAGTAAATTTGCGGATGATACGCACAAAACCACCATTTACATCCCTTGATGAATCATGCCCAGAATGTCACACTATGATGCAAAGATGCAAAATGTTGGACCTCCACAAATGCCACCATCTTGGTCCAAGAAAATGAATGTGCATGTAAATATATAAAAACATATAAAAATAAAGTCATTGAAGTGGCAAAGTGCATGCTTGTCTGCACTAGAGGAGAGTGTGGTTCAGTTTGACATTTAGGGCTAGATTTACTAAACTGTGGGTTTGAAAAAGTGGTGATGTTGCCTATAGCAACCAATCAGATTATAGGGCCCGATTCATTTAGGATCTTAACTTGAGAAACTTCTTATTTCAGTCTCCTGGACAAAACAATGCGCCTTACAATGCAAGGGGTGCAAATTAGTATTCTGTTTTGCAAATAAGTTAAATACTGATTTTTCATGTAGCACACAAATATCAACTTTAAATTTCAGTATACAAATAAGCTATCAAGTATTTGTGTGCTACATGAAAAAACAGTCAGAATTTAACTTATGTACAAAACAGAATACTAATTTGCACCCCTTGCATTGTAACATGGTTTTGTCCAGGAGACTGAAATAAGAAGTTTCTCAAGTTAAGATCCTTAATGAATCAGGCCCCTAGTTATCATTTATTTAGTACATTCTACAAAATGACAGCTAGAATTTGATTGGTTGTTATAGGCAACATCTCCACTTTATCAAACCCGCAGTTTAGTAAATATACCCCTTAATTTTTTTTCCTACTAATTCTATCTTCTGCTATTTCATGGTTCAGTAATTTAAAAAAAACAGTAAAAATAGTTGTTATGTAAATTTGTTCAACTTTTATTTTTATTATTTGTTTTGTTTTTAAAAAAAAATGAAATTGAGATTTGTTTCTTTATAAACCAGAATGAATATCAAAATAAACATTGTGGACAAGTGTGGAAACAACAACTGGATCCGCCACTGGTTACAAGGGCATGGTGCGGTACAAGATAATAAACAAAAAAATTCACTGCTAGTTGCAAACATTACAAGAGGTACAATAGATGCCATAGTGGAAATGTAAGATAGGTAAAGTTACATAACTTCTATAAAAATTCTGCATAGTCATTTTTATTTTTTAAAGAATCTGTTCATCAAAAACGAAATGCTAAAGCCTAGCAAATTCTGAACTATGACACATTGTTTTGTTCATGTCTAGTCACAGTCACTTGTATGTGAAATGTGTATATCTGCATATTACACACATTGTCTGTGCACCGACCCATGTATATTTTATATCACTATACATATAGTTTGACAGTGGTTTACGTGAAACGTGAACTATACTTGTTTCTGTCTGTCACATAAGTAATGACCACAAGGTGGCTCCTGCTTTACATATTAGCTGACTTGTTATTTAGACAGTGAATATTATAAATAAAATAATAAGTTTGCAAACATTATTTTCTATTCATTGTGAAAAGACATTGGAGTATGTCAGTGAGTATATCAGTTTTCACATTTCATTTCTAAGATTTATAAAAAAGGTGCATAGTTTGTAATTCAAAATGCACTTTTAACACGTTTCAGGTACTAATAATTGCCCATATAGAGGTTTAAATATTTGTTCTTCAGGAGGGTTGCCATCTAGCTACAGCTGAACTGAGTAGAAGTAACAAAAGATTATCTCACTCAACCTTGTGTAAATCAGCTGACTAGATTTTTTTTCTGAGCGTCCATGGGTGACACAATGTAAGTCATGGTGACTGTTTCACTGCCTTTCTGCCCATTAAAGCCAATACGTAAAAACAAGTTCCTAAAAGCAAGGCAGCAAATTATAGAAAATTAATGTTCACATGATGACTATATCCTGACTGTGAAGTATACTACAAAGATTGTAAGAAGACTAGACTATCCTATTATTAGAATAATTTAATTCTGACAGGGATTCCCTCCCCTCATCCCATTCAGGAGTCAACTAAAGGTAAAAAGTTGAGACTAAACAAGTCAGTCTTCTCACACCATGGAGGCTGCACAATTCCCTAGTTCTGCGCAGATCTGGCAGTCATTTGAAACCTGCAGCAGCTATACTGGGAGCATTCAATGTCAACAGGTAGTGGGCTATCCAATATGGTCTTGTTAGCTACCAACTCATACTTTAATGGCCATCACTGCGCCTATGAAATGAGGACATGGTTCCAGTCCCCTCTCAGGAAGTAGCTTGAGATACAGAGTAGCTTACTAGGTCCACAGCCTGTGCAAAAAGAGGTGGGTATGTGACCTACAAATGGCCAGAGTGGCCATTCTAAACTGTAAAATTCACGTTGTTTACTGAGACCTGATTCTGAGGCCTTTCACTCAATTCAAACTTCACAGTGAAGCTCCTTAAGAAAGTCCATCATGAAATTAAAGATGCAGGGGGCTCCCTGTTCCACCTTTCCTTTCTTAAATCTTTTAGTAGTTTTAAGATTGCATTTAGGGCTGTTCTTATTATAGGTAAGTCATTTAATAGTGGGACCAATATAAGTAGGTCCCACTAGTAGCTATTGAGGGCTCTCAATAGCTGTTCTGTCTGACCTAGCCCCAAAGTCACAAGATTACTAACCTGCCTAGGATAGACCTATTAGATCATAAATTCATAGGTTATGTGAATCCTGTCAAAAGGCTAGGGTGTCCTTCACAGGCTTGAAACAGCCTAATGTGCTATCCAACAAGCTCTTTCCATGGTTGTTCCTTTTGAACCAGAGCACTGCTTGTGAATCCAGAAGCCAATTCAAGCATTTGTATGTTTATGCCCCGAAAGAGTGTAGTGCCATTTTATAAGGATCACCACAGATGCATCTCTTGCAGGTTGGAGAGGGATCACTCTGGCATCAGAGAGGCAGCATAGCCCGTGACTGCAATCTGACCAAACCCATTTCACTTTTCAACAACAGGTTTGGCAAGTCTGATAAAGATTATATAATAAAACTGGATATTTAAAATAATTGGTTCTTGCTCCAGTTTACCATTCAACAACTTCCCAAGATAGGCCATTCCTCATTTCAGAAATTTTTCTTTAAAATTAGATTCAGTTCTTGACTTGAGTACTTTAAAAGGGAAAACAATGATGGCAGATGCAGAAAAAAAGACAGATTTCGGAGGCCAGATATTCTGGCATGGAAGAATTTTGACATATTTAGCATTTCTATTGAGGAAGAGTTATTATTGTGGGGTGATCAGGTATGGCGCTATCATTAGGTGAACCTAGGTGGCTGCCAAGGGCGACAATGATTAGGAAGCCACATCCCTGATGAAGCCCGCCGAGTGAGTGGGAAACACATTGGATTACCGTACTATACTGATCTCTTTGGACTTTATTTCACCGCAAATTGTTGTGTACACAAGCTACAGATCCTACAACAAATTGTGGAGGAAAACCACCAGTTTTGTATCACCCGCTGTCAAGATACAGGCCTGCCACGTCAGCACAGAAAATAAAGAACAGCTGGGATACTTTCACAAGTCTGCACCACTGGAGAAACCTCATCTACGCCCCGAGTTTCTGGAAGTCTATAAGGCACAATTTTTTGGTTTATGCTTTACCATTCTGCCCAGAACTTGATGTTTTCATTGTTTGACACATCGGTACAATAAATTACTTGATTTTACACCCTTTTTCCCATCTTGGCTAACACCAAGGATTCCTTTCTCCTATCAACAATTTTTATATAGGGACTGGGGTCACCTATAACCTTATCCTTTTGGCAGCTTTATGTATGCATCTAGGTAGCGCTGTTCTCCACTTATTGCTCTTAATGATTAGGAAGCACTTAAAACACTGAATGAGTGACATAATGTCACTCATCCAGTGATTTTAATGCCCTGGGTCGCCCCTACAAGCCCCAGCCACTGACATGAAAGAGAAGCAGGTTGTAACATGTAAAGCTAGTGGCTGCTACTTCTCAATGTCAGTGTTAAACTAGGAGTGTGGCGCTTTGTTCTGATGTCCCAGCCTGAGGAGCCAAGGATGCTTTCCATTTTGTGTCTATCCACCAAAGTCACTTACAATTCCTAATATTCCAATGGAAGGATCGACTTTCAAAAACAGTGATGGTAGTTGATAAAAAATAAGAATGGGTGCAGTACTGATTGAAATTTTCTAATAATTCAAATAGTATAATATATAATAAAGAATGAGCCAGAATGTCACAATTCTAGCAGATTCAATGGATTTTCAACCTGAATTAGCACAGGCATTAACAGAGGCCCCAGTTTTCTCCAGGGCTCCAGCAAGGAGGCTTTGGCTTTGCTGTTGGTGGGTTCACAGGTAGCGAATAAAGTCATAGTCATCTGTGCTGCTTCCAGGTGTGATGAGCTCATCTCAAAGAGCAAAGAAGCAAGGTGAGACTGGTCAATATAACCGGGACTGGTTCACAAACTCGTAAGCGAAGGTTCCTGGTCGATAACCACACTTTGTCTCCCGGAACTAAACTAGGAATTGTTCTCCTTTTTTTGTCAGCCACAGATTTGTAGTGAGGTGAAGCTTTGATAAAGTTTAACTTAGTTCCAGATGTCCGAAAACCACTGAAACAGAGAGTCAACTGCAGGAACCTCTGGACTGGGAACATAAGAGTGAAAAAGAGGATGACAACCATATTGAATGAAATAGTGAGTGTGGTTATTATGAGCAAACTCAACCCAAAGTAGCAATTCCACCCAGTTGTCTTAACTTGCGCAACTATACATCCTAATGAATGTCTCTGTCAGGCGCCATGCCCACACTCACCATCGGTGGCAGACCTTCCTTTGCTGGCAGATCATCACGTTGCTAGGCAACGGGGTTGCTCGGCAATGGGACGCTGTCTTCTTCCTACGAGCCTCGCAATGCCTTGCGCATGTGCAGTTTGCTCGCGTCTCCATTGCCAGCGGTTCGCTGTTCTGACTGCCGGTCCCACTGCCACCAATCAGTGAATTGGCTCCTCTATTTAAACCTGCCCCTAACACTAGGTAGATGCCAGAGTATCTAGGTCTTCCTATGCTCCAGCGTTTCAGCCTGTTTCCCTGCTCTCTGACTGACCTGCTGTGTATCAACCCGGCTTCCTTTGGTTGTGCTCCTGGATATCCCTTTGGCCTGATTGCTCCAGCTGAATCTGACCTGTGGCTTGCGGATTCCGATTTGCTTTCTCCTTTGATACCGCGTTTGTCTAAACGGTTTGATCTCTGCCTGCATGACCATGTCTGTTCACCATCCACTTCGCTGATAGCTTGTCAAGCACGGATTTGAGAGGAACACTAACCAGTATTAGCACTACTGAGCAGATAGGTGCGGAGTCTAACGTCCCCCTGGTTTTCACCAGGGACCCCCGCAAGGAGGTATGGGCTTCGCTGCAAAGGGTACGCAGGTCGCGGTCCTATCAGACAGTTACTGGTGTAGTGAAGAGGAGTCAGATGGTCCGGGTCAAGCCAATCGGTATACAAGGTACAGAAGGGGAATCCAAAAGCAATGTCAAACAGGCCAAGGTCGCAGGAACAGGATGGGAACACAGAATAGAGAATGGTCGGCTAGCCGGGTCACAACAGGAATGCAGATACAGAAGAATGGTCGTAGAAGCTGGGTCCAACACGAATACAACACAGTGGGAGTTAGAGGCAGGAACCTGTTACTCTGGCGCCCTAATGACGCCACAGCCAGGTTAAAATAGAGGCAGAAGGCAGCTGATAGGCTCAGTGGAAATAGGCACAGAAGTGCCGGGGAAGGCGTCCCGCTACTGCGCAGACGCCCGACGGGGTATGGGAGGCGCGGCTATTCGGTTGCTGGGCAACCGTCTGGACGGAGCAGTAGTGACAGGCGTCCGTCTCCACCAAGAGGGAATATGATGGACATGGCGCCTGACAGTACCCCCTCCCTCTCTCTCCTCCAAAGAAGGATTGGTCCTCTTCCGAAATTTTTCAGGGAAACGGGGAGCATGCAAATCCGCTTCAGGGACCCAGGATCTCTCCTCGGGCCCATAACCTTTCCAGTGAACAAGATACTGAAGATTGCCACAAATGGAACGAGACCTCAAAATTCGTTCTACTTCATACTCCTCCCCTAGGGAAGTCTTGATGGGTGGAGGAGAAACTGGTTCTTTGAAGAATTTATTGAGGACCAGAGGTTTCAGTAAGGAGATGTGGAAGGTATTGTGGATCCTGAGGGAATGAGGCAAGGCGAGTTTGTAAGAAACCAGGGAGAACTTAGCCACAATTTGTACACCCCGATCGGAGATGATCCCCTGAGGACATCCATGAAGACGGAAGACATTCTTCAGAAACAGATTAGCAAGCTCAGATGCTGAGGAAAAGCCTTTGCAAGGAATGAAGTGAGACATTTTGGAGAATCGATCTACCACGACCCAGACAGTATTATAGCCATGGCTTAGAGGAAGATCAGTGATAAAATCCATTGCAATGCTGATCCAGGGAGAATCAGGGATGGGAAGCGGAAGAAGAAGACCAAGAGGACTCTGCCTGGGAGTCTTATTCCGTGCACATATGCAGCAGGCAGACACGAATTTGCGTACATCTGGACCCAAAGAAGGCCACCAATAGTATCTAGAAAGGAATTCTTTAGTCTTTTTGTAGCCAGCATGTCCTGCAAATTTAGACTCATGAGCCCAGCACAGCAATTTGGGGCAGAGATGTGGAACCACAAAGGAACGTCCAGGGGGATGAGTAACTGTGGTGGAATTCGTCAATGCAACTACTTTAATAGGACTGAGAATAGTTTTGTTATCTGGAAAACTCGGATGATCAACCTCGATAAATGATCTTGATAGTGCATCGGCTTTGCAATTTTTTGAACCAGGACGAAAAGTAAGAATGAGTTGAAACCTAGAAAAGAAAAGAGACCAGCGGGCCTGGCGAGGATTAAGACACTGTGCCTCCTGAAGGTAAGTAAGGTTTTTATGATCTGTCATTACAGTCACAGGATGTAATGCCCCTTCAAAGAGATAACGCCATTCTTCTAAGGCCATCTTCACTGGCAGTAGCTCCTTATCTCCAATACTGTAGTTCAATTCGCAGCCGGAATTTTTTTTGGAGTGAAATCCGCATGACTCCAAAGAACCGGATGAAGATCTTTGGGACAGGACGGCCCCTATACCCACAGAGGACGCATCCACCTCGAGAAAGAATGGTTTCTCTTGATCTGGTTGTTTAAGAATGGGCGCGGAGATGAAGGCCTTCTTGAGTGTTTTGAAGGCTGTAACTGCCTCTTGTGACCATGATTTACAGCAAGCTCCTTTGCGGGTTAGAGCCGTAATGGGACTGATGATGGACGAGAAGTCTTTAATGAACTGGCGATAATAATTAGAGAATCCAATAAAGCGTTGAGTAGCTTTCAGACCAGAGGGAAGTGGCCAGTTGAGAATTGCTTCCACTTTCTTTGGATTCATCTGAAGGCCAGTACCAGATACTAGATAACCATGGAATGGAACCTGGGAACATTCAAAGAGACATTTCTCCAGTTTGCAGTACAAGGAGTGCTGACGGAGACGAGAGAGAACAGTCTTGACATGGAGACAATGTGAATGTAGGTTAGCCAAAAATATCAAGATATCGTCCAAGTAAACAATAACAGATTGGTATAGAAGATCCCTGAAGATCTCGTTGACGAAGTCTTGAAAGATGGCCGGGGCATTACAGAGCCCAAACGGCATCACTAGGTACTCGTAGTGCCCATCGCGAGTGTTGAATGCCGTCTTCCACTCATCACCCTTACGTATCCGTATCAGGTTATAAGCTCCCCTGGATCTAGTTTGGTAAAGATCTTAGCACCTCGGATACGGTCGAACAGTTTTGTAATAAGGGGAAGTGGGTAGCGGTTCTTGATAGTGATAGCATTCAAGCGACGGTAATCGATGCAGGGTCTTAAGGAACCGTCTTTCTTCTTGACAAAAAAGAATCCAGCCCCTGCAGGAGAGTGAGATTTCCTGATAAAACCTCGCTGGAGATTGTCAGAGACATAATGTGACATGGCCTCAGTCTCTGGCAGAGACAATGGGTACACCCTACCCTTGGGAATGGTCTTATCAGGCATAAGTTCGATGGGACAATCCCACGCTCGATGAGGAGGTAAGGTCTCCGCAGCAGATTTGCTAAACACATCGAGAAATTCTAGATATGATTCCGGAAACCCACTTTGGGAAGCTAAAGAGAGACAAGGCACATGGATAGGTGGGTGCACCTTAGAGAGACACTTGTTGTGGCAAAAAGAACCCCACGAAGATACCTGGGCATGGAGCCAGTCAAACTGGGAAGAATGGGTCCTGAGCCAGGGTAAACCCAGAATTATGGAGTTGACGGATTGAGGAATGACCAAGAACTTAATCCACTCTTGATGAAGGACCCCTACCAACAACCGAACTGGACTGGTGATACAGGTGATGGAACTGTTGATGACACAATTACCATCCACTGCGGTGAGAACCAAACGCTGAGGCAATGGATGAAGGGGTATGCCAAGCTTCGATACTAGAGTGACCGTCATGAAGTTCCCTGCGGATCCAGAATCCACAAAGGCGGAGCATTCCAGAGAAGTATCCGAGGTTTTAAGGGTCACTGGCATCAGGAAGTTGGTATCTTTGAGGGAATAGGGAAAATAGAGACTGGATCCTAGGACAACCTCCCTACAATTGCCTAGGAGGTAGTGTTTCCCGGCCTCTTAGGACAAGCAGATAACAGATGACCAGGCTCTCCACAATAAAGGCAGAGGCGATTCTTAATCTGACGTTCTCTCTCATCCCGAGATAAACGAGAGCTGCCAATCTGCATAGGTTCTTCAATCGGAGATGCCGGAGACTGAAAACGAGGAGCCAACCGTGTGAGGCGGCGACTTTGGTCTCTCTCCTGAGAACGTTCTTGTTGGCGAATGTCCACCTTGACGCTGAGGGAGACCAGCTCGTCCAGTTTAGTGGGAAGATCCTGGGAAGCGAGAGCATCCTTGATTGGATCGGACAATCCCTGCCAAAAAGTAGCTGTCAAAGCTTCATCATTCCATCCTAGCTCTGAGGCGAAGGTGCGGAAATGTACGGCATACTGACCAACCGAGAGAGCCCCTTGACGTAGAGCAAGGAGGCTGGAGGCGGCAGAGGACACTCGCCCGGGCTCATCAAACACTTTTCGGAAATTTACAATGAATACAGAGACAATATTCAGAGATGCATCATTCCGCTCCCATAATGGGGAAGCCCAGGTCAGGGCCTGTCCGGTGAGCAGAGATATAATATAAGCTACCTTGGCTCTTTCAGAAGTGAAATTCTCCGGTGCTAACTCAAATTGTATGGAGCATTGATTGAGAAAGCTGCGACACACCTTAGGGTTACCATCAAATTTCTCCGGAGTCGGTATATGTAGATTCTGGGATGTAGTGGTACTTGCGCCCGAAGGAGATGCGACTGGGGGAGATGGCTGGGAAGGACTCAAAGCATCCAGGCGGGAGAGTACCCCTTGAATACACTGCAGGAGTTGAGCTTGGTGGGCTTCTTGCCGTTCCACACGCTGACCCAAATGGAGGAGAAGGTCGCGAGCAGAAGGTTCCCCAGAGCCGTCCGTCATGGCCAGAGTAAACTGTCAAGCACGGATTTGAGAGGAACACTAACCAGTATTAGCACTACTGAGCAGATAGGTGCGGTCTCTGACTGACCTGCTGTGTATCAACCCGGCTTCCTTTGGTTGTGCTCCTGGATATCCCTTTGGCCTGATTGCTCCAGCTGAATCTGACCTGTGGCTTGCGGATTCCGATTTGCCTTCTCCTTTGATACCGCGTTTGTCTAAACGGTTTGATCTCTGCCTGCACGACCATGTCTGTTCACCATCCACTTCGCTGATAGCTTGTCAAGCATGGATTTGAGAGGAACACTAACCAGTATTAGCACTACTGAGCAGATAGGTGCAGAGTCTAACGTACCCCTGGTTTTCACCAGGGACCCCCGCAAGGAGGTATGGGCTTCGCTGCAAAGGGTACGCAGGTCGCGGTCCTATCAGACAGTTACTGGTGTAGTGAAGAGGAGTCAGATGGTCCGGGTCAAGCCAATCGGTATACGAGGTACAGAAGGAGAATCCAAAAGCAATGTCAAACAGGCCAAGGTCGCAGGAACAGGATGGGAACACAGAATAGAGAATGGTCGGCTAGCCGGGTCACAACAGGAATGCAGATACTGAAGAATGGTCGTAGAAGCTGGGTCCAACACGAATACAACACAGTGGGAGCTAGAGGCAGGAACCTGTTACTCTGGCGCCCTAATGACGCCAGAGCCAGGTTCAAATAGAGGCAGAAGGCAGCTGATAGGCTCCGTGGAAAAAGGCACAGGAAGTGCCGGGGAAAGCGTCCCGTTGCCTAGCAACGGGACGGCTACTGCGCGGACGCCCAACAGGGTATGGGAGGCGCGGCTATTTGGTTGCCGGGCAACCGTCCGGACGGAGCGGTAGTGACAGGCGTCCGTCTCCGCCGAGAGAGAATATGACGGAGACGGCGCCTGACATAGCTAACTTGGAGGGCCGCGACCTGCACGTCCCTTGCAGCAAACTCCAAACTCCCTTGTGGGGGTCCTTGGAGATAACCGGGGCATGCTTAGACTCCGCGCCTCCTAGCTTAGCAGTGCAAATATCAGCAAGTAGCCTTAAGTCCCAGTTCCTCGTGACAGGCTCAATGTCTTGGGTCACTCTTTCTGTTTGCAGAGTGAGGGTGATATGCAGTAGAAAAAGCTAATTTGATGCCAAATTTTTCCAGAGAGATCTTCAGAATTTGGACACAAATTGCACTCCTTGATGAGAGGCAATCTCTTCTGGGTAACCATGTAATTAGAATATTTATTTGACAAAAGGTCAGCTACAGCAGGAGCAGAAGGAAGCCTCTTCAGGGGAACAAAGTGGGCCACCTTCAGAAATCTATCACCTAGATGGTATTGCATCCCTTTTGGGAGGTATATCGGTAACATACAGTATGTGTGTCAAGGCCTGTCTGGAACTGGTGGAGGATGTAAAAAAACGGAGGTTTTTTTTCTGTTAATCGGAAGTGGAACAGGCTACAATAAACTTCTTAACATCCCGAAGACGAATAGGCCCCCAAATATTTCTGTAAAACAGTTCCTGTATTTTTTTAACATCTGCATGTCCTGCGAATTGAGATGAGTCAGCTCATTTCAACAGACTCGGACAAAGTCTGGAGGAAGCAAATGTTTTCCTTAGAGGGAAGTTTTATTGAGACATAGGAGTCACAGCTATGATGCAGTTAGGATCAATGATGGGATGACCGTCAGATCTGAGGAGTAGAAAAAGGCGAGATAAGGGGTCAGCCTTCAATTTATTAGGACGTGGAAAAATAGTGAGGAGTGAATTGAAAAAGGAGAATAACAGGAACCATCTCTCTTGGTGGGGGATAAATACATTGAGCCGTTTGTTGGTACAGAAGTTTTTTATGGTTTATGTAAAAAACTTCTCCAGAAGATGTATCCACTCTTCAAGTGCAAGTTTAACCACCAAGCGTTCCCTGTCTCCAGAAGTATAATTCTAGTCTGCTGATTGTAGCTTTCATGAAAAAACTTCCCCTACTCCAATTGTTGAAGCATCTACCTCCAAAAGAAAGGACTTTTTTTTAATGCAAATAAGATTGTAAACACTTTGAAAATCTAACAAAACAATTGAAGCACATTTGATGCAGTCCTTTAAGTCCAAAATAAAGGGTAGAGGATATCTATTCTTGACTGTAATGAGATTCTGGCCACTCTAATCAACTTCCATCTTTTTTCTTAACAAAGATAAACCCTGCTCCCACAGGAGTAGTGGATTAATGAATGGAAGCTCGCACCAGATTCTCTTTAAAGTAATCAGACATGGCTTTAGTTTTTGGTAAGGACAGGGTATGCCTAGGTAAGAGATTGATTGCACAGTCCAGACTCCCGGTGGGGAGATAATTTCTCTGCTTTTTGTTTGCAGAAAACATCAGAGAAGATGCATACTGAGGAACTATACAAAGTTCCATGGATGTAGAAGACACTGGCACTCGAGACAGAGGTTGAAGCTTCTATAAATACTGTGAATGACAGTCAGGTCCTCAGGCTAATACTTGCACAGAATGTAAATCTATAATGGGATAATGCAGTCGCAACTAGGGAAGACCTAGGAGTATGGGATTGATGGCACAATAATGACATAGAAAGAGATACTCTCTTTGTGCAGAGCTCCCATGTGTAAAGGTAATGGAGCAGTGCGCTGATAAATAGTAATAATAATAATAATAATATAATAATAATAATAGAAAGACATCGGAGTGTAAAAACTGGCACTGGGATCAGTACAGGGAGAGTAGACAGATGTACCTAATATGGCCTTTCCGGTACCATTTAGGCTCTCGAGTTTCCTGGGATTTCTGGGACAGGATCCAAGTAGGTATCCAGGCTCTGCACAATATAGACAAAGTTTATTTTTGAGTAAGGTGAGATCACCCCAACTGCATATGTTTTTCAGTGGACACAACTGAAGCCTGTAATCAGGGTGCCAACTTGACCATAGAATGACGAGAGGATTCCTTCTCTTGAATGTGATTAATATAGATGTCCACTCCCTTACAGAGCATAATAAGGTAATTTAGGGAAGATGGAAGCTCCTGAGAAGCCACCCCTTGCCAGAATGTTGCCACTAGAGCTTCATTACTCCGCTACAGTTCAGACGCTAAAGTCTGGAACTGAACCGTATACTGTACCACTGTGTCTGTAATGAGGCACAGCACTATGACAGCTTGATCTCCTTTTCTGTCCTGGCTGGTTTTCTAGCAGCTGGAACACTGGGGCTGCATAGTGAACACATGATCGCAGTACACCTATAGTCTGCAGAAGGTCACACTCCTAGGGAGCATGCTCATTTGTCCTCCTTACCTTAAGAAGCAGGGATGGGTTAGTCTCCCTTATGGTTGTAGCGTTGTCCTTGCATATCATTTACCTGACTGCATTGCTGATTGATTTGCTGACTGCATTGATGATTGATTACCTGTTGCCTGACCTTCTGCCTGTTTCATGGATATTCCGTTTGCTGCCTGTCTTGCCCCTTGTCTTGCTTCTTTACCAACATTGTAGACTGTATGCCCTGTTCTTTTGGCTTGTCTACGGTTATGCTTGATCACTGCCTGCCCCCAACCACTTACATTGTTACTGGTTTGTCTGCTGTATACCGCCTGGTGTACTGTTCTCTCAGTCTTCACTAGCTGATACCTAAGATAAAATTTTACTACTCTGAGTAGTCCTGATGGCATCTACATATCTGTAATAATATTGTTCTCTACAGGAAGGGGGTAGAGAATTCTCTCATGTTTTGCTAGAAAAGTTTAACTAGCTATCAGTGGAAGCCATTACAGTGTCAGAACCTTGACACAAGTGAAGAATTCCTGAGGCAGCTGAGGAGACATGACCTGGTTCATCAAAGATTCTTTTCAAAGATTCCAAAAAGGAATTGTAATAGTGCAGAAGTGGATCATTGCGTTACCAGAGCGGGAAGGTCAAGGCAAGTGCTTGATCAGAAAGTAGGGATATAGTATAGGCTACGTTTTCTTTTTCAGAAAAGAAGTTCCCCAGAAGGAGTTCGAATTGTAACACTGGTTCAGAAAGGCTCCTGGGATCCCCGATGTACTTAGGAGGTGCAGGAGTATGAAGTTGGAATGGAGCTGCCATAACAGTAGGTGTTTGTAGCTTGAGTGCCCAGGGTAGTCTGGAGTTTGTCCAAGTAACAAGAGAGACTTTGTAGAAATTGCATCAGCTGGTTCTGATTGCTTTTCCACCCTATTGACAAGATGTTGTAGAAGGTCCTGAGGAGACGTATTACCAGCGTAAACCATGACCAGAGTAAACTGTTGTGATTCTATCAGATTCTCTTTAATCAACCTGAATTGTTCACAGCTGACTTCAATTAGTGCAAGCACGAGGATTGGGTAAGAGTAATATTTATTTATGTGGGAAATTGAGGCATAATGGGTAGGAAGGGTTTAGAGAAGTATATAGGTGTCAATAATCAAGCAAGTAAATGGTATTCCCTATTTTGCATAGCTAAACCCCTAAACAATTACATGGTCATAATTATTTTTGATCTATCCTACCACCAGGCATTTATGTTGATTCCACATTTCCTGATTTGGCTCATTTGACTCTCATCTTGAATTTCCCTTTTGGTTTTTGCAAGTCCTCTCTGTTCTTTGACCCCAGCCTGTTTGACTATTCTTCTGGATCCTTCTTGGGTAATGCCCAGACTACACGGCTTGAACTTAGCTTCCCTGACTATCCGTTTACTATCACCTATCCCGCTGGTAGCCCTCCTGGACAACCGTGACCTGCGTGTCTCTCGCAGCTAAACTGAAAATCCCTTGAAAGTGGTCCCTGATGAAGACCAGAGGCACATTATACTCTGTGCCTCCAGATAGGGCTGCTCAGCAGATAGCTCCACCACCTGACAGTATACTCTGGCAAAGTCTTCGGATGGTACAGGCGAACCGTCTGCCTGCGATCTTCTCTATTTTGCTCGCTTTGTGGAAAGTGAGCAGGCTCAATTACTACAATGTTGGCAAGTAGTAATGACCCAGTTGGACGCCCTGCTCACCTCCAGCATGGTCAGTCCACCACCTGCTTCTGTGCCTCTTTCTGTTCCTTCTATTTCTCTGGCAGCAGCCTCCAGTTTTCATATCCCCATGCCTGAAAAATATGATGGTGAACTCGAGAGATGTAGAGGTTTTTTAAACCAGTGTGCCATTCACTTTGAGTGCAATCCTAGTGCCTTCCCTTCTGAGCGCACCAAGGTGACCTATTATTCCCCTGCTCAGTGGGCAAGCTCTCGTTTGGGCCTCCCCGCTTTGGGAACGAAAGGATACTCTTCTCTGAAATTCCACTGCATTTATCAAGACCTCCAGAAAATGTTTGACAAGCCTGACCGTGTCTCCTCTGCCACTTCCAGCCTTCTCAATCTTCGTTGGTGATCTCTACCTGTTGGGCAGTACGCTGTACAGTTTTGTACCCTGGTTTCCGAACTTAAGTGAAATGATGAGGCGCTTATCGCCACCTTTTGGCAGGGTCTCGCACACCAGATTAAGGATGAACTTATTCCCAGGGAGTTTCCTGCAGACTTGGATTCCTTGATTTCTCTTGTATCAAGGTTGACCTCTGTTATAGGGATGGCACCCAGAAAAAATCTTCCTCCAGAAGAATGACTCCTCGCTTTGCACCATGTTTCCAGAATCTGGTACCACGCAGATTGGACGTTCCCTTTTCACTCTGGAGGAAGGAGAGAGGCTGCTCAAACAAAACCTCTGTCTCTATTGGGGTGAATCAGGACATCTCCTCAATTCTTGTCCTAAGAGACCAGGAAACAGTCACTCCTAGTTGGCAAAAAGGAGGCCAAACTAGGAGCAACATCACTTACTCCCTGCTCCACTCCTAATTCTGACTTCCTGATGGCCGTCGGTTGGAAGTTCTGAGACTTTGGCATTCGTGGACTCTGGCTCCGCTGGAAATTTTATATCTTCTACTCTTGATACACTGCTTTATATTCCTCTTCAACTTTTGCCACAGCCACTATTACTGTTGTGGATGGGAATTGTGTCATAAGTGGTTCCGTTACAGTGTTATCCTCCCTGTTCCGCTGTCGGTAGGAGCCCTGCATCAAGAGTGGATCCAGCTTCTGGTTTTGCCTAGGTCCATCAATTTTCTACTATTAAGGCTACCTTGGTTACGCATCCACGCCCCCCATTTTGATTGGAATTTGGCCCAGGTCATCTCTTGGGGACCTCACTGCCGCAAACAGTACCTTTCTTCTGTGCTTTCTGTGTTTCGTGACACCTCCTGTCACATTCTTACGTCTGAGGCGATGATACCTCCCGCCCATTCATCCTTTGAAGATGTATTCAGTAAGGCAGATTCTGAGATCCTACCTCCAAGCATCCTTGGGACTGTGCTATTGACCTGCTGCCCGGTAAACGTATTCCTAGAGGTCGGATTTACCCCCTCTCTTTTTCTGAGACCCAGGCGATGGCTCAGTACATCTCTTAGAATGTACGACTTGGGTTCATCTGGAAATCCTTTTCTCCTGCTGGAACAGGATTCTTTTTTTGTGAAGAAGAATGGCGGTTCCTTGCGCCTGTCACGACTGCAAGGAAAATCCCTAGCCAGTATTGACACTGCTGAGCAGGAAGGCGCGGAGTCTAACGCACCAACAGTATTCACTAGGGACCACCACAATTGATTTTGGGCTTTGCTGCAAGGGAGTGCGCAGGTCGCAGTTCTCCAAGACAGCCACCAGTGTAGTGACAGGAGAAGACAAGAGTGGTCAGGCAACCCGGGTCAGAACCAACCAGGCGGAGAAATACATAGGGATAATCCAAAGAATAGTCAACAAGCCAAATGTCAGCACCGGAACAAGCAGCAAGGTAACAGAAGTATAATCCAAAAGGAGGATCAGGAAGTAGCCGAGTCAACAACAAGGTACAAACAGAATACTGGAACAAATGCTGGAGCTGGAGTGAACCAAATACTCTGGCACCCTAGTGATGCCAGAGGCTTCCTTAAGTACAGCAAGGTGCCTCCTGATGAGTGAGTGGATTTGGCAGTCAGCGTGTCTGACCACCGACAGATGAGCAGCTGAACGTCCCAGTACGGAGGCGGCGCCTGACAGTACTCCCCCCCTACTCTCTGCAATAGAACGACTAGCAGACTGATTCTTCAAGAAATTGAGGAGAGGACTAGGAGCATGCAGATCCCTTTCATCAACCAACGCTCTTCAGGGCCGTAGCCTTTCCAATGAACAAGAAACTGTACTTTGCCTCAAATGGTGGAAGAATCCAAGATGCGTTCCACCTTAAATTCGTCACCAAAAACAGACTTGATTAAAGGAGGGGGAGTATGATTGCTGGAGAATTCATTGAGAATAGCGGGCTTCAGTAATGATATATGAAAGGAGTTATGTGCACAAAGTGAGCGAGGGAGGCAAAGCCTGTAGGTGATAGCATTAATGACATGAGAGATGCAGAAGGGACCAATATACCGCGGTTCCAATTTCATAGATGGCACCTTGAGCTTGAAGTTATGGGTGGACAACCACACCTTATCCTTAACATAAAGACCCGGATGAATTCTACGGTGGCAATCTGCAAAGTGCTTGTATCGTTCAGAAGACTGTTGCAGTTTGGTTTGAACTTGGGTCCAAACCTTACAGAAATCGCGGACCATTTTCTGGAGAGTGGGTTCAGGCAAACCAGAATCGTCGGAGAAGGTAGGTAAAATAGGGTGTCTACCACAGATGGTAAAAACGGGAGATGCTCCGGTGAATTCATGTAGATGATAGTTATGTGAAAACTCCACCCAGGGAAGATAGTCACTTCAGTAGGCTTGGTGATTAGAACAGTAGCTGCGAAGAAAGGTCTCTAATTCCTGGTTGACCTGCTCACTCTGACCATTAATCTGGGGATGGTAACCTGATGAAAATTTTAGCTTGAATCCAAGGTGTGTGCAAAAAGATTTCCAAAATTTGGAAATAAGATGAAACCCTCATTTAGAAATGATTACCAGAGGGCAGCCGTGGAGGCGGAAAATATTCCTGATGAACAGAAGAGCAAGCTTGGCTGCAAATGGTAACTTCTTAAAAGGGACGAAGTGAGCCCATTTTGAGAAACGATCGACCACAAATCAGATGGTGTTAAAGCTATGGCTACTGGGAAGATCCATAATAAGATCCATGGAGATGCTGGTCCATGGAGATTCTGGAATAGGAAGTGGGAGGAGGACACTAACCGGATATTGCCTAGGAGGTTTGTGGCGAGCACATACCTCACACTGCCACATATTTACGGACATCAGAACCTAAGGAAGGCCACCAATAGTTGTGAGAGAGGAGAGCAATGATCTTCTTGGGCACCAAACTTAGAATAGTGTGCCCAGGTTAAGAGATTGGGACGAAGATGAACATCGACATAGGCGCGTCCAACTGGAGGTGTCTTGGCAGAGGACTTGGTCAAGGCCAGGATCTTGAGCAGACTAATGATAGGCTTAGGATCAGGAGGACAGGAATACAAAGGGTCAAAAGACTCTAAAAGGGCATTGGCCCTGGAATTCTTGTAACCGGCATGAAAGGTCAGAATTAGTTGGAATCTGGAAAAAAAAAGTGACCAGTGGGCCTGTCGAGGATTAAGACTGGGCTGATTGTAGATAAGTAAGATTCTTATGATCAGTAAATACAACCACGGGATGGAGAGCTCCCTCAAGCAGATATTGCCATTCCTCCAAAGCTGCCTTGATAGCCAGGAGTTCCTTGTCTCCAATGTCGTAGTTAGACTCAGACAGTGAAAATTTCTTGAAAAGGAATCCACACGGGGCAAAAGTGCCCGCAGAGGTCTTTTGTGAAAGAACTGCCACAATATCTTCAGAGGAAGCGTCCACCTCAAGAAAAAAATGGCTGAAGCTGATCAGGTTGCCTTAGGATGGGAGCAGCTGCGAAAGCCTCCTTCAGAACTTTAAAAGCCGAAATTGCCTCCTGAGACCAGTTCTTGACCTGTCCGACTTTAAGGGTGAGAGAGGTAATGGAAGCAATTAAGAAGGAAAATTTTTTAATGAACTGTTGGTAGTAGTTTCAGAAACTGATGAACTGTTGGGTGGCTTTAAGCCCAAAAGGTTGAGGCCAAATGAGAATGGCTTCTACTTTCTTGGGATCCATCTGAAGACGCTTTCCAGACACCAAGTACCCAAGGAAGGGTACCTAAGTGTGTTCAAATAAGCATTTTTCGAGCTTACAATATAGGTGATTATCTCGGAGGTGGGACAGAACTACCTTGACATGTTCTCTGTGCGAGGAAAAGTTTTGAGAAAAGATCAAAATGCTGTTGAGGTAGACGACTATGGTTTGGTACAGCGAATCTCGAAAAATCTCATTAATGAATTCCTGGAAGACCGCTGGGGCATTACAGAGCCCAAAGGGCATAACAAGGTATTCGTAGTGCCTACCTCTAGTGTTGAAGGTGGTCTTCCACTCATTGCTTTGACAAATCCGAACCAGGGGGCCGATTCATCATGGTACGCAAACGCATACTTATCTGAGTTGCGTACTTTGAGTAACGCAGACACTTACGCGAGAGAAATAAGAATGTCAAACTCGGAAAACCCACACACTTGCGGTCTTCTACACTTAAGTGACGGAAATAAGGATCGCAAACTCAAAAAACATACCCACCTGCGGATCTTTAGACAAGGTAGAAGCACAAGCGACGGATCCCAAGCAATTGACATGAAGCTAAGAAATGTATACGTCACGCCCAATGTGGGAGGTCCGACCAGTTTGTTCACACAGAACAAAACACAATGCCTGTGGGTTATTTTCAAGAGATTGCTCTTCACTAATTAATCATTGTCAAATAACAATGATGTGGTACACTGTGAACCATGTTTCTCATTTGCTATTAATTAGCGTAATACACACTTTTACCTAAAAGACACATTGCTGAAGGCCTTTCTGTGTTTTGGAGTCCAAGTGGCCCTATAGTACGCAAAATGCATGTACATGGCTACATTAAAAGCACTTGTATAATGAATTTATGAAAATGTATGTTGTACTATAAATCTGGGTTGTAAGTAAATTGCATAGCATACTCTTCCATAAAAGATACACGCACACACAAGAGTATATACAACCTCTATAGAGATAAAGGGTTTGTGTCTGGATTAGAACTCATGACTGCCTTTTTGGAAAGTTAGAGAGGTAACCACTATTACAACCTGATATTTGAAAAATCATGAAGAAGGCCAACAATACAGCATGCATGCTACACAGGAAACTGACACTTAATAGTACTCTTCATTATTTAGACAAATTACATACAAAACAAGAATCTCACAGGTAGATCAGTGGTTAGCACTTTGGACTCACAACACAGCAGGCATGAGTTCAAATACCGAGCATACATATAACAATTGTGTGGAACTTGAAACAATGTTTTTATTTGTTATTTTTTCTACGCGCTCAACCACAATGTAAAATATGCCCTTCTATTTAACCTGTATTGTAATATACATTTTTTTTGGGGGGAGCTTTCGAAAAGCCATAGTGCCCACAGTTTGTCACGAATCAATGCAGGAATACAGCTAGGTGCCACGAATATGGTGAAAACACTATGTTTATTTGCAGGAATGTACAAATAGCAGGTAATCATACGTTTGTTGTAAATACCAGGTGCAAAGATGATGCAGGAAGCAGGAGGCAATATGAATTTGCAGAAACCACCAGGTACACAGCTAATGCAGGGAAGCAGGAGGTATGGACAGATCCCAAGCAGCAAGTAGCCAGAAGCATATCAGAAGGCAGCAACAAGTAACAACAGGATGTGACAACAGAGAGTAACATCAATAACCAGCAATGAATGCTGGGAGAGACAAGTATAAGAAGGACACACCCAGGTGCAAGGAATAAATAGTGATCAGGAAGGATAACTCCTAAAGCACAAGAAGCAGGCACAATTGCAGCACCTCTGGTTATCAGAGGTACTGCTGCTAACACATAAAATGAAACACAAATAATAAAGTCCAAAACTCCAGGAGACAGGAGCTGCCAATACAAAGCAGCAAGCTGTAAGCAGATCGTTACAGTACCCCCTCCCTTAACGGCGGATTCCAGACGCCAAATTACCACCAATGTCTCAAATCATTGGAATCATAGTCCAGAATGGGGGGCCCGGCAGAAAAGTCCTCGTCTATGGGCAGAGAGGCAAAGGAGACCATGCCAGATGGAAGTTGAAGCACTGCAGAACCTCCTTTCTTTAACGGGACTTCCTTGGAGTTGGGACCTGAGCCAACTGGGAGGAGCACAAAGGTATCTCTTGGCCAGGTGAGATGGGTGGTACTGCTGATATTGCAGAAGCCCCGCAAGATGGCATAGCAGGAGGTGTTACAACTTGTTAATTACTGCCTCAGTAAAGGATTGTAAGTCCGATAAGATGGGATGATCCGTCTCAATAAATGGGTTTGCCCATTTAAAAGCCTCTCCCCTAAAATGGGATATTAGGAATAGTACCTGTCTCTTAGGGCTACTAACAAGGCTTTGTACGGAGGGGATCTGTGAAGCAAAAAACCTCAGAAGGTCATTAAATTGGGAAGGATGCCCCTCAAAGAAAGGTGAAGGTTCAGACTTGGCACCCTCAGTAACAGATGGTTTGGACTGGGCGGCAGACTTGGCAGCAGGCCCGGACTGGGCGGCAGACTTGGCAGCAGGCCCGGACAGGGCGGCAGACTTGGCAGCAGGCCCGTACTGGGCGGCAAATAAAATAAAAATGTTGTCCAGCGCTCAGAAACAAACAGAATTTAAAAATCACTGTTTCAGCATAAACATAAAGGAGAATTTTGTGCACAATATAGCTATATTGGGGTTAAGCTCACCTGTCGGACGTCAAGGCATCTCCTGTAGGCGAGTCCCTAAGCTAGTGATACAAATTTACATTCAGGGTGTTCCATTTAAAACCTTCCCCTGAACCTCCATCTTATAAAGCCTGCAGCACCTTTGTAGGGAGTGGTCAACTCCCAAAAAACTAGAAAATAATGAAAGAAAAAAAGGACACTTCTTTAAATTAATGAAATGTGTACAAGTGTATAAAATCATTTGAAACGGCAGCCAACTGGGACTGGGCGGCAGACTGGGCGGCAGACTTGGAGGGGACAGCGCTGTGAGAAGCCTCGGAGGAGACAGCAGTGTGAGAAGCCTCATAGCAGACAGCGCTGTGAGAGGCCTCAGAGCAGACAGCGCTGTGAGAAGCCTCAGAGCAGACAGCGCTGTGAGAAGCCTCAGAGCAGACAGCACCAAGTGGTAACTCGGGCTGAACCGCATGGACAGGCAACTCGGGCTGAACCGCATGGACAGGCAACTCGGGCTGAACCGCATGGACAGGCAACAAGGGCTGAACCGCATGGACAGGCAACAAGGGCTGAACCGCATGGACAGGCAACTCGGGCTGAACCGCATGGACAGGCAACTCGGGCTGAACCGCATAGACAGGCAACTCGGGCTGAACCGCATGGACAGGCAACTCGGGCTGAACCGCATGGACAGGCAACTCGGGCTGAACCGCATGGACATGCAACTCTTGTGGAGCAGACTGGAGGGACAGGACCCCATCTAGAGCGGGCTTTAAGTGCAGCGCCCCCTCTGGAGCAGGCTTTAAGGGCAGCGCCCCCTCTGGAGAAGGCTGTAGCTCAGGAACAGACACAGCGGCTGAAGACTCGGAATTGAAGACAGCGGCTGAAGACTCGGAACTGGAGGCAGCGGCTGGGGACTCGGAACTGGAGGCAGCGGCTGGGGACTCGGAACTGGAGGCAGCGGCTGGGGACTCGGAACTGGAGGCAGCGGCTGGGGACTCGGAACTGGAGGCAGCGGCTGGGGACTCGGAACTGGAGGCAGCGGCTGGGGACTCGGAACTGGAGGCAGCGGCTGGGGACTCGGAACTGGAGGCAGCGGCTGGGGACTCGGAACTGAAGGCAGCTGCTGGAGACTCGGAACTGGAGACAGCGGCTGAACACTCGGAACTGGAGGCAGCGGCTGAAGAGTCGGAACTGGAGGCAGCGGCTGGGGACTAAGAACTGAAGGCAGCGGCTGGAGACTCGGAACTGGGTAGCACGATAACAAGAGACTCAGGACCCGGCAGCACGGTAGCAGGAAACTCGGGTGCAGAGGCTGCGGCAGGCGACTCAGGACCGGACACAGTGGCAGGAGACTCAGGACCGGACACAGTGGCAGGAGACTCAGGACCGGACACAGTGGTAGGAGACTCAGGACCGGACACAGTGGCAGGAGACTCAGGACCGGACACAGTGGCAGGAGACTCAGGACCGGACACAGTGGCAGGAGACTCAGGACCGGACACAGTGGCAGGAGACTCAGGACCGGACACAGTGGCAGGAGACTCAGGACCGGACACAGTGGCAGGAGATTCAGGATCGGACATAGTGGCAGGAGATTCAGGATCGGACACAGTGGCAGGAGACTCCAAGCTGGAGGTAGATGATGGGACCTCACAACAGGAGACAGAGGCTGGGACCTCGCAACAGGAGACAGAGGCTGGGACCTCGCAACAGGAGACAGAGGCTGGGACCTCGCAACAGGAGATAGAGGCTGGCGCCTCAGGACAGGTGGCTGGAGCGGGCGCCTCAGGACAGGCAGCTGGGGTTAGCAGATTGGGTCTCATCCCAGGGAACAGAAATGGTGGAGCATAAACAAATTTGGAACGCAGAGAGGAAACAACAGGGAATGGATCAGTAGGCTGTCGTGGTCTACGGATAGGACAGTCCTGTAAGAAGTGTACATTGCTGGCACAGTACAGACACAATTTGTTAGCTATTCTGCGCCGCCGCTCCTCTTCGGTCAGATGAGGGCGTGGACCATCTGTGAACCGGGAATTTGTTACACCATAGTTCTTAGTAAACAGCAAATTTGTAGAAGCACAATTAAGAGATGCTGTTTGCACAGGTTCAGCAGCAGAGAAGGTGGATTGAGACAGATCAGCAGCTTCTGAATTAGGAGAGACAGAATCTGACAGTCTCCTGAGTGGGTCCATAAGCAAAGTAGAAAATTTAGCCAGTTGGGAGCGTAGCAGGATTATGTCGATTTGTAAAGCCTGTAGTTGTGGCAATTCAAATGCTAGTAAAGCAGACATGTTCCAAAAATAAATGAAAATGTATTGCAAAAAAAAGGTCCCAGAATAAAAAACTTTCACCTGACTCCTAAGCTGTTTTTTTGCTGGTTATACTGTCACGAATCAATGCAGGAATACAGCTAGGAGCCACGAATATGGTGAAAACACTCTGGGCCTGAGTCATTAAGGCAAAAAAGGAGTAAATGTTCTCTGGGACAAACCATGTTACAATGCAAGGGGTGCCAATTAGTTTATTATTTTGCACATAAGTTAAATACTGGTTGTTTATTCATCTAGCACACAAATACTTGATAGCTTATTATAACAATGAAATTTAAAATTGATCTAGGACATGCCCTACCCCAACTATAAATCTGTCCCCACATTTTAAATTTACCTCCCCCTCCAATGCAACATAGTTTTGCCCAGGTGCAAATGCTACTCCTTTTTTATGCTTTGCTCTCCTTAATGACTCAGGCCCTCTATGTTTATTTGCAGAAATGTACAAATAGCAGGTAATCATGAGTTTGTAGTAAATACCAGGTGCAAAGCTGATGCAGGAAGCAGGAGGTAATATGAATTTGCAGAAACGACCAGGTACACAGCTAATGAAGGGATGCAGGAGGTATGGACAGATCCCAAGCAGCAAGTAACCAGAAGCTTATCAGAAGGCAGGAACAAGTAACAACAGGATGTGACAACAGAGAGTAACATCAATAACCAGCAATGAATGCTGGGAGAGACAAGTATAAGAAGGACACACCCAGGTGCAAGGAATAATTAGTGATCAGGAAGGTCAACTCCTAAAGCGGCGGATCCCAAAGTGTGCGCTGCGGCTTCCAGGGGTGCTGCGGCGCTGTCACTGGGGTGCCACGAGCCAGCCATAGGAAAAAAGAAAGAGCACATAAACTTACCAATCCGTCGGGTGCCGGGACCCAGCAACCTCTTTTCTCGCGCAGCTGTCACTGAATATCAACGTCAGTAACAAGCTGCTGTGGGAGAGAGGAGGCTGCTGGGTCCCGGCGCCCGACGGATTGGTAAGTTTATGTGCTCTTTTTTCCTATGGCTGGCTCGCGGCAGAGGAGTGAGAGGGAGTGTGACAGCGGGGCACAGGAGAGTTACAGCAGGACGGACACCGGGGCAGACAGCGGAGTGTGACAGCGGGGCAGACAGCGGGGCAGACAGAGAGACAGATGAGTGTGACAGCGGGGCAGGCAGCGGGGCAGAGGAGTGTGACAGCGGGGCAGAGGAGTGTGACAGCGGGTCAGACAGCGGAGTGTGACAGCGGGGCAGACAGCGGAGTGTGACAGCGTGGCAGATAGAGAGACAGAGGAGTGTGACAGCGGGGCAGAGGAGTGTGACAGCGGGGCAGGGGAGTGTGACAGCGGGGCAGGGGAGTGTGACAGCGGGGCAGGGGAGTGTGACAGTAGGGCAGAGGAGTGTGACAGCGGGGCAGACAGCGGGGCGGACAGAGGGGCAGAGGAGTGTGACAGTGGGGCAGAGGAGTGAGACAGAGGGGCAGAGGAGTGTGACAGCGGGGCAGACAGAGGGACAGAGGAGTGTGGCAGCGGGGCAGACAGAGGGGCAGAGGAGGGGGGACATTGTGAGAGGGGCAGTGGAGGGGGACACAGCGTGACAGGGGCAGTGGAGGGGGACAGCGTGAGAGGGGCAGTGGAGGGGGACACAGCGTGAGAGGGGCAGTGGAGGGGGACACAGCGTGAGAGGGGCAGTGGAGGAGGACACAGCGTGAGAGGGGCAGTGGAGGGGGACACAGCGTGAGAGGGGCAGTGGAGGGGGACAGCGTGAGAGGGGCAGAGGAGGGGGACAGCGTGAGAGAGGGCAGAGGAGTGGGGGACATCGTGAGAGAGGGCAGAGGAGTGGGGGACATCGTGAGAGAGGGCAGAGGAGTGGGGGACATCGTGAGAGAGGGCAGAGGAGTGGGGGACATCGTGAGAGAGGGCAGAGGAGGGGGGACATCGTGAGAGAGGGCAGAGGAGGGGGGGACATCGTGAGAGAGGGCAGAGGAGGGGGGGACATTGTGAGAGAGGGCAGAGGAGGGGGGGACATCGTGAGAGAGGGCAGAGGAGGGGGGACATCATGAGAGAGGGCAGAGGAGGGGGGGACATCATGAGAGAGGGCAGAGGAGGGGGGACATCATGAGAGAGGGCAGAGGAGGGGGGACATCGTGAGAGAGGGCAGAGGAGGGAGACATCGTGAGAGAGGGATGAGGAGGGGGGGGACATCGTGAGGGAGGGCAGAGGAGGGGGGACATCGTGAGAGAGGGCAGAGGAGGGGGGACAGCGTGACAGAGGGGGCAGTGTGTCTGGATGCAAAAGGGGCATTTTTGCATACAACTAAATAAGTATTTCTGTCCTGACCTAAATACTTATTACATTTTTTTGACCCAACTACTTCTAAAACAGGACTGCTCAATAATTATTTTGGAGGGGTGCCTTGAAAAAATTTGGAGACTCTAAGGGTGCCGTGAACTGGAAAAGTGTGGGAACCACTGTCCTAAAGCACAGGAAGCAGGCACAATTGCAGCACCTCTGGTTATCAGAGGTACTGCTGCTAACACATAAAATGAAACACAAATAATAAAGTCTAAAACTCCAGGAGACAGGAGCTGCCAATACAAAGCAGCAAGCTGTAAGCAGATTGTTACACAGTTCACATGCACATTATTATGTGCATGCTGACATTTATTACTAGGAATGGACTAAGACGGGGGGGGAATTGGAGGGGATCAGGCTTCTTGGATTGAAATGCAACATTTCCTGCAAACCTACTTTCATCTGGATTGACGGCTTACACGTTACGTTTAAATCTTGCAAAAGTGTCATCCTATGTCTATTTGTGTCAAAGTGTAAGTGGAGGTAAATCATACACATACCGAAACATTCACCCACAACAAGCCAATAACCCAAGCCTCAAAGGTACACACATGAGTACTTAAAAATCTGTTGGACATTCCAATAGTTTGTTTCACAAGGGCAGAGCCGTAACTAGGGTGGTGCGGGCGGTGCCATCGCCCCGGGCGCAAGCCCAAGAGGGCGCAGCAGCCGCCCGCTACCTTCCCCTACCCACCGGCATATTAAAAAAAAAAAAAAAAAAAATTGCAGCCGTGTCAATAAAGTTAATACAAAAGGACAAAAAAAAAAAAAAAGTCACCTGATCTCCCGGCAGCTCTCGGCAGTCTCCTCGCTCCCACTGAATGTACAGTATATTTTGTCAAAGACAAAAAATGGATTTCAGCACATCCCCCTGATGAAGAGACATGTAGGAACTCGAGTGCTGTTATTTGGTTCTCAACCTCTACTGCTCAAGATGTGTTATTCTTCCTGTCTCCCAATCATTCAAAGCAATTGTGAACTAGTGGCAGTCAATAGTTATATGTCTGGCTCTAGGCTAGTGTATTAACTTCATTATTACCCTACAGCTGTTTTTGCAATCTTTTATTGTGTTTTGAATCAGTTTCTTGAAGAATAATACAGTTTTAAAATATACTGTTAACGCTCCATACTTTGTTCTGTTTTATGCCTGAGTTTATATACATGTCATCTTGATGTGCCATTAATGTACTACTGAGGCACTGTTAATCCTGAGGTATCACACATCTGAAATCCTTACATAACTATCGAAATACTGTAGGTCTTTATCGAAACTTCCATCCGTTATGTGCAGTAGTGGATCCACTTTATTTGACACGCTTCCCCATATGCGTGCTTCAGCTTTTATCTTTTCACCAAGTTTGTTGAAAGTGCTAGCCATGCTAGCGGGGTGCTAGCCATGAAAATGTCAATGAATGAGTCCTTTATAGGTAGATGTACATGAAAACCATCATAAGAGAAGTACAGATTTGGATTGCTAGAAATGATTGAATTATCACAAATAGAAAGAGTAGCAAAGAAAAATGCGGTCCTCTTTAGGTGACATTAATTATCTTTATATAAATCAGGACAATGAAACTAGTGACTAAGGAAGCCAATGTGTGTCTACAACTACAGTGAGAGAAGAAAAAAACTAGGAGAGTGCTGCAATACTTGATACTAATCTAATAGAACAAATATTATATCTAACATACCGATGAGGGAGACTTTAGGGAATAATGATCACAATATGATCACATTTGCATATAGATTGATAAAAACATTTTTTAAGGGAACTGCAAAAACTAGGAATTTTAGAAAAGCAATGTTTAATCAGCACAAAGAAAAACTACCATCTACCCACAAAACTGTTTTTTCAACTGTATTTAGGACTACATCCCAGTCCGAATCTGCACACAATTGCTCGACCACGTTACTGTCCAATGCCCATGTTAGAACACGCCTTCCCTCCCCATCACACCTTTTCATGCAAAAGGAATTCTAAGTGGCAGATGCAGAGCCGTAACTAGGGTGGTGCGGCTCTGCATATTCCCCTACCTGCCGGCATATTAAAAAAAAAAAAAGAAAATTGCAGCCGTGTCAATAAAGTTAATAAAAAAGGAGAAAAAAAAAAAAAGAAAGTCACCTGATCTCCCGGCGGCTCCCGCCAGTCTCCTCGCTCCCACTGAATGTGACGTTGTATTCAGCGAGGAGCACTGCTGGGGCAGAGGCAGCGTAAAAGCACAGGACACAGGACGGGTAAGTAAAATTGTATTTATATTATGTGTGTGAGGGCAAGCTATGTATTTTTACTCAGCTTAGGAGGTCACTCAATATTCAAAAGCCAGCATTTTTTTGCAAAATGCCTTTTACAACAATCCAGTAACTGTTTTACTAAACAATTGATCTATAAGCGATCTGGAATGTACCCAAAGTGCTTATTTATTAACTTATCCAGCAAGTTAGTAGGTCAATTGTATTTTAGAAAAAAAAGTAAAATATAAAAAAAAAAAAAAAAATTTGTGTTCTGCAAAATTAAATATCCTTTTTGTTTGTGGGCGCTTGTGAGTGCTAAAGGAGGCACACTGGTGAACATTTATTTTCTTTACTACCCTCTGACCTATAAGATCTGTTTTGTTACTTGACCTAATATTCCCATCTTGCCTCTTTTTAGTGTATTATATTAAAATAGCAATGTATGTCATAGGGCTTCTCCTTTCTATATAAAAAAAAAGCTAGCTTAATGGAATCCCACCAGTGTGTGTGGGTGTGTGTGTGTATATATATATATATATATATATATATATATATATATATATATATATATATATATATATATATTATTATATATTCTTTCAGTAAAGTGCTAGCCACACCCACACATTAGGTTGGCCACACCCACTTGTCAAATGCCACTCCCACTTAGATGGGGGGCGCCGGTGCCCTGTCTCGCCCAGGGCACTAAAATGTCTAGTTACGGCACTGCACAAGGGCTAATGTATAACGTCACAGTAGACTACAATCTTTCTAAGTGAGTATCATGGATGCCTAATGTACACATTTTAATTAAAAAACACAATATTGAGACCCGTCTGCCCCTTATTGTGTCTACCTGAGATGTCTGTACAACTTAACTGTAGTGGAAGGAAAGGTCACATTGTCCTGGCATCTGTGTTGCATGTACATGGTTTTTTTCAACCCTGACGGACATAAGATAGGACTTAGAAACTGAATTCATGTTGAAATTGTACATACAAAGTTTGCCTGGTAGGTCCTGATTCCTGTAACATATTTGACCCAGCATTCATAACTGAGATGTACAGGAGTAAACCATGTGAAAATGGCAATGTGCCTAAATATTTGTAGTTTTTAACCCTACCTTCAATATTGTTTGCTTATCAAGTATCACACAAATGTCATCTCTAAATTTCTGTCTTTGATCACTAACTATTTAGTGGTGTCGTACATGACAAAGCAGCCATGCATGACATTAATTTCTCCATAGTCAGCACATTGTAAATATTGTATGTAAACATGGCTTGGAGATTTAAGTTCTAAATGTCAACACACATGTACATCACAAATTAGGTTTTTAAATCTCTAAAATTTGCAGCCATAATAGGTGCATTTTTAACAAATCTCATACTGGGTAATGGCTTCAAAATGCAGACATAGTTTACCCCAGTTGCAGTGTCTCTTGGTCGTCAGGACGCAGGCTTCTCCTGGGTCTTGGAGGCCTGGCGCTTAGATGCAAACGAGGATCTCCCCCTGGCAGAGGAGCCACGAGAAATTGGTTGTCTGCTTCTAAAGGACTGTCCCCTAAGAAAGGAGGTCCCCCGAAAAGGCTGACGGAAAGAGCTGACCCGAGGGTTTCGGCTCCTGTTAGAATATACTGGCAAGGAAGAGATTTTGCCCCCCCGTTGCCTGGGAGATAAGGGTATCTAATTCCGGGCCGAACAAACCTACTGCAGAAAAATGGATAGTTTCAACGGACCTTTTTGATTCCGCATCGCCTTCCCCGTATTTCAGCCATAACGTCCTTCTTGCTGAAATAGACGCCGCCTGAATAGAAGAGGATACAGCCGTTGTGTTCTGGGCCGCCTCATAAAGGTAACCCGAAGCATCCTTCAAATGCAAGGCTAGGGGAAGAATTCAGAGTCTTGTAAGGCCTCTGCCAGCTGGTCTGCCCATGCTTCCATGGCTCTAGCCACCCAAGCTGAAGCAAATGTGGGTCTAAATGAAGAACCCGCAGCCGCAAATATGGATTTCAGCTGGGATTCAACCTTGCGGTCATTGGCATCCTGAAGGGACGCTGAACCAGGAGCTGGAAGTAAGGTATGCTTTGCCAATCGGGCAATAGGGATATCCACCCTGGGAATACTCTCCCAGCGAACCACCTCTTCCTCCTGTACGGATACAGGGAAGAGAACCTTTTGGGGATAGAAAACCCCCTTTTTTTTTTCCAGGTTGTTTCCATGCCCCATCAGCAATATCTCTAAGTTCTGCAGAAGGGGGAAAACGGCTGGCCTTCCTTTTGGCTTTCTTAAAGAGACTTCTGTCTCTGGGAGTAAGATCCTCCGGTTTTGGGAGGTCCAACGCCTGTCTAACCGCTAAAACCAAATCATTAATAAATTGGCTTTTAGGATTTTCTTCCTGTTTCGAGGGATGAACCTGGTCAGGATCCGAATTTCCCCCTCATCCTCAGAATCTTCCTCAGAGTCTGAAAGACCATAAGGGGATTTACAAATCTAGGCCTCTTTCTTTTAGCAGGCGGGATATTAGTGGAATCAAGCAACTGGTTAAGCTTATCCAAACCCTTTATAAAAGATATAGACCATGCCGGTTCTGTAACAACAGTGGCTGGGTCAGGCTGTAATGAGGAAGGTCCCGGCAAACACGATTCAATAGAATCTGGGGAAGCCGGGAGGCCTAACTGTGGGTTAGCATTATTAGCCATCGAAGTTTCTACCGTAGATAGCAACTGATTAGATTGAAAAAACATTTGAGCTAAGGAGGAAAACCAACTGTGTCAGGAAGGCCGCCCAGGCCAGCTCCTCCGTCGGTGGGGCTGAAACCTGCTGGGTTTGCGCAGAGGGAACCCCTGCTTCGCATGCAGAGCGCCAAAGGGTCCTTCTGCCCACAAGGTAATTTTACATGACATTTTGACCATGTGAAATATTTTGCAATAGGGCCCTTTCCCTTATCTGTAAGTTTTTATAAAGGAAGGCACACCAAACACACAGACTAAATAGTTAAATTTAGCTGAGGAGAGAGATAGAGAGAGAGCGAGAGAGCAATGTATGGAGAGAAGAGTAAATAAACAAGTAATCAACTAATCCTGTCATAAAAGTTGTACTTGTAATTTTTTTAAACACAATATATTTATATATATATATATATATATATATATATATATATATATATATATAGGCAAGTAGGGAGACTATAATGTAAACCCTTACCAGGCCAGTTTGTGTACAGCAAATACAGATTATGTGTTTAAATAAATGAGATACTTAGCCCATAGACCACAAAGGGGAGAAGTCCAACAGCAGTGTCTGTGCTTGCTCCCTCAGCTCTGTTCACTCTTCCCGGGCTTCTCTTGGCGCCAGAAGGCTGGGATAGTCCATCTCTCTCTCTCTGGAAGGAGGGGGAACTCTATGCTTTAGCTCCCCCCCCCCCCCCCCCCTTCAGTAATGCTGTCTGAGCAGCGGGTTTTTTTTTTTTGAAGAAAAAAAGAAGCTTCTTAGAAGCGTGGCAGAGTAGTGGAGACCTCCAGAATGAGGTCTCCACAGCGAAAGATACCCAATGCCCCCTCCTATGTATGAGGGGGGATCGTGGTATAGCCCCCTTCCTCCTCTCTCCGTAGCGCCACTCTGACAGGAATCCAAAATGGCCACCGGCATTTTAACTGTCCGATAACCGGCACTCTATGCCTGTAATGGCAGCGCCGGTTATCGGGGAGGCTGGAGGAGTGACAGCGGTCCGTGAGACCGCTTGTCACTCCTAATCAGGCACCCATTCTCCTGCTTCCTCTCCTGTCCCTGTCAGTGAGCCGCTGGCTCCCATCTGACAGGGGAATGCCTGCGCTGCACAGCTGTGAGTGTGTTCTCTATAGTAGAGCACACTCCAGCGCTGCCACCTGTATGAAAAAATAAGAATGAAATAAAAATGAAAGTAAATTTGTTAAATTTACACTAAGCACTAAAAAACACTGCCCAACTCCCGGGCACCTAAAAAAAACTGACAGGAAGAGGAAGAGGCAGGTGGATTGTAGAGGGGAGGGGTCTGTAGGCAGCACTAAAAGTTAACTAGTTAGGTGCCAACTCCCCAAGCTCCCCTCCACAACCCATGGTAAGCAGTGTCCCCCAGACCGGATGAAAGAGAAAAAACGATTTAATGAAAAACGACAGCTATTTTGACAGATTTACCTTAAAAACGACTGTGCAGTTTTCCGATGGCAGCAGTACGATGACAGGACGTCCTTCCGACTGGCCAGCTCTGCGGTAGTACTGTGTGACGTCAGTGCACCCTTCTTGCCTTTAAATTTACAGCGGCAATGTCGGGACCCCGCAGGAACACTGTTTAAACAGGATGCCAACATTGCTGCTTTAAATTTAAACCTGGATTAGCAATAGGTATGTTGACATCACCCATGATGATGGTGGAGATGTCAGAAGTGAGGAAGCCATGCAGAGAAATGTTCAAGAAATCGTTGGTGGGGTCCAGTTAGGCGATAGATCACGATATGCATAGAGAATGGGTTAAAAGTCCTAACAGTATGTACTTCAAAAAATGTGAACGTGAGTGATGGAACATTTGGTAAAACTGTAAATATGCACTGTGGTGAGAGTAGTCCAACCTCACCTTCTTGTCTACCTCCAGGTATGGGTGAAATGGAGGCCACCATGTGAAAGGGCTGCAGGTGAGGCAGTGTCCAATTGTGTGAGCCATGTTTCTGTTATTGCCATAAGGTTGAGGTTGTTTGCGAGGAAGAGGTCATGTATGGAGGCAAGTTTGTTGCAGAGCGTGTATTCCGTGGACCACATTTAAAGGACTTTGGAAGGGAGGGGAGACAGGTGATGTATTTGAGGTTTGCTAGATTTCAGTAGCGTTCTGATGTGTGTGGGATCCGGATTAGGCGATCTATCACCAGCTCATAGACGCAGGATGAAAGATAATAAAAAAAAAAAAAAAAAGTAAGTAAGATGTGTGTCCTTTTAGTTTCTGGCGACAGAGTGAGGCTGTTATAACTATTGAATCTAAATAGGACGACAGTTCATGAGTGTTAACTAGAGGCGAGTGAAGCAATGTGAACAGAGACGTGTGTAGCAGGAAGGGTGAAGGGGGGATATAGTTCTAAAGATAATGCCATGAAAGGAAAGCAAGAAAAATAATTTGGCAAACATTGGTATTTAGAAGTAAAATAGCAACAAATGTGGGAATTAAAAGAATTACCTAGCTGTAAAATCCTGTGCAATCAGAAGTAGCAGAATAACAGCTGCAGCATATGTCGATGTCTAGAGGATCTCCAATTGTTGTTTAACTGTATTCTAAACCCTAATTTTGGAAGGGTTAGTTCATACAATGTGCAACACTTATTGATCTGTGATGGCATGGGTGCAATCCTGCCTACTACTGGTGTCATTGTGGGGTCTTCTGATTTGAACTCACTTTTTTGAGCTTAAAATCCCTAAAGGACTGTTTACATGTACTAAGCATATTATGTCTGCCATATCTTCTCCCTGGCTTAAAACTTCTCCTTAGTGCTTACAAGCCTAGGATGAATACTTAGGCCTTCTATGCCATGGCAAACACTTGGATTTACTAAAGATCATCTGTATCTCTGTACTATTTTTGACTGAGCATTTGCCACTCAACAGGAGCAACCAGCAGGCTCTCCTAGCCACTGCTGCTGAGGTCAGTGTCCTTGCAGAAAAGCCTGTAGTATCTAAAGATGCTTCAAAGTCTGCCTTTCTACATAACTACAATGCTTTAACATATGTCTGTTAGCTTCCGCTTGGACATCTGTATAGTCCACCGACCCTGTGTTTTAGCAAGTGAAGTCATAGCTGCTCCAAATTCTAATGTGGTTCCAGAAAAGTGAAACAAGAAAAACCCAGCTTTCTTCGAGCAACACTCCATCTTCATATTCCTGGCATCCGAGTGGTATTTCCAGATAGCACACTAGCCACAGGTACACCAACTTCTCATTCATGAATGGATAGATCCTTTCTAATATATTCAAATTAGAATGAGACTTGAAGGAGTCAATTTATAAAGAATGTGTTCAGTACCAGATGCACATTGTGTTCAATCTAGAATTTCTTTTTCAAAAAGGAAATTTGAGTTTGTGGAAGCCTGTTTCTGAACCACATACATAGGGTATAATCAAGTTGTGTTAAAAAACAAAAACTTTTTTCCCGCCCAACAAACAATTTTTGCTCCCACCCCAGAGGTGCAAGCAAAAATTATTCTTTAATGTAGTAACCACTAAGGAACAGCGCAGCCAATTTAATCTGCCACATAGATATGCAAGTATACTAAGCAAAAATTCCAGTTTGTTAAAATTAAACATCTTAAGTGACTAATCAATCTCTCCATATTTACCAATAGAGGAATAATCCAAATCAACTAAGGCATATTCATATTAAAACCACACACCTTCCAAACCTATGCTTGTCCAAGACCTTTATTTTCGAACCCCTGAATGGCACATAAATCTCCTTTAGATACAAAAGATTACTTAAATCACCCAGCCAAGTTTACTTCTGGGCTGAGAAATGCATGTTCAACTATTCATTAAAGACTTGTCAGGCTCTACAAGGAGTACTGAAGATATCCATCACTACTAAACAAAATGCACACAATGCCACAACCCTAACTTTGGGATCCTTTGCAAGTCATCTGGACCCAGTAGCAAAATAGTAACCACTAAATAAATTCCTAAGGCAGGGACCACATAGCTGTTCATTGTCTACTATATGAGCCAGGCCTCCATCCTGACACCCCATGGCACTAAATTCAAAAATACTACACTCGATATATTCCAGTAGGTAGCAGACTCCTATTTTCCATGTAGCCAGCTCAGTCCTTGACTTGCAGCAGGGGATGGTGTATTGCAAGGACCCAAGAGAAAGTAAACGGTACAAAAAACTGCCTGGTCTACCTATACTAGAGGTAGGAAAATGCATAGGCCCTGCCTTATATCACAATCTGTCTACATAAACTATAACACAAATCTATCATATAGATATAGTTGCCATGAAGGATTGCAGAGGGAAACAGTGGTAAAGTCTGGTGTTTGATCTGATCTATGCAGTCATTTTTCCCCCAAACCCATAGATTGTAAAGCTTGCAAGCAGGGCCTTCTCACCTGTCTGTTTTAACCAGTTTGTTTACTAGTGTACTGTGTTTGTCCCCAATTGTAAAGCGATACAGAATATGTTGGCACTATATAAATGATGACTGGCAATAATGTATTCTAGAACTGGTAACTTGATTGTTACCCATTTTTAAACAGCAAATAAGGTTGTTTGCAAGACATACTAATCTACTAATAGATTCATGTAGGCTTTGAATGCATAATACTCTTTGAAACTGCAAGGTTTAATTGTCATAAATGTTATGTATAAATATAAAGTGTATGAAAAGGTCAGTTGCATACACAAGTTGTTAAATTTTTACAATCAGGGGTGGTCTTTCATATAGATATGGCAGTGATCAAGAATCAACTTGGTTTTGGCAATCCATTTTTCTTCTGTTCCAAGTTATTAGCTTATTTCAGTCTGTTAATTTTATAATCCATTTTTGGGTGTAAAATCTACATAATCTATATTTAAGTAGCTTGTACATGCTGTGTATTGCAGACCATTTGCTGCATTTAAAACCTTTTGGAAGCCAAATTTAAAAAGTGTAATTCTCAAGCAAATTATACAATACATTGCCAATCAGACTTTGCACTGCTGTTTATAATATACCCTTCTTATCCAGTTATGCAGCTCTAATATTCCAAGATATGAGTTAAGACATGTTTGTGTATTTATCTTAGCCAGCTGGATTTACTGCACAAGCTGACTAACAGGATACTCTGCTGGAGGAAGATGGTGTCAAAAGTTCCCAGTAACCTTAAGATGTTTGCAGACACATGTGGAAACCACCTTTTACCTCATTTAGTAATAAAAACTCAGGATGATTTTTTTGCTGTCTTGAGTGGATCATTAACACTTTTAAATGCACTCTTAAAATACCATTAAGACTGGACAATGTAGTGGCAGAGAACGCATTCTAAAATAAATCAGATTTTAACATGTTTATGTGTGCTAGGTCAGTAAAAGGATATTTTATGTTTAAATGCACCCTGGAGGACTTACAAGCTAGCCATCTTACCATGCCACCAAGTTTCTGGAAACAAACTACTAAGAGCAAATATTAAGAGTTTTAAGTAAGGACCATATTAAGATGCAAGTGTGAGACCATTAGAAAGTTTCACTGACTCGAGTCGGAATTGTGAGATGTCAACACAAACAAAATTATCTTTATAGAATTTATTAACTTGTCAAAAGTATAACATAACCCAGGTAACAGATGGGACAGCAGTCTGATTTATGCTTCCTCCTTTGGCAAACGGTCTTTCTTGAGTGGACCCTGTGAGAAAGAAATATAATTGTAGGCTATAAATACGATTGTTAGTAGCACAAATGTAGGAATATTTTAAGCAGGAGGATCATTTCACTTAAGCAACCTGTGCAGGATTTTAAAGGGTACAAATGCCACCTAGTTCTACTCACAGGTCTCCCGTATACCAACAATTGTGCCTTCCAATAAACAGTCAATTATAGCAGTAAAATTAGCATTAAGTAGATCAAGAAATGGCATAAGAGAATGACGTCTAAAATATAGACTTCATGTTACCCATACTAATGTATTTTTCATTACAACACATTTCATACCATGAAAGCTTTCTTTTCTTCTGCCGTTTGGAAACGTCCATGTCCAAATTTGGAGGTGGTGTCAATAAATTTAAGGTCAATCTTCTCCAGAGCACGACGGCTGGTCTGCACAAGGAGGGACTGGGGGATATATAAAAAAAAAAAAAAAAGTTAAGGAAACTGTTGCAAGATAAATTTAGAGAGTGCCTCGAGTTTTATGTGAGCAAGAACACACCTTGCGCAAAGTGAGAACTCTTTTCTTGGTCCCAATGACACATCCCTTAAGCATGATGAAATCATTTTTCACTTCTCCATAATGAACAAAGCCACCCTAAGAAAAAAAGGATTATGCCAAACTTAGAACTTCATTCCAGTAATAGTCAAGTTACATAATAGGACCATAAATTAAACACAAGTACAGTATAAATCATTGTTGCACAAGTTATGGTACAAACAGAATAATAATGGCTGCAAAGTCTCTCCAAGGGGTACAAACTTCTCAACTCAAATTTTTGTGGATTATGCCAACTACTACCTGGGCTCTGCAGATTACTTAGCTGGGGTTCTGTTCACTTAGTATGTTCCATAGCCATGTGGTCACTGCTGCACCATCCTACAACATGCTGCTTGTATAAGCAAATCAGGTTGGCAAGAACAAGGCGTGTTTATTCAGACAGGCTATGGTGCTTAACCACCCACACTGTCAAGCAGTAGGCATTGTGGCAGTCTTCTGTATGTAAATCTGGGTACAATATTCCAAGCAAGTCTGAATTCCATTTTTAGGTTGAAATAAGCCTTTAATTGCAGTTGACAGGATTGAGCACTTTAAAATTCCAGCACTCACTTTTAAGACAAACTCAACCACAAACTGCATGTGTATCCACAGAATCAAACACCATTGGAGAGAGTGAGTGTGGATGTTTCTTGAGAAATCTAAAAACTTAGAAGAGTGCCCAAGAACAAAAACGGTCACATTCGAGCATAAGGAATGTGGTACAGCATTGTCCCAAGTGAACATTCCTTCAGTGCCTGTTTGAAGCCTTACCTACTTCCATTAACTGTTTTATGACTTTACAGCTAGACATGCAGACAAAGAATGCAAGTATTTACTTTTAGATGAGCAAATTAACAGCAGTAGTCTAGGAAATTCACAGACATGGGGAAGAGTCACAAAACACTGTCTAAATTTTCCAAGGCACTAGAAAAATCTGCCAACAGATTAGTTTAAAAGTACAATGTCACCCAAAGCCAAGTTTACAAGACCTACCACCCAACCAAGATCTCTCTTGCTTGGGTAGGTCTTATAAGAGCTGTCAAACCCCCTCCTGTGTAAGATCCATTTTAGCCTGCTCTAGTGGATCAAGGGAAAACGCTACTGAATTTTGACCAAGTTTTATACCCAAGTGTCTAGAATCCTAAACAAAAAAAAAAAAGCCAAAACTGTACTGTAATATGTAGTACACAGCTTTCCACTCACACACTGAACAAGTTTCAGATTAGATGGAAATTTGCAAGTTATGAGTTCTTCCCAAATACAATCCTCACAGAGCCTTAATAGTAAATATTCTCATCTCCTTGCTGGAGCACTGAAGTATTCATTAGTGACATTTTAAAGGATCCACAGGCGATACTAATTTCACTTGACCCGGAAAACATGCAATATTAAGCTCCCCGAGGACTGGATTTGGGAGCCCCTACTTGTCACAAAAGAAATCTATAATTAAAGAAGTGGAAGTTGCTCAATTTATAGGCTATAGCAGGTGCTTGAAAGGGTGGGGTTATCCTGAAAGGAACACAGAAAGGAACAGATAGTCCAGCACACTGCTATAGCCAGCAACAGATCTGCCATTTCTACTGTAGATGAAAATGCAAAAGTCTTAGTTGCATGCATGTTAAAGCCACCCGCCTCTCCACGGCGGTTTTTGCTAATTGTTCTAGCCAGCAGAACTTACCCACCTTCTTCAAACACAGAAAAGCATTAGATCCAATGTTTAGCCACAATGAAGATTTTACTCAAGTGATTGGATATGACCCTGGATAAATGGTGTATACAAGTAGCACCTAATAGTGTAACAAACATAAGTGACTGAAGAACTTACCAGAGGGTTTATACTCTTATCTGACAGATCATAGTCAGTAGAAGCATTGTTCTTGACAAGTTTGCCATCCTTTGAGTGGTAGCCTTGTCCAATCTTGTAGATCTGGTAAAGTATACAAGTTATAGCATATTTTCAAGTAATGTAGCAAGCTAACCTAGGACATTTGCTAAAACATACCTTTTTATTAATCTCAGTGCGGTGATGGTAACCTTTCTGGCCAGCACGAGCAACAGAGAAGGCAACACGGGCAGGATGCCATGCTCCAATGCAAGCAACCTTTCGTAGACCTCTGTGAGTCTTACGTGGCAGTTTCTTTGTGTGCCAACGGCTAGTCACACCTGGAAGTGCAAGACAGTATTTAGTTAAAGTAATTGCAAAGTTCACCTCACACAAGCTACATTAGCATGTTCTCAGAAGGAAGGCAGCATGGAATTATTCTTCAATGAAGATCAGGCACTGTACCCAGTGCTTATTCCATGACTTCATCACTGAACAGACAAATCTAATGTTTACATTTAAGGGATATTACAAATTGCAGTTCTGGCTTGTTTAAATAGTAAAAAAAACCTACACAGACCATTCAATTACTGATCTGCAAATGGAAAATACTGTATACCAAGTTTTTGGAGTCTCACCTTTATATCCTTTTCCCTTTGTGACTCCAATGACATCAATCATTTCATCCTGGCCAAAAATGCCAGACACTGCCACCTGCTGCTCCAGCTTCTCACGAGCCCAGTCCACTTTCTCTGCCACTTTTCCTCCATTCACCTGGATCTCCATGAGATGAGACTTTTTCTGCCGTAAGGGGAGCAGACGCATCTGGAAGAGGGGGAATAACTTGCTAAAGCAGCAATTGCAACAGAAAACAACAACCTTTGACATGCCAAACATTAACCATCAAAACAGGACTTTAGTTAGTTCACAAGAGTTTGACCTGCAATTCCCAAGCTTTATTCCTCTTTACACAAACAGTAGACTTGAGGGCTAAATGTTATATACTGCAGATATCAGAAGTAGAATTCCCCAGTGACTAGAAACTACAGGTAGAATTATAAAGTTATAACTAAATATATATATTTTTTTGCAGAATATGGGGTACTCAATCAGAATAATCGACTTTCAACAGACTTCTAAAAGCACTTCTGTCCGTCAAGAAGATCATCATTCAGACTGCCCCACAAGCCCATGTAAGCAAAATATTTTCCTGCAGCACAGACATACCACTCAGCAGTAGTTTTTTTTGGAGGGGTGGGGGTCAAGGATGATTGCAATGTCCTTTAAGTTTAATATCTTAACACTGGTCACTGTCAAATACCTAAAATTGCACCCATCAGCACCCACTACAAGTGTGACAGTAAGTTCAAGCGTAATTAAATGTTAAGGGAACAGCAGATTAGTAATGGACTTAATTAGGGTTGGTGGGCATATAGCAACAGTGGAAATGTGTAATGCTAAGAATTAGGCATCAAGAACCTGTCTGACCAAAGACCATTACCAACCTGTGTGTGGGCAATGACCCTGATGACCTGACAATACTTCTTCATACTAGCGAAGTCTTTCTCCAGCTGCTTCTTGCCTTCTTCATCTTGCCACTTCTTGCAGTACTTTGTGAAGGCCTTCTTTTTAGACTTATACCTTTAACGGCAGAGCATGAGAGTTGGAGTGGACCTTCATCATGCCTCACAATGAAGACATGAGTGGAAGAAGCCAGACCATTTCAAGGTTTCAGCTCATTGCATGGCTTCGAAGGAACTTTTCAGCCAGCAAGCGGAGCCTGGAGCTCATCAGACAAAGACTTGTAAGGCCAGAGCCGAGAGGAGCTGCCAATGATCATTCCAAATACATTTAATATCAGTATAGTCAGTTTAGCTAGGTAGACTACAGTAGAAGATATGGCATGTGCAGATTGTAATTTAGCATGTGATCCTGTGAAGCAAGTTATTTGTTTATACCCAATTCTAGATGAAGCCAAGTGTACTACAAAGTGCCAGCTATTGTGATCACTAGATTAAGTGTATGTTTGTGGTGCAACTGGTTGCATTTTGTGCAATAAAACATTGTATTCTTAAGACTTGCAGCCATAACCCTCATTTACCCAAGAATGTGTGTAGCTAACAGTCACTTACCAATTCTTATAGAAGCGCCTCTTGCATTCATCACTGACGTGTTCAGCAAAGATAGTCTTGAAGCTACGCAGACCACGTGGAGTCTGGACATAGCCGACAATTCCAACAATGACCATAGGAGGAGTCTCCACCACCGTAACCGCCTCCACAACTTCTTTCTTATTCACCTCTAAAATTGAGATTCAGGAATACCAACAGTATCAGACTTGCTAACATTTCCAAGACAGTAAGCCAAGTGTATAGATAAAGAGTAAGATTCTGAAAAGTCATGGTATTAAAGTTACATTTCCATATAAGTTGCAAAATCGTGAAGATTACCACTTTAAAAAGCTACAGTGGTGGGTGTGAACAAGAGACCCAATAAAGCTGCAATGAGTGATGGTCATTACACCAACTCCCCTATACTAGACATAATCTGCAGTGTGAGCGCCAATGAAACCAGCTACCATGGAGGGGAAGAAACATTTGATGCGTAGCAATGCAGCCGTTAATGAAAATTCTATGCAGTATGTAATTAATGGGCAAGAACTCAATGGATGTCCCACTTTGAACATACATGGTAATTAACGATTTGTCTCAACAAGGTTGATGAGTCTTCAATACTAAACTAATTTTTACTATAATGTCCATTAAACTTCAGACATTTACTTGGGCAGTTTACAACAGTGTAAGATTCTATCAATACATTTGCTAAACGCTACAGTCAGCAATCGACATTCAGCAGAGACTGCCATGGGAAGTCAATCAGTCCGCCCGTCGAAGAGGTTTCATCATATGTAGCCTTCCTAAAGGGCAAATGCATGCTTTACTTAGTGTTCAGCAAGGTTTTGCTGAACACTAACAATAAGTGAACTAGAGAGAGCAGTTTGTGTCTACTTAACTGCACTACTCCGTAAGACTGCAGATATAGATTGTTGAATCCAAACTTACTTGAGCCAGGCCTATCAACCTCTCTGACAATATGGGTCATGCCTGCCTTGTAACCCAAGAAGGCAGTCAGATGGATTGGTTTGTTGGGATCATCCTTAGGAAAGCTCTTGACCTTGCCCCTATGTCTCTTGCTGCGTTTGCGGGGCAAGAAACCCAAAGAGCCATGCCTGGGGGCCGAGAACTTTCTGTGAGACTATAGAAAACATAAGGGCTCAAGTTAGAATTCAGTCGACAGCGAACAAATCCACAAGTTTATCATGCAAATATACATAACTAGGCAGATCTGACATGCCAATCAAAATGCAAGAAAACTCATTAAAATCCAAAACATTTGACAACTTAGCTAGCTACCAAAGCAAAAATGGAAAAAAAAAAAACCCTTGAACAATCGAAGCATGACCAACTGCCACAAACACAAGTGTAACTAGGGCCATGCATCATTGCCAAGTAGGATCTCAATATTACCCTTTGCCCAGTGTCTAAAGCTTACATTTCAACCTTACTAAAAATAAACATAATGTACAGCAGGTAATCGCATGCAAAGTTTCGTTTAAGCAGATCAAATTCGACCGTGTATCTTACTTTTTATTCTGCGCACGGCATATACAACCAAACCAGAAGTGCACTATTAACGAAACGTGAAAGGCCCGAAAATAGCAGATACACAATAAAGGCACATATATTCACAACATAAATGACAAAGCAATTACATCCTGAAACGGGTAACAAAAATACAACCACGTGATACGGTCCGCGACATGTAGGCCTTCGTGGATAGCTTCCCACGACGACTTCATCTCCAGCTACAACGGTGAGCAGCATAAACATATACGTGCCATCAAAAAGACATAACCCTACAGAGTGTAGGCGTCAAAGCTATCAACGGGCCAATAATAAGATGGTCGTGATAAACGACGGATTGACATTTGGAAACAAGCCTCTTACTACTCACCATCGTGCCTCCTAACTGAACTGGAAGAGAAAGTAATTCCCTCACTTCTGCAGCATTTATAGACACAGAGTTAGGACCCCGCCCAGGTTTTTTTTCACTGTGCAACTTTATTAGCAACGCACTCTAATATAGCATTATTACCACAAATGGAGCAACAGGAAATGACGTATAGAGTTGCAATTGCTTGTAAATTCCATGTAGAAGGCTAATCGCAAAAGATTTGTACCTATAATTGTACTTATTTTTCAGTTTAGACAAGCTGTTCAGTACAGTGTTACCAATTGTGTATGTAATGCTCACATTTTCCTGGGATTAATAAATTAACGTTAAAGAGGAATGTTTAAAATACCATATAAATTATGTTTTTGAATTGTAGTGTACTGTACTACAGTATGTGATGTGCTGCAAAAATGACTAAATTATATTCAAATGTTGGCAATCATTTTGTAGTATTTTTATTTTTTTATCGAATTACAGTATATGACTTTGTTTTTCATTCGTTATTGTTACTGGATTCTATAGTATAGAATTAGAAGTATGTTTTAGCACACATGGAATTACACAGTAACCAGAAATATGCAAATCGGGCTATTTGCTAACGTATGCACTAAACTGTATAATTGTTGGGAGATATAAAGCACTATTTTAAATTACAAGGCTACCTTTGTGAGTCCAAAATTATCTGTTGCAAACACGATCAATCTTACACTCTTGCAGAGCATTACTAACTGCTAGCTCTTACTGCTGAGTTTTCACCTTTAGGGGGTCAGGTCAATGCAGTGTTCTGCATTAGGCTGGTTTCCTGCACCACATCATACGCCTGATGTCATATGATTTTAGAGATGGTCACTGACCCCCGTGTTTTGGTTTTGGATTCGGTTTTGGATCTGGATTACCGTCGTGTTTTGGTTTTGCAAAACTGCCATTGCGTGTTTTGGTTTTGTTTGGTTTTGTTTTGCTATTTTTTTGGAAAATCCATGTTTTTGGGCCTAAATTAACCCAATTTAGTGCTACAACTGTTTTAGAGACAAGTAATCTAATTGTTGAGGTAATAAATCATCCAAAAAAACAGTTTAATTCTTCGTTGGTAGGCCTATTCTACACACAAAATAGATTGTCTTCCTCTCCATCTATGCATATTGGCAATGCAGCCATCGTCTTTGAATGTATATTACACCCTACACTTATAGTTAAATATGGAAAGAAATGGAAAAAGCCAGTTTGGTTTCTGTCTCTCAAGGCCCCCCTCCACTTGTATAAAATACCAAAAAATTCAGCCATTATAGACTGTACAATATTAATTGACATGGAGAAAGACAGTTTGGTTTCTGTCTCTCTAGGCCCCCCTCCACTTGTATAAAATACAAAAAAATCCAGCCGTTATAGACTGTACAATATTAATTGACATGGAGAAAGCCAGTTTGGTTTCTGTCTCTCTAGGCCCCCCTCCACTTGTATAAAATACTAATAAATTCAGCCGTTATAGACTGTACAATATAAATTGAAATGGACAAAGGCAGTTTGGTATCTGTCTGCATCAGATCCTCTCTCCACTAGGAGTAAAATAGAAAACTATTCAGCCGTTATATAATCTAGAATATAAATAGAAATTGAGAAAGGCAATTTGGTATCTGTCTGCATCATAATCATCAACATCATCATTAGTGCCCTCGTCGCCTACACAAATCTCCCCCTCATCCTCTTCTAATTCCAAAGTGGCATCCTCAATTTGGGTATCACCGGCTACACTCGGGCTATTAAGGCACACATCAGCAGAATGCTCACGATTAGACATCCCACTGTTGGATGGACTCTCCACAGGGATTGTTGTCATTTGTGAATCAGAGCAAATATTCTCCTGTAATGCCTCACTGTTATCTTGCAGCTCGGCTTTGATGCCTAACAGTAGTTGTGCACCAATTGTAGGCTGGGTAACTTTTTGGGATCTGCCACTAATAGCCAAAGGTGAAGGCCTCATTCTCTCTTTGCCACTGCGTGTGTAGAATGGCATGCTTGCAATTTTTTTTTTATCGTCACTTAACTTTTGCTCAGTTACACTTCTTTTTCGCTTCAATACAGTAAATTTTTTTTTGGTTTTTGTTTTTTGCACTAATTTGAAAACACTCTGTTGTTTGACATCGCCTTGGCCAGATGACGTACTGGGAACACTAACATCAGGACTGGTGACAGAACCTGGTTGCTCATTCAGATCATATGTGGACTGCTTTGAATCCATTCTGAGCGCAAACCACTGGGGAGTGCTAAAAATTATTTAGTAAATACTGCTGACAGATATGACTTTTGACAGCCAGAAATATTAATGCACAATTAGGGAGGACACCCCAAAAGCACTGAGGAGTGCTAAAAATTATTTAGTAGATACTGCTGACAGATATGACTTTTGACAGCCAGAAATATTAATGCACAATTAGGGAGGACACCCCAAAAGCACTGAGGAGTGCTAAAAATTATTTAGTAGATACTGCTGACAGATATGACTTTTGACAGCCAGAAATATTAATGCACAATTAAGGAGGACACCCCAAAAGCACTAAGGAGTGCTAAAAATTATTTAGTAGATACTGCTGACAGTTATGACTTTTGACAGCCAGAAATATTAATGCACAATTAGGGAGGACACCCCAAAAGCACTGAGGAGTGCTAAAAATTATTTAGTAGATACTGCTGACAGATATGACTTTTGACAGCCAGAAATATTAATGCACAATTAGGGAGGACACCCCAAAAGCACTGAGGAGTGCTAAAAATTATTTAGTAGATACTGCTGACAGATATGACTTTTGACAGCCAGAAATATTAATGCACAATTAGGGAGGACACCCCAAAAGCACTGAGGAGTGCTAAAAATTATTTAGTAGATACTGCTGACAGATATGACTTTTGACAGCCAGAAATATTAATGCACAATTAGGGAGGACACCCCAAAAGCACTGAGGAGTGCTAAAAATTATTTAGTAGATACTGCTGACAGTTATGACTTTTGACAGCCAGAAATATTAATGCACAATTAGGGAGGACACCCCAAAAGCACTGAGGAGTGCTAAAAATTATTTAGTAGATACTGCTGACAGATATGACTTTTGACAGCCAGAAATATTAATGCACAATTAGGGAGGACACCCCAAAAGCACTGAGGAGTGCTAAAAATTATTTAGTAGATACTGCTGACAGATATGACTTTTGACAGCCAGAAATATTAATGCACAATTAGGGAGGACACCCCAAAAGCACTGAGGAGTGCTAAAAATTATTTAGTAGATACTGCTGACAGATATGACTTTTGACAGCCAGAAATATTAATGCACAATTAGGGAGGACACCCCAAAAGCACTGAGGAGTGCTAAAAATTATTTAGTAGATACTGCTGACAGATATGACTTTTGACAGCCAGAAATATTTATGCACAATTATGGGGGACACCCCAAAAGCGCTGGGGAGTGCCAAATATGAAGAAAAAATAATAAACCTCTATCCTCCTCTCTGCACTAGCGATTTTGGTTAGAGCAATTGCAAGAACAATATTGTATTCTCTGTCCCTGCTCTAATTAGCCTATGACTACACCCTGCTCTCTCCCTCTGTCAAATGGCGATGGATTGCTGTGGAGGCGTGTATTTATAAAGTTGAAGTATCGCGAGAACCGAGCCCCGAGATCCGACGACGTCACAATGACGTTCGGCCTCGATTTGGATTCGGAATGGGCGGGAGAGTACCGAGCTGCTCAGCTCGGTACTCGGATACCCAAAGTTCGGGTGGGTTCGGTTCTCGGAGAACCGGACCCGCCCATCTCTATATGATTTAAACTCACTTGGATAAATATCGTTTCCCTATAGTGATTCCAAACTATTGACACTCCTTTATCTGTTTTGCACAATACAACAATTAATACAATGTCATAGATTTGGACACATCTTTTAAACACATGTTTTTACTGAATCTTAACTTCTACAACGTGTAGTTCAGTGGAACACAACCCTTTTTTTCCCAGAGTGCCATTTCGGGAGATAATACTTGAGGGGGCCACAATAAAAACTTGACTTGCTTATAAATGCATAGGGGTATATTCAATTGTTGCCGTTTCCCGCAGCGTTAAAAGTATTACCGTTATTACAGTAACACTAATCCAAATTTCAGCGTGAAAGGTACCGTAATAACGGTATTTACGCGCACTATTACCGTAATGACGGTAATAGTGCGCACACTGCGTTACTTTTACATGTAACTCCAACAATTGAATATGCCCCATAGAATGCATTACAGGAAAAGAGCAAACTGTATGCACTTATGCTTAAGCAACCATACACCACCATAGGGGGTTTGGTTGCATCAAATATTTTGGTTTCCTCACCTCGATTCTCTCTTGCCTGTATAGTAATATGTCTCCATCCTCTCACTTCTATAGTAACTCATTACTCCCCCACTCTTCCCCTGTGCAAAATATTTCCCCAAGCCTCTGAAGTAATTCATTCCCCCCATGCATCCTTCCCCTGTAAAATACTCCCCCTTGAAACTTCACATTATAATAACACCCAATTCTCTTACAATCCCTCCACAAAAACTACTACATCATTTCACAAATAAGATAACTATATACCGTATTTTTCGCTCCATAAGACGCACCTGACTATAAGACGCACCTAGTTTTTAGAGGAGGAAAACAGGAAAAAAAGTATTCTGAACCAAATAGTGTAATAAAATATTTAATAAACTGTAACAGAATAACATTTGAACCATGTAAAGTGAACAGCAGTCAACAGTGGCATTAAGAACCATTATCACTGTCATTAACAAATGGAGAGACTTAAAGGTTTGAGTACTCTAGTTTTATGGAAACCCCAAAATCTCATCATCGCTAGAGTCAGAATTTAGAAAGCTCATTTGCTCACAATCACTGACATCACTTTCTTCGCTGTCTTCACATAAGATACTGTCTTCACTTGCATCTAAGGCATTGCTAATGCCACATTTTTTGAATGACTTTACAACGATCTCCTCCTTCACTGAGTCCCATGATGTTTTCACCCATTCACAAACTTGAGTGATGATCACCTAAATTCGGGACTGTTCCACCAGATTCAGGAGAGTTGGCAGACTGTCCTGCTCTCTCCTACCTGTTCTTGTCAGTGTCAACACTTGTGTCTGCTGGTTTTTTTTGCTTTATTGGAGGCCCTATTTGGAGAAAAAAAATGGGTCACAGGCCCCACTATTAAATTAAGGTACCGTAAATTGCCCCATCATCACAACACAAATAAAATAGCACACACACACACAAAATACACTGGCCCCTTCACTCACAAAATACACTGGCCACTTCACTGACACAAAATACACTGGCCCCTTCACTCACACAAAATACACTGGCCCCTTCACTCACACAAAATACACTGGCCCCTTCACTCACACAAAATACACTGGCCCCCACTCTCACTCACCAACACACACACACTATATTAACACACTGATCCCCACTCTTAGACACACATGCTATGTTAGCACACTGGCACACACACTATAGCCTCCAGCACACAAACTATAGACAAAAACAATTACGGTAACAGCGCTGAGTGTGTATCGGAGTTGTCTCTAATGATACCATAAAGCATGTATAGATATATAAAAACAATTTATTCAGCATAAGCATTACAAATATAAAAACATATTGACTAATAAATGACCAGCTAATCATTGGTTAACAATTGTAACACATATCAAAGAAGAGTCGGTGTTCTATAATGGTCTCACATGGAGTATGTAAATAATTATTAATGGCCAATAAATAACTCCTAGAAAAACTGAAAGATGGTTATGTCTAAGGTGCTCAGTAATTGAGCTCTTAATGATAGAACACGGAGCTCCGTAAAAGTAATAGAAACAGGTACCGGTATATCTGGTGAATGATCAAAAACCGTGAGATCGGTGCTGCTGATATAATTGGTGAATCCAATCTCAATACACAAACTATAGCTTTCAGGACTCCAGCCTCCCATAACTTACCTTATTACCTCTGCGCGATGTCTTCAGCACTTCTCACATGGGACGGCACCTGTCATGTGGTGCACGTCCCATGTGATAGCCAGGTCCTCACAGATAGGCGGGGGGACGGACAGATCAGGAGGATCCACAGGACCGCTCAGACCACCGGCACTAAAGGTATTTTCTCTCCGGCCCGTAGGACATCTGCACCCCTGCCCAGCCCGCTGGACCCGCTCCACACTGCCATCAACTGTAAGTTTTCGCAGCTTCAATTCTTTCTTGCTGGCTTGCAGTATTCGCTACATAAGACGCACACACTTTTTCCCCCACTTTTTTGGGGGGAAAAAGAGCGTCTTATGGAGCGAAAAATACGGTAATCAAAGAAACATAAAATCCCCTAATACAATACTCTGCATTACAACAACCCCCTAATACAATACTCTGCATTACAACAACCCCGCCACCAATCTATAATACCACCCATACACCCTTTACCGTCAGGAAATGAAAAGCAGCTTTAAACATATTGTAAAATAACAGGCATGGTGTATGATGTTACAACCCTTTAATCTACTCCATACCTGAACTGCACTTTTCAGCCATGTTGTTATCAGGAAGTATCAGTGAGGTATCTATAACATATCCTTGGAAAAGTACTTCAGGGGTTAAATTCCACCTCCACAGGGAACACTCAGATGTTAAGTGAATTAAGATATCATTGTTATTTCTGTTTGCTCCCCATTGCCCAGTAGTGAGCTCTACAGCCAGCCAGGAGCCAGACCGAGTAGGGGTCACCTGATTGAAGACACCTGGGAAGGTAGGGGAGGGGGCTGGATAGTGTAAGCAGCCCACCAATCAAAACCTTTTGCAACTTCACTGGGCAGGCAGATCCCAAAGGGGGATTAGGAGGTGATAAAAGAGGCTACCCGGAAAGCTGGACTTGTCTGATTAACTTTTGGCTAAGAGGTGATGCTCTGCCAGAGAGTTGCTGTGGATCATATCTCACTGGATTTATCTGAGATGGTGGTGGAGGGCAGAATGCCTCCGACTCTGAGAGAGGGATTGATCACGATTTTGTATACGCGCAAGGGAGAGAGATGCGACCTCAAAAATTGGAGGCCCATCTCCCTCCTGAACATGGACTACAAGATCCTGGCCAAGGTACTAGCCAACAGGCTAAAGGTTATCATTGGGCGAATTGTTCATCCTGACCAGACTTGTGGCATTCCTGGTCGCAGGATTGCAGACAGCCTTGCGCTGCTGAGGGACACGGTCCATTACATGAAAGATCGCCATGCACACGTGGCCCTGGTCAGTCTTGATCAGAAGAACGCCTTTGACCGTGTTTCTCATGATTTTATGCGTAAGGTTCTGTGCAGGTTTGGATTGGGTGATATGTTTTGTTCTTATGTTAACCTGATGTACCTTGACATTTACAGCTCGGTGTTGGTGAACGGCTGGAAGACTGACCCCTTTTCTGTCATGTCTGGGGTCAGAAAAGGCTGCCCTCTTTCACCTCTTCTTTTTGTGTGTTGTATAGAGCTCTTTGCGATGTCCATCAGGCAGAATCCAATGATTAGAGGCATCACCGCACCAGGCCCAGACCGTCTAGAGGCCAAGTGTTCGCTCTATATGGACAACGTCACTGTCTTCTGCGCTGATCAGCGTTCGGTGGCAGCACTCGTCCAGACCTGCGAGAACTTCGGCCGAGCTTCAGGGACAAAGGTCAACTGCGGGAAGTCAGAAGTCACTGTTTGGTCAGTGGCACCTGTCATCCCCCGCTGTATTCCCCTTCACGATCAAGCCGGACTTCATCAAAATCCTTGGAGTTTGGTTTGGTGGAGAGGAGGCGGCCCTATAGTGTTGGGAAGAGAGACTGGCGACAGTCAGACACAAGATTGGACTGTGGAGCCTCAAATACCTTACCATCGAAGGGAAAGCACTGGTGCTGCGCAACGAGATCCTTCCCGTTCTGCAGTACACGGCCCAAGCTTGGCCACCTCTTGCTGCCGTCTGTAAGACCATCACGAGGACAGTCTTTCACTTCATCTGGGGCTCCAAGATGGACACAGTGAAGCGTCAGTTATGTACAAGGACCCCCTCAAAGGTGGGAAAGGGATCCCTGATATCCCCACCATGCTGCGGGCCTTCTTTGTTTGCAACTGTATCCGCAGGACACTCCTTGAAAAGAACATTTGCTCTGCTGGGAAGTCCATGTCTCGCTTTTTCCTCCTGCCTCTTTGGAGGAACCTTGGTTGGGACAAGTGGGACAGCTCCTTCCCTTACAACTGGACTACACCTTGGTTCTACCTGGATGTTGGACAATTTGTGAGGGAGCACCATCTGGAGGGACTTAAACCAGACCTGTGGAAGCCTAAAACTATCCACAAGATCATCAGAGTGAAGGACGTTATGGAGTCTGTTCCAGGGCTCCCTGTGGCTACGGCCAAACATGTTTGGGAGAATGTGGCCTCTAAGAGGCTGACTAATAGACATAAGGACATTACATGGATGGCTATGCAGGGGGGTCTTCCTCTCAGGATATTCATGCACTCCTGGAACCTGTGCAGATATGTTCACTGCCCCTTTTGTATCACCAGAAGGGAGACTGCTCAGCATATCTTTTGGGACTGCCCCACTGCACAGGCATTGTTGGATGCCCTGGAACATGAACTTAAGGACAGTGTGCCCAGGACTTGCCTTTCACACCATTCAGTATTTTATGAATTATTTCCTGGGACCCACACCATTGGGGCAATCCAGGAGGCCTGGCGCCTTATGAACTGTTTTAAGGACGCTATGTGGCTTGCCAGGAACTGCCTCATCCTGAAGCGGGAGAAGATGACCATCCAGGACTGTCGCAGGCTGATCCACAGCCTGCTAAGAGACTATAACATCCTTGACAGTCCTGAGGAAGAAGAAGAAGACGACGATTGATTGTTATTGATTGTTGTCCCCCTCTTCTCCTTCACCCCATTGTGTCTATTATCAATAAAATCTTTGGTTTGTGCTTCCCCTCCCTTACCCCTTCCAACCCATCCCCCTTCACAGTTTAAAGTATTATTTATTGTCATGTCTATTTATGCACTCTTCCATTTGTGTCTGTCCTCAATAAAAACTTTTTACTCGTGACTTCCCCACCCTACCCCTCTCACCTACCTCCACCTCACATCCAATGTAATTTTATTGCAATGTATATTGTTTAAAGTTTGGATGGTTAGTGCAGTACTTGTTGTATAGTGTAGGATGTTATATCTTGTACTTTATACCTTGTATTGTGCTAAAATGTATGCATGATGTTTTACGGTGTACTGTGTACACTTGAATGCAATGTATGACATGAATCGAGAGACTGCCAGCTGTTAGCTGCACCTAGGGAGGTCTCAACCTCCGCCAGAGTCTACCCCAGGCCGTAGCATCCATCCTGCCCCTCTCCATATCCCTTATTTTCCAAACCTTGTGCACAATACTTTCCCCCACCTCACTACAGAGAAGGGGTTTGCCCCTAACGGACACTAAACACTGTTGATCTAGGACATGCCTTACCCCAATTATAAATAACTACAACTTTTTCAATATACCTGCAATCAAACATGCTTTGACCAAGTTACTCCTTTTATTGACTAACTTTTCTTGACAAATCTTGCCCTGTATGTTCTCCCTATATTTTTTGTTTTTGTTTTTTCCTCCCTGAACTCCATTTGACTTCATCAATCAGAATGCATACTAGTAGTTGCATTTGATGATATGAAATTGACGTGTGTGTGTGTTTGGGGATTGTTAGACTGTAAGCTCAATTGGGCCAAGGACTGTGTTTTCTGTACAGGCGCCTCAGAAGTGCTGGTGCCATAATAAATAAATGATGAAAGAAATGATGATGTAGTGCAAATGTAAATTAAATATCAAGGTATTCAAGGTGTTCTAAATGTCCACCCATTATTGGCTAAAATAACTGTGACGCGATGGGTCTGACAGCCATCATTTTCCCCATCTGTCATTTTAAACACTTAGAATGAAAGTTGCTTGTGCTTAGGTGAACATTGGGTTGCATTAATTTATTAACCTCATTTGTTACATAATCTAAGTGTGTATAAAAACCTATGAGATGGACTTAAGTTGACCATATTATTCTTAAATAAAGCCAGGTGGGTTACATGTATTCATCTGAACATTATATCGGATTACAACATGGTGGATGTACTGTTTCCTGACTAAGGCATCCCCCCCCTCTTACAGACAGGAAGCTGAGATTAGCTGGAGCCCCTCTGACATCACAAATGACTGGAAGGGGTTAAAACAGGGAGGCTCTCTTACTTAACCAGGAATAAGTCAATCAGCAACTGGTTGGAGCAGCTATTGTTTCCCCTGGATCTGTTTCAGACTCCTAGTCTCCAAAACAGCAGGAGGGAAAGCCATGAGGGAAGGACAGCTCTCCACTCCCATCTCCACCCCCCTAATACCTGCCAGCCAATCCCAGTATCTGTGACCTGTGGATAACCCTGCAGGGAGGGATTCCACACATGGGAAATGTTGTCCCTTTAAGAAGGCCTGCAGGAGAGATTTCTGGGGGTGGGATTTTTGCTTCTAGAAGCTACTGGCGTTGGAGTTTTGACTGCTGCCCGTGTGCTGAGGAGGAATTTACCTGGAAGTATTGTGGCTATTGGATTACAAGCTTTTCCTGGACTTGCAGACTTGTCTGCTCTGCCTGGCTTATTCTATTAATCACGGACATCATCCTTCCCCTATAACTTGGACTGGTAAAGAAAACCTATTTTCGTTATAAACAATTTGGGGTTATTGAACACTGGGGTGTTACTGGGTGAGGGTTGAAGTTTGGTGAACACTGGGTGTTGTTTGAATTATGGTTTGATATATATATAAGCTATTGTTTGCAGTTAGCTGTAATAAAGATACCGTTGTATCCACACCTTTTCTTTGCCTGTGTGATCCTGAACCCCTTGATACCAGGACTTTCTTCTGGGTTCCTACCCTAACATCCTGGTATCATCACAAATGGTGGCAAGCAGTGGGATCACACAGTCCTGATGTTCAGGTAGAGTGCAGGGGGTTGTATCGTGATACACCCAAGGCTCTGCAAAGTAAAGGTGCAATAGCTTACCAACACCACCTTCAATTTATAACTCAGTAGTTAACCAGTTGCTATAATGTCCAGATTGCCAAAGACAGTTGCAAGTGCCAAAAGCAAGAGGCAAGGGAAGATGCTGCCTAAGTGCCAATTTGATAAGGGGAGGCAAACCCCGCCAGTGGAGAACGGAAGATGGAACCGTGTCTCAAGGAGGGGAAATCACAGTGAGGTGATCCCTGGAAGTAAAATGGATGTGAGCTCTGGAAAGAGGAGAGCAGATCACAGCCCATTGTTGCAAAAGTTCCCAAAGGAAGGGATGATACAGTCCAGTACAACCAGGAGAAAGGTGTACTGGGATGAAGGACTGTGGGAGTGTCTGCAGGATGGGGATATGGATGTGTTGCACCACCCCACCACAATGCAGCACATTTTTGATTATTGGGATGAGGAGTGCCCAAAGATTATTACATGGAAAGGAGCCAGTCTACAGGAGAAATTGGAGAACCTGTTGGATTTGTTCCTAATGTTGAAAGAGGAAGCAAGTGCTTGGAAATTTCGGGATGAACCAGGATGGGATGATTTTACAAATGAAGTTATTTGTACTATGCAGGATCTGGCCAGGGGAAAACCTAGTTACAACCATAATCAGCAGTACCTGTATGATATGTGCTTGGCAACCAAGATAGATGGAAGCAAGGACCAAAATAGGCTGCTGGAACCTAGAGAGATGTTTGAGGAGCCCCCCACAAATTTAATCCTTGAATCATCCCCATTAGAGGATTACACAGACCCACTGGAAACAATGAGCATGGAGGAATTGATTGTAGAATGTCAGATTAGAGGTGTACCGTACCTGTACTGCACGCATAAGGATATCCTCCAACGTCTTTTAAAGGATCAGGAGAATCCCAGCAATGCCTTTAGTGTCTATAGGAAATGGATACTGACTTTAGGTCCCCACATACCCCTTTGGGAACAAATGCAATGTCTGCAACAGAGTTTTGAAGAAGCAGAGGACCAGGTATTGCTACAAGGACTCACTGACACTGAAATGTGGCAGGATCAGTGTTATCGAATAAATACTGAGAAACGCCAATTACAATCTCTTTTGTCACATACTAAAAAAGGTGTTTCTCAGTCTGGTAATCAGGGGGAGGCCAACCAAAGAACAGAAACATTGAGGGGTATTAGTCCAAAGCCACACGAGAATTTGTGCTACCTGTTTCCTTTTGCTGATTTAGAGGACAGTGATTTCATGCTGCGTGATCAATGGTACTCCCAAGACAGCACCCTTGGGACAAGCACTTATCGAGAAATGTTTTTGCCCTCCAGTTTAAGGAAGAGTATCATAACCTACAACTGCTCTTCTGCTCCCGCTGACCACCGTAACCAACAGGGGGAGGTCAATCCCACCGGATTATACACAGCTGCCCAAGCTACCATCTTGGGGGAGGCTGGAGAAGAACTGTTTGGTGAGGATGTTGTACCTCTGAGTAATCAGAAAGGACTAGGAGAGATCCTCCTATTTGGTGACTTGGATGGAAAAGAACTACCATGTAAGTACCAGTACCATGTAGCATCTTGTGATAATCTGCCAGAGCTACTGGCACCTGAGACTGTGTATGAGTCAGCCCAGAATTGCAGAAAAGGCCAGTTATTCACCCCTGTTGTGTCTGAAAACGTGTTACCCATTGAAGTAATGCAGGATAGCACATGTGTGCTCTCCAATGCAAATGATGTGCAGCTGTACCCGTGTCTGACAGAAAAGAAAGATAAGCCTGCTCAACATATGATCTCAGCAGAAATCATTATTACAGATTATATGACAGAATTAAAAGGAGAGGAAAAAGGAATTGTTATGCCAGGGGTCAAAAGGGAGAACACAAAGAGTGACAATCAGTTAGTCCCTACAACAAAGGACAATGGGAAGGAAATAGAAGTGATAATTGGAAGTGGCCCTGTTAAGGATTCTGGAGAGTCACATTCCTCTCCTTTAGAAGACCTCACAGTTCTGAAAATTACCCTGAGTGGAACAGAATGGGGTGTCCTTACAGGAACTGTGCAAAAGGTGTCTGAACATGATCAGGGAACTGGACTCCTGGATTACCACCCAGGAGATTTTCCTTCTCCAGGAAAGCACATTAACAGAACTGTAAGTACTTCTTCAAAGATAATTAACACTGCTGACATACAAGGGAAGGCTGAAGAGGTAAATGGAGAAAACAGTAATATGCTTGGCTTAGTACTTCTGAAACATCAATTGAGCCCTATTAATCTCCAAACTACAGACTCGCAGGAGATCAGAATGTCACAGGCTAAAAATAAAAGTGGCAAAAAGCCACCCAGGAAAAGTTCTGTTAAAACCTGCTTATCCTGTCCTTTGTCCAGTAAACAGAAAGGAAGCAGGAAAAAGAAGTGGGGATCCCAGCTGTTACAAGTCAATTTAGCTGGACACTCCAGGTTATTACCCCTGTGCAACCCAATCATGGAAAATGACTCCAGTGACCCAATACAGGAGTTTGCTGGAAGTACCTGGGATAACAAGGATGCAGTTACAGATCCAACATCTTCATTGGATATCGTGGATCCTCAAACTGAACCTACTCTTTTGCAGCTTTCACTTATGGAAGTGGGGGAGGAGGGAGATACTCACTACCCTGATGCGCCAGAGGCGAAGGTGTTAGTGCCCACTGTGGAGATTGATGTGGGGGAGGGGGGAACTTTGCAAAAAGATGGATACATGCAGCTGGATGGGAATAAAGCGGTAAACTCCAAGTGGTATTATCAAACTTATTTGGATGCTTTAATATTCTGCCTATTCTATGTGGGTGGGAGATTGCATCACCCAGGGAGGAAGACTGAACTAAAATTATGGGAGAGTGCGAGAACTTTGAGAGATTGTGGATTGTTAAATAAACGCCCACCAGATCCAGGGATATGTCCACCCCAGGAGATTGGTCAAAATGGACAATGGACAGAGGCACCCCAAAACCCACCTGGCCGAGGCATCCCTCCTGGTCCCGCTAAAGAGACCAGTCCCTCTGCCCCGATTTAAGAAGGGGGAGGTATATGTGACGCGATGGGTCTGACAGCCATCATTTTCCCCATCTGTCATTTTAAACACTTAGAATGAAAGTTGCTTGTGCTTAGGTGAACATTGGGTTGCATTAATTTATTAACCTCATTTGTTACATAATCTAAGTGTGTATAAAAACCTATGAGATGGACTTAAGTTGACCATATTATTCTTAAATAAAGCCAGGTGGGTTACATGTATTCATCTGAACATTATATCGGATTACAACATGGTGGATGTACTGTTTCCTGACTAAGGCATCCCCCCCCTCTTACAGACAGGAAGCTGAGATTAGCTGGAGCCCCTCTGACATCACAAATGACTGGAAGGGGTTAAAACAGGGAGGCTCTCTTACTTAACCAGGAATAAGTCAATCAGCAACTGGTTGGAGCAGCTATTGTTTCCCCTGGATCTGTTTCAGACTCCTAGTCTCCAAAACAGCAGGAGGGAAAGCCATGAGGGAAGGACAGCTCTCCACTCCCATCTCCACCCCCCTAATACCTGCCAGCCAATCCCAGTATCTGTGACCTGTGGATAACCCTGCAGGGAGGGATTCCACACATGGGAAATGTTGTCCCTTTAAGAAGGCCTGCAGGAGAGATTTCTGGGGGTGGGATTTTTGCTTCTAGAAGCTACTGGCGTTGGAGTTTTGACTGCTGCCCGTGTGCTGAGGAGGAATTTACCTGGAAGTATTGTGGCTATTGGATTACAAGCTTTTCCTGGACTTGCAGACTTGTCTGCTCTGCCTGGCTTATTCTATTAATCACGGACATCATCCTTCCCCTATAACTTGGACTGGTAAAGAAAACCTATTTTCGTTATAAACAATTTGGGGTTATTGAACACTGGGGTGTTACTGGGTGAGGGTTGAAGTTTGGTGAACACTGGGTGTTGTTTGAATTATGGTTTGATATATATATAAGCTATTGTTTGCAGTTAGCTGTAATAAAGATACCGTTGTATCCACACCTTTTCTTTGCCTGTGTGATCCTGAACCCCTTGATACCAGGACTTTCTTCTGGGTTCCTACCCTAACATCCTGGTATCATCACAATAACCTTGACACATTTCTTGTAATTAAATTATAAAAGACACACACAACAATTTTTTGGTTTTTTTAATAACAATTTTGTTAACATTAATATTTGAAAAAAGAACATTATAAAACTTTTTTTTAAAACTAATAATTTTGTTGCAATAGTAGAGCTTTTTTTTTTTTTTTTTTTTTTTTTATAACTCTTTATTTTAAATGATAAAGATGAAGAAGTCCTGATGCGCTCAAATACTGTTATGGAATTGGGGGTGTGGTGCTGGGAATATACCTCTGAGAATGGTGATGGATTGCCGGGAGGTTGAATTGTTAGCGGCAATATATTATGGCGGACAAGTGAGGTATGGTGGCCTCTGAGGGAAGGCAACCATAAGCAAAATGAGGGAAGCAGGCAAACAAAAACAAATGAAAACAAATGCAAATACGAATACACAGTCAAATATCTATGATGTAGTTAAGGATGTATGACCAAAAGTTCTGTGACAGCTGTGTGTCGTGTGCAGGAAAACTGCTTGGGATCTGGATCTGTGACACTGGTGTGTCTGTATAAAGATGAGTGGCAGTGTGGAATAGCTGTGCAATTACCTTGCAGCGCTATGTCAAGCGCGTGTGAGTAGTTGTATCTGGTAGCGATGATCTGCTGCCTGGTGTCGCCGTGTGCTGGTGCGGTTCTAAAGCCAGCTGACTGCAGTTGTGGGAAAGCGTGCGGTTCCCTGGATAGTGTTGTCTCGGTTGCTAGCCGCCGCATCGCTCGTCCGTTGACGGGATCTGCAGGCGCCGTGTGGGTGACGTCACGTGTTCGTCGGGAACTGTTAGCGCTGGCAAACGCGCATGCGTGAACTGCAGAGGGAAGAATTACGGGAAACTACATGGTGAAGTATCTCAAGGAAGTTAATTACAAGTGTAATGCAGCACTTACATAGAGAATACTTGGCAGTCAATTGAAGAATAATCAGGAGTGATGTATCGCTCCGACGCGTTTCGTCCTATGGACTTTCTCAAGAAGTGAGTGGGTGGGAGTGTGGGGCCGGTATTTTAGGGGGTGTAGGTCCCCTGATTGGATGGGCGATCTTTGTGTTGGTTGGCTGCTGACATGGAGGAGGGGTTACTGGATATAATGTAGCTGGTGGATAGGGGAATGAAGTGAAGGCGTGTATTTGTTATCGCTGGGTGCTGAATAATGAGATAGAGTAAAATAGAAAATGGAAATGAGGATGACACTGATTGTGATCATATCAGCTAGTAGGATTTGAACTTGTTTTGAAAGGTAAATGGAGATGGATAATCAAAAGGGCGATGGCCTGATGTTGACAGATGGAAGCGTAAAAGCGTGCTAATTCATAATGCATGTTTGCGGGTTCCGCTGTGTGCGCTTATGTTGATGCGGTCTTGGTAAGGATGAATAATTGACCTGGGGAATATGACTCAATGAAAATTGATAGATAAGGGAATGAGGGGGGGGGGGGGCATAGGATAGGGAGTGGTGCAGCATGAAGCTTGAAGCTGCATCGATGTAAGGACGTTTGTGAGTAGACACGGGATGTGCCAGGAGGTGACAGTATCTTCTCATTACATTATGGATGTAACATGTAGATTGAAGGAAGATTGTGGGGTAAAGGTTACTAGTATCATAAGCGACCTTAATCAAGATAATAGTGATTTGAGATCAAAGTCTAAATTTAGACCTCTGGGGCTGAGGGTCTTAAGGTTAAAGATCCAAGATGCTTCTTCCTTATTGATTAACTTTAAAATGTCCCCTCCTCTCCAATTTTTTTTGATTTGTTTAATGGCTGTAAAAGTGAGACCTTCGGGATTGGAGTTGTGAACTTTGTGAAAATGTTCGGGCACGCTGTGGAAAAGGAAGCCCTTCTTGACGTTACGTATGTGTTCGTAAATACGGGTTTTCAATGGTCTGATCGTTCTCCCTACATACTGTAGGTTGCATGTGCATTCCAGAAGGTAAATTACATTATTGCTGTTGCAGGTCATGAAATCTTTTATCTGAAACTATTGTTTTGTGACTTGAGATTGACTATGGATCAGGGTTGCTGTGCATGGATCCCCCCTGGCCTATCACACTGGGCAGAGCTGTTGGGTAGTGGGCAGAGCGGTGGTACCAGAAAAGTTGGGTCCAAACCTCAGAAACAGCCGGGAACGGATTGAATTTTTGGTCTAATCTGTAGGTCACAGGGATAGAGAAGTTTTCCAAGCAGGTCTTTGAAGCAAGTAACGACAGCCAGCCAGGCAGCGGCCCCCTGCTGGGTATACAGGCTAAACAGGTTTTTGTCACTTCACATAAAGACTTACTTAACATTTCTATCAGCAAACAGACTTCCACTAGCAAAGATACAAACCCAAACAATGACACTTGCATACAAAACACATCCCAATGTAACACAATAAGTGCATTTCAAATTATACATTGGTGCTTGCACCTCTGATTGAAAAACATTTCTACAATAAATTATTTCTACATGATCCAACCACAAATAAGTTATTTATAAGTGATCCAGTCACATTCCTCCCTCTTGTCCATGTGGGCAACCAGCATGCCATGTCCCAACGATTTGGCTCCTGGTGCCACAGTTCTTAGGGTTAACGGGGGTGAGCTGGGGGATCCGGGTCTTCCTGCCGAGACAGTCCATCCGCATTGCTGTGAGCCTCTCCTTGCTTGTGAATTATGTCAAAGTCATAAATTTGAAGGACAAGGCTCCAGCACAAGTCGGCCATTTTCCCCTGAGGTGTGTTGTAGCCACTTTAAAGGATTATGATCAGTCACCAAAGTAAAATGTTGTCCATACAAATAAGGGTGAAGTTTTTTCACTGCCCACACAATGGCTAAACATTCCTTCTCAATTGTGGCATACCCCACCTCCCAGTTTAGCAGTTTTCTGCTCAAATAGGCCACAGGGTGCCCCTGCCCAGATTAATCTAGATTATCTTCAAAAATCTTACTGAAAATAAAAATGTCTTCTAGGTAACCCTGAACTCTGTCCAACTCATCTACAAAAGCGCTAATACATGGCAAGGGGTAGGTGTCAGACATTGGCACATTATTCAATTGACGGTAGTATACGCAAAACCGCTTTGCCTTATCATTCGTGAGAACCAATACACCGGAGGAAGCAGATGGACTGCGCAATGGCTGGAAATAGTTTTTATTTAAATCTTACAACCTTGTGTAAACAATCTGAACCAAGTGCGGCACCCAAAGCTTAAAACATAAATATATATTAGGGGAAAATGCCCCTTAAAAGTCCATCTTAATGTCAATAATAAATAATCATTAAAACATTACATAAAACAGAAAGAGGGCCTACACCAAATGAACAACAGAAATCAAATCATAGCAACATATCAAACCTATAAAACCCCTATACCAAACATTTCCAACTCAAGCAAAGAAGAAGTAACCAAGACATATGCAAAGCCATATTTGAAAAATGTAATTTGATTCAGAAAATCTAAGGGGGGGGGGTAAAAGGATAGAAAGCCTTAGACAAAGAAAGCTACCAGACTGTGACCCCATTACGGAGGCCTCAGACCCCTCCAGAGTCTGACCCAGTTTGCATTGTTCATCCGGCGCTTCTCCAGATCCCTTAACTTCCACACCTCGTGGAGAATGTCACCCACCACCACTTCACAGGGAAGGACCTTTTGTCTGATGGAAACCTGACACCTAGCGTTCCAAGTGAAGTATCTAATAACTAAACTAACTAAAAAAAGGGGGCCAAAATCAATCTCCCGCCACCTATCCTAACTGAGCCCTGAATGGCAAGTGATGCCCAAAGTCCTGGAGACTCTCCTGTAAATTTCTATGTTAAAGGGTTCCCTCTAACATAGAGTCTCCCATGGAAAGGGAGCCAGACAATGTCCCAAAACTTCAAAGGAACTCTTCCGGAATTAACCAAGGAAAGACCCTCTGAACACACATCACCTGGGCAGTCCCTCAGTGACAGCTGAACCCTGAAATGAGATTGCAGAATGCTCCTCTCCAACTCCCTCCAAGAGGAGTTCCTGAGTTCCCCCGCCTCCAGGCCCCAACGCCTTGTCACTTTCAATCCCAGAGACACATAGGTTGGTAGATACCCATGACGGACCCGGAAGGTCCTCACCCTGCCACCTTCCATCCAAACATTAAGAAAGGGATGCACCCAGACCCTAAAGCCACCTACCCATTGAGGAGGAGTCTCAAGAAAGAGACCATTGAGGTGCAACTTTAAAAAAGTTGTTGGAAAGAACAGCACTGGGTTAACCATACCCAGGCCACCATCCCTCATCAATCTGTAGGTCACAGTTCGCTTGATCAGGTTCAGCCTATTCCCCCAAAGTAAAAGGAAGAAAACTGCATAAACCCTAGACCATAAAGACTGTGGCAAAAGGCGTACATAGCTAATGTACAGAATCTCCGGGATCAGGTAGGTCTTCATAAGGTCTACTCTCCCCTAATAGAAAGCTTCCACCTCCTCCAGCTCTCCACTTTCCGAGAAGCTCCCTCCAGTTTTATCTCCCAGTTTTGCTTGACATAATCACCAGGGGCCTGATTCATCAAGGCACGGAATCGCATCGTTCCGCACTATCATTTGCGTTGCGTTCTGTAAGAGACGCAAACACTTACGATAGAGAAATAAGAATCTCAAACTCGAAAAACACACCCACTTGCGGTCTTCTACACTTACGCTACGGAAATAAGAATCTTAGGGCAATATTTACTAAGCTGCGGGCTTGAAAAACTGGGGATGTTGCCTATAGCAACCAATCAGATTTTAGCTTTCATTTATTTAGTACCTTCAACAAAATGACAGCTAGAATCTGATTGGTTGCTATAGGCAACATCCCTACTTTTTCAAACCCGCAGCTTAGTAAATCTAGCCCTTAGACTCAAAAAACACACCCACCTGCGGTTCTTTAGACAAGGTAAAAGCATAAGCAACGGATCCCAAGCAACTGACGTTAAGCTAAGAAATGTATACGCCATGCCAAATGTGGGAGGTCCGACCAGTTTGTTTGCACATATCCAAACACAATTCCTTTGGGTATTTTAACAAGATAGCTCTTAACTAATTAATCATTGTCAAATGACATTGACGTGGTACACTTTGAACGATATTTATCATATGCTATTGATTAGCGTAATCCAAACTTTTCTCTAAAAGAGAGATTGCTGAAGGCCTTTGTGTGTGTTTTGGAGTTCAAGTGGCCATATAGTACTCAAAATCAATGTACATAGCTAGATTAAAATCAAAGGAATAAAGAATCTATGAAAATGTATGTTGTTGTATAAATCCATCTGGGTTGTTAGGAAAATGCATAGCATACACTTCCATAAAGGAAGAGTATGCTATGCATACACTTCCATAAAGGAAGAGTATGCTATGCATACACATATATAAGAGTGTATACAACCTCCACAGAGATAAAGGGTGTGTGTCTGGAATTCATCTCATGACTGCCTTATTTGGGAAGTGGGGTAGCTAACCACTAACACAGACTTCAATGTGACAAAACAGGGAGAAGAGTTACAATACAGCATGCGTGCTACACAGGAAACAGCCTTAATAGTACTCTTCATTATTCACACAATTATACCCAAAATAGGAATTTCACAGGTAGCTCAGGGGTTAGCCCTTTGGTCTCACAAGACAGCAGGCATGAGTTCAAATACCAAGCATACCTATAACAATCATGTGCAGATTATAGACTTTAATCATTCAGCAAGGAAGCACCTCAGAAACTTAACCCAATGTGTTGGTTTTTTTTTTTTTTCTTTGTTCTACACGCTCGACCACACTGTAAAATATGCCCTCCTATTTAACCTGTATTGTAATCTACTTGATTATGTCAAGTTCCCGTTTTCATGGCTGATAATGTTTTTTTGGGGAACTTTCAAAAAGCATCATGGGTCACAGTTCATATGCACATTATTATGTGCATGCTGACATTTATTACTAGGAATGGACTAAGGGGGGGGGGGGGGGATTTGTAGGGGACAGGCTCCTTGCAGTTAAATGCAACATTTCCTGCACACCTAGTTTCATCTGTAGCGACGGCTTACACGTTATGTGATGTACTCAGCTTTATCCAAACAGAATGCTCACCACAGTCGAGTAGCATGGTGCTTTGCATTGGTTGCACTTCTGCCTTACACCACTGAGGTCATGAGTTCAAATCACAAATGGACCCTTCTGTGTACAGTTTTGATGTTCTCCTCAATGTATGACTGGCTTTTTCAACACGGTAAAAATCTCCCCCTCATCCTCTTCCAATTACAAAGTGGCATCCTCAATTGTTGTATCACCGGCTACACTCGGGCTGTTCAGGCACACATCAGCAGAAGTGCTGAAAGGGCCCTTCTTTATGGGTACACTATCAGAATGATCACGATTACACATACCACTGGTGGATGGACTTTCCACAGGGATTGGTGTCATTTCTGATTCTGAGCATATATTTTCCTCTAATGCCTTACTGTTTTCTTGAAGCTCGACTTTCACACGTAACAGTAGTTCTGCACCACTTTTGGACTCCAAAGGACTTGGTCTTGTTTGGTAACAAGTGACCGTACAAGAAGAAGGCTCAGTAACATTTTTCAATCTGGCACTAATAGAGAAAGGCAAAGGCCCCATTCTTTCTTTGCCACTACGTGTGTAGAATGGCATGTTGGCAATTTATTTTTTTCTCTGCAGTTAACTTTTCATCACTTACACCTCTTTTTCTCTTCAACACGGTAAAAAAAAATTTGTGGTGTGTTTTTTTCCCTGACTTAAAAAGACTATGTATATTTACATAGGCTTTATCCGGTGACGTACAGGGAAGACTACCATCAAGACTGGTGCCAGCTGCTGCTTGCTGATCCTGCTCATATGTGGACTCCTGTGAACCCATTTTAATGACACCCAAAGCACTTGTAGTTTAAATTCAGAAATATATAGTGCTGCTAGATAATACTGTCAGCACCAGAAACATTGTTTTTTCACAGAGGGGAATATCTGACACCCCCCAAACACTTGTAGTGCAAATTCAGAAATATATAATGCTGCTAGATAATACTTTCAGCACCAAAAAAATTGATTTTCACAGAGGGGAATATCTGACAACCCCAAACACTTGTAGTGCAAATTCAGAAATATATAGTGCTGCTAGATAATACTTTCAGCACCAGAAACATTGTTTTTTCACAGAGGGGAATATCTGACACCCCCAAACACTTGTAGTGCAAATTCAAAAATATATAGTGTTGCTAGATAGTACTTTCAGCACCAGAAAAATTGTTTTTTCACAGAGGGGAATATCTGACACCCCCAAACACTTGTAGTACAAATTAAGAAAAATATAGTGCTGCTAGATAATAATTTCAGCACCAGAATAATTGTTTTTTCTAAGAGGGTAATATCTGACACCCCAAACACTTGTAGTGCAAATTCAGAAATATACACTGGTGGTATATTGCTATTTCTGCAGGCAGAAAATAGTTTCTTGAGGAGGGAATATGACACCCCAAACAGTTGGTAATGTTAGCAAAAATGCCTCCTCTATCCTCCTCTCTCTCTGCTATAAGAAGTGCTATAAGAAGTGCTGTAAGATGTGCTCTCTCCCTGCTCTAATGCTGCCTGCGACCTAACCCTTCTCTATCCCTCTGTCAAATGGCGCTGGATTGCTGTGGAGTTATTGCTATTTATGCATTTCAAACATCGCAAGAACTGAGCTCCGACGACGTCACAATGACATTTTGCCTCGATTCCGAATAGGCGCCAGAGTACCGAGCCTGCTCAGCTCGGTACTCGGATACCTCAAGTTCGGGTGGGTTCAGATCTCGGGTAACCGAGCCCGCCCATCTCTAGTTAGGATTCAATATTAGCGTGTTTTGCTGCTGGTGATTTCATTAGTGGCCTTATTTGTATTGAGTTATATTTAAAGCTAATCTTTTATAGGCACTTTAAATGTCTGTAAGATGTTTTATTTTACACAATAACAGTGCATCTCTCTTTTCAGATGTAATGTGCATTTTAATGTGTGTTATTTGTCTATTGAATTGTAACCCTTTTTTTGTGGTGTGGTGTTGTGAAGCTTTTCAATCTTATACCTATTATTTAAAATCTTATGTGGTTTTGTGAAATTGCCATGGTGCATGTTTATCCAAAAGATCCCCAGCCCTCAGGAAATTTGTGTGTCAGGACAGCTCACATTCAACATTGATTTGCAAGGTAAAAATGCATTCCAATATGGTTTGTCAGACTTTGGGTAGTATCTGTCAGTCGCTACAAACAATTGTATTGTGATGAATGTAAAGGCCTGTTTCATTTTTATAAACATATAAAAATGTTGGGACCAGATACTAGGGACGGAATCAAAAGTATACCTTTGATTTCTGCTAAATTGAAATGCTGCTGGAAGGGCTGCCTCTGGGCCTGGTGAGCTTATCAGATGTGCCTTTTATAGCCATAGCAGTTTGAACAATAATGATGAGGATTGATTGGTAGAGTTTTGGTTTGATTTTGGCCTAACTAAAGGATTTCCTTTATGTACTAACAGGCCTTAGATGGAACATGTCTGGCTCAGTTGAAAAGAATCATTAATCAAGGTGGATTGCCAATGTCCATTTCATGCTGCAGGAATAGAGATGGGCGGCACGGTTCCCCGAGATCCGAATCCTAATTTAGGGTATCCGAGTATCAAGCCGAGCAGGCTCGGTACTCTCCCGCCTGTTCGGTTTCGGAATCGAGGCAAAACGTCATCGTGATGTATTCGTTTTTCTGAGTTCGGATCTCGCGAGATTTAAAAAGCATAAATACCATTCCTTTGCAGAAATTTATCTGGGTGTGAAAAAAGTCCTATTTTACAGCACTGTAAAAACAATATATTTAGCACTTCCATTTGCTTTTAGGGTGTCCCCCATTCTTTTGCAGAAATTTATCTGGCTGTGAAAAATTGTCCTATTTTGCAGCACTGTAAAAACAATATATTTAGCACTTCCATTTGCTTTTGGGGTGTCCACCATTCTTTTGCAGAAATTTATCTGGGTGTGTAAAAAGTCCTCTTTTGCAGCACTGTAAAAACAATATATTTAGCACTTCCATTTGCTTTTGGGGTGTCCCCCATTCTTTTGCAGAAATTTATCAGGCTGTGAAAAAAGTCCTATTTTGCAGCAGTATCAAAAACAATTTGTAGCACTACAAGTGCTTTTGGCTCAGAATGGATTCAAAGCAGTCCACATATGAGCAAAATGAGCAACCAGGTTGTCACTCACCGGACCGTGAGTGCCTCAGCGCTGGTGCGTGGCTTCCTAGCCTTCCTGCCGGCACCTATCCTGAACCGCGGCCGTCCGCCATCCTGATGGTCTGCGCATGCGCAGCTCCCAAGAACTCTTGTGACTGTTGCTTTTAATCCAAATTGGTTGATCAGGCAACTCCCTATTTAAGGCACCTGTGTGCATTACCTCATTGCCTGATCTTGGAGTCTCATTCCCTGTGAGTCTCTGAAGGTGTCCCCTGTGTTCTACTAGTGTCTTCAGTTTCCTGCTGATTCCTGATCTACTCATCGCTGGTTTCCATACCCGCTACTATCTCCTGTGTACTACTAGTGTCTTCAGTTTCTGTGGATTCCCTGTGCTACTCTTCACTGGTTTCCATACCTGCTACAGTCTCCTGTTTCCTGCCTGTGTCCTCAGCTGGACTCTGATTACCGGATCTACTCACCTGTGGTTCCTACACTCGTCTCTGCCGTCCAGCGTCTCTGCAGTTCCTGCATCTCCCTGTGGACAGACAGCTCTACTGAATACCGGTATGCCTATCTGTTATTGACTTTCTACGTTTACTCTGCATATCCGCTAGGACAAGTTTCCACGCTCAGCAGCGGTGTCCATACCCGCTATAGACTGTTATTGTTACGCTGCATACCTGTTTGGAATTAACCGTACTACTCAGTCGTTATATACATAACTGTGATTGACTATCCATTATTGGCCTGCATATCTGTGCTGAGCAAGTCTCTACCAAGCAGCGCCACACATACCGTTATATAGACTTTGTTGGATACGCTGCATACCTATTGGGATCAAGTTCCTCTGTGCTCTCAGTGTCTGCATCCTATTATCTTTGTATGCTTCCACTCATCAACACTTGTACACATCCTCACCTATTAAGCAGTGGTACAACTTGCTATATGCAGACCACTGACTTACCCGCTACCTACCTGCACCTGGACAAGTCTTCTCACCATAAGCAGTGGTACAACTTGCTATACGCCAGGGGTGGGCAAACCAGTCCTCAAGGGCCAACAACAGTTCACGTTTTTAGGATTTCTGTAAAAACAGCTGGGATAATTACTGACCCAGCCAAATAGATTAACTCAGCTGTGCATGATTAAAGAAATCCTAAAAACATGAACTGTTGATGGCCCTTGAGGACTGGTTTGCCCACCCCTGCTATACGCAGACCACTGACTTCCCCGCTACCTACCTGCACCTGGACAAGTCTTCTCACCATAAGCAGTGGTACAACTTGCTATACGCAGACCACTGACTTCCCCGCTACCTACCTGAACCTGGACAAGTCTTCTCACCATAAGCAGTGGTACAACTTGCTATACGCAGACCACTGACTTCCCCGCTACCTACCTGCACCTGGACAAGTCTTCTCACCATAAGCAGTGGTACAAATTGCTGTACGCAGACCACTGACTTCCCTGCTACCTCCCTGCATCTACTCACGTCCATCCTGATCTCCGTGTTCAAATCTGCCTTTCCACTATATCAGCTAGTCGCTGATTCATTGACCAAAGATTGCTGCAAGTCACTGACTTTCCAATTATTTATTGGCATTCTCTCTCCATCTGCTGTGATATCTGTTCCGCTAGTCACCCCGCTACCAGAGGACCATTGTGTGAACTTCACTACTCTGGTAAGCCCAGTCATCTGGTGAATTCCTGGGCAAGACTCCTAGTGCCAGTGACACAGGTTCTGTCACCAGTCCTGATGGTAGTGTTCCCAGTATGTCAACTGGGAAAGGCGATGTCAAACTACACCGTCTTTTGAAATCAGGCAAGAAAACACACACCCAAAATTTTTTTACTGTGTTGAAGCGAAAAAGAAGTGTAACTGAGGAAAAGTTAAGTGCCGATAAAAAAAAATTGCCAACATGCCATTCTACACACGCAGTGGCAAAGAGAGAATGAGGCCTTCGCCTTTCTCTATTAATGGCAGATCCAAAAATGTTACAGAGCCTACAAGTGGTGCACAACTACTGTTACGCGTCAAAGCCGAGCTGCAAGATAACAGTAAGGCATTAGAGGATAATGTTTGCTCTGAATCAGAAATGACACCAATTCCTGTGGAGAGTCCATCCAACAGTGGGATGTCTAATCGTGAGCATTTTGTTAGTGTACCCATAAAGAGGGGCCCTTTCAGCAGTTCTGCTGATGTGTGCCTGAACAGCCCGAGTGTAGCCGGTGATACACAAATTGAGGATGCCACTTTGGAAATAGAAGAGGATGAGTGGGAGATTTGTATAGGCGACAAGGGCGCTAATGAGGATGTTGATGAGGATGAGGTTGTTTGTGTAAGTCCTGCACCAGTGGCAGCAGTTCTGGCACGTGACAAGAAAAAGGCCATTGTCAAAAAAATCCACTTCTTATGTGTGGAATTATTTCTACCCAAATCCAGACAATTGTATAGCCATTTGTAGTGTATGTCAAGCCACAGTCAGTTGATGGAGGGACCTTAACCATCTTGGAACCTCGTCTATGTTACGCCATTTAACTAGAGTTCATGGCAAAGTGTTGGGAAAAGCTGAAAGTTCTTCCAAAAAAAATACCAGCACTCCATCATCAGCTAAGACCCTCCGGTCACCGACATCCCGACGGCTACAAAATACACCCACCACACCATCCTCATCAATATCCTCAGTAGCGCTCGGAGTTAGCCCTGCATCCCACTTATTAAGGCTGGATGACTCCTGCACTCTAATTGATTCCTCTGAAGAAAGCGTTAGTCCCACTGCTGCTGCTGTTGCTGCTGCTGGGGGTGAATCGTCAACCCAGAGGCAGGTCAAGAAAATGAGCAGTCCTACATTTCAGCAATTAACTGTGAAACAATCATTTGCAAATATGACAGCAGTCACCCAGTCGCCAAGTGAATCACAGACGCCATGGCTGCCATGTTAGTGATAGATCTGCGTCCAATCTCCACAATAAACGCAGCTGTTTTTTCACAGTTAATTGAGGATTTGTGTCCGCGTTACAGAATTCCATCACAACACCCTTTTTCCCGTAAAGCTATTCCACAACTATACAAAAAAGTGTGTACAAATGTAGAGATTGCGCTGAAAAATGCCATTCTGCCTACTGTCCACTTAACCACAGATATGTGGACAAGTGGAAGTGGTCAAACCAAAGACTATATGACTGTGACAGCCCACTGGGTTGGTCATTCACCTTCACCAGCAGGAACAGCAGCAGCATGTACACCACTACATAACATTTGTCACAGGTAGGCCACTCTTTGTATCACCAGCTTCACTAACAGGCATACAGCTGACAATTTGTTACGCAAACTAAGAGATGTGATTGATACATGGCTTATACCACTTGGACTCTCCCCATGATATGTCATTTCTGATAATGCCAACAATATAGTGCGAGCATTACAGCTAGGTGAATTCCATCACATTCCCTGTTTTGCTCACATAATAAACTTGGTGGTGCAGAGCTTTCTAAGAAATAACCGCGAGGTGCAGGAGATGCTTTCGGTGGCCCGTAAAATTTCGGGACATTTCCGGCATTCTGCCAAAGCATGTAGGAGATTGCAGCAGTTACAAGAACAATTTAAATTGCCCTGCCACCAACTTAAGCAAAAGTTGTTAACAAGGTGGAATTCCACCCTGTACATGCTTCAGGGGATGGAGGAACAGCGCAAAGCCATCCAAGCATATGGCACAAGCCATGACATTGGGAAAGGAGGGGGAATGTATTTCACTCTTGCACAGTGTAAAATCCTTTCTATGCAAGGTGCTGAAACCATTTGAAGTTGTGACGTTCAGACTCTGCTAGCTTGAGCCACGTCATTTCCTTAAAATCGACTATTGGAAAAGCAGCTTGACAAATTGAAGGAGGAGATGAAAAAAAGCAATTCCGCAAAGTATGTTGGCCCTGTAGATCAATTACTTAATTCGCTTCGCAATGATCCAAGAGTAATTAAAATCTTGAACTCGGATCACTACGTTTTGGCGACTGTGCTTGATCCTGAGTGCATTCCCCATCCATTCCGGCTGCCGGAATAGATGGGGAATGCACTCAGCACTCCATTCCAGGAGTGGAATGCACTCAGCACTCCATTCCTGCATACATTAAGTCAGTTATAACAGATAACTGTAGTCTATAGGAGTAATCTCCAATATATATATATCTATGGAAGTATATAGCAAAGTTGATCCCCATAATCTAGAGAACATATCTGTGTAGCATACCAAAATGCAGTATACAGGCCTAGAAAAGACAGGCATCTTTACTCAAGACCCAGCAAGCAGCAGAGGGCGCTATATTAAGCTGACTAATTCCGGCGTTCCGGCATTCCGGCAGTTCTGGATTTAAGCCAAAGGCCAAAATATATCAGCAAACATCATACACTTTACAGTAGCATTTATTACAAAGGTGTCTGTAAGGAAAAGAGGCTTATCTTACACAAACGTACTAATGGAAACGTTTTTATATGTATATATCCAAATAAATGTTATATTTTTACAAAAAAAAAAAAAAAAATCTAAAAATTTCTGTATTCATATGTATGTATGTTGTGCATATTTAGTTGTGCATTTTAAAAGCGCACGATGCATTTGGAGCAGTTTAATTGTTGTTTTATCTAACTGTTTTGGACTTAAACATGACCCTGAGCTGCCTTACAATTGAGCAAGGATTTGAGAACTGATTGTTGTCAGTTTTCCGTACACGGACAGTGGGAACCCCTAGTCTTCTCAAGTTAAAATCCAAGTGATATTTTATCTCACTCCACACCCACTGTCCTCCCATTCCCACCCCTTTTATCGCAAGTGATCAGCCAACATCGGAAATGTAATTGCGATGGAGTTTGAGACACGTATTACTTTCCGTGACGGATATGCTATGTTGAGCAGTGTATTATGGTGTTTTACGCATCTTAAGTCCCTGTTTCGCGCATGAGCAGAGACGATTATCGGATTATCTGCATAAGAGACAGATCCCTAGCTAGATGAATCGGGCCCCAGGTCCGATTTGAATTCCTAAAATTTTGATCTTGCTACTGGCCCGGGGAAGGCTGTCTGGAAGGTCGAACTGACAACCTTTCTCCCCCATCCAGAAACTTCACTCTTTTCCTGGTTTACTTTTGAACCACTGGCCTTGGAGTACCTGCACACCAGAGTTGCTACCCCTATTGCTTCCGCAGGACTCGACAAGACAATAGTGACATCGTCCACGTAGGCCACCACCACCAAAGGACAGTCCGGACCCAAAAGCACCCCTCCTATCGAGCCGCCTTCAATCCTTTGAATGAAAGCATCTATTGCAAACACATACAAGAGGGAGCTCAGGGGGCAACCCTGCTTTACTCCAGAGTTGACCACAAAGGATAGACCTACCCAACCATTCACAAGAGCGAAAGCTCTTGGCCTGTTTGTAAATAGTACGAAGCCAATTCACCACCTGCACTGGACGACCATACCTTGGAAGTAGAGCCCACAGGTACTCGTGATCCACCCTGTCAAAGGCCTTCGACTGATCCAGAGCTAAAAGATACTTTCCCCACTTCACAGCCCGACACCGCTCAATGGCCTCCTGGACCCCCAGGACAGCACTGAAGGTACTTCGGCCTTTCACAGTGCAATGCTGTGAGGGGGAAAGCATTTGACCGGAGAGATCTGCATCAGTCTATTAAAAAGCACCTTTGCCAAAATCTTTCTGTCCGTATTGAGAAGGGCTATGGGGCGCCAATTCTCAATACGAGACTGATCCTTCCCTTTGGACAACAAAATAAGTGCAGGAACCCTCATGGAAGAAGACAATAAGCCTCTCTCCAGGCTTTCATTAGAAACCTCCATGAGGCGTGGAGCCAGAATGTCCACAAAAATCTTAATAAACTCGGAGGTTAAGCCATCTGGGCATGGAGATTTCTTTTTAGATAACTCGTCTATGGCCATTCTGACTTCATCCACCATTATCCCGCTGCCCAAAGACTCAAGCGAACTGCTGAGATCCTCAAGACCAGGGGGTAAATGTATCAAGCTGAGAGTTTTCCAGCGGCTTTGAAAAACCAATCAGATTCTAGCTATCATTTATTTAGTACATTCTACAAAATGATAGCTAGAATCTGATTGGTTGCTATAGGCAACATCTCCACTTTTCAAACCCGCCGGCAAACTCTCAGCTTGATACATTTACCCCCAGGTGTCTCCCTCAGGAAATGGTCCATCTTCTTTCTGTCTTGTGACAGAGATCAGAGTAGAAAGACTGCACAACAACAAGGATGCCCTCCATATCCTCCCAGAGAACACCCTCTGCATCGTACAGGCCCCTTACCTCTTTCATATCTACAGACTTCCAACAGTTCAAGTAAGGGTCGGGTGAGTGGTACTTCCCATAGTCCCTCTCCAGAACCAAGAAAGAAAAACGGTCATATTGCACCTCTCTCATCTGAGCCTTCACTCGGGAGATTTCCCCACCATCTCCCTTGTCAGAGATCAGGAATCCAAGTTTCCTACTCAATGCTGAATAGATATTTTCTCTTAGCAAGTTTTTTCTAGCTAAGGAAGAAACCACTCTGACCTACTCCAACCTGCCTCCAAAAGTGTCTTTTGGGATTCAAAGAAGTCCCTAAAGGACTGTCTTATCACCTCTTCCTCTAGGAGCTTAGGGTTCAGGCGCCAAAAGCTCCTACCTTACTGAAGAGTCTCTGAAGAATTCAAGGATACCCTAAGGTAAACGTGATCAGAGAACTCTAATAGCTTTAACTCTGGAGCCAAAGTTTTCGAGCTCTCCTTAATGAAAAATCTATCTATCCTATACCTCCAGCTACTTCTATAATAAGTGAAACCAGAGAGGTCTGGAGAATGTCGAATATACACATCCACCAGACCCGCTTGCCTCGTCATACTAACTAGAAAAATGGAGTCATAGCCCAGAGAAATCCTTGAAACTACCCTGTCTTTGGTCCTAATAGTAGTGTTGAAGTCACCGCCAAAGATTGATCTGCAGGGCCGAAATAAGATATGGCTTTATCTCCCTGAAAAGACACTTCCTTTCCCATTTCGTTTGTGGACCATAGATGCTGATCAATCTCAGGTCGTGTCCTCTCAGATTGATATCCAAAATCATACATCTACCTACTTGGAGTTCTATAACTCGTTGGACAGTTCTCATATCGGTAAAAAGGACTGCCACCCCACCATACGGCTCGGCCACAAGAGACCAGTATGAAGGCCCACGCCTTTACTCTCTCTTAGCCTTATGCAGGTCAGCTAAGTGACCTCTTCTGGTCTCTTGCAAAAATAAAAAATCAGCCTCAACCCTGCTGAATAAATCAAAGGCCATGTAGCGAGCACGTTTGGACAATACGGATGCCACATTAATGGTGGCAAACTTTATAGGTTGGGAAGCCATCCTTCTGAGTTATAGAATGTAGGACCCTGCTTACTTCTTCTTTACTTGTTTGATGGAATCCTCGTCTGATGAACCCCATCTTTTCACACTTACCCCAGGTGGAATGTTATAATTTTCTAACAGCACAACATCCTCCCCTTCCCCTTCACCCACCATCTCACCCACAGTAGCCATACCAACCCCTGTTACCACATTATTGCCCACTACCAACTTGCTTTTTACAGAAACAAGGTTAGTACCAAACATAGATGGAGAAATTTGAGAAGTTCCAGGATCTGGGGGAGGGGGAACAAAGGGAATGGGAGGGGCCAATGAGACTTCCACTGTAGGAACTAACAGACTAGGGTCAACCTTGAAAGGAATGGGACCCTGGGAACTAATGGATTCAAGGGCAGGTGAACAAAGAGATAGGGAATATGGACCAGTATTACCTACAAGGCTAATACTAGCTTTGGGGTCTGTCAATGCTTTAAGTAGATCTCTCCCTGGTTTACTGACCACAGAATCCAGCACTCTGTTCTTCCTCTTATCCTTTGGTTTTATATACAAGAATTTTGGATCACAAGGGAATAAGGACTTTTGCTTCTTTTTACATTTGTTTATCTTGGGTTTCAGGACTAAGCTACCATCTTCTTCCCTAATGACCTCTCCTTCTGATTCTTCATCACTGGAGAATACTAAGAACCTATTAGCCAGTACCAGCTCCTCCCTAGCAGCCCTACCTGTGCTCTTTTTCTTCCCCCTTTTTTTCACAACAAACTGCTCCCCCTCCTGCACCTTAGGTTGCTGATTTACCAATGGAACCGGATTAGGCACAGAAAGAACAGGATCAGGTGCTTTAGATCTATCTATCACCATCTCAACCTGCTCTGCAACCCAAACCAGTTCACTGTCCGGGACCTCATTATGGAAAGCCCGGGAACACCGGCTAAAAGGGTGGCCTTCCAAACCACAGAGATTACAGCTAATGATGTTACACGACCTTGCCTCATGCCCCAGGCCCCCACAATGGCCACACTTAGTCACCGAACAGTTCATGCTAAGGTGACGAAAGTCTCCACAGTGGTGGCACATCCTAGGCTGGCCAGGATAGAAACATTGAATGCAATCTCGGAATATGGAATGGAATATGCGCAGTGCCAGACTCCGTGCTCTTTAGTTCCACTGTGGCAGACCACCCGCAACCCCAGACATGCCGTCTCGACTTTTACTAAAGATGTTATAATATCTGCATACCTCCTTAACCCAAAATTCAAATCTGCAACAGGTATGGATTCATTTCTCACTAATATAGTTATTTTAACCCTTTCTTGTCTGGTAATCGGTACTGCCCTAAAATTACACCAGGGATCAGAATCTTTACAATTCAGCCACTTAGGCCAAAAAGCTTGTAACCCGTGGTATGTTTGAAAGCATATTCTGGAGATCCCATGGGGTGTACACAAGCAAAGAGGTATTTCCCTCTGTACCCAAAACTATCAAATAAAGAATCCAGAAACTCAGGTCTCACTGGTGGAGGTGAATATTTACACATAAACGTTAACTGCTCCACATTTTTTCTTTTAAAAGGTTGGCCAGACCCCACAACTGGTTGGGGACCACCTACCGTGCCTCCTGCCTGACTGGTCACAACACTAGCATAAGTAGATATAGTAGATGTAGAAATTGGAGGTACAACGGGCCTGATTCATCAAGGTACGCAAACGCATCCATATTTGCATTGCATACTTTGAGTGACACTTCCGCGAGTTAAATAAGTACCTCAAACTAGAAAAACACACCCTCCTGTGGTCTTCTACACTTATGGGACGGAAATAAGCAACGCAAACGCAAACAAACACACCCACCTGCGGATCTTTATACATGGTATAAGCACAAGCGACGGATCTCAAACGATTGACGGGAAGCTAAGCAATATATACGTCACGCCCAATGTGGGAGGGCCGAATAGTTTGTTTACACAGAACACAACACAATGCCTGTGGCTTTTTTTCACAGGGTAGCTCTGTATTGATTAATCAGTGGCAAATAACAAGTATGTGGTACACTGTGAATGATGTTTCTCGTATGCTGTTAATTAGTGTAATACACACTTTTAACTAAAACACACATTGCTGAAGTCCTTTCTGTATTTTGGATTTCAAATTGTCATATAGTACGCAGAATGCATGGACATGGTTACATTAAAAGCATATACATAATGAGTCGATAAATATGTATGTTGTACTATTAATACATCTGGGTTTTCAGGAAAATACATAGCATACTCTTCCATAAAGGATACACACACATTAAGGATTTCTCTCTGGATTAGAACTCATGAATGTCTTTATGGAAAGTGGGACACCTACCCACAAGCACAACCTCAGATTTAAAAATATATGAAGAACAACAACAATACAGCATGCGTGCTACACAGGAAACTGACACTTAATAGTTCATTATTTATCCACACAAATTACAAACAAAATACAAGTCTCACAGGTAGCTCAGTGGCTAGCACTTTAGCCTAACAACACAACAGCCATGAGTTCAAATACAAAGCATATGCATAACTATTGTGTGGACTGGAATTGTTATGCTAACAATAAACGCCAGAACTTAACACAATGGTTTCATTTTTTTAATTGGGATGTGTTCTACATGCTCAACCACATTGTAAAATATGCCCTCATATTTATCCTATATTGTAAGAAAATCATTTTTGGGGGGGAACTTTTGAAAAGCCTCAGGGCCACAGTTCACATGCACATAATAATGTGCATGCTGACATTTATTACTACGAATGGACTAAGAGGGGGGGGGGGGATTTGGAGGGGACAGCCTCCTTGGAGTTAAGTGCATCATTGCCTGCAAACTGACTTTCATCTGGATCCACGGCGTACAGGTCATGTGATATACTCTGCTTTATCCAAACAGAACGCTCACCACACTCCAGTACCGTGGACCTTTGCATCGCTTGCACTTCTGTATTACATTACTGACACCACTTCTGGGTACCCTTTCGATGTTCTCTTCAATGTGTGACTGGCTTTGCTCTGATACTTGAACGTAACCTTGGACTATCACTACAATGACACATGACTTGGGGAAATTGGTAACTAGATAGGGCATTTGACCTTTGGGAATTTATCTTGCACACAGGGCCTACAAATGCCATACCTCTTACAGGGGTGACTTGTTGGTGGAGGGCACATGTTCCTTTTTGTTGACATGCAAAGAGCAAATGAAAACTTTTTCTGCTCTCAAAATGATGATGGACTTCTAAACAAACCATCTTCCTTAAATGTAACTCTTTTTAAATTATTATATACATTCTCTTTTGTCTTTAGACCCACATGTTGGGTAATTAGGATATATTATTAAAGAAACACACACCAATTATTCTGTTTTTCAAAAGTACATTATTTTCAAACTCCTATAAAAATCAAACATATTTACATAATGTAATACAGCTATTTACAAACAAAATTCCCAAAAAAAAATAAATTACTCCAAACGGCCAGTAGGTCATTTTTTCTTCAAATTTTTTGATTATTTTTTTTGTGTTGCTTTTTAATTTTACTTATAAATTGGGACATTTATGCCCGCATTTTGCTCAATGTTGACGGGGGGAGGGGTTGGGGGTGGAGCCACTATCAGCTTCCTCCCCTCTATGAGGAGAAATGTCAAAGAATTTGTGGCCGCATGTGAGGTTTGTTCCCAGTTTAAAACCCCCCGCAGAACACCGGCGGGATTACTTCAACCACTACCCATTCCTTCCAAACCATGGACCCATATTAGTATGGACTTTGTCACCGATCTTCCTCCTAGCAAAAGTTGCAATACCATCTGGGTAGTGGTGGATAGATTTTCGAAAATGGCACATTTTGTTCCTTTGACCGGATTACCTTCCTCATCTACTCTGGCTGACCATTTTATCAAGGAGATCTTTCGGTGTCATGGATGTCCATCTGAGATTGTTTCGGATAGAGGAGTGCAGTTCGTCTCCAGATTCTGGCGAGCCCTTTGCAAGACCTTGGGGGTCCGATTGTCACTATCATCCTCCTACCATCCTCACTCAAATGGACAGACCGAGAGAGTCAACCAAGATCTTGAGACTTTCATAAGGATGTTCTCCTCAGTCAACCAAGACAATTGGGTAGATTTGCTTCCATGGGCTGAATTCGCCCATAACAATATGTATCACGAGTCATCTTCAAAAACTCCATTCTTTGTGGTATATGGTCACCATCCGTCTCTCCCAGGAAATTCCTGCCCTCCCTCCCACCCAAGTTCCTGCAGTGGAGAGTTTATGTCAGAGTTTCAAAACTATCTGGTCTCAGGTTAAATCCTCCCTGAAGAAGACATCTGCCAGATACAAGTGTTTTGCTGATAAAAATATTCCACCACTTAAAGTTGGAGACCGCGTATGGCTTTCTACCAAAAATATTCGCCTGAAGGTTCCATCCATGAAGTTCGCTTCCCGTTTCATTGGTCCATATAAAATCACTCAGGTGATAAATCCGGTATGCTTCAAACTACTATTACCTAAGAACCTTCGTATCTCCAACGCCTTCCATGTGTCATTACTCAAGCCTCTTATCATCAACCGTTTCTCTGTTCCTCCTTCAGCACCTCGGCCAGTACAAGTTCATCAAGAGGAGGAGTTTGAAATTGCTCATATTCTGGATGCCAAAATTTCGCGAGGAGTTCTTCGCTTCCTACTGCATTGAAAGGGCTTTGGTCCAGAGGAGCGTTCTTGGATCCGCGCAGATGATCTCAACGCTCCAGCTCTTCTAAAAAAAATTGACGCCAAGTTTCGAGGCAAACCCGGCTCCAAGTGTTCTGTGCCCACCTTTAAAAGAAAGGGGGGGTACTGTCACTCACCGGACCGTGAGTGCCTCTGCGCTGGTGCGTGGTTCTCTATCCTTCCTGCCGGCGCCTGTCCTGAGCCGCAGCCGTCCGCCATCTTGATGGACTGCGCATGCGCAGCATCCATGAACTCTTATGACCTTGCTTTTAACCTAATTGGTGGATGAATCACCTCTCCCTATTTAAGGCACCTGTGGCCATTGTATCGTTGCCTGATCTTGAGTCTCATTCCCTGTGAGTCTCTGAAGGTGTCTCCTGTGTAATGCTCGTATCTTCAGTTTCCTGCTGGATTACCTGCTCTGCTCATCGGCGGATCCCATACCCGCTACTGACTCCAGTGTCCTGCTCGTGTCTTCAGCTGTCTGCTGGATTACCTGCTCTGCTCACCTGCGGTTCCCATACCCGCTACAGTCTCTCAGCTCTCCTGCTGTGCCTGCATATCCTCGTTGGATAAGCTTCTCTACTCAGCAGCGATATACATACTTGTTATTGACTATCAGTTGTTATCCTGCATATCCGCTTTGGACAAGCCTCTCTACTCAGCAGCGGTATACATACCCGCTATAGACTATTAACTGTGATGCTGCATATCTGTTTGGGACTAGATCCTCTGCTCTCCAATTGTATTTATACAGTTATAGACTCTTATCACTCCTCCACTTATCCGCACCTGGACAAGTCCTCACCTCATCACAGCAGTGGTACAACTTGCTATACGCAGACCACTGACTCTCCCGCTACCTACCTACACCTGGACAAGTCTTCCCTTCACAGCAGTGGTACAACTTGCTATACGCAGACCACTGACTCTCCCGCTACCTACCTGCACCTGGACAAGTCTTCCCTTCACAGCAGTGGTACAACTTGCTATACGCAGACCACTGACTCTCCCGTTACCTTCCTTCACCTGTTCACGTCCACTCTACTCTCCTACCAGTACAGCTGCAAGTCGCTGACTCTCCTACCAGTATAGCTGCAAGTCACTGACTCTCATCTATTCCACTGGCATTCTCTCTATCTGCTGTTATATATGTTCCTACTATTCACCCTACTGCCAGAGGACCGCTGTGTAAACCCCGCCCCTCTAGTAAGCATTATCAACTTGTGAATCCTGGGCAGAACTCTTAGTGCCGTGACAGGATGCTGGCCATACTCGTATACCGCTGAAAACTATTAGAAACCATCTCCATACACACAAATCCTCCCTTATCTCCTCAGACAACCGTACCTGGGAATGGGGACTATGAAAACCTGCTGTCGCTAGTTGTAACTTTCTACAGAATACCCGACCCATAGGTATCACTTGGCAGGCAAAATTAAAAGAGCCTAACAAAGATTGAACTTTCCGCAAAGAGCAAGACGGTGCCGCCATAACTTCTTCTATCATGGACTGCAACTTACCAATTTTGTCAGGGGTTAAACGACAACAACCTTCCATTGTGTCAATTTCTATGCCTAAAAATGCCAAGCATGTGGCCGGGCCCTCTGTTTTATCCGCGGCTACTGGTACACCCATCACCTGAAATAACGCTTGCGCTTCATACAATGTGTCTTTACAGCAAGGGGAATCGGCTGGACCAATGAACAGGAAGTCGTCCAGATAATGCGCTATGCCGCGGTGTCCCGTCCCCGCCCCAACACACCAGTGGAGGAAGGAACTAAAAGCCTCAAAATACGCGCATGAAACAGAACACCACATTGGAATGCATAGATCCACATAGTACTCATCCTGTATTTTAAACCCCATAAATTTAAAGGACTCGGGATGGAATGGGAGGAGGCGGAATGACGATTCTATGTCTAATTTCGCCATCAGCGCTCCCTTGCCAAATTCTCTCACTATGGTCAATGCATCATCAAAGGACTGGTACACCACTGAGCTAATTTTAGGGTCGATCGCGTCATTAACAGACTCGCCCGCTGGGTGAGATAGAAGCTGAATCAACCTGAATTTACCTGGGGTCTTTTTAGGTACTATTCTAACCGGGGAAATGACTAAACCTTGAATGGATGGGGGAAGCAAAAGGACCCACCATGCGACCCAGGCCTATCTCCTTTCCAACTTTCTCCGCCAGAATCTCAGGGTGCACATATGCGGAACGTTCCTGGCGGCGGTCCCCGTCACCCCACTGTCAATGGAGAGACGAAAACCGAGGGTGAAACCCTCCCTAAGGAAAGAGGCCTGGGCCGCATCAGGGTAAAGCGCCAGCCATCTACAAAGAATTGGGAATATAATGGGAGAATGAGCCTTAGACAACCACCCGTCCCTCCCCGTCCCCTACCGACGCCAACGGCGCCGCTAGGGCAATCTTTGAGTGGATGATTTCCTCTGCATATGGAGCACGCGTGTCTGTATCGACATGCCTCCCCCCTGCCGCAGGAGGAATTATTAAAGGCAAAGCACCTGTTTTTGGACGACTGGGGAGCACTACGTCTCTCACCGTACGGAAACCTTGTTATCTGTGGGGGCCCATATCCAGTGTGCACTTGGGCTCTATTCAACCTCATCCAAATTTCCACATCTTTGAAGGCTAGGGGCATGTAACGTTGACCATGCACTTTCTCACGAAAAAGTTTATCATATAAAAGCCAGGTCCCTGGGCGCTCACAACTATGCATTTCGTTAATCAAATGGAGATATTTCCAGACATCTATGATTGCATCCGGCCTAGTTTCCAAGTAACATGCTGAAAAAACGCAATAATCCATAAGCCATTTCGAAAAGTTTCTGTATGCATCCTCCCCAATTCCCCCTCTGGCACACGCAGCTGCCAAACCTTTTTTAGCATCTGCCGTTAGATCAAAGATATCCACGTAGTAACCCCGCTTTATCTTGTCCCTTACACTGGGCCTAATTCCTATCATCAACGCCGTGTTCTCACATTTAACTAGCGGGCCGTCTGAAGGTGTGGGAGAAGATGTTTCCAACCGATCCCTATGCTTCCTTTTATTTCCCCCAAGATGATTGGTAAGTATCTTAATTAGCTTGCGCTGGCCCTGTCTGGGGAAAGACGAATCTGACTCATCACTGGTAGTTGAAATGGTTGGACTAGACATGTGTGAATTGGGTACAGTAGAACTCTAATACTCACCGGCTGCTTCCTGCACCTCCAGTCGAACTGCTCCCGCTTCGCCCTCCTCCTCTGAATAGATCTGCCGGGCCCCTTGCTGCATTGCTGCCCGACCCGACTCTTCTCCATGTTGCTGTAGAAGCGCTGGCCCGCCCTCGTCCGTCTGCGCTGCCGCTGAGGATTTCTGCCTCTGTGGGACTGGATGAGAAAACACATTAGCCCAAGGTCTGAGGCGGAACCCCTGCTGGTATAACTAAGGGGGTGCGCCCATGGGATGACCTAAAAAACCAGCGGGAGGAGGGACACCATGACTCCTACCACAATGCCTTTCTGACAGGGGGTGCTGTGTATACGTACGAGACACCTCAGCTGCATTATAAAGGGAGGGCCTAGGATAAGAGTGAAGGTACTGACCGGAAAAAGAAGGGTAGGGGGCCAACCAATTACTCCCTCCCTCCAGCACAGGTCTATAATCCCTTGGGGGGTATGGCAGCGAACCAGAGGTGGCCGCATCTACTACGGGCTGATTGAGCAGGGCCGGTGGAAAAGTTCAGCTGCCCGCTGGGTCTGAAATGCCCTGAGACCGGCTAACAGGTGGACATGTGGTGGGGGCCTGCTGCTGAAACGTTCCCCTATTCCTAGGGGAAAAACTAACCAGGGCTGGCCAGCAACCCAGGGGCCTGATTGGATGAGAAGCCCGTACCAGCATGCACAACAGAGTCTAATGAGAAAAGCAGAGGGGAGGACCCGGAGGGTGGGGTATCCCTGGCCTGAGGCAACGGAAGGGAGGGAAGGGAATTGGCCGCCATTACTCCGTGAAGAGCTGGTAAAAGGGGTAACATATCCTGTTGTGACATGTTTTGAAACTGTTGACATGAAAGATCTAAAGGCTGCTGACTGGCAGAAAAGGAGGTAGAACTGCTACCCGAATCCCCCCGAAAAATTTGGTGAGACAACGGGGGAAGAGGGTCCAAAATAACAGGGCCTAACCCCCTGTATGGGGAACCCCGCCTCTGAGCCCTGACCGTGATAAGAGAGCCCACCGCAAAAACCTCATTGGCGCCTGGATCCCTCTGACCACCCTGCCCAGATATAACCGGAGGAGAAGAGGTTAAAACCGGGGGCCTGGAGAGTCCCACCGCCAAGGGAACAGGAGAAGGAGATCCCCTGCCCCGGGCTCGAGCTGCCTGCCTGAGCCGCCTGATGGCTCCGGACACGAGTGGCCTAGCCACCCACTCCGGAGCCCTTGCTCTCCTCACGTGACTCGGACCCGCCCCGCGAGATCCTCTCGCGGCGGCCAAGCCACGTGATCTGCCCCCGACTGCGCCTTCCCCACCGCGCGTGTTCGCGCCGGCCGGACCCGGGACATCAGACTGGACCTGGGCAGAGTAAGGGGGAATAACACGGAAAGAAGGGAGAGGGGAAGGAGCGGTCACTGCCGCGTGAGGAGGGGGGGAACCAGCCAGCCTGGCGGGTATGGACCTGGAGCGCCTGGGACGAGATAAGGCCATGAGTAAAGTGAATGAGCTGGAAAGAAAAGGGGAAGGATGTGAAAAACTACAGGGGAAAGGCAGGAAAAGAGAGGAGCCACAATAGAGAAATACAAGCTACAACAGACAAGGGAGCAGAGATACTAAGCCTGATGCTGCCAGGTATCCAGATCCACGAAACAGGAAGCTCTCTCCTTCTCCAACTGCTTGATATATCTTTTCCACGACACTCCCACCTCCTCACCATTGGCTGATTCCATCACAGGCTTAACCCCTAGTAGTAAGTAACATTGTCAGCTCACAACACATGCATTTAAACTCCCTCGGCTTAATGGCCTCTCTCATACTTAGATTAAGGGGCATGTGCTTGATACATAGGTTGGAGTTTACAAAATGCTATCTTTAAGGGGGTGGATGGCCTTACACTGTTTAATTGCACCTGACTGTTTGCCAATAAATACACTCCTTTTCTTTTCAAGAGCAATATGTCTGATGCAGCCCCCAGTTTGGAGCAGGCCCCAGGGCTTCCATATCAGCACAAGCACAATTTCACAACACAGGAGCTGGAAGTATTTGTGGAGCAAGTGATCCAGAATTTTCATTCGGACGTCCACCAGCTCACAGGGCATGGGTGCGCACGAAAATGGGCAGAAATTACCGCCAACATAAATTAAATCTCACCCTACGTGCGTTGAACGCAGGAAGTGCAGAAACGGTACTAAGCAACTGTTTGTTCTAAAGCCCTATTTAGGTTTGATGACTGTAACCATAGTAGTAGTCAGGCAACTGTGAGCTTCACCCACCTTGTGTCTGTAAATCTTTTCTCTATCAGGCCCGTAGTTGAAATCCAAAATCAGCATGGGCTTGCTATGTCCCTTGCTCTCTGTGCTATTTAGATTCTGATTATTGTTGCTGACCCTTGCCTGAATATCTGACTACGATTGATTGTCTGTGCCCATTGATCTTTTGCCTTGACTCTGACGCTGCTGTTCTGCCTGTGACCTCTGATCTCGGCTTGTTTATTGAATTCTCTGTTTGCTGCCTGCCCTCGACCCTTGCCTGGACCTCACTCTACCTTCCTGGGTTCCCCCCAGCCGGTATGCATCTCACGACCCTCTGTTAGTCTGCAGCAAAGGCTGTCCCCACCACTAGGGGCAACAGTGAATACCAGACTCTCAGAGCAGACTCTGGGTTTTGCTGTACTGGTTTGAGGGGTTCCTAACATTATAACCGGCCTAATAATGAAATACTGGTGGAACCAAGGATGGAGCCTAGTCCAGCCCAAGTCCTTGCAGGGTAGATCCAGACTATTTTGCAGGTAGTCCAAGACCTCTCAATCTGACTGGCTGCCCAAGAGGAAGCCACCAAGGCCTCTCAAACAACCCTGTCACCTGCAATAGAACCTAAACTGAATCTTCCCGATCGGTTCTCCGGGGACAGAATCCAATTCCTTAGGTTCGGAGCAGCAGAAGGTGGGCATAATAATTTCCCTGCTCGAGGGTGATCCACAGTCCTGGGCCTTTAGCCTGGCCCCAGTCAGCCCTGCACTGCAGTCCGTGGATGCCTTTTTCAACGCCCTTGGTCTCCTCTATGACGACCCAGACCGAGTGGCTACAGCAGAGTCGCACCTAAGGGCACTTAGACAAGGGTGGCATACCGTTGAAGAATACTGTGCCGAATTTAGGCGCTGGTCCGTTGATAGTCAGTGGAACGACCCTGCGCTGAAAAGTCAATTCCGCCTGGGCCTCTTGGAGCAGATAAAGGACTCCTTAGTCCAGTACCCCTCATCTCCAACCTTGGAGACATGCAACTTGCTATCAAAATTGACAGCAGAATAAAGGAAAGGAAAGCAGAGAAGGACACGTCTGTACCATCATGCCCACCTCTTGTCTTTTTCCATGTTGCTCAAGACCCATCTGAACCCATGCAGCTAGGAGCCTATCGCCTTTCTCCAGAAGAAAGATTTAGGCGGCGTTCCTTGGGGCGATGCAGCTAGGAGCCTATCGCCTTTCTCCAGAAGAAAGATCTAGGCGGCGTACCTTGGGGCTCTGCCTGTATTGTGAAAACAAGGGTCATCTTCTGCGCACCTGCCCTAACAAGACAGGAAAAGATCTGGCCTAGGTGTATGTGAAGCGGTGCGCCTAGGCCTCCAAATGGTCTCTTCTAAGAATTTGGGGCCCGATTCATCAAGGTACGCATACGCATCTGCTAGTCGACTCTGCGCACGCGCGAAACGACACTTGAGCCACGCAAAACGCCACATATGCTACGCAATCACAGCAGATACGGCTCTCAAAGTCAACTCAATCTCAAAGTCCAACGCAAATATATTTGAGATGGCGGCTGACCACTTGAGAAGAAAGGGGTGGAAATGGGAGGAGAGTAGGCGTAGACTGGACGGAGATGAGACATCATTTGAGTAAAGTAGGCGCTTTTTCACTTGAGAACAGTAGGCGTTCCCTCTGTGCAGTTAAGTGAAACTGACGTCACTGCTGTCTCAAATCCTTGACAAAAGTTAAGGAAGGCCAGGTTTAAATCCAAAACACCTAGCGCAAACAACTGTTAAAAGCCTTTAGAAGCATGCTCTGCGTATAAAAACCACAAACAAATATGCAAAACAAGCACACATACCATATCAATATATTTTTATTTTTTTTGAGAAGAATTTAAAAAAAATATTTGTGTGTGTGTATATATATATATATATATATATATATATATATATATATATATATGTATATATATATATATATTAGGGATGTGCACCGGCGACTTTTGAGGTCTCGTGTTTTGTGTTTTGGATCCGGATTTTCTCGATGTTTTGGGTTCGGATTTGTTTCGCAAAACACCTGCCGAAAGGTTTTGGTTCGGATTTAAGGTTTTGGATTCGGATTTTTTTTGAAAAAAGCATAAAAAGTTAAAAAAGTTTTTGGGCTTATTTTCACTCCTACGCTATTATTAACCTCAATAACATCCAATAACAATAATTTCCACTAATTTAAAGGCTATTCTGAACACCTAACACCTCACAATAATTTTTTTTTTTTAGTACAAAACCTTGCAACGAGGTATCTTTGTGGACTGCGTAGAGGAGTGTTCCCCACAATACAATTAAAAACCCATCAACTGGTCTGAATTACACCCAAAAATAGTATCTGGACTGCGTAGAGGACTGGCCACTGGCCACCACAATATAATATATAGAAAACCTTCAACAGGTCAGAATTACACCCAAAAATAGTATCTGGACTGCGTAGAGTAGTGGGCACTGGGCACCACAATAAAATATATAGAAAACTTTTAACAGGTCTGAATTACACCCAAAAATAGTATCTGGACTGCGTAGAGTAGTGGGCACTGGGCACCACAATAAAAAATATATAGAAAACCTTCAACAGGTCTGAATTACACCCAAAAATAGTATCTGGACTGCGTAGAGGACTGGCCACTAGCCACCACAATATAATATATAGAAAACATTCAACGGGTCTGCATTACACCCAAAAATAGTATCTGTACTGCGTAGAGGACTGGCCACTGGCCACCACAATATAATATATAGAAAACCTTCAACAGGTCTGCATTACACCCAAAAATAGTATCTGGACTGCATAGAGGACTGGCCACTGGCCACCACAATATAATATATAGAAAACCTTCAACAGGTCAGAGTTACACCCAAAAATAGTATCTGGACTGCGTAGAATAGTGGGCACTGGGCACCACAATAAAAAATATATAGAAAACCTTCAACAGGTCTGAATTACACCCAAAAATAGTATCTGGACTGCGTAGAGGACTGGCCACTGGCCACCACAATATAATATATAGAAAACCTTCAACAGGTCAGAATTACACCCAAAAATAGTATCTGGACTGCGTAGAGGACTGGCCACTGGCCACCACAATATAATATATAGAAAACCTTCAACAGGTCTGCATTACACCCAAAAATAGTATCTGGACTGCATAGAGGACTGGCCACTGGCCACCACAATATAATATATAGAAAACCTTCAACAGATCAGAATTACACCCAAAAATAGTATCTGGACTGCGTAGATTAGTGGGCACTGGGCACCACAATAAAAAATAAATAGAAAACCTTCAACAGGTCTGCATTACACCCAAAAATAGTATCTGGACTGCGTAGAGGACTGGCCACTGGCCACCACAATATAATATATAGAAAACCTTCAACAGGTCAGAATTACACCCACAAATAGTATCTGGACTGCGTAGATTAGTGGGCACTGGGCACCACAATAAAAAATAAATAGAAAACCTTCAACAGGTCTGCATTACACCCAAAAATAGTATCTGGAGTGCATAGAGGACTGGCCACTGGCCACCACAATATAATATATAGAAAACCTTCAACAGGTCAGAATTACACCCAAAAATAGTATCTGGACTGCGTAGAGTAGTGGGCACTGGGCACCACAATAAAATATATAAAAAACCTTCAACAGGTCTGCATTACACTGCACATACGGCTGCTCCTCCATCCTCTCCATCATATACATGTTGGAGTTTCAGCGTGTGAAAACCTCTTGTTTTTGATAATGTCAGTGCATTTTGAATATTTTTCAATTTGCCCCACACCACTGAATGTACTTTATCTATGATACGCATCTATATATTTTGACTGCGTAGTGTGGTGGCCCCGGTACACAATTTGGTACCGAGGCCACAATATAATTAAAAAAACCCTCCACGGGTCAGAATTCCACCAAAAAAGGGTATGGACTGCGTAGTGTGGTGTGCCCGGAACACAATTTTTTACAGCGCCAACAATATAATTAAAAAATTGGGCATCAACTGTCACCGTTGTTTAATATCTGATACACCTAAATATGGACTGCACAGTGGAGTGGCCCCGGTAGTAAATTTGGTGCCGGGGCCACAATACTTCCTCCAACTTCCAAGTGTAGTGTTTATAAAGACAGACAGCGTCGAAGTGTTATTAGTTGACTTTCTTAACCCTAAAATTGTCCCTGTTGCAAATATTCGTGCAATGGACAGTTACTTTTTTATTGAAAGACTCAAGCTTTCAAGTGTAGTGTTTATAAAATATAAACAACAATACAGTAGTTTTAGAGCACGTCAATACCTCTTGTTTTAAATTATGACAGGGCATTTTACTTTTGGTTTAATTTCTTGAATTTGTTTAAATTTGGTTTTACTTTTTGAACATGGCAAATGACTGTTGATTGGTCATATAATGCAAAAAAAAAAGTTCCAAGATGGAATTGTCCTTGGGCCCTCACACCCACCCTTATGTTGTTGAAATAGGACATGCACACTTTAACAAACCAATCATTTCAGCGACAGGGCCTACCAAACAACTTTGGCTGAAATGATTGGTTTGTTTGGGCCCCCACACCAAAAAAGCTATTCATCTCTCCCTGTACAGACTAAACAGGCTCTACTGAGGCAAGATGTCGTCCTCATCCTCAACCTCTGATTCCTCTCCCCCTACAGTGTGTACTTCCTCCTCATCACACATTATCAATTCGTCCCCGCTGGACTCCACAACCACAGGTCCCTCTGTACTATCTGGAGGGCAGTGCTGTACTTCATTGAGGAATTGATTATTCATTTTTATAAACATCATTTTTTCAACGTTATGAGGAAGCAACCTCCTTCGCCGCTCACTGACCAGGTTCCCCGCTGCACTAAAAACTCTTTCCGAGTACACACTGGAGGGGGGACAACTCAGGTAAAATAGAGCCAGTTTGTACAGGGGCTTCCAAACTGCCTTTTTTTCCTGCCAGTAACAATATGGACTGTCTGACATGTCTACTTGGATGGTGTCAGCAAAGTAATCATCCACAATTTTTTCTATTGTGACAGCATCCAATGCAGCGAGAGTAGACATGTCTGCAATGGTTGGCAGGTCCTTCAGTCCGGACCAGATGTTATCAGCATCCCCGCCAGCGCCTCTTTTGGGAAAACTGAGCTTTTTCCTCGCAGCCATAGATGTGGAAGAAAATGAGGGTGGAGCTCTTGGCATGTCACGGTCCTCTTCAGAGGACAATCTCCTGACCAGCAGGTCTTTGCACCGCTGTAGACTTGTGTCCGCCGGAAACAGAGACACAACATACGCTTTAAACCGAGGATCGAGCACGGTGGCCAGAATGTATTCCTCTGACTTTAAAAGAGTGACCACCCTCGGATCCTGGCAAAGCGTATGAAGGGCTACATCCACAAGAGCTACAAGCTTGGTGTAATCGCAATGGCTTACCAGCTCCTCCCTCACTTTCTCCAGCTGCTTCTGCAACAGCCTGATCAGGGGAATGACCTGACTCAAGCTGGCAGTGTCGGAACTGACTTCTCGTGTGGCAAGTTCAAATGGCTGCAGAGCCTTGCACAACACGGAAATCAGTCTCCACTGCGCTTGACTGAGGCGCATCCCCACTCCTTTGCCTATGTCGTAGGTGGCTGTGTAGGCCTGAATGGCCTTTTGCTGCTCCTCCATCCTCTGCAGCATATAGAGGGTGGAGTTCCAGTGCGTCACAACCTCTTGTTTGAGGTGATGGCAGGGCAGGTTCATGCTTTTATGATGTGCCTCTAGTCTGCGGTAGGCACTGGCTGAATGCCGAAAGTGTCCAGCAATTTTGCGCGCCACCGCAAGCATCTCCTGCACACCCCTGTCACTCTTGAGGTAATGCTGCACCACCAAATTAATGGTGTGGGCAAAACATGGGACGTGCTGGAAATTGCCCATATTTAATGCTACTGGCATTGTCTGACACCACAAATCCCCATGAGAGTCTAAGTGGGGTAAGCCACTGGGAGATAATTTACCTCAGTTTCTCTAATATGTTGTCAGCGTTGTGCCTCTTATTAAAGCCTGTAATACACAATGTTGCCTGCCTTTGCACGAGCAGCCATTTTGTAGATGCTGCTGCTGATGCAGCTGTTGCTGTTGCTGCGGAAGGGGATGCATCTACCCAGTGGGCTGTCACAGTCATATAGTCCTTCGTTTGCCCAGAACCACTTGTCCACATGTTCGTGGTTAAGTGGACAGTGGGTACAACCGCATTTTTTAGAGCACTGAGGACACTAGATCGTACTTCTCTGTACATTTTTGGTATCGCCTGCCTAGTGAAGTGGAATCTCGACGGGATTTGGTACCGGGGACACAATCTCCATCAACCCTCTAAATCCCACTCCACTGATGGCGGACACCGGGCGCACGTCTAACACCAACATTGCAGTTACAGCCGCAGTTATACGCTTTGCAATAGGGTGACTACTATCGTATTATGTGGTCATGGCAAACGACTGTTGGACGGTCAATTGTTTTGTGAAAGACTTAGCGGTCTTACGACTTCCCCTCTGGGAAGATGACCGACTAACAGCAGCGACAGCAGCAGTGGCAGTAGTAGGCGTACCGCTGCAGGATTCCTCGGATGAATCCCGTATTGAGGAGGACTCAGTCTGGCTGCTGACTTGGGCTGCAGGACTGAATCTGATGGAGATTGTGGAGGAAGTTGACGAGGAGGGTGTTGCTGGTTTGTATCCAACTGGACCACGGGATTTAGGTGTCCCTGTACCGATGAGGGTCCTAGCCCCAGTTCCTGAACTAACCACTGAACTATGAAGGTTATTCAGGTGACGTATAAGGGAGGATGTTCCTAGGTGGGCAAGATCCTTACCCCTGCTTATTTGAGCTTTACATAAGCTACATATGGCCATACATTGGTTGTCTGGATTTGGATAAAAATAACTCCAGACCGAAGAGGTGCATTTTTTGGTCTTCTGACCAGGCATGACAATGGGCTTTTTCATCCCATGGACATCAGCTGTTTCCCCCCCTGGTGCCTCATTTACAATAACCACATCACCATCCTCATCATCAAGTTCCTCCACAGCGCCAGCTACATCATCAATAGGCTCTTCCCGAGCCACCTCTTCCCGTACAGTGATGGGAAGGTCAGGCTTGACAACCACCAACACCCTTGGACTCGCCTTGAGGATTTGTGATAATTTCTCTTTAGAAGGCAGAGTTGTTTGCTGTTTTGTTGCTGACAGCATAACTCTCTTCAATTTTTTGTAGGGGGGGGAGGAGGAGGAGGGATAAGATCCGTGGGTGCAGCTGAACCACTAGTCATGAACACGGGCCAGGGCCTAAGCCGTTCCTTGCCACTCCGTGTCGTAAATGGCATATTGGCAACTTTACGTTTCTCCTCAGATGATTTTAAGTTTCTCTTTTTGTTACTTTTTCTTAACTTGGGCTTTTTGGATTTTACATGCCCGGTACTACGAGATTGGGCATCGGGCTTGGAAGACGACGTTGATGGCATTTCATCGTCTATGTCATGACTAGTGACAGCAGCTTCAGCATTAGGAGGAAGTGGGTCTTGATCTTTCCCTACTTTATCCTCCAAATTTTTGGTCTCCATTATATGTAGCACAAGATACTGCAGAATGTGTGAACTTGGTAATATTGCAGTACCAATGGACTTATACTGCTGGATTGGTTTTGCAAATTTGGTTATAATTACTTTTTTTTTTTAAATTTTTTAATTTAATATTTTTTATAACTTTTTTTTATTTTTTAAAAACTTGGGAATAATGAGGAAATAACTATGCCCTTAGAAGCACAGAGCACAGGACACAGCACCACTGGACTGAACAGGACACAGCACAGGACCCAGCAGCACTACTGAACTCAGCAGGACAGAGCACAGGACACAGCACCACTGGACTGATACTGCAGAATGTGTGAACTTTGTAATATTGCAGTACCACTGGACTTTTACTGCTGAATGTGTGAACTTGGTAATATTGCAGTACCAATGGGCTTATACTGCAGGATTGGTTGTGCAAATTTTGTGGTAATTAAAAAAAAATAAATTAGTTTTTGGTATTTTTTTAAATAACTTTTTTTTATTTTTTTAAACACAGGGGAATATTGGGGAAATAACTATGCCCTTAGAAGCACAGAGCACAGGACACAGCACCACTGGACTGAACAGGACACAGCACAGGACCCAGCAGCACCACTGACCTCAGAAGGACAGAGCACAGGACACAGCACCACTGGACTGAGCACAGCACAGCACAGCACTGAACAGCACGAGATATAGCAGGACAGAGGACCACCTAACACACCCTCCCTCTACCCTGATCAATGCCCGAGTAAAGATGGCGGCGACTAGCGGGGAATTTATAGGATCCGAGTATCGCGAGATCCGACAACGGGATTATGAGTCAGAGCCTCAGTTTCAGATTTGAATTTGGCGCCAATACCCGGATCTGTCTCGGATCCGACTCGGATCGGCAACGTTCGGGTGGGCTGGGATTTCATAAATCCGAGTGCGCTCATCTCTAATATATATATATATATATATATATATATATATATATATATATATATATATATATATCCAATGTTCAATTTCTGTGATTGTGTTAAAAAAAACCTCTGCTTTACACACACCTTTCTACTAAATGCCACTGCCAGGTCTAACATGTATAATGATATTTAGGCCCTTAGGGTTAAAATCGGAACTGCCGGAATGCCGGAACGCCACATTTAATTAGCTTCATATAGCACACTGTGCTGCTTGCTGGCTCTTCAGTAAAGAGGCCTGCCTTTTATGGGCCTCTACACTGCAGTTTGGTATGCTAGGCAGATATATTTTCTACTATCACTCCCTATCCATTCCGGCTGCCAAAATGGAGTGCACACTCGATTCCCCATTCATTACAGTTCCTGGAATGGAGTGCACACTCCATTCCCCATTCATTGCAGTTGCCGGAATGGAGTGCACACTCCATTCCCCATTCATTACAGTTGCCGGAATGGAGTGCACACTTCATTCTCCATTCATTACAGTTGCCGGAATGGAGTGCACACTCCATTCCCCATTCATTACAGTTGCCGGAATGGAGTGCACACTCCATTCCCCATTCATTACAGTTGCCGGAATGGAGTGCACACTCCATTCCCCATTCATTACAGTTCCTGGAATGGAGTGCACACTCCATTCCCCATTCCTTACAGTTGCCAGAATGGAGTGCACACTCCATTTCCCATTCATTACAGTTCCTGGAATGGAACCCACACTTTATCCCCCATTCATTGTGGCTTCCGGAATGGAGTGCAGCGTGCATGATAAAAAAAAAATCTTCTTATTATAGCACTAACAATCTCCGTTGGCATAAATACTGATATTAATTCTCTTTACAATCACCATTGTAATTACTGTCAATGTGACACTTGTTGATGGTGCTTTTGCATGCAAATCCACTATGAATCGAAAGTAAAATTATTACATTTTTGCTAATTACACGCATGATATATGTGACTTTTACCAGAGTGTATTATGGCCCCAAGAACACTTTTAACATCAACACAAATATGGCAAGCATATTAATGATCCCTCAGAGACAAGAGCATTGGTGAGTATTTGAACTCACGCATGCAGGCTTGCAATGTAGAATAGCTAACTGCTACGCCAATGTACAAGTGATGAACAAAACATGTCAACGAAATGTTAGAGAACTAAAAGCTGACCACCTACTTCAAGTATAAGTTGTTTTTCCTAAAACTTTGTTAAAAAGGCCAATACTTAGAAATATGCAACACATACAGATTCGGTACATGCAGAGTGAAAATGTCTGCATATTGAAATGTAGCCATGTATATTAAAACAAACACAAAGTATAATAATATTGCTAGCACTTCCAATTATTCCTTTTTCTCTAAGGTTATTCTGGACACTTAGGTTTTGTCACTTTTGCCAGTAGAGATTTCCTATGTTTTTGCAATCAAGTAATTTGGATCAACTGCTTTTCACCAAAACATACTAAAGCACTCTTAGATAAATGACAGAGTGTAAGACATAAACTGAAACATGGAAATAGACAAAGTTAAGCCACGTACAGGCATCATTCGGGCTTCAAACTCTTTACCTTGTCATTGTCAGCACGTTTCTTTTGCCACTAAGGTATACTTCAGATGGAAACACCCACACCAAACTGCATATAAACTATTTGCACACAAAAATGTCCTTCAACAGAATTAATTGAACAACTGAACACAGCTTCTTAGTAACAGACAGAAAGGATCATGTTTGGTGATTTCAAAATCAAGAAAGCAATGTGTAGTCAAATTAATATCGGATAAATTTACTACAAGAACTAAACACAAGCTTGTTTTAATCAGTATAAAATAGAGAATTACTCATAACCACCGTTGCATAGACCCAGCATCAGATCTCGTCAGCTGATACCTGCCCTATACACCTGCATATACTTAGCTCATTACAATCACCTATAAAATAAACCCTCATGCACACTAAAAGTTTGTAAGAAATCAATAGGTAGTACTGTGTTTTGCTGCTGGTGATTGCCTTATTTGTTTTGTTTTGTTTTGTTTTATTCAGTGTTATTGAAACTTACTGTGTTATAGGCACTTTAAATGTTTTCAAGATGTTTGATGTTACACAATAACAGTGCATTTTTTGATGATGCAAAACACACATCTAAATCAAGCTATAGGAAAAACTTACAAGGCCGTATTGGAGAGTAATGTGTTGAACCTTATAAGACACTTTCCAGGTTACATTACAGGGGACACCTTCATGTGCACCAAGGCATATACTAAGTACATTCTTTAACGTTGTATGTGAGCTAATCTTGCTGAAGTAATGTTTTGTTTTTACATTCAACAGGCCAAGCTGGTGTGCCTTTTGGAGTTCAGCAGTTCGTGTGTCACTACACGTTGAAGTATTTCTCCAATGCTGCTTATGTTTCTTGACTTTGCCCAGATTGTCTACTCTTGATGCAAGTAACTTAGGCACACAGACCACTGTCTCATTTGCTATGTATTGTGCTGAAACTATAGATTCATGTTTGTTGACAATAAATGTGACCATGCATTAGTGTCATCAAGTAGTCCCAATCAAGTATCTGCTGGCTGCTACACTGCTGTTCTTTGTATTGTCATACACAACAATCCATACATAGTCCTTTGGGTCATGTTTAGGCACATGTCTACTTGTCCAATATATTGATGGCATGTTTGGTTTTTGGGGCATTAGACACATAATGGGCCTCCCCTGAATTCACACTATAAGTAGTGGTTTTAACCTTTAATATTACAGATATTTGTGCATTTAGTATAGTGTCTTTGGTTGTGGCACGTTTTAGAATGTAGTATTGTGCACGTTCAACATGGTCTGTGCACTTATAGAGATTAGCAAAACACATGTCAGTGTTTCTTAAATGTTGATGGCATTGGCTGCCACACTTCATAGGCTACGACCTGTTGAAGCCAGCAGGCCCAAAAACACTTGCAACTCACACAGCTTTGTTTGTAATTGTGGCCACAGACAAATGCTACACACAAAGTCTACTTATTCAAGGCCAAGGTCTTTGTGTCAGATGCAAGTTCTGCATATGTTGGAGTTGGTCTCCACATAATTTTGTATTTCCCTTTTAGACAGTACTGTTGGGTGTTACACTTAAACTATATTGTGTATTGGTGCAGTCATGCAACGTTCCTTTGCAGCAGCACACATACACATTTTGAAGCCTAGTAAAATGTTTGTGAAATCTCAGGTTTTTAGTTTGCACACACCTGTCATATTGTTTATTTTGTGGCCTTCAAATTCAGGGGTACAAGTATTATGGATGTGAACTCAAATGTTCATATTGACTTGGGGTGTAAGAACTAGTGCAAAATAATTATCATTCACATTGCTAATGGGGCTTGCAAAAAGCTAACCTTAGCCTTAAGTGTGTGTGTGTGTGTGTGTGTGTGTGTGTCTCTCCTATTTTGTGTAGAGTAAGACCAATGCTTGCTTTAACATGTGTGTGTACATGTAAGGTAGCTCCAATACTTTCAAAGTATGACACATAATAGCACTCTGACGCCACATTGTAATTCTCCTCACGCAGCAGAGTGACCATACTGCAGATTGGCAAGCAGTAAGTACTGAACACTGGCACACAGCCTGTAGTGAGAATCCAGACCCCAGGCCAAACATAGTGGTTGACACAAAGGTGCATTTAAAATCATATTCAATCAATAAGCAGAGTTTGGTGTGGCTAGGTTCCTAATAGGCTAGGAATATGCCATGTCTGCATGGGCATCCTGTGACCAACAGGCACTGTGGTTTGTAAAGGAAAGCACTACCAAGAGGGCTAATGTTAACTGTGCACAACCATGACACCACTTGATGTAGAGTCCAAAAATTGCATGCACAAAATCAAAGACAGCTATTCCAATCCAAATGACAGGTAGGCAAAGCACTCCCCAAACATTTGTACAGTTCTACTTTGAAAAGCCATTACCCTATTACAAATGTATACTCCATTTCAAACACCTTCTGATGACAGCATCCAAACCAAGCTACCACCCGGGTAAAACTGACACAATATGGTGTAATAGTTACTTACTATCCCCATGTCCCCCTAGAGTGTCTGCCCTAGCACACAGTAACACTAGTAAAATAATTCTGTTGGTACTCATTCCCATAGTATCTCTGAGCTCAGTTCCCCACTGGGGTCGAATTTGTTGCTTACAATTGGTCAGATACACTGTATGTTATTTATTTTTGTTAGTATGACACTTCCTATTGGTCACTTATGCCTACTGGGTAATTGTATGTGTATTCTCAATAAAACACATCAATAACATGCATTTCAAGGTAGGCCCATTTGGTAATAACAATGTTTACACATGTTTGGGTCAAATTTCTGCCGCAAAAAACTGTCATGTCCACAGTATGCCAGAGCTTGCTCAGTGAAATGTCAAATTTGCAGGAGAGAAGAAAAAGGGACAAGTGGGATTAAATAACTGATGTAATTGAGAAGCCAGGTGTACATTAATGTTTCCTCACTGCAAAGCATAGAGTACTCGTCTCATCCGCGGCGGGCGCCATGTTTTTGGTGGAAGAGGCAACCATTACACACAGGTGTCTGAAAGATCTGCGTGAGACGTGAGCGCGCACAAATGTGCTCAGAGAACCAATCAGAGAGCGAAGTCCTTCATTTTGCACGAGTGAGAATCAAAATGAGGGACAAGATATTCTCGCGCAGAGAACTTAGAGTGCTTACCGAGGGCATGGATAACGTGCCCTCTGGCCGTTATGTTTCAAATGAAGTAAAACTGCGGGCATACCAAAGGGTCCGTAGACATCTTCGCCTGCGGTACCATATAAATCGGACCATCGTGCAGCTCCAGCGGCGCTGGAGCGGTCTCTGCCGGCGTCAGCCTCAGTTACTCGGAGTGCTACGGCATGAGATTATAAGAAGTGAGTTCTCTATTAATCGGCAAAAAAGTGTGTAAACATATATTTTTGGGATATTTTGCAAAATATGTTCACCCAAATCACCGGACATAGCCTACCACTACACTACATATCAATTTTTCTCCACGCTGGAAGTGTCATTCCCCCTCTAATGCACCCAACCTGCTTTGGCTCCTGTCTCCTACATTTAGCTACTGAACATTTACTTTCCCACATGATTTATTGAGACACTTATGGACATTAATGCAGGTTTTTGAATCAAGCTCTCCAACTCTTGACCCCAGTGCTGTAACTTGCTGATCTAAGCTTAAAACCATTTGCAGATTTGAGTACCAGAAATGATTTAATTATTGGCAACACATTTGAAAGGCAGCTTGGAAAAACCAAAGACCTTAGTTCATTTCCAAAGATGTGGAAGGTCATATAAGGTGCAACTGGCTGTTTGCATTGTGAGGGTGTCCCAACAAAGTACAAATAAAGTATTGCCATCATCCACAGTATTTGATATACCTCCACTAATTAAGTGGCACTGTACAGAGAGAATTCATTCACATCTTTACCTTCCCCATAGTAGCTTGCAGACTTTTAAATACCCTAACATTTGCATACAGACTACTGGCAATTTGTAAAATATTAAATATTAACCGGACTGTAGTATGTTTTGCAAGTGTTGGAGTCAACACGTGCAAGTATTGAGCAAACCTGCAAACTCCACACAGAAGAAGCTATAATCAGGACTTGAACTCCTGACCTCAGTGCTGTGAAAGCAAAGTGCTCACCACTAGGCCACTGAGATATTCCACATCGTTATACCAAACCCAAATATTAATGACAGGTCATGTGAAATGCTTTGTCTTCATCATGTTTAGCTCCTTGCTTTGGTAGTAACTAATATTTGTGTCTGCTGGCAATGGAAAGTTTATTCCACATGTATGATTAGCTGATTTTCTTAATACTATCTGTTTATTAAGCTGCCGATTGTGTTAACAATAACTTTTTTTGTTTTTTCTTGTTTCCAACAGTCCGGGCACGTTGGGAACGGCAGCAACGCCGCCAACCGGTGGTGGAGGACGAGGAGCCTGAGATTCCTGCTCAGCAGGTGGCTGCTCAGACCGAGTCGGAGGTGGAAGCCTCCCCAGAGGCGGAGGAGCAGGGCGAGGGTCAGGCCGAGGCAGAGGAGGAGGAGTCCCAGCCTGCGTCCCAAACCTCCCTCTCTGCCTCTGGGGAGTGTGTGCTCTTTGGACGAGCCTGAGCAGGAGGAAGAGGCAGAGGTCCAGCAGGACCAGTTGGCCGAGAGCCAGCTGGTGGTGGCTCTAGATGGTGAGGCATTAGGAGATAGTAAGTCTTTAAAAGAAAGGGATTTTTGAAATTGATACCACTGCAATGTGCCTAAAATTAGTGACTAATCCCTGCTGGAACACATGTTGTTTAAAAGGTGCCATTTATGACACAGGTTGCAATGATAATGGACATCCAAATGTGTGTTTGTGTAAACAAGAAAAGAACAGGCAGAGCCATCTTAACACATGGCCACGCAGGGCAGGGGCAACACGTACAGACGGTCCCGACTGACTTGTCAACTTGTCAGTATATAATGGTATAGATTTACCATTAAATTATCAGACACATCTCTTCCACTAAAGCGAGTTAACATTTGGTTTGAACATTTGATCTAAGTATTTTAGTACTGTACCACCTCTGTCTGTATGATTAAACCAATGATTTGGCATTTGTATGTGAACATATTTAATGTGCAAACACTTATTTAGTGGGATGAAGCAATAAAATAAGAGCTTAATTTTCAATCCAATTGTCAATGATTTCCTGAGAATAATTGTGTAAGTAGGGCCTCATTGTAGTGCTTTGGCCTGGGGACTATAATGCTGGTAAGACAACCCGTTCCACACCCCTCTCCCCGGGGCACACCAGAATGTAGTACATCTATCAAAATGCTATTTCAAAGCCTTATGAACGTGTAATGTGCATCCAAATGGTTTTGTAGCTAGAGGCCTTACATTTGAAAGTAATGTAACAGTACACATCTCTAGTAAGTCCAGTCTGTTTGCTAAATTAGGTTGGGATGTATATTTATTGAATTATTTTGGAATCTTTCAGCACCCGAGGAGGAAGCTCGGGATTTGAAACCCCCACCACCCACTGCGGACCAATTGATGGCCCAAATGGGCCACTTTATAGCCAACCTGGAGGCCATCAGCAACCAACTGGCCCAATTGGTTGTAGATTGGAAGGCCACATTGGCCAACTGGGCTTCCTTGTCCAATTTTTTTTTTTTTATTGTTTTGTTTTATTTATTGTAAATAAGTTATTTAATATGTAAATAGTTTGGGCAACTTTAAGCCTTTCCAAATTATATAAATTGTTCAAAAGAAAACCTTGGTTTTTGTGTCTTTATTCATCTCATTACACAACATGTGAGTGTAAGGCTAAAAGAGATTATATATAATAATCTTAAAAGAGTAACATTTAAGCAAGATGGTTTGTTTCTAACATCATTTCTATAGCAGAAAAGGTTTGCTGTTTGCATGTCATCCAAAAGGATCATGTGCCCTCCAGCAACAAACCACCCCTGTAAGAGGTATGGCATCTGTAGACCCCGTGTGCAAGATAAATTCCCCAAAGTCAAATGCCCTAGCTAGTTACCAATTTCCCCAAATCATATGTCATTGTAGTGATAGTCCAAGGTTACATTCAAGTATCAGAGCAAAGCCAGTCACACATTAAAGAGAACCTCCAAAGTGTACCCAAAAGTGGGGTAAGGCAGAAGTGCAAGCGAAGCAAAGGACCATGGCACTGGAGTGTGGTGAGCGTTCTGTTTGGATAAAGCAGAGTACATCACATAACGTGTACGCCGTGGATCCAGATGAAAGTCGGTTTGCAGGCACAATAATAATGTGCATGTGCATACGAACTGTGGGCCCTGAGACTTTTCTGAAGTTTCCCCCCCCAAAAAAATGAGTTTATTACAATACAGGATAAATATGAGGGCATTTTTTAGAATGTGGTTGAGCGTGTGGAAGAAAACAAAAATGAAAGATGAAACCATTGTGTGAAGTTCCTTGTTTTTTTGTTAGCATGATGAATCCAGTCCACACCAAAGTAATGGGTATACTTTGTATTTGAACTCATGGCTGCTGTGTTGTGAGTCCAAAATGCTAAGCAGTGAGCTACCTGTGAGATGGGTGTTTTGTGAGTAATTTGTGGGGATAATGAAGAGTACTATTAAGTGTCAGTTGCCTGTGTAGCACGCATACTGTATTGTTGGTGTTGTCTGTGTTTTTCGACATCTCAGGTTGGCCTAGTGGGTAGCTCTCACACTTTCCATATAGTCAGCGTTAAAGGTCCAGTGAATGTGTTTTAAAGAATTGGTGGCCGTTTAAGAAGCAAAACTAAATATGCACAACATACATATATAACAAAACAGGCATTTATTACTAGCTTTTTAGTGTTGACCAAAATAAACATTTATTACTATTTCTATATCGAACAAAAGTTCCATTAGTATTTGTAATAAAACCAGAGGCCAGACTACCAATCCAGGGGCCGTGGAATCCAGGAGACAGTCATGTAGGGGAAGGTCCTCCTTTGCCTCTGCGGCGAGGAGAGCTTCTTCCGCCAAGCTGCCGGATAGACCAGCAGCATGACTACCACCCACCTCTGGTTCCAGAGGGTGGGGTGGGAGGACGGCTGCTTTGGTTTGCCCAGCAGCAGACAGAGTCCTCGGAAGACGAGTAGGTCCAGAATATCGTGATAGAATTCATGGGACCAGCTCACCTCAGGTTTTGGAAAAAATTACCTCGCTGGCTTCTGTCAAATCAGAAAGAGCTCAGGGCTGTCGATTTGCTTCGTTCAAACGAAGCTACAGGCTTAGAATTTCCAGTAAGGGAAAAGGTTTTATTCACACCCATTCGGGGTGCTTGTCACGGGCACTAGGAGTCTTGCCCAGGATTTCACCAGTTGACTATGCTTACCAGAGAGGCGGAGTTTGCACAGCAGTCCTCTGGCAGCAGGGTGAATAGTGGAACGTATATAACAGCAGATGGAGAGAGGATGCCAATGGAATTGATGATAGTCAGTGACTTGCAGCTATACTGGTAAATGAGTCAGCGACTTGCAGCTATATTGGTAGATGAGTCAGCGACTTGCATCTATAGTGGAAAGGCAGGTTTGAACCACGGAGACCAGGTTGGATGTGAGCAGGTGAAGGAAGGTAACAGGAGAGTCAGTGGTCTGCGGATAGCAAGTTGTACCACTGCTATGGTGAGAAGACTTGTCCAGGTGCAGGTAGGTAGCGGGGAAGTCAGTGGTCTGCATACAGCAAGTTGTACCACTGCTATGGTAAAAAGACTTGTGCAGGTAGGTAGAGGGGAAGTCAGTGGTCTGCGTACAGCAAGTTGTACCACTGCTATGGTGAGAAGACTTGTCCAGGTGCAGGTAGGTAGCGAGGAAGTCAGTGGTCTGCGTACAGCAAGTTGTACCACTGCTAGTAAGTGAGGAGTAGTTCAGGTGCGGATGAGTGGAGGCATGCAAAGAGTCAATAACGGTTTGAAGACACTGAGAGCACAGAAGAACTTGTTCCAAACAGATATGCAGCGTTTACAGCTAATAGTCTATAATGGTATGTATACCGCTGCTGAGTAGAGAGGCTTGTACAGAGCGAATATGCGGGATAATAACTGATAGTCAATCACAAGTATGCATATCTCTGCTGAGTAGAGAAGCTTGTTCCAAACTGATATGCAGCGTAACAACAATAGTCTATAGCAGGTATGGATACCACTGCTGAGTAGAGAAGCTTTTCCTAGGCAGATAAACAAAGTAACAGTTGATAGTCAATAACAAGAAAGCATACCGCTGATGAGTAGAGAAGCTTGTCCACGAGGATATGCAGGCACAGCAGGAGCGCTGAACGGCTGTAGCGGGTATGAGAACCGCTGATGAGCAGAGCAGGTAATCCAGAAGCCAGCTGAGGACACAATCAGGATACAGGAATCAGTAGCGGGTATGGAAACCACTGATGAGTAGCACAGGTAATCAGAAGGAAGCTGAAGACACTAGCAGGACACAGGAGACACCTTCAGAGACTCACAGGGAATGAGACTCAAGATCAGGCAACGATGTAATGAGCACAGGTGCCTTAAATAGGGAGGGGTGCCTGATCCACCAATGAGATTAAAAGCAAAGGTCATAAGTTCTTGGATGCTGCGCATGCGCAGTGCATCAAGATGGCGGACGGCCGCGGTTCAGGACAGGCGCCGGCAGGAAGGCTAGAGAACCACGCACCAGCGCAGAGGCACTCACGGTCCGGTTAGTGACAGTGCTAAGGCTAGAAGGGTTGTTCAGAGTCCGGAGGATCGTCCAGTTTTTCTGGTACTGCCAGTAAGGCTGTGGAGAGATCGGCTGACCCTGGGACAGTTCTTGCGTCAGAGGCTGAACCAGATGTATTTAATGGCAGGGCCTTAGAATCCAGTCTGTGGAGAACGAGAGGGTTCTCGGGGGGTGTGATAGGCACTCTCCTGAATGCCAGGAATCCAGTTTCAGACATAATTTACCACCGTACTTGGCATATATATATAGGGTGGTGTAAGAAGAAGTCTTACAATTCTAAAACCTTTAGTCTGGCTAGATTTCTTGCCTTCTTACAGTGTGGTTTAGAGGCGGGGCTATCAGGTATCTGCTTTGTCAGTGTATTTCCACAGGCGGCTGGCGGAGCTTCCGGATGTTAAGACCTTTTTACAGGGAGTGCTTCACATCCAGCCGCCCTACGTGCATCCTGTGGAGCCTTGGGATCTTAATCTGGTCCTTAGCATGTTGCAGGAGCCTCCCTTTGAACCTCTACTCTCAGCAGAGTGGCGGTTCTTGACATGGAAGACAGTCTTCCTGCTTGCTATCGCCTCGGCCAGAAGGGTCTCGGAGCTGGGAGCTTTATCCTGCAAGGAACCTTATCTGGTTTTCCATGAGGATAGAGCAGTTTTAAGGACTGTTCCGTCCTTTCTCCCTAAGGAGGTCTCAGGTTTTCATATTAATCAGGATATAGTTGTTCCAGTATTCAGAGAGGAGCCTCAGACTCCTGGAACAAAGACAAATACATATTTGGACTAGTGAGGGCATTACGTATATATGTTAAGAGATCTGCAAAGATACGTAAGACAGATTCTCTATTTGTGTTGTTTGACTTTTCCAAACGGGGATGGCCAGCATCTAAGCAAACTATTGCCAGGTGGCTTACCCTGACCATCAGGGAGGCTTATGTCCGTATTAATCTCCCTGTGCCGAAGCGTATTGTTGCCCATTCTACCCGGTCGGTTGGGGCATCTTGGGCGGCTCGTAATGGAGCCACGGCGGACCAGCTGTGCAGGGCAGCCACCTGGTCCTCGTTCCATACCTTTACGAAATTCTACCAATTTAATATATTTGCGTTTGGGGACGCCTCCTTTGGCCGTAATGTTCTGCGTGCAAGGAGATCAGAGCGGTCCCACCCTTCAGAGGGATTGCTTTTGTAAGTCCCCATGGTTAAGGAGTGTCCCCCAGATGGATGTAAGAGAAAACGGGATTTATACTTACAATAAATCTTTTTCTCTGAGTCCATCTGGGGGACACTCCGATCCCCCCCGTCTTTTCGTTGTTTTCTTTTATCTCCACTCCCCCATCTGTTGAGTGGTGTGTCTTGGTTGATTGGCCTATCATCCTAAGGGCTTTGGTAATCAAACTGAGGTATGTTGGAATTGGCGGGGGTGATATGCTGTCAGCTGGAAAAAGTTAACTCTTTGGGTGCAAGACTCCTCCCCCCGACTCAACCCCCATGGTTAAGGAGTGTCCCCCAGATGGACTCAGAGAAAAAGATTTATTGTAAGTATAAATCCCGTTTTTAAACTTTAGTGAGTATGCTTAATGTAGGCTCTTAATCCGCTTTGTGCTTAGGGTTGACCTGTGGCCTCAAAGTTCTGCACTTAGTATTGGTGGGTGGAATACCTAACCACTACACTATCATGTCACATATAAATGTAACACATGTAAATGATTTAGACGGCATATAATTGTGCTCAAAACTATTTTAACCTTAATATTGGCACAACACTAACAGCTAAGCTCATTAATTACATCTGTATTAATCGTTAGAATGTCGACTTACCGTATATTGAATCTACATTGCTAACATGGCAGGTCACTTTTAGACAAAAACACACTTAGTGAGATGGTGTTTGGACAATCAATAGGTTTTGTTTTCCTAATGATTTTGTGTTTTTTTTATATCCCACCTTCCAAATTACTTCCATCTACTTATGGACTGTCCTTTTACACAAAAAAGCGAAAGGATGAATAACGAATACATTGTAAGTATTGGTTGTGTAATTAGTGCTAAAGTCCGAAAAAGCAAAGTGTAAACGTTTCACCTAAATGTTGGTTTGTAAACTCTTGCTTTTGAACCACATACAGGCACTCCTGGAGTTGGACCACATTATGCATTATGAGTAGCCTGCTCCTCTGCCCCGTCTTAACCAGCAACTACAACAACATCGTCGTCGGAGGGAGCGCATCTTCAGGCCACGTGTCAGCCTCTTTGGGATGTCAGATGCGGAGGTTGTCCGTCGCTATCGGCTTCCTCCACATGTGATCTTGGACACCCTGCGCATTGTGAAGCGTGACCTTGAGCCAATGCGCGCCATCCCGACAGCAGTACCGCCTTTGACCAAACTTGTGGCGGTACTGCACTTCTGTGCTACTGGCTCATTCCAGTGCACAGTCGGGGTCGCGGCAGGTATGTCCCAGGCGACCTTCAGCCGTGTGCTGGAGGTTGTCCTGAGGGCGTTTCAGTCGCGGCTCCGGCAGTTTATCCATCTGCCACTCAATGAGGAGTCTATTGTGAGGATCAAGCAGCAGTTTGCCACCATAGCTGGCTTTCCGCACTTCATAGGGGCTGAAGATGGGACGCATGTGGCACTGGTGCCGTTGAGTGGAGATGCTTCGGTTTTTATGAACCGGAAGCATTTCCACTCAATAAATATCCAGGCCATATATGACCCGTCTCTCCAGCCTCGAAACCTGGTTGCGAAATGGCCTGGGAGTACCCATGACTCCTATGCGTTTCGTAACTCATGACCGTGGCCTAGATTGCAACAGAGGCAAGGGGGTGTCACACCACACGGAGATGTGCAAATAATGGTTCGGCCAACTCTAAATTGTTAGTAATATTGTATGGCAAACATAGATTGTTAAAATATAATATTGTACTTGAGATGTTACTGTTACACAATGTGTTATATAGTGCATGTGCCTTGTATTTATAGTTTCCGCTACTATAGAGTGATTGAATGAATGTTTAGAAAAGTGAGATATATAATGGTAATGTAGGCCTACTATTGAAACACACCTAGTAGTAAAGGGTATGTGTCCTGTGAATAGTGGACGGCGCCAGGTGTGTAATTATTAGTTCGGTGTACATTGTCAATCTCCAATGTGGATTGAGCTTTGTTTTACAGCCATTAATAGACATGGCTAGTTTTCATAGGATGCTAATTATACAGTATTATGACTTTGTAACCTTACTGTTATGTTCTTGCCCTTAGATTTGCCCTCATTCAAGATGGCCGTGATTGCCTCATTAAGTTTCCATCTTGGATCTCTGATATGAACTTGCCCTTACAATAGCCCTTATCCAAGATGGCCAGAACTGTCTCAGGAAGATTCCATCTTGGATCTCATTTCCTGTTTGGGCCTAGAAAAGGCACTTCCTGTTATGCAGCCTTTGCTCGAGTATTGTGTTTGTGTCTAAACCAGATGCTCCACAGAACCTTGCTCCCTTGTGATTTGGAATACAATTACTTGGTACCTCTACAGGATAGTTATCCTGTTGATACTTTGGACTTGCTTGCTGGACATTTAAGATTTATTTCTGTATCAAAATAAATCCTGTTTACTACAGTACTACCTGGCTATTGGGTTCCGTTTGTAATACCAGAAGTGTGACAGGATACTCGAGCCTAAAATGACGGAGCCCGCCAGGTCAGAACCATCTGCTTTACAGCCACTTTCAAATCTGAGTTTCCACATGCATTCTGCTTCAAGACAACTACAGGAATTTCATGCAAAATTTCAAGAACTGGAGACCCAGTGTACAAATAATTTTCAACTGCAAAATCAACACGTAACGGAGTTGCAAATAAATGTTCATGAACTCAAAGATCAAATAGCGCTACAAAATTGAGTTATTACAGAACTACAGGTGCGGCTTTAAGAAGTTAATGTTGTAGCACCTTCAGCTGCAGTGCATCAGCCCACACTCCCACTACCTCCGGCTCGATTCTCAGGTGATCGTAAAAAATGCAGAGGTTTTATTAATCAATGTAATATGCATTTTGATTTACATCCTACTTATTTTTTGACTGATGTACAGAAAGTACGTTGTATTCTTTTATTGTTGAAAGATGATGCCTTGGCATGGGCTTCTCCTTTGATAGAAGCAAAAAGTCCCATATTACAAGATCTTTCTAATTTTATGGATGCAATGAACCAGATATTTGATGATCCAAATCGAAGTGCTACTGCTGAGTCAGTTTTATTAAAGATGCGTCAGAGAAGACGTTCAGTGGCTGAATACACCTCTGATTTCCGAAGATGGATCTTGGACACAGATTGGAATTCGGCAGCTAAGCTGTCTGTTTATCGAAAGGGGTTATCTGAGTTCATTAAAGATGAATTATCTAGAGCTGCTGCACCCACTGAATTTGAAGCCTTTGTTAAACATTGTATTCGTATTGATGCTCGTCAAATGGAGAGGAAACAAGATAGATGGGGTTCCATGTGGACTCGTCCTAATTATCCAGAACCAGCAATATCAAATTACTCTGGAACTCCTGCAACACAACAAATTGAGGAGTCTGAGCCAATGCAAATAGATACCATTCGCAAATAGATTTCTATTGAAAGAAAAGATCAACGACGACAAGAAAATCTCTGTTTGTATTGTGGTAAATCTGGACATTATGTATCTAATTGTTCTCAACGACCTCGCAAGACAGTTGCTACATTGATGGAACCTAAAGATTCTGACCAGGAATCTATTATTTCATGCTGCTCACATCAACTGAATGCTATTATTCCTCAAATCTCTTCACTGTCTACATTTGAGAGAGAGAACAGAAGAATAAAGAATAATTTTTCAATACCAATACAACTTGAGATAAACTCTCAACTTATTTCAACCATGGCAATGCTGGATTCAGGAGCCAATGGTAATTTCATGGATATAGATTTTGCTAAACAAAACCATATAGTATTTCAAGAAAGAAAGACTCCTGTATTGATGGAGACAGTTGATCGGTCCCCTCTGAATTCTGGTCCCATCACACATGAGACAGAACTTATGTCCCTGATGATAGAACCCAATCATAAGGAGGAACTCACTTTTTTCCTCATCTCTTCTCCAAATTTTCCCATAATTTTTGGTCTCCCTTGGTTCACTAAAAATAACCCAGCCATTAACTGGGAGTCTCAAACCCTAACGTTTCAAGATCCTATCAGTGTGGTCCCGCTTGCACAAGAAGAGAATCAGATCTCAGTGTCCCCCTCTTCTGGGGTGGAACAATTGCCTGTTCAATATCAGGATTTTCCAGATATCTGTAACAAACAAAATGCTGACAAATTACCACCCCATTGACCATATGATTGTCCCATTGATCTATTACCTGGGGCTGCTATTCCTTTTGGTCGGATTTATTCATTAGCTGATCCTGAATTAAAGACGCTAAATATTTACCTGGAAGAAAATGAAACTAAAGGTTTTATACGTCCTTCAAAATCTTCAGCAGAGGCTCCTATTTTTTTTGTAAAAAATAAAGATGGATCTTTGCGGCCATGCATTGATTATAGAGAATTAAATAAAGTTACTATAAAGACATCCACTTCCTCTCATCTCAGAATTATTGGAAAGACTGCAGACAGCAAGTATTTTCACAAAGCTCGATTTAAGAGGAGCGTACAACCTAATATGCATTCGACCAGGTGATGAATGGAAAACGGCTTTTCGAACAAAATATGGACATTATGAGTACCTCGTGATGCCGTTCGGGTTATGTAATGCCCCTGCTACTTTCCAACATTTTATAAATGATGTCTTTTGAGATTTGCTTGATCTGTTCATTGTTGTATATCTTGATGATATCCTTATCTTTTCTAATTCTTTACCAGAACATCAAGAACATGTTCGAATTATTTTACAACGGCTACGTATAAACCAATTATACATCAAGTTGGAGAAATGCGAATTCCATCGTACTCAAATAAAATTTTTGGGTTACATTAAATCCCCTCAAGGACTGTGTATGGGTCCCTGTAAAGTGCATGCTGTGGTAGATTGGCCCATACCAAAAAACGTCAAAGATGTGCAACGATTTATGGGCTTTGCTAATTTCTATCGACGTTTTATAAAGGACTTTTCTGGAATTGCTGCCCCCATTACTCAGCTCACAAAAAAGGTTTCCTCCTTTCAGTGGTCACCAGCAGCTGATAAAGCTTTTTCCATTTTGAAAACAAAGTTCACGTCAGCTCCTATATTAATTCATCCTGATCCTACACTCCCATTTGTTTTGGAACTGATGCATCGGATTCAGCTATAGGAGCAGTAATTTCACAAACAGTAGGAGAAAAAAATGTTACTTCACCCCTGTGCTTTTTATTCAAGGCAAATGACTGCTCCTGAAAGAAACTATGATGTGGGAAATAAAGAACTTCTTGCCATTATAGCTGCTTTTTCAGAATGGAGACATCTTTTAGAAGGTGCAAAGCATCAAGTGATAGTCCTCACCGATCACCGGAATTTGGAATTCCTTAAATCAGTAAAAAGATTATCTCCCCGACAAGCTCGATGGGCTCTCTTTTTAAGCTGTTTTGATTACCTAATTTCCTATAGACCTGGATCGAAGAATGGAAAAGCTGATGCCCTCTCAAGAGCCTATGCGGAGAATCCTCAACAGGTAAAGCCTGTTCAAACAATAATTCCTGATTCAAATTTTTTGGGGGTGATTTGTACAACTGAGTTATTAACAGAGATCAAGAATGGATATGATATGGATTCTACCCTCATGAATCCTCCAAAAAATGTTAAATTATCTTATGACAACAGAGTCTGACATATGGCACATCAACTATACGTTCCAGAAAAAGCACGGTTAAAGGTCATGCGACTATTCCATGACCCTAAATTAGCAGGCCATAAAGGACTTCAGAAAACTCAAGAACTGTTAAGCTGTTCATTCTGGTGGCCCAACTATAAGGAAGATGTAGCAAAATATGTATCCTCTTGTACAACATGTGCCAGATTTAAGACTCCTCGTGCTTCTCCTTTTGGACTACTACAACCTTTGCCAATACCTACACGTCCATGGGATTCCATTTCCATGGACTTTATTGTAGACCTTCCAAGATCTAAGAATATGACCACTATCTTTGTGGTAATCAACAGACTGACAAAGATGGCTCACTTTATACCCTGCCAGGATACTCCTACAGCAAAAGAAACAGCCGACTTACTTATAAAAGAAGTTTTTTGTTTGCATGGCGTTCCTAATGATGTGGTGTCAGACTGAGGCGTTCAATTCACATCACGATTTTGGAAACAGTTTTGCAAATCCCTTGGCATTGTGGTGAACTTGTCCACTGCATTTCATCCACAATCAAATGGACAAACGGAGCGAACAAACCAAACACTTGAGCAATACCTCAGATGTTATATTTGTCACCTACAGGATGATTGGGTTGATATCCTCCCCATGGCTGAGTTTGCATACAATAATTCTCAACATTGATCTACAAGATTTAGCCCTTTCTATGCTAATCTAGGATATCATCCAAATATTTGTCCCAATCTACCTTGTGACTCTCCAATTCCTGCTGTGGAAGATAGACTGATTATTATGCAAAGTAATCTTGAATTATTAAAAGAGACATTGAAAACTGCTCAAGAAAGATATAAACGTGATGCTGACAGATCACGAAGGGCTGCTCCAACTTTTGGTATTGGTGATGAAGTATGGTTGTCAACTAAACATTTAAGAATGAAGGTACCATCTGTTAAGTTGGGAAGTAAGTTTATTGGTCCATATAAGATCATTGCACAGATTAGTTCAGTGGCTTTTCGATTGGATCTTCCTCATTCCATGAAGGTGCATCCTGTTTTTCATGTATCATTACTAAAACCTTCAGTTAAGAATCCATTTCCTGGTCACTCTTTGCCTCCTCCTGAGCCAATTCAAGTTGATGAGCATGAGGAATTTATAGTCGAAAAGATCCTGGACTCTCGTATGTTCCGAAATCAATTACAGTATCTGCTACGTTGGCAGGGATATGGGCCAGAAGATGACTCTTGGCAATCTGCAAAGGATGTTCATGCCCCACTTTTGGTAAAAGCATTTCATCAACAGCATCCTGGGAAGCCTAGTCCTAAGTCGTCCGGAGGACGTCGTTGAGAAGGGGGCATCCTGTTATGTTCTTGCCCTTAGATTTGCCCTCATTCAAGATGGCCATGATTGCCTCATGAAGTTTCCATCTTGGATCTCTGATATGAACTTACCCTTACAATAGCCCTTATCCAAGATGGCCAGAACTGTCTCAGGAAGATTCCATCTTGGATCTCATTTCCTGTTTGGGCCTAGAAAAGGCCCTTCCTGTTATGCAGCCTTTGCTCGAGTATTGTGTTTGTGTCTGAACCAGATGCTCCACAGAACCTTGCTCCCTTGTGATTTGGAATACAATTACTTGGTACCTCTACATGATAGTTATCCTGTTGATACTTTGGACTTGCTTGCTGGACATATAAGATTTATTTCTGTATCAAAATAAATCCTGTTTACTACAGTACTACCTGGCTATTGGGGTCCGTTTGTAATACCAGAAGTGTGACATTTACTATGTAGGCTAGAATGTAGTTTGGGCTCATATAGTATAATGTTAACATTATATTTCTTGCAGGTATAGTTGTACTCTTAAATGGTATTAATCTTGCTTTATTTTGTCATTCCTCTCTTCCTACATAGGAGACAATGCGTATCCCTCCTGCCCTTGGCTCCTCACTCCTATATTGAACCCACACACAGAGCAGGAGGAGGCCTATAACTCGGCTCATAAGGCCACCAGATCGGTCATAGAAAGAGCCTTTGGTGTTTTGAAGGCTCGGTTTAGATGTCTTGACCAGTCTGGTGGCGCACTCATGTAGGAGCCGAGTAAGGTGTGTAGGATTATCGCTCTGTGTGTGGTGTTCCATAATATTGCCATCAGGAGTGGGGTACCAGGGGTCATGGACGAGGTTGCTGGGGTGGACGAGGTGGAGGAGGTGGAGGCGGAGGAAGAACATCTTGTCGACCCCACTCATGAAGCAGTGCGTGGCTCCAACTTCAGGAGCTATGTTGTAGAGCATTATTTTTGAGGTAATGTATTTTTTACCACTTTCTATAACTTCACATTTCAAAGCTCTGTGGTCAAATCATGTGCAAGCTTAGTCAAAGTTAGATTATATAAGGTATGGTAAGTTAAAATGAGAATATAAATAGACATGGGCTGGTGTGATAGGGAAAGGTTTTACGTGTAATAATAGGAAAAAAACAATCCCAACCTGTATTTAACCTTTACAATGTGTGTAGAAAGTATAGTTTCATGCCTCTAAGTTTCGCATTAATGTCTTTTGATAAATGCACCTTAATGTGTTAGATTTCATCTACAGCCTAATGTGGCTACATAATTGAAGTTTGGTTAAAATGTTTGCTACAGTTTGCAGAGTCCAGACTTTGCACACTTGCTGCTTGTATTAGCGAAGTCACAAAAGGGGGTAATGGTCTAGTATGTCTATGTCCCCTAGTGTCCAAATGTCCACGCAAAATCTTTTGAGAGAAAATGCATCCCTAACTCTGCTCATTTAGCCATGTGAGGTTTATAGGTTATTGATCAGCACATATAGTGTGGAGAAGTGCTCATTTCTCACACTTTGTTTCCTTTTGTTATATCTACAGGCTGTTTATTACACTTGGCCTGGAGTGCTGGCCTTTGTGCCATTGCACTTTCCTTTGGAGTTGGTGGATTTTGCCATGGTGAAGGGTGTTGACAAATGTAAGTACTATAGTGTTATCAGCACTAAAATGTGACTGTCAAGTGAGCGTGCTCCATACAATAATGTTGTTACTAAGCCTGGAATGTGTTGGTGTGCAAACAAAAGATAGGGCCATATGCTAGCTATGTTACCTATGGTTTTGGGGTTTGTAATCATATCAAATAGTACAATCTGAATCAAAGATATAGGTCAAACACACAAGCCATTATTACACACTATTGTGTAGATTATTAACTGCTTTTTTACCAATTTCAATAGTGGTCAACTTCTTGATTACCAAATCATCAACTAGATACCTAAATGCAAGTTAGTTGTAAGTTAATATTGGCATATTAAATGCTTTATTCACATTCAACAGGGTGCGTTTGCATGGATTTTGGAGTTGTGCAATTCGTGTCTGACTACATGTTGAAGTATTTCTCCAGAGCTCCCAGCCTGCTTATGTCTCTCTTCAGTCTGGCCAGATTGTCATCTCTTCATCCAAGGAACTTTGCCACACACAGACCATTCACTTCTTTGCTATGTCTTAGGCCAAGTGCAGAAACAGTTCAAGCTAGTTTGCGTTTTGGAGTTGTGCAATTCGTGTCTGACTACATGTTGAAGTATTTCTCCAGAGCTCCAAGCCTGCTTATGTCTCTCTTCAGTCTGGCCAGATTGACATCTCTTCATCCAAGGAACTTTGCCACACACAGACCATTCACTTCTTTGCTATGTTTTTGTTAGCACGTTTGGATTCATATATGTAATAAATATATCCTATGCTGCAAATGTCTCAGCAATCTGTTGTCATGCCATTTTGTCCGATTACTATAGTGCAGTGAATCCTCTTTGAATACACATAAATCCATGTGTATTGGGTTCATAACTATTGTGGAATTGATGTACTTGGACAATATATTAGTTCAATGTGTGGTTTTTTTGTCCTTTGCCACAGACACACCATAGCCTACAAACACACTCTCTGGTGTTAATGTTCAGGTATAGAAAATGAGGTTAGTTTGAAGGTTTGTATGTGTGTTTGGTTGCTTAGTAGTACATTTCTAGTTCACTTTCAGCTTTTAGAGGCAACATGGTATGTGCCTAGCAATATAGGCATTACCAAATTTGTAACGTATAAAAATAATTCTAAAATGTTTGCGGCGGTACCTCAAACACTAGCAACTTTTGGCCCTTGCCCAAACAGGATAACAATCTTTCTCTTGTGCTAGTGGCACTTTGTTTCCAAGTGGCCCAACACCCACATGGCAGATACAAACCCCACACTAACAGTCATGGAAAATGCGTTAGTCCCATAAGCTAGTGGAGCCTTGCTACAAGGCCATATTACCATTATGTGTAACCCACCTTTGGGACAGCAAATAATCCAGTCTCCACCCTTTTCATGGTGTATTTGCAAAGTTTAATTTTTGGGATAATTCATACTTCACCTAGTTTGCTAATTGGTCCAGGCAGTGAAATTTGAGTTTACGGCCAACACAGATACTCCAAATTAGCACTAGTTAAATTGGTCTGATTAGACACATTGTTAGTCAGCAGACACTTGACATGTTTGGTGGCCCTGACAATGTATGTTACAAATTTTTACGTACAATCGTAGAGATTTAATTGTGGTGTATACATGTGTAATTGTTTGTCAATACAATTTTCAGTTAAATTGCCCTCTGAAAGTGGAAAGTATCGACGAAAGGCACATTCCTGCTGGGTTTGGCTTCAAATCATATGTGAGTGTGTGTGTAAATAGTAATTTGTGTTAGTTTGTGGCATAATAGCAGCTATGTCTGGTTAAACATGCTAGCAAATGTAAACACTCATTTGCACCTCTTGCATTTGGACATGGCTTGGGCAAGGGAACTACAAATCCAAAATGTTAAAATTACTTGCCTTTAGGATGCTGGGTCCATGTTCAAATTCCTTTAAGAACACCATCTAATCCAAGAGTGTCTGCCCCAGCACACATTAGTCATTTGAGGGTTTAATGTCTGGTTGATATTGTTGATGTTTAAAATGTTATGTGAGGCATCCTATTTTTTTGGTTTATAGATGGTGATCATGTGCAAAGGGTACCTGTGTCTGTATTTACAATAAATCTCAACATACCAAAATACCAATTATAATATGTTGGCTGTTATGTCAATTAACTTGCCCTTGCTTAAATGTAATCAAAAACTGTAAGGGAGCTAAAACCTAGTGACGTGGCCAGTCTAACAATGAATGAATCACAGTGTTCATAAAGAAAGAAACTCTAAGGTCAGTTTGGTAAAATAAGGTATTCAGGCTTCCATATTGTATAAAACTGTCAAGGATTGGGGGGATCAGACCATAGAGTTTTGAAAAATCACTACTGGATAGAGCAATTTGGGTGACAAACTACCTCTTGGACATCCATCACTAGGTGATGTAGATAATGTGGTGTTTACTTACTTGGATTTCAGGGTGTGCTTCTTTGCCAGAGGAAACCATATACAAACTGCCATGTTTTTAGTTTCCTTCATACATGATTAGCCAGACACACAGCAAACAGCTCACACAACACTACATACACCCTTATATTGTGTCTAACTATATGTGCTTAGTGCAATAAGGACATGAAGTAACATTTAAGCAAGTGTTATGCTAAAGGGCGTGCTTTATAGTCTGCCCATCTGTGGAATAGACAAACATTATTGGCTCACATTGCAGCTTAGAATCAAAATTAAACCAAAATCACCAAAAAAAACAGTGCACGTTTGCTAATCACACCAATTTCAAAAATACTTACACTGTAAATGGTTTGGGCCCTTTTCAAGCGTGGATAATGTTGCAAACTTATTATGTAAATGTGACTAAGGCCCATGCTGTTATTTTCTTTCACCAAAGTCCCTGATCAACAAATGCTTTAGAGACACAAGGTGGTTACACAAGCAACGCACCACTGTTCAACTCCAGCGGCGCTGGAGCGATCTCCGCTGGCGTCAGCCCCAGCTGCTCCAGGAGCTACGGCAGGAGATTGAGAAGTGAGTTCTCTATTAATCACCGAAATTGTGTGTAAAGATATTTTGTTGGATATATGTATCGTGTCAGGCGCCGCCCACGATCTCCGGGACGGCCGCCTGTATCCGCTGTATCGCGTCTGGTTGCCTAGCCCACAGAGCATTCCCGTTGCCTGGCAACGGGACGCCTGGCAACGGGACGCTATGCTAACCGCGCTAGGCGCTAATCATGACAGTGCTCAGCGCTGGGTTCCCATTGGTCAATGGGACTATATAAGCCTTCCTAGTGATCCCTTCCAGTGCCAGAGTTTCAGGTCTACCTGTACTCCAGCGTTCCCAGTGTACCTGTGATAACTTGTCTCCTGACCTTTGCCTGCCTCTTGATTATCTGCCGTTTGCCTGTGACCCTTGTGACCCGGATTGCCTTGACTACCCTTTTGGATCTCTCTTTTGTACCACGCTGCCAGAACGCTACCGACCCGGCTTGACTCACTACCCCTTTGGATTCTCCTCGTGTACCTGCCTTGCCCGCACCGTTGCTGAACCGGCCTGTCTGACATTTCTCTCGTGCTTCGCTATCTGACTCGTGAAAGTACCGCGACCTGCGTGTTCCCTGCAGCTGAGTCCATACCTCCTTGCGGGGGTCCCTGGTGAACACCAGGGGCACTTTAGACTCTGCACCCTCCTTCGAGTAGTGCCAACGATAGCAGGTATGCTATACTCAGTCGTGACATATCCAACTATGTGCACCCAAATCACCTGACATGGCCTACCACTACACTACATTACATAACAATCTTTCTCCACACTGGACAAGTAATTCCCCTTCCAATGCACCCAACCTGCTTTGGGTCCTGTCTCCTACATTTCCCTACTTTCCCACATGATTTATAGTTAAACTTAATTTATGTTACATAAATTATGCCAGTGCAGGTGGGTATAAATGGAGTTTTGTTATAATACATTAATGCAGGATTTTGATTCTAGCTCTCCAACTGCTGACCTCAGTGCTGTAACTTGCTGACCTAAGCTTCCAAACCATTTCCAGAATTGAGTACCAGAAGTGTTTTTATTATTGGCAACACGTTTGAAAGGCAGCTTTGAAAACCCAAACACCTTAGCTCATTTTCAAAGATGTGAAAGGTCCCACTGGCTATTTGCACTGTGAGGGTGTCCCAAGAAAGGACTATTTATATATTATTGCCATCATCCACAGTATTTGATATCCCACAACTAATTACCTGGCGCTGTAGTGAGATAACACATTCACATCTATACCTGCCCCATAGTAGGTTGCAGACTTTAAATACCAAAAGATTTCCACACAGAGTCCTGGCAAATTAGAAAAAAAATAACTTACCAGGCCAGTAGTATGTTTTGGGAGTGTGGTAGACAACACATGCAAGTATAGTGAAAACTGGAATAATCCACACAGATAAACAAATAATCAGGGCCTTGAACTCCTGTCTCCAATGCTGTGAGAGCAAAGTGGTGACCACTAGGCCACTGAAAAATTCGACATCTCTATGCAAAAGACAATCATTTGTGACAGGTCATGTGAAATGCTTTGTGTTCATCATGTTTACCTCCTTGCTTTGGTATTAGCTAATATTTCTGTCCACTGCCAATGCAAACCTTAATAAACATGTATGATCAGCTGATTGTCATAATACTATTTGTGGATAAAGCTGGTGAATGTGTTAACATTAGCATGTTTTAAAATATAGTTTTTTCAAACAGACCGGGCGCGGTGGGAACGCCAGCAACGGCGCCGGCCGGTGGTGGAGCCGGAGGAGGAGCCGCAGGAGCCGCAGGCGCCAGCTGTGGTGGAGGCAGAGGAGGAGGCAGCAGGTGTGGTGGAGGGAGAGGAGGAGTAGGAGGAGGAGGAGGAGGCGGAGGTGCCAGTGCCAGCTGTGGTGGAGGCGGAGGAGGAGGAGCCGCCAGCTCTGGTGGAGGCAGAGGAGGAGGAGCCGCCAGCTGTGGTGGAGGCGCCAGAGGCAGAGGCGGAGGAGGAGGCAGCCGAGGATGAGCACCAGCAGGTGTCAGCCTAGGCGGAGGCCTACGGCGAAGCCACACCAGAGGTGGAGGAGCAGGGCGAGAGCCAGGAGGAAGTAGTGGAGGGGCCTCCCAGCCTCACAAACTATCCCCCCCCCTGTGCCTCTGGGGCTGGTGACTGGTCGGTGGAGGAGCCTGAGTCACACGAAGATTTTGAGGAGGCCTTCAGCCAGCTGATGCTGGCTCAAGGTGCTGAGCCCATAGTAGATAGTAAGCGTTTACAATAAAGTTTTCTTTGAATTTGATACCACTTAAATGTAGTTATTTACACATTGTAACTAATCACTACTTGAACACATGTGGAATAAAACATGACATTTATGACACAGGTTGCAATGATAATGGACATCCAAATGTGAGCTTGTGTAAACCAAAAAAAATCAGCCAGAGCCATCTTAACACATAGGCACACAGGCCAGGGACAACACAAATGGGCCTAAGAGCCTGTTCAACTTGTCAGTATTGTTTGTTTATTTGCGGATAATCAAATTGAAAAGAAAATATTGTTAGTTCCTGTGAGTGGTTTGGCAGGTACTGGGCGACTGTAGTGCTTTGGCTTGTGGCCTATAATGCTGGTAAGACCACCCCGTCCACGTCCCTCTCCCCGGGGATCACCAGAATGTAGTACATCTATCAAAATGCTACTCCAAAGCCTTCTCAACGCCTAATGTGCGTCCAAATGGTTTTGTAGCTAGAGGCCTTACATTTGAAAGTAATGTAACAGTACACATGTCTAGTAAGTCCAGTCTGTTTGGCAAATTAGGTTGGAATGTATATTTATTGCATTATTTTGGTTTCTTTCAGCACCCGGGGAGGAATTTGGTGAGTGGCAACCCCCACCACCCATTGCGGCCCAATTGTTGGCCCAAATGGCCCACTTCATCGCCAACCTGGAGGCCAACATCAACCATCTGGCCCAATTGGTTGAAAATTGGAAGGCCACATTGGCCTACTGGGCTTCCTTGTCCAAATAATTTTTTTTGATATTTTTCGTTTCATTTATTGTAAATAATTGTGCATATATGTACATAGTTTAGGCAACTTTAAGCCTTTGAAAATTAGATAAGTTGTTTTTCCTAAAACCGTGGTGTGTGTGTCTTTATTAATCTCATTACACAACATGTGGGTGTAAGGAAAAGAGGAACATTTAAGCAAGATGGTTTGTTTCAAACATCAAATCACTAGCATAAAAGGTTTTTTATTAGCTGTTTGCATGTCATCCAAAAAGAACATGTGCCCTCCAGCAACAAGCCACCCCTGTAAGAGGTATGGCATCTGTAGGCCCTGTGTGCAAGCTACGTTTTCAAAGGTCAAATTCCCTAGCTAGTTTACAATTCCCCCAAAACATGTGTCATTGTAGTGATAGGCCAAAGTTACGTTCAAGTGTCAGAGCAAAACCAGTCACACATTGAAGAGAACATGGAAACTGTACCCAGAAGTGGTGTCAGTGGTGTAAGGCAGAAGTGCAAGCGTTGCAAAGCTCCATGGTACTGGAGTGTGGTGAGCGTTCTGTTTGGATAAAGCTAAGTACATGACCTAACCTGTACGCTGTGGATCCAGCAGATAATCTGTTTGCAAGCAATGTTGCATGTAACTCCAAGGAGGCTGACCCCTACAACAACCCCCCCAATCTTAGTCCATTTGTAGTAATCAATGTCAGCATAGACATAATAATGTGCATGTGAAGTGTGGGCCCTGAGGCTTTTCTAAAGTACCCCCCCCCCAAATTAATTCCTTACAATACAGGATAAATCTGAGGGCATATTTTACAATGTGGTTGAGCGTGTATAACAAAACCAAAATCAAAAATGAAACCCTTGTGTGAAGTTCACGTGTTTCTTGTTAGCATATTGAATCCAGCACACACAATACTTGAGGGTATGCTTGGTATTTGAACTCATGGCTGCTGTGTTGTGAGTCCAAAGTGCTAACCAGTGAGCTGCCTGTGAGATTGGTATTTTTTCAGTAATGTGTGTGATTAATGAAGAGTAGTATTAAGTGTGAGTTGCCTGTGTAGCTCACATGCTGTATTGTTGGTGTTATCTGTGTTTTTCAACCTCTCAGGTTGCCCTAGTGGGTAGCTCTCCCTCTTTCCATAAAGACAGTCATTCGTTCTAATCCAGACATAAATCCTTTATCTGTGTGTAGTTGGTATAAATTCTTGTGTGTGTATATATCCTTTATGGAATAGTATGCTATGCATTTTACTGCAAATGCACAACACACAAACAGACCTAATTTTGGATATATTCATGATGTATGTGCTTGTAATGTCGCCATGTCCATGCATTTGGCGTACTATACGGCGACTTAAAATCCTCAACACAGAAAGATCTTCTGCAATATTAATTATTAAATATTACTGTTAAAACTGTATTTCTAAAATTAATAGCAAACCATAACCATCTTTCAGAGTGTAGCACAGCATTGTTAGTTGCCACTGATTAATCAATACAGGGTTATCCCGTGAAAATAAGCCACAAGCAATCATGTTTTTTTACGCGTGTAAACAAGGTATTAGTCCCCTCCCACATTATGCGTGACATTTGCAGTGCTAAGCTTCCGTCAATCACTTGTGATCCGTCGCTTGTGCTTGTGCCGTGTTTACAGATGGTGGGTGTGTGTTATTGCGTATGCACTGCTTAATTCCGTCCCTTAAGTGTTAGAGGACCACAGGAGGGTGTGTTTTTGCTATTTGAGGGGCTTATTTGGCTCGCATGAGTGCTTGCGTTACTTAAAGTATGCAACGCAGATGCGTATACGTTTGCGTACCTTGATGAATCGGGTCCTCGGTCCTGATTCCTGCCTTTGAGAATAATTCCGTTTCAGTGTCTGCCTTTCTGGATAGCGGTGCTGCAGGTAAATTCCTTGACTTGGAATTTGCCAAGTCCCTCGGCATTCCTGCAGTGAAACTGGAATCGAGCATCACCGTCTGTGGATTAGACGGTAGACCCTTGATCGGAGGCAGGATCCACTCCAGAACCCCGCCATTGCAACTCTGTGTGGGAGCCCTTCACTTCGAAGTTCTTTCATTTTTTCTTATGCAGGTGTTAGGAACCCCTCAAACCAGTACAGACCCAAAGACGATGGCTACATTGCCAATAATCAAAGATGGAGGAGGTAGACAACCAGGTTTGTCTGTATAATTTGCAGACAAGTGTTCGAATTAAGGATGGCCTACCAGGGATTAAACTGTTTTTTTCACAATTTATTAGCTTTAGAATTACCTCACTTATCTAAGAAACTGGTGGAGCACTAAATTAGCTTATTTTAGACCAAAAAAATTGTTTTTTTTATCAAAAAAAGGAAAACAAAACCAAAACCAAAACCCGCAAGGGCGGTTTTGCAAAACCAAAACACGACGGTAATCCAGATCCAAAACCGAATCCAAAACCAAAACACGGGGGTCAGTGACCATCTCTAGTATAAATACTTTACATATCTTGTAGTATATAGCAATTGTTTGTATCTCCTAATGTAGGCATGTGTATATGCACAAATATGTGTGTCCTAGCTGTAATGAAACTGCTATAAAAAGTAGCCTTCCCCTCACATTTTACTGGGAAAGATTACAATAGTAGGCTAAGTACTTTTAGCTTATCCATATCCAACAAACTAATAAATAGCTTATTACATTGATGGATACATGGCTCCAAATGTATAAACTTATTTAGACGCTTACATTACAATTTGCATTTGTAGTACACACTTAAGTGTGTTGCTGGCTGATTTGTACAAAAAGCTTAATATTGAAAGTACAATATAGGGTTTGCCACTCTGAAAATCTGAGTGTGATATCATTAATTTTGGTGTGTGGATAACCTGTTAACCAATGTTATGGTTTTAAAAGTGACGAGTGGTAGTAGTAGCAGAATGTTGAAATAGTATTTGTCGACCATGTATGTAAAAATGCAGTGGACAAAGTCAATGTTGGTTAAATATAGAAGCAACAATGTTTATTATAATAAGGGGCATGTGTTTTATATATAGGTAGAAGTTTGCTAAATGCTAACTTTTAAGGGGGCGGATGGCCTTAGAATCTGTATTAGCACCTGACTGTTTGCATTGCCTATAAATACACTCCTTATCTTTCAAATAGGAATATGTCTGATGCAAGCCCCAGTGGCAAACAGGCACCAGGTATGCCAAGTCGCCGCAAGCATAACTTTTCAGACCAGGAGCTAGAAGAACCAGTGGAGCAAGTGCTCCAGAGATTTCACTCTGACCAGCGGAAAATCACCGGACATGAGCGACAAAGACATTGGGAGCAAATTACACTCTTAATCAATGAAATCCCACCATATGTGCGTAGAAAGCATGAAGTTCAGAAAAGGTACTAATCAAATGTTTTTACAATAGCCCTATTTAAGTTGTATGACTGTGTATAGTAGTTTATTCATATATATAGATCTAGATATAGATAAATATGGATATTGTGACAGTAGTATTAGGCAACTGTGAGCTGAAACCACCTTGTGTCTCTCTAAAGCATTTCTCGATCAGGGCCTTCGGTGAAAAAAAAATCAGCATGGGCCTTGGTCACATTTACATAATCAGTTTACAACATTATCCATGCTTGAAAAGGCCAAAACCTTTTACAGTGTATCTGTTTTTGAAATTGGTGTGATTAGCAAACGTGCACTGTTTTTTTTTTTATTTTGTCTCATTTTGATTTTAAGCTGCTATGTGAGGCAATAATATTTGTCTATTCCACAGATGGGCAGACTATAAAGCACGGCTGAAGCTGAAGCTAGCTCAACAACACACACATGCCCAAGGCACTGGGGGTGGTCCGCCCATGGACCTTGCATTAACACCACTAGAGGAGCGTGCAAGGGCCGCAATCACACTGGTGCAGATTGTTGGGGTGGGTGACATAGACACTGGCTCTAGCCCACCCCAAACAGGAGAGGCTGCTCCACTAGGTACATGATGAGTTTGCTTAGTTAATGTCTGTAAAGGTTTGTATCTGTCTGAGCAAATATGTCAACTCTCAGGATGTGTCTGAAGGTAAACTTTAATTGCACAATGTCTTTGCCTATCACATTGTAGGAAATGAAATGTACACACTGAAGACAAATTGTCTCAATATGTAGGGCTTTTAGAGAAATGTGGCACCATAAGTGGCAATATCTGCTTTTGTGGACTGTCAAGGCCTGCTAGCACATTCAATGTAAGCTGACACTTTACCAATGCTACATCACACGTTGTAAGATGTTTGTGCAAATATAATATCGTACCTTACTGTTTGATTCTAATATCTTAGTGTTTCTTTTTATCTCTCTACAGAATCTGAGCAGCAGCCTGCTGCACACGTGCAGGCGGAAGATGCCCGTGATGTGGAGGAGGCTCAGCTGGATCCAGCTGAACATGTAAGGCTGCGGACACTCTCACACGCATCCCAAAGACTTCAAAACGTTACTGAAGCACAGAATGTTCACATGTTACAAATTGCGATCACTGTCCAACACACGGATCAAGAAATCACCAGTCTCAATAACACACTCTCCACTTTCATGAGCACACACACCTATTTAATGACCACACACACCACCCAAATGGATACTTTAAATACAACATTGTCAAATATCGCAACACTCCTGGGTGATCTCTTGCATGTCCACTCCAAAGGCACCTCCGGCACATTCCCTTCACCCAGTTGTCTATTTGCTCCTCCCTCCCTGTTGTGTCTGTTGCGTCCACCCTCCCTGTTGTGTCTGTTGCGTCCACCCTTACTGTTGTGTCTGACGCGTCCACCCTCCCTGTTGTGTCTGACGCGTCCACCCTCCCTGTTGTGTCTGTTGCGTCCACCCTCCCTGTTGCGTCTGTTGCGTCCACCCTCCCTGTTGCGTCTGACGCGTCCACCCTCCCTGTTGTGTCTGACGTGTCCACCCTCCCTGTTGTGTCTGTTGCGTCCACCCTCCCTGTTGCGTCTGTTGCGTCCACCCTCCCTGTTGTGTCTGACTCCTCCGTCCTTGACCCGAACCTATACCATCTTTTTTGTTTGGCATTTGCCCGTGGCTTTGCCCCCCCCCCCCTTGTCGTGGCCCCTTCCCAATCCCCTGCCCATTACCCTGCACCTTTACATCGTCAGACACAATCCGTTTCCCTTGCATGTTTGGCTGGTTCCTCTGACTCCTCTACATCACGGGTCACCAGAAGTCAGAGCCAGACACAGTCGAGTAATATTCCATATAAGAAACCCCCAAAAAAATGACCTATATTTTATTTTTTGGGAGAAACAATATTATTTCTTATATGCTAAAAAACATGTGTTTCATGTAGAGAATAAAAATGGTTATAATAATGAAAGTCTGTGTTTTTTATTTTTTGCTAATGCATATTCTATTATGGTTGTTTTAAAGCAATACTTGTTATAAAGTATAAGCTAAGTATTATCTCAGAACACAGGGCCTGAATCATTAAGGTTCTTAAATGAAAAGGTATCTTATTTCAATGTTAATCTTTTCGGATGATTATATACAATCTATTTTGTCCTTACACCCGCATGTAGGATAAATAGATGAATAAAGACACACACACCAATGTGTTTTTAGTTAAACTTATATATTTTGAAAGATATTAACAAAAAAGAAACATTTCTTTAAATTTTTGTTTTCAACTATTTACATTAAATAAAAAAATATAAATAACTAATCATAAAATGTAAACCAATAGGCCAGTTTGGCCTCAATCTCCTCCATACATTTTTCTTGCTCTTTTTGGAGCGCCTTTATTTTTTGAAATGAATCCAAAATGTCTGCCCTTCTCTCTGTCAAGGTTGTTTACACAAGTTTTGGGCGATTAATAGAGAACTCACTTCTTCTAATCTCCTGGCAGAGTTCCTCAAGGAGCTGGGGCTGACGGCGCCAGAAATCGCTCCAGCGCCGCTGGAGCTGGACGATGGTCCTTCTTTTATTGTACCGCAGGTGGAGGTGTCTGCTCACCCTTTGATAGGCCCGCAGCTTGACCTCATTTGATGTATAACTGCCAGAGGGCACGTTATCCATGCCCTCTGTTAGAGCCCTTAATTCACGCCTGTTAAAAATTGCTGCCCTCATCTTTCAGTTTCTCCTCTCACACAAAATGGAAGTATGCTGCACTGTGATTGGTTCTCAGCACGTATAGGCGCTCTCACGTCACACGCGGATCTCTCTGACACCTGTGTGTGTAATGGTTGCCTCTCCCACCAAAAAAATGGCAGCCGTCACGGATGAGACGAGTACTCTATGCTTTGCAATGAGGAAACATTAATGTACACCTGGCTTCTCAATTAAATCAGTTATTTAATACCACTTGTCCATTTTCTTTCCTGCAAATTTGAAATTGCACTGAGCAGGCTCTGGCATTCTGTGGACACAACAGTTTTTTGGACCAGATATTTGGGGAACATGTGTAAACATTGTTAATGCAATATGGCCCTACCTGGAAATGCATGCTACTGATGAGTTTTATTGAGAACACACATACAATTACCCATTAGGCATAAGTGAACAATAGGAGGTCTCATACTAACATAAAGTGTATCTGACCAATTGTAAGCATTAATCCAACACCAGTGTGGAAATGAGCTCAGAGATGCTATGGGAATGAGTACCAACAGAATTAATTACTAGTGTTAGTGTGCGCTAGGCTAGGCCAGACACTCTAGGGGGACATGGGGATAGTAAGTAAATCTTCCACCATATAGTGTCAGTTTGGCCCTGGTGTTAGCTTGGATTTGATGCTGTCATCAGAAGGTGTTTGAAAAGCCATTACTCTACTACAAATGTATACTCCATTTCAAAGTCGAACTGAACAAATTGTTGGGGAGTGCTTTGCCTACCTGTCATTTGGATTGGAATATGTGTATTTGATTTGGTGCATGCAATTTTTGGACTCTACATCAGGTTGTGTCATGGTTGTGCACAGTTAACATTAGCCCTCTTGGTAGTGCTTTCATTTAAAAACCACAGTGCCTGTTGGTCAAAGGATGGCCGTGCAGACATGGCATATTCCTAGCCTATTAGCTACTTCGCCACACCAAACTCTGCTTATTGATTGTAGTTAATTCAAAACACACCTTTGTGTCAACCATTATGTTAGGGGTGGGTTTTTGAATCTCACTACAGATTGTGTGCCAGTGTTCTGTACTTACTGCTTGCCAATCTGGAGTATGGTCACTCTGCTGGGTGAGGAGAATGAAATTGTGACCTCAGAGCGCTATTATATGTATACACATGTTTAAGCAGCCATTGATCTTACTCTACACAAAATAGGCCCAATATAGAAATTACTCACACACACTACTTGCAGATATTCCCAGCATGATTGTGTTTTAAGGCCAAGGTTAGCTTTTTGCAAGCCCATTAGCAATGTGAATGCTAGTGCAAATTAATTAACTAATTCTTACACCCCAATCCAATATGAACATTTGAGTTCACATCCATAATCCATCCTGAATTTGAAGGCCCCAAAATATACATTATGACAGGTGTGTGCAAACTAAAAACCTGAGATTTCACACACATTTTACTAGGCTTCAAGATGTGTAGATGTGCTGCTGCAAAGGAACATTGCATGACTGCACCAATACACAATATAGTGAAAGTGTAACATATGACAAATAGCGTATGAGGGTGGCCAACAGTGCTGTCCAAAAGGGATATTCAAAAATATGTTGAGACCAACTCCAACAGATGCCTAACTTGCATCTGATCCATCAAATACCTTGGCCTTGAATATGTGGACTTTGTGTGCAGCATTTGTCTGTGGCCACGATTCCAAACAAAGCTGCGTTTGAGTTGAAAGTGTTTTTGGCCCTGTTGGCTTCAACAGGTCCTAGCCTAGGAAGTGTGCCAGTCAATGCCATCAACATTTAAGAAACACTTGGACAGAGGTGTTTTGCTAAACTCTATATGTACACAGACCATGTTGAACGTGCACAATATCACATTCTAAAATGCACCACAACCATCAAGACTATACTAAATACACAAATATCTCTAATATTAAAGGGAAAAAAAACACTACATATAGTGTGAATTCAGGGGACGACCAGTATGTGGCTAAGGGGCCAGAAAACAAACATGCCCTCAATATATTTATAAGTAGACATGTCCCTAAACATGCCCCAAAGGACTATGTATGGATTCTTAGGTATGACAATACAAAGAACAGCAGTATAGTGGTCAGCAGATACTTGATTGGGACTGTTGGATGACACTAATGCATGGCCACATTTATTGTTAACAAACATGAATCTATAGTTGCAGCACAATACATAGCAAATAAGACAATGGTATGTGTGCCAAAGTTACTTGCATAAAGCGTAGACAATCTGGGCAAAGTCAAGAAACATAAGCAGCCTAGGAACATTGGAGAAATACTTCAACGTGTAGTGACACACGAACTGCTGAACTCCAAAGGGCAAACCAGCTTGGCCTGTTGAATGTAAAAACAAAACATTATTTCAGCAAGATTAGCTCACATACAACATTAAAGAATGTACTTAGTATATGCCTTGGTGCACATGAAGGTGTCCCCTGTAATGTAACCTGGAAAGCTGGATTTAGCTGTGTGTTTTGCATCATTTGTGCCTTGAAAGTTCCCCCCACAAAATATAGTTACACAATGCCTATTGTCTACAAGCCATAGCACCAAATGAACCTCACAAATGTACTGTTTTTGTGACACTAAACTTTCTACCAGCAACAACACTTTACTCTTACATATTATTCAAAACACTAAAGACTTTCATTCCTCCACTGCATACCCCATGGGAACATCCTAGCAAACATTGAAACATTGGGGACAGCTGATGTTCCATATTAATCTATATCATTTGTACAAAAATTATTTCTTGTCAGACCTCAATAGAGTGATTTCGGAAGGGAGATTTTGCAACAGGTGCCTATAGTACAGGAGCAGTTATGTAGTTAGCAAGTGACCCAGAAGAGACCTGTGTCTAGATGGACAATGTAGTGAAGGATGTATAGGGTGTAAATCAGTGTCCAAAGCAGCAGAGAGTTACAATTGAATGAGTATCTCCAAAACAGTCTACATCATAATTTGGGATAACACATTTACAGTAAGCAACTGAAACATTTTAACAATATAATATAACATCTCCTTTCTAACCATTGCTTAGAAGTATTGCAAGGCAGCTCATGCTGGAACCCATAATGCCTGTCTTCTATGTTTCAAATATCAGATAGAAAGCCAACAAACAAGCTGAAAAAAGGCTACAAGTCCATGTCAGTTTCCTTCTGGATGCAATGGACATTTTCAATCCACCTTGAATAATGATTCTTTCCAGGTGAGCCAGGCATGTTCCAGCTAAGGCCTGTTCGTACACAAAGGAACGCCTTTAGTTTTACAATAAACACAGCAATCTCTACCAAACAATCTACATTATTGTTCAAACTGATAAGCTCCATAACTCCAGACACAGGCCCTCTAGCAGCATTTCTATTTTGCAGAAATCAAAGGTACACTTTTGATTCCCGCCCAAGTATCTGGTCCCAACATTTGTATTTGTTTATTAAAAAGAAAAAGGCATTTTCTTTCCTCCCAATACAATAGTTTGTGTGGACTGACAGATATTACCCAAAGTGTGACAAACCATATTTGATTGTTTTTTTACCTTGCAAATCAATGGTAAAGGTTAGGTATCCGGGCTCCACATTTTCCGGAGGGCTGGTGATCTGGTTGAGTAAACATGCACCATGGCAATTTGGCTATACCACATAAGAGTTTAAATAATAGGTATAACATTGAAAAGCTTCACAACACCACACCCCTAAAAAAAGGTTACAAATCAATAGTCAAATAACACACATTAAAATGCTCATTACATCTGGACTAAAAAATGCACTGTTATTGTGTAACATCAAACATTTTGAAAACATTTAAAGTGCCTATAACACATTAACTTTAAATAACAAGCAATAAAAATAAAATTCAATTAAGGCAATCACAAGCAGCAAAACACAGTACTACCTATTGCTTTCTTACAAACTTTTAGTGTGCATGAGCGTGTATTTTATAGGTGATTGTAATGAGACAAGTATATGCAGGTGTATAGGCCAGGTATCAGCTGACGAGATCTGATGCCGGGTCTATGCAACGGTGGTTATGAGTAACTCTCTTTTATTTTATACTGATTAAAACAAGCTTATGTTTAGTTCTTATAGTACAATTATCTGATATTCATTAGACTACACATTGCTTTATTGATTTGGAAAGCACCAAACATGATCCTTTCTGTCTGTTACTAAGAAGGTGTGTTCAATTAATTCTGTTGAAGAACATTTCTGTGTTCAAATAGTTAATGTGCAGTTTGGTGTGGGTGTTTCAATCTGAAGTATACCTTAGTGGATAAAGAAATGAGCTTGCAAGGACAAGGTAATGAGTTTGACCCCCGAATGATGCGTGTATGGGGCTTACCTTTGTATATTTCCATGTTTGAGTGTATGTATTCCACTCTGTGACTTATCTAAGAGTGCTTTAGTATATGTTTTGGTGTGTAATCTTGCTATATGTCATGTTGAACAGTGTGATCAACTACAACACAGCAAAGCAGTTGTTGCAAAAGACTTGATTGCAAAGACATAGAAAATCTCTACTGGCAAAAGTGAAAAAACCTAAGTGTTCACCAAAATCAAAAAGTAGAAATGGGAGCACTTTTGGTGTTTATTAATCAACATGGATATATTTCAATATGCAGACATTTTGACTCTGCATGTACCAATTCTTTATGTGTAAAATATTTATAATTATTGACATTTTTCTCCATGTTTTAAGGAAACCAATTTATGATAGAAGTTGCTGCTCAGCTTTCATTTGTATTCTATTCCCTTGTCATCACCACTTGTACAGTGGCATAGCAGTTAGGCAATCCACCTTGCAAGCTTGCAAACGTGTGTTTGACTCCTCGCCAATTCTTTTCTCTCTGAGGGATCATTAATATCCTTACAATGTTTGTGTTGCTGGTAAAAGTGTCCCTGGGGTAATAGTATGCTTGGCTTAAATTAGCATAAATAAGGCGTGTAAATCGCAGAAATATAGGGGAGAGTTATTATATGTCTATTATTTGTAGTTTTTAGTGCAAACGCACCATCAACAACTGTCAAATCAGCCATGTAACATTGAGACTAATGATAATGGGAGTTGTTGAGAATCGAAAGGGATTTTAAATAAATATTTAAGGCAATGTAGATTGTTTGGGCTACATTTGTGAAATAAAAACAAAACAAAACCATGCACTGTGCACTCCATTCCAGCAGCCGGAATGAATGGGGACTGCACTCAGCCAACCATTCCAGCAGCCGAAATAATGGGGAATGCACTCAGCCAACCATTCCAGCAGCCGGAAAGAATGGGGAATGCACTCAGCCAACCATTCCAGCTGCCGGAATGAATGGGGAATGCACTCAGCCAACCATTCCAGCAGTCGGAATGAATGGGGAATGCACACAGCCAACCATTTCAGCAGTCGGAATGAATGGGGAATGCACTCAGCCAACCATTCTAGCAGCCGGAATGAATGGGGAATGCACTCAGCCAACCATTCCAGCAGCTGGAATGATCACTATCACACCAGTCCATGTATATTTCTATCCACATTTGGCCTGGCTTTTTCTTCGGCTACGTTGACTGCTGCCGGCACCGTTTCTGGTCTGACCTCCACGCTGCTGTCTATCATAACACTCTATTCCTGGGTTCTCCTTAGTCGGTACACATCTCTCAACCCTCTGTGTGTCTGCAGCCATGTCTGTCCCCACCACTAGGGGCAACAGTGAAAACCAGACTTCAGAGCAGACTCCGGGTTTTGCTGTACTGGCTGAAGGATTTCCTAACATTATAACCGGCCAGTGAAGATTGGAGAGATATTGCCATGGACAACAGTAACTTGAATCTTTCTCCAGCCCAGATCCTGGCTAACCAGATCCAGGTGATTTCTCAAGTAGAACAGGGCCTATCCCAGCGTTTGGCACCTCAAGAAGAGGCTTCCAGAAACCTGCAGCCTCAGCAAGCCTCCGCTGGCGTTCTCCCAGAACCAAAATTTAATTTGCCTGACCGGTTCTCAGAAAGCAGGTCTGCTTTTCTCAACTTTAAAGAGAGTTGCAGGTTATATTTCCGCCTGAGACCACGCTCCTCTGGTTCCGAACAGCAAAAAGTAGTAATTGTTATCTCCCTACTCCAGGGCGATCCCCAGTCTTGGACCTTCTCCCTTCTACCAACAAGTCCAGCCTTACAAACCATGGATGCCTTCTTCCAGGCCTTGGGGTTACTATACAACGACCCTGACAGAGTAGCCTCAGCTGAGTCTAATCTCCGGGCATTAAGGCAAGGACGTCGTTCCGCTGAGAAATATTGTGCGGAGTTCCAAGGTTGGTCAACGGATAGTGCCTGGAATGATCCAGCACTGCGGAGTCAATTCCGGTTAGGCCTTATCGCGCAAATTAAGGACTCCTTAGTTCAGTATCCGGTACCCACCTCGCTTGAAGATTTGATGCAGCTTGTCATTAAAATTGACCATCGAATTAGAGAGAGGATAGCTGAACGGGAGTCATCAATACCTCCTGGCTCACCACCCAGTTCTAGTGCTATTTTGCCGGATTCCCCTGAACCCATGCAGCTGGGTGCTTATCGCCTGCCTCCGGAGGAACGCTCCAGAAGAAGCTCACTAGGTCAACCTGGCCACCTCATACGCTTCTGTCCCAGCAAGTCGGGAAACGCCAAAGCCTAAGCGCTGGCGAAGAGGTGTGCTTAGGCCTACAAATTATCTCTTCAGAAAACTCTTTGTTGGTTCCTGGACGTCTAGCCTTTCGTGACAAATCCGTGGACGCGACAGCTTTCCTCGACAGCGGTACAGTAACTTCCTGGATATCCACTTGGCTTAGACGCTTGAGATTCCGGATATCAAGTTGGGATCAAGCATTACCACCTGTGGTTTGGATGGTAACCCCTTGCTTGGGGGTAAAATACTTGCGAAGACTCCAATGGTTCGGTTGTCTGTAGGAGCCCAACATGCGGAGGAGCTCTCGTTCTTCCTAATTACCTGTCCCTCTGCTCCATTGATTCTGGGGTATCCTTGGTTTCGCTGCCATAATCCTCTTATTGATTGGAAAAGAGGGGAGATCATCTGTTGGAGCCCAGAATGTTCCGCTTCTTGCCTGACTCTACCCCTTAGAGCTCTCCAGCCTAGTCCAGATTTGCTGCCTGCACCCTATCGGGACTTTAGTGACGTATTCTGCAAAAGGAAAGCTGACTCACTTCCCCCACATCAAGAATATGACTGCGCAATTGATCTGGTACCAGGTTCCAAGTTGCCCAAAGGGAGTCTATATTCCTTATCCATCCCTGAGACTCAGGCCATGGAGCAGTATGTGGAGGTAAACCTGAAGAAAGGATTCATTTGCCCCTCTAAGTCTCCTGTAGGAGCAGGTTGCTTTTTTGTATCTAAAAAAGACGGCATCCTTAGGCCTTGCATCGATTTCCGTGGTCTCAATAACATCACGGTTACGAACACGTACCCTTTGCCGTTGATTTCTGTTCTGTTCGACCAGCTTAAAGCAGCCATTATATTCTCAAAGATTGACCTTCGTGGTGCCTACAATCTTATCCAAATCAAAAAAGGGGATGAGTGGAAATCTGCCTTCAACACTCAGTCGGGACATTATGAGTATCTTGTAATGCCATTTGGTTTATGCAACACTCCGGCAGTCTTCCAGGACATAATCAACAATGTATTACGGGACTTCCTTGGAAAAACAGTTGTTGTCTATATGGATGACATGCTAATCTATTCCAAGTCTTTATCTCAGCATTGTCAGCATGTCCGCCAGGTGCTATTGAAATTATGGGAGCATCACCTGTACGCAAAATGGGGAGAAATGTGAATTCGAGGTATCCACAGTGGCCTTCCTGGGGTACATCATCTCCTCATCAAGATTCGCAATGGATCCCGCTAAAGTTCAGGCAATTCAAGATTGGGTCCTCCCTACTAACCTGAAGGCGATCCAAAGATTCCTTGGATTCACCAATTATTACCGAAGGTTTATTGGCTCATTTTCTTCTTTGGTGGCTCCTATCACCGCTATCACCCGAAAAGGAGCTAACCCAGCTGAGTGGCCTCCAGAAGCATTGGCAAGATTTTCAGCTCCCAAAGCTGCACTCATCTCTGCACCAGTTCTTAGACACTCTGATCCAGAACTTCCATTAATTGTGGAGGTGGACGCCTCGGATGTTGGTGGAGGTGGCATTCTTTCGCAGAAAGACCCGCAGAGTAAAAGATTACATCCTTGTAATTTTCTCTCTAGAAAATTTTCGCCTGCTGAAATTAATTACGATGTTGGAAACTGTGAATTGTTGGTCATTAAGTGGGCATTGGAGGAATGGCGACACTGGTTAGAGGGAGCGGCACATACCATTACCATCTTCACTGACCATAAAAACCTCCAATATATCTAGACCGCAAAAACTCTGAATCCCAGGCAGGCCCACTGGGCTCTGTTCTTCACCAGATTCAGGTTCCTCATCACATTCCGCTCAGGATCAAAAAATACTAAACCCGATTCTTTGTCCCGAAGTTTTATGGCACGTCATCCTTAGCCTCCCGACCCACTGCCTATTGTCCCTTCGACCTCTATTCATCTTGGACTAACCCGGGATCTGGGAGCCACACTTCGACAGTTCCAGAAAATTTCTCCAGTTCAGACACCTGCTAACAAATTATTTGTTCCTGTTCACCTAAGAAAATCCGTCCTCATGGAGAGTCACGACAACCGCTCAGCGGGTAATCCTGGAATTCGTAAGACCATTGAAATTCTTTCCCGTTGACTTTGGTGGCCACTTTATCTGCTGATGTGGAGGCTTACGTCCGTGCTTGCCCTGAATGTGCCAGAAACAAATCTGCTAGAAACCGTCGTCCTGGTCTACTGTTACCCTTGCCTACTCCAAGCAGGCCTTGGACCCACCTTCCGATGGATTTTATTGTTGACCTTCCAGTATCCGTGGGTCATAACACCATTTGGGTAGTCGTGGACCGATTCAGTAAGATGGCGCATTTCATTTCCTTACCCAAACTACCTTGGCCACCTTGTTTCTTACACACATCTTCCGTCTCCACGGTCTTCCAGAAGACATTATCTCGGATCGAGGGTCCCAGTTTATTGCACAATTTTGGAGATCCTTTTGTAATTCCATTGGAATCAGTATCAGTCTGTCCTCTGCTTATCACCCTCAATCGAATGGTCAGACAGAAAGAACCAACCAGTCCTTGGAACAGTTCCTACGTATCTATGATTCCAAGTTCCACAATAATTGGTCCTCTCTTTTGCCCTGGGCGGAATTCGCTTATAACAATTCCTGCCATTCCGCAACTCACACATCCCCATTCTTTTGTAACCTCGGGTTTCACCCAAAATCTAATTCTTTTTCTTCTACTGTTCCCAGTGGTGATTCCGGAACACCTGCCTTTACTGCCAGGTTGAGGTCTGTCTGGAAAAAGGTGCACTTTGCACTAGGTCAAGCCTCCCAAAAATCCAAAGCCTTCGCTGACCTCCATCGTGCTCCATGTTCGTTGAAGGTGAGGGATCGAGTCTGGTTGTCCACATGTTACATCAAGTTGAGGCAACCTTGCAGAAAGCTGGGGCCTTGATACATTGGGCCATTTTCAATTGAGAAAAAGATAAATCGAGTGGCGTTTAGGCTAAAACTACCACCCTCGTTAAAAATACCTTCTACCTTCCATTGTTCCTTTCTAAAGAAAGCCGCTGCTCTCAGCAAATTCAGTCAGCCTTCCTCTAACAGGCCCCGGCCTCTGATTGTGAACGGAGACCATGAATACATCGTCGAAAGAATCCTTGACTCAAGGAAGGTTCAATGCCAAGTTCAATTCCTTGCACATTGGAAGGGTTATGGCCCTGAGGAGCGATGTTGGATACCACAGAAGCGTCTCCATGCTGAGAGACTCATCAAGGCCAGATTAATGGGATGGAGGCCCCTGGGCTAAGGGGGCCTCCATTCCCCCGTGAGGGTCCCCCCGTGATCCGAGCCGCCCCCCCCCCTCCCCCTGATCCGAGCCGCTCCCCCGTTGATCAGAGCCGCCCCCAAGTGACTTACCTCCTTCCCCAGTGCACTGTACGCTCTTTACTGAGGAGATCTCGTGAGAGTGAGACTCATGAGATCTCCTCAGTAAGGAGAATACATCACGTCAGGGAAGGACCGTAGTTAAATTGCTCAGCAGAATTGATTGCGCCGGGGGCGCCCCCGCTCCCGGTGGACAAATATGCTGCTGAGCACTTTCAAGGGCCCCCTGGATGCCCGAGGCCCCTGGGCTGTAGCCCAGTTAGCCCTAGGGTTAATCCGGCCCTGAGACTCATAAGAGAATTCTTCAAGAAATTTCCCAAAAAAACCAGGGTGTTGGGGTGCCTTGACCCCTCCTCAAGGGGGGGGTGCTGTCACAAGCCGCGGCGGTACGCCGCATCCTGGAGTGAACTAGCAGCCAGACGTGTGCTTTAGTTTCTATGCTCTGTTGTTATCCTTGTGGCATTGATGTAGGAGGGTGTAGGGACATCCTCCAACACCAGGGGGAGCTCTCATATGATTTAAACTGGTGCATTTATATTTTTATACATGCTTCCTGGTTTATGTAATTACCTATGCTAGTTCTAGCTAGTAACTAATTAGCTGCCTCCTGAGGCTGATTCTCAGCCCTAACCTCCTCTGTCCTGATTGGCTCCTAGTGCTATTTAAGGCAGTGAGATCAGAGCCTCACTGCTGGTTATAGCGTCCTGTTCACAGTTCTGCTGCCTGCTTGTTCTCTCTCTGCTTGGTGTTAATACCTGTGACTGACTTCCCGTGTATGACCCTCGCTTGTTCCTGGACCTTGAACCTACGCTTCTGACCCTGACCATTTTCCTGAAAACCAGATTCTGCTCCTCAGCCAGTGCCCCTGACCTTTCGCTTGTCCCTGGATTCCGAACCTGTGCTTGTGACCTCTGACCTTGGTTTACTGTGCCTGAACCCCACGCTGCTGTCCGCCAATCACTCCACTCCTGGGTTCTCCTTAGCTGGTATACGATTCTCGACCCTCTGTCAGCCTGCGGCCAAGTCTGTCCCCACCACTAAGGGCTCCAGCGAACACCAGGCTTTCGGAGTAGACTCCAAGTTTTATTGTGCTGGCTAGGGAGTTCCTAACATTATAACCGGCCAAAACAGAAATTCCAGAAACCAAATTTAATGGAGGAAAGCGGAATCAAATCGTCCCCATTTCAAGTGCTGGCTGGCCATGTTGACACCGTGTATCAAATGATCCAGGGATTGGCCCAGCGTTTGTCAGTGCAAGAAGAGGCCTCCAGAGACCTGCAACCTCAGCAAGCCTCCTCTGGCGTATCTCCAGAGCCGAAGTTGAATTTGCCTGATCGATTCTCAGGAAGCAGGTCTGTTTTCCGCAACTTTAAGGAGAGTTGCAGGTTATATTTTCGCCTGAGACCACGCTCCTCTGGTTCCGAACAGCAACAAATAGGGATTGTTATCTCCCTACTCCAGGGCGATCCTCAGTCTTGGGCCTTCTCCCTTTCACCAATAAGTCCAGCCTTACAAACTGTGGATACCTTCTTCCAGGCCTTGGGGTTGCTATACAATGACCCAGACAGAGTGGCCTCAGCTGAGTCTCATCTCCAGGCATTAAGGCAAGGACGTCGTTCCGCTGAGGAATATTGTGCGGAATTCCGGCATTGGTCTACTGATTGTGCCTGGAATGATCCGGCACTGCGGAGTCAATTTCGTTTGGGCCTTACCGAGCAAATTAAGGACTCTCTTGTTCAGTATCCTGTACCCGCCTCACTTGAAGATTTGATGCAGCTTGTCATTAAAATTGACCGTCGAATTAGAGAGCAGTAAACTGAATGTGAGTCATCAATACCTTCTGGCTCATCACCCAGTTCCGATTTTTCTTTGCTGGATACCCCTGAACCCATGCGACTGGGTGTTTATCGCCTGACTCCGCAGGAACACTCCAGAAGATTCTCACTAGGCCTTTGCTTGTATTGTGGCCAATCAGGCCACCTAGTACGTTCCTGTCCCAGCAAGGTGGGAAAACGCCTAGAATCAAGTGCTGGAGAAGTGGTGTGTTTAGGTCTCCAAATAACCTCTTTGGAAAACTCTCTGTTAGTCCCTGCACGCTTAGCCTTCAGACATCGTTCCACTGATTTGTCGGCCTTCCTTGATAGCGGTGCAGCAGGTAACTTTTTGGACATTCTGTTGGCTCAAACCCTTGGAATTCCCAAAGTCAAACTGGATTTGAGCATTACCGCCTGCGGCTTGGATGGTAATCCCCTGGTTGGGGGCCGAATACTCGCCAAGACCCCATTGGTTTGATTATCCGTAGGCGCTCTCCATACTGAAGAACTCACATTCTTCCTGATCACCTGTCCCTCCGCTCCGTTGATTCTGGGGTATCCATGGCTGCAAAGTCATAATCCCCTTATTGATTGGAAAAGGGGAGAGATCATCCGTTGGAGTCCAGAGTGCTCTACTTCATGTTTGACCCTGCCTCTCAGAACCCTGCAGCCTAGTCCAGAATTGTTGCCTACACCTTACCATGACTTCAGTGACGTCTTCTGTAAACAGAAGGCTGATTCTCTCCCGCCTCATCGGGACTACGACTGTGCTATCAATCTTGTGCCGGGATCTAAATTGCCCAAAGGGCGTCTGTATTCTTTGTCTGCCCCGGAAACTCAAGCTATGGAACAGTACGTAGAGGAGAATCTAAGGAAAGGATTTATTCGTCCCTCTAAATCCTCGGTAGGTGCTGGCTGTTTCTTCGTGGCTAAAAAAGATGGCAGTCTGAGACCCTGCATCGACTACAGTGTCCTGAACGAAATCACAGTCAAAAACACTTACCCGCTACCTTTGATTTCTGTTTTGTTTGACCAGCTCAAGTCTGCCACCATCTTCTCTAAGATTGATTTACGGGGTGCTTATAATCTCATCCGCATCAGACAGGGAGATGAATGGAAGACCGCCTTTAATACCCTCTCTGGGCATTATGAATATTTGGTGATGCCATTTGGATTGTGTAACGCTCCGGCAGTCTCCCAGGATTTAATCAATGACATCTTGCGAGAATTCCCGGGTAAGAACGTGGTGGTTTATTTAGATGATATTTTAATTTATTCTCAGTCCCTGCCTCAGCACCGCCAACAGGTTCGGGAAGTTCTGGAGAAGCTACGTCAGCACCACCTCTACGAAAAATTGGAGAAGTGCGAGTTTGAAGTCTCCAGGGTGGCCTTCTTAGGCTATATAATTTCTTCATCTGGCTTCTCCATGGACCCCAGTAAAGTCCAAGCAATCCAAGACTGGGTTCTTCCTACTAACCTCAAGGCGATCCAAAGGTTCCTTGGCTTCGCAAACTATTACCGGAGGTTTATACGCTCCTTTTCTTCCTTGGTGGCTCCTATCACCGCCCTCTCCCGGAAGGGCGCTGACCCAACTAATTGGTCTTCAGAGGCGTTAGCGAGCTTTTCTGCCCTTAAAGTCGCTTTCACATCTGCACCCATTCTTAGGCACCCAGATCCTGAGCTTCCGTTCATTGTTGAAGTAGACGCCTCAGATGTAGGAGGAGGCGCCATTCTCTCTCAAAGAGATCCTCAAAGCAAAAAATTGCACCCATGTGCATATCTGTCCAAGAAATTCTCATCTGCCAAAATTAACTACGATGTTGGGAATCGAGAGTTATTGGCCATCAAGTGGGCCCTCGAAGAATGGCGGCATTGGTTAGAAGGAGCATCTCACATTATTACCATCTTCACTGACCATAAAAACCTTCAGTATATTCAGACCGCCAAAACTCTAAATCCTCGACAGGCCCGCTGGGCTTTGTTCTTCACCCGATTCAACTTCCTTATCACTTACCGTCCAGGATTAAAAAATACTCTGTTTCTGAGTTTTATGGCATCCCATCCTCAGCCTCCTGACCCGCAACCAATAATTCCCTTGACCTCCATTCATGTCGTTCTAACTCAGGATCTTGGGGCCACACTCCGCCACTTCCAGAAAATTGCTCCAGCTCAGTCACCTGCTGATAAATTGTTTGTCCCAGTTCATCTGAGGAAGTCGGCCCTTATCGAATGCCACGACAACCGCTCAGCAGGTCATCCCGGTATCCAGAGGACCATAGAAATACTTTCCCGCTGGCTTTGGTGACCTACCTTGTCTTCGGATGCGGAAAACTATGTTCGCGCCTGCCCAGAATGTGCCAGGAACAAGTCTTCCAGAATCGTCCTCCGGGTCAACTTCTACCCTTGCCAACTCCAAACAGGCCATGGACCCATATTTCCATGGACTTTGTTGTCGACCTCCCTTTGTCCTCAGGTCATAACACCATTTGGGTAGTTGTTGATCGATTCAGCAAGATGACACATTTTATACCCTTGCTCAAATTGCCAGATGCCAGAAGTTTTGCCACCTTATTTATTACTCATATCTTCCGTCTCCATGGCCTTCCAGAAGACATAGTCTCGGACCGAGGGTCCCAATTCATTGCACAATTTTGAAGGTCTTTCTGCAATTCCCTCGGAATCAAAGTTAGTTTGTCCTCAGCTTACCACCCTCAGTCAAATGGTCAGACAGTAAGAACCAATAAATCCTTAGAACAATTTCTGCGCATATACGTTTCCAAGTTTCACGATAATTGGTCCTCCCTCTTATCCTGGGAAGAGTTTGCTTATAACAATGCTTGCCACTCTGCAACACTTACCTCCCCGTTCTTCTGCAACCTTGGATTCCACCTGGAAGCGAACTCTCTCTCTTCTGCTGTTACCATTGGTGATCCTGGAACACCTGCCTTCACTGCCAGGTTGAAGTCAGTTTGGAAGAAGGTACATTCCGCTCTGTGTCAAGCCTCTCTTAGGTCTAAATCCTTCACTGATCGTCATCGTGGTCCATGTGTATTAAAAGCAGGAGATCGTGTATGGTTCTCCACACGGAACATCAAATTGAGACAACCCTGCAAGAAACTTGGTCCCCGATTCATCGGGCCATTTTTGATTGAGAAGTGGCATTCCGACTCAAACTACCACCATCTTTAAAAATTCCCTGTACTTTCCATTGTTCTCTTCTGAAAAAAGCCATTGCTCCCAGCAAACACAGTCAATCTTCCTCTAAAATTATATAATAATATTCTGCGCTAGACCTAAGTATTGAAATAATGATGAAATGTCCTAATATGGTAATATTAATCTTTATCAACTGATAATAGATAATACAGTCAGTGGAATACAAGACATGTAAACATTAAGCAATAGTATAAATATACATCATGGATACATCATGTCATGGAACTATAAATCATTATGGTTGTCATAGTGCCATGCTGCACTGATGCTGAGAGATGATTTTGATCGATGAGGGATTGATCAATAGTGTAGCGGAAAAATCCTGGAGATGTAAATGTCCAGAATTACAATAGTGCCCAAAAATAAAATAAAATAAAAGGGGAGGAGAGAAAGAGCGATACTTGCACTTGTAAACAGTCTCAAGTATTCCAGCAGGTAAAACAATGTCCGGAGAAAGGGGAAAAAGGAGGGAGGTTGTGTTACTTGTGCTTGAAACAATCCAGGATATAGCGGTGATCCTCAAGATGTCCAATATAGTCCGTGTGAGGTCCAGATGGGAGATAGGTAATCCTCGCGATAGATGTAAAGTGCCGGATATACGGGAGAATTTTATGGTAGGTGTGTCAAGCAGAGTAACGAGCGGGATGTTGGCATGCTTGCCAACCGTGGAACGCACGCTTCCTGAGTGTCAACGACCGGATGTGCACAAATCCGGAAGTAGCGGGTGATAGGCCAACGCGTTTCGTCACCTAGGTGACTTTTTCAAGGCAGTGGTATACGTGTAGATGGAGGCGGGTCTTATATACGCTGTGCCAAGATATTCAAAAGTCTGAATCACATGTTTGTTGTGATTCCCCGTCTGTTAAGTGTCCTTGATGTTCAACAGAATATGTCCTGTCGCGTTGATGGATGTTGATTGGAACAAAAAAGACATATGAACCATTACAAATATACATATATATAAAAAAATGCTTGTAAGCATTATTGATATGCGTCAAAACACAGGGACAACATGGGGGGGGGGAGGTTTATCTGATCGGAACATTTTGGGTGCGGTTTGGGGCATATGCCTTACATACCACTACATGTGGATATGTATAATTATACATGGAGATGCATATATAAGGTGTACACATGTATACAAATATACATGTATATTACAGAAATAGACAGCTATGTCTATATGTAAATAACAAACATATGGTATATATGTCTACGATTTGGAATGGGAAAGTTGACTGTATTAGGAGAGATATAATAATGGAGGAGATATTGTAATACTGCGCTAATCTAGATGTATCTTTATTGAAAACAATGGGGAACGGGTGTATATTAGTAATTAACAATATAGAACTAATATAATCACTGTGATGATTGTAAATGGTAGCAGTCACATAATTGTGTCAGTTCCGTTATAAGTTAGCATCTGTTCTCTGTCACTGGGTAGGGAGATCAACTCTCCAGATTGCGCACCGTGCTGAACCTGATATTCCCCACCGTTCGCACAATGGGTACTTGTCAGGCCCACATAGTATCGCTTCCGAGTTCGGATGGGATCGGGCATGGACTGTGTGGTATGTCAGCATGGTGCGCATCTGACCTTGCCGTACGTGATGAGTTTCACAGACAGCTACAGATATCGAACTCAATATTAAGTCCTTTGGGGGTCTGCGTATCTAATACAAAAATCCATCTATGTTCTTCTTTGTTGATATTTTTGGCGAGATTGCCACCTCGCCAGTTCTTCTTAATTCTTGAGATTGCCATAAATGTAAGAGAGGATGGATCACTGTTGTGTTTTAAATGAAAATGGTGTGAGACGCTGTGGGTGTGTAGGCTCCGTTTGATGTTCCGTATGTGTTCCGCTAACCTTACTTTTAGCGGTCGGATTGTTCGCCCTACATACTGTAATTTGCATGGGCACTGAAGGAGGTAAATTACCTCTTTAGTTTCACAAGTGATGAAGTCCTTAATGTTGTATGTTCGATCGGTAGTGGTAGATTGGAAGGTGTGGGTGGGCTTGGTGCTTCTCACACCACATGTTCTACATGCTATGCATTTTCCGCAACTGTAGAAGCCTGACTGTTGTTGTTGTGGGAATAGGGTAGTTTGTATTGGTAGTCTTGGGGGAAAGTGATTTTGTACTAACTTCTTCTTCAGATCAGGGGCTTTACGGAAAATAATACTCGGTTTCTGTGGGAGAATTGGACGCAATTCGGGATCTTGTTTGAGTATGTTCCAGTGTGAATTTATGATTTTCTGGATTTTGAAAGCTTGATTATTGTAGTTAGTGATGAAAAGTATTTTTCCTTCTTGTTGTGTGGATTTAGTTGGAGAATGTCTTGGATGGAGTAGGGAATCTCTTTCTCTATCTTCAGCTCGATTGTATGCTGATTCAATGGTATCTATGGTGTATTTCTTCTCTAAGAATTGTTGCTTGAGCTGTTGCCCTTGTTCTGCAAAATGGTGTGGTTGTGAACAGTTCCTCTTAATTCTCGTAAATTGACCATATGGGATATTGTTAAGCCATTGTGGGTGATGGTTGCTAGTGGCAAGGATGTAGCTGTTTACGTCAACGGGTTTTTGGTATGTTTTGGTTTCTATATGGTTATTTTGGATGAAAATCAGTAGGTCTAGAAATTCTATTTCGTGGCGACTATACTTGGTGGTAAATTGGAGATTGAAAGGGTTGGTATTCAGTTCCTGCATGAAGGAGGTGAGTGATGTTTCATCACCTCTCCATATGGCAATTATGTCGTCTATGTATCTATGCAAGAGGACCAGATTTGCCCCATGTTGGTGGTTGGACCAAATGTATTGTTCCTCCCACCTGCTCATGAACAGATTGGCGTAACTCGGGGCAAATCTGGTCCCCATGGCAGTGCCCCTAGTTTGTAGATAGAAGGTGTTTTGAAACCAAAAATAGTTGTGAGTGAGTATAAACTGAATACTGTCTAGGATAAATTGAGCTTGAAGTGGTTGCATGGTTGGATCGCTGGAAAGAAAATGCTCGATGCTTTGTAGTCCCTGGTGGTGAGCGATGACAGTGTAGAGGGAAGTGACGTCGCTGGTGATGAGCCAGAGATCATCACCCCACTCTACTTTAGACAGGATGTTTAAGATATGTGTCGTGTCTTTAATGTAGGATTTTTGGACTTTGACGTAAGGTTGTAAGAAATGATCAATGTATTGGGATAGATTAGAAGTAATGGAATTGATACCAGAGATGATTGGTCTGCCCGGGGGTTGTGTGGCACTTTTGTGTATTTTCGGCAAGTAATAAAATACTGGGATGGTTGGATGTGTGATAGAGATGAAATCGTGTTCTTTCTTGGTTAGAATCCCTGATTCTAGGCCAACATTGAGCAATTTTACCAATGATTGTTGGAATGAGGTAGTTGGATCTGTGCTTAATTTGGTGTATGTGGTAGAGTCATCTAGTATGTCATTGGCTACTTTAATGTAATCTTGCTTGTTTAACAGAACTATCCCGCCGCCTTTGTCGGCGGGCTTGATGACTATGTTGGTGTTTTGTTGCACTTCTTTTAGAGCACTTGTTTCAGCTATAGTGAGGTTGATACGGTTGGATGCAGTGTTTGTATTCATTTTTTGAATATCATCCATAACCATATGCTCAAATGTTTGTATGAGAGGACCTTTAAGAAAGGTGGGGTTAAACTGTGATGATGGTTTAAGGGCGCTATGTTTGTATATAGACGTGGTTGTTGCGTTCTTGGTCTGTAGTGGATGTCTGAGAAAATATTTCTTTAATGTGAGTTTCCGAGTAAATTTGTGTAAATCGAGGTACATTTCAAATTTGTCTGGTTTGTTGGCGGGGGCAAATTTTAGTCCCTTATGCAACAGGGATGCGTGTGGCGTTTTTAATTGAAAGTTGCTGAGATTGAAGATACCTTGAAGTAGCTCCTCTTTTGAGGGTGTGATTAGATTATTTTTACTTTTTTTGCCGCCTCTTCGGCCTCTATGTCGTTTAGGTGGAGTTTCCTTTTGATCTGGGGAGTTAGTGTGGTCTGTTGGTGTATGGAGGCTAATGGTGGATCTGGTATTGGGTTTTGAAGAGTGATGTCTAAAAAAGGAACCAGGGTTGGGTGAGTATTAGTCAGATCTATATGTCCAGGTCCTTGGATTGTATTGCTGGAGATAGGGACTTCACTTTGTATGATGTCAGTCAGATTAAGGTCAAGCCAACCTTGCCCGAATGACTCTCTCACTAAATTGTCGTAGTGAGGGTCGTGATCAATTTCATAAATTGAGAATGATGTTGATGATTCATCTTCTGATGAGGATGAAGATGTATCTAGTGTAGGTTTAATTTGGTTGTGTCTCTGGGGAATTTGTTTGGAATGTAGCTTGGTCATATATTGTTGGTAGGTTAAATTTAGCCGTTTGTATGCAGGAGTATTTTTATATGTTTTTGGGCTATTATGACTAGATACTTTCATGTGTACCTGATGCACGTGAGTAGGGGATTTATTTGTACTTTTATCTCGTGACCTCGTTGTAATCTGTTGTGGACATCGTTTAGATTTTTTATGTGCAGGGCCTTTGATCCCAAATTTGTCTCGTTGGAGTTTCCTCTTTTTAGTTTGTATAAGTATGTTTTTTTTTTTATTTAGCCTGGTTTTTATTAAGCCTTCTAAAGTTGCATATTCTTGTTGAGTTTTAAATGGGAGAAGTATAGTCTCTAGGTCAGTGATGTCTGACTCTAGTTTGGTGAGTTCGCTGTTCCTAACTTCTACAATTAGATCAATAAGGCTCCTGGAACATGTATCTAGGATATCTTGCCATTTTGCCAGAAATGGTAAATCTTGTAGATGGTGAGTGGGGCTCTTTTTGATGTGTAGGCCTTTAGGGATCAGGTTTTCTTGTTGGTACCAAAGTAATGTTTGTTTGTCCCACCATAGTTTATTTTCTTTTTCTAATAGTTTCTCAAGTTGAAGAAATTGTTGGCAAAATGTGCCTCCATTATCACCAAGATCTATAGTGTTATGTATATTAAAGAAGGATTCTGCGGCCCTAGCTGGTCTAGTGTTCCTGAATTCAGCAATACCCATGGGTGGTGTAGTGTAGGTTTAAATCCGTGTGCAGCTATCCTAGGACTCGTAGGTAACGGATATATATGCAGAACGGGGGAAGCGCACTATGGATGTAGATAGGTGAAAGCAGCGGAATATCAGGATAGTCCAACCTGAGATAGTACAATTATATAATAATATTCTGCGCTAGACCTAAGTATTGAAATAATGATGAAATGTCCTAATATGGAAATATTAATCTTTATCAACTGATAATAGATAATACAGTCAGTGGAATACAAGACATGTAAACATTAAGCAATAGTATAAATATACATCATGGATACATCATGTCATGGAACTATAAATCATTATGGTTGTCATAGTGCCATGCTGCACTGATGCTGAGAGATGATTTTGATCGATGAGGGATTGATCAATAGTGTAGCGGAAAAATCCTGGAGATGTAAATGTCCAGAATTACAATAGTGCCCAAAAATAAAATAAAATAAAAGGGGAGGAGAGAAAGAGCGATACTTGCACTTGTAAACAGTTTCAAGTATTCCAGCAGGTAAAACAATGTCCGGAGAAGGGGGAAAAAGGAGGGAGGTTATGTTACTTGCGCTTGAAACAATCCAGGATATAGCGGTGATCCTCAAGATGTCCAATATAGTCCGTGTGAGGTCCAGATGGTAGATAGGTAATCCTCGCGATAGATGTAAAGTGCCGGATATACGGGAGAATTTTATGGTAGGTGTATCGGGCAGAGTAACGAGCGAGATGTTGGCGTGCATGCCAACCGTGGAACGCACGCTTCCTGAGTGTCAACGACCGGATGTGCACAAATCCGGAAGTAGCTGGTGATAGTCCAACGCGTTTCGTCACCTAGGTGACTTTTTCAAGGCAGTGGTATACGTGTAGATGGAGGCGGGTCTTATATACGCTGTGCCAAGATATTCAACAGTCTGAATCACATGTTTGTTGTGATTCCCCGTCTGTTAAGTGTCCTTGATGTTCAACAGAATATGTCCTGTCGCGTTGATGGATGTTGATTGGAACAAAAAAGACATATGAACCATTACAAATATACATATATATAAAAAAATGCTTGTAAGCATTATTGATATGTGTCAAAATACAGGGACAACATGGGGGGGGGTTTATCTGATCGGAACATTTTGGGTGCGGTTTGGGGCATATGCCTTACATACCACTACATGTGGATATGTATAATTATACATGGAGATGCATATATAAGGTGTACACATGTATACAAATATACATGTATATTACAGAAATAGACAGCTATGTCTATATGTAAATAACAAACATATGGTATATATGTCTACGATTTGGAATGGGAAAGTTGACTGTATTAGGAGAGATATAATAATGGAGGAGATATTGTAATACTGCGCTAATCTAGATGTATCTTTATTGAAAACAATGAGGAACGGGTGTATATTAGTAATTAACAATATATAACTAATATAATCACTGTGATGATTGTAAATGGTAGCAGTCACATAATTGTGTCAGTTCCGTTATAAGTTAGCGTCTGTTCTCTGTCACTGGGTAGGGAGATCAACTCTCCAGATTGCGCACTGTGCTGAACCTGATATTCCCCACCGTTCGCACAATGGGTACTTGTCAGGCCCACATAGTATCGCTTCCGAGTTCGGATGGGATCGGGCATGGACTGTGTGGTATGTCAGCATGGTGCGCATCTGACCTTGCCGTACGTGATGAGTTTCACAGACAGCTACAGATATCGAACTCAATATTAAGTCCTTTGGGGGTCTGCGTATCTAATACAAAAATCCATCTATGTTCTTCTTTGTTGATATTTTTGGCGAGATTGCCACCTCGCCAGTTCTTCTTAATTCTTGAGATTGCCATAAATGTAAGAGAGGATGGATCACTGTTGTGTTTTAAATGAAAATGGTGTGAGACGCTGTGGGTGTGTAGGCTCCGTTTGATGTTCCGTATGTGTTCCGCTAACCTTACTTTTAGCGGTCGGATTGTTCACCCTACATACTGTAATTTGCATGGGCACTGAAGGAGGTAAATTACCTCTTTAGTTTCACAAGTGATGAAGTCCTTAATGTTGTATGTTCGATCGGTAGTGGTAGATTGGAAGGTGTGGGTGGGCTTGGTGCTTCTCACACCACATGTTCTACATGCTATGCATTTTCCGCAACTGTAGAAGCCTGACTGTTGTTGTTGTGGGAATAGGGTAGTTTGTATTGGTAGTCTTGGGGGAAAGTGATTTTGTACTAACTTCTTCTTCAGATCAGGGGCTTTACGGAAAATAATACTCGGTTTCTGTGGGAGAATTGGACGCAATTCGGGATTCTTGTTGTGTGGATTTAGTTGGAGAATGTCTTGGATGGAGTAGGGAATCTCTTTCTCTGGCTTCAGCTCGATTGTATGCTGATTCAATGGTATCTATGGTGTATTTCTTCTCTAAGAATTGTTGCTTGAACTGTTGCCCTTGTTCTGCAAAATGGTGTGGTTGTGAACAGTTCCTCTTAATTCTCGTAAATTGACCATATGGGATTTTGTTAAGTCATTGTGGGTGATGGTTGCTAGTGGCAAGGATGTAGCTGTTTACATCAACGGGTTTTTGGTATGTTTTGGTTTCTATATGGTTATTTTGGATGAAAATCAGTAGGTCTAGAAATTCTATTTCGTGGTGACTATACTTGGTGGTAAATTGGAGATTGAAAGGGTTGGTATTCAGTTCCTGCATGAAGGAGGTGAGTGATGTTTCATCACCTCTCCATATGGCAATTATGTCGTCTATGTATCTATACCAGAGGACCAAATTTGCCCCATGTTGGTGGTTGGACCAAATGTATTGTTCCTCCCACCTGCTCATGAACAGATTGGCGTATATTTGTAATGGTTCATATGTCTTTTTTGTTCCAATCAACATCCATCAACGCGACAGGACATATTCTGTTGAACATCAAGGACACTTAACAGACGGGGAATCACAACAAACATGTGATTCAGACTGTTGAATATCTTGGCACAGCGTATATAAGACCCGCCTCCATCTACACGTATACCACTGCCTTGAAAAAGTCACCTAGGTGACGAAACGCGTTGGCCTATCACCCGCTACTTCCGGATTTGTGCACATCCGGTCGTTGACACTCAGGAAGCGTGCGTTCCACGGTTGGCACGCACGCCAACATCTCGCTCGTTACTCTGCCCGACACACCTACCATAAAATTCTCCCGTATATCGGGCACTTTACATCTATCGCGAGGATTACCTATCTACCATCTGGACCTCACACGGACTATATTGGACATCTTGAGGATCACCGCTATATCCTGGATTGTTTCAAGCGCAAGTAACATAACCTCCCTCCTTTTTCCCCCTTCTCCGGACATTGTTTTACCTGCTGGAATACTTGAGACTGTTTACAAGTGCAAGTATCGCTCTTTCTCTCCTCCCCTTTTATTTTATTTTATTTTTGGGCACTATTGTAATTCTGGACATTTACATCTCCAGGATTTTTCCGCTACACTATTGATCAATCCCTCATCGATCAAAATCATCTCTCAGCATCAGTGCAGCATGGCACTATGACAACCATAATGATTTATAGTTCCATGACATGATGTATCCATGATGTATATTTATACTATTGCTTAATGTTTACATGTCTTGTATTCCACTGACTGTATTATCTATTATCAGTTGATAAAGATTAATATTACCATATTAGGACATTTCATCATTATTTCAATACTTAGGTCTAGCGCAGAATATTATTATATAATTGTACTATCTCAGTTTGGACTATCCTGATATTCCGCTGCTTTCACCTATCTACATCCATAGTGCGCTTCCCCCGTTCTGCATATAAATCTTCCTCTAAAAGACCTCGGCCTCTGCTTATTAATGGAGACCGCGAGTTCATCATTGAAAAAATTCTGGACTCAAGGAAGTATTAAAGTAATTCTATCGTTTTCAAATAAGCATTGCCCAATCAATTGTATGTGTTTCCAAATCACAAAGTTATTTATTATAGCAGATGTAAATAGTCAACAATTCAATACTTTCTTAACTTATAATAGAGAAATGTAACAATTAACTGTTGATGACTCATCTGAGATACATAAACGATATTTTGGAGCAAGTATGTATATACTTCATTGTTGGATAATGATTCTCAGCCAAACAAATTATCATGAGACACTGCAGCCTAAAACAAAGAGTGTTCCATTTGTCTATTGTTAATTAGTCTTTTAAGAGTAATTCTTCTATTTCTCTATCTCACCCCTCTAATCACTAAGTCTATAGTCCTTTTTTGTCCCCTTTATCTGTGAGAAAAAAAAAAGATAGTTATCTTAAAACAGCAAACAAAACAAACATTTCCATTCTTTACCATTGGCCAGCGATTAGGAAAACAAGCATTTGACAACATAAAACAAACAAACAAAATCAACAAAGATTACTTTTTAAATCCGTTTCCTGCACACTAATACTTACCACAGTTTAAACCCCACCTGGTTGTAGGACTACAGGTCTGACCTAACCTCTAGGGTTGGCTATGGTTCTCCCCAAGGCATTGGCTGCTATGAGGTGCACAGGAAACTGTTGAGAAGTCTCTGAGACTTGTGTGCGCCGTCTCTGTGGGTGTCTGTGTGATTCCCCCTTAGATGGGCCAAGTCTCTTTGCTTCCGCTCTTGTCATTGTACAGTACTTTGCTTGGTGTCCCATTTTAGTGCATCTAAAACACTTCCTCAACTCATGTTGTTTCTTTTCCTTAAACCAGGTGTTATTATACTGTGGTTGTGTGTGCCGTCCCTCTAGTGCTTGGATGCTCACCATCATTACCCTATCACTTAGTGTCTCTTTCTGTTTATTTTTATCATGTCCTATAGCTGACTCCCTGAGAACACTTACAGTACTTCCTCTCCAGTATGGTAATGAAGTTTGCACCCTTCTTTTCAAGTTTTCCCTGAGGCCATCCATTAGAACTTTTACAGCTACCTCTCTGTAATATACATTATCTTTTATGTCTGATACCCCAGTATATTTGGCCATCTCTATCAGAGCCCTGCAAAAATAGTCTGTTGTATTTTCACTATCCTCTTGCCTGATAGTAAAAACTTTACTCCAGTCCACTATCACTGCAAAATATATGGCCAACCGTGTGATTATTTGTCTAATATTGTCCTGATTATCATCCTCGGTTAAGGATTCATCCTCCTCCAGCATACAATCCTTAATGAACTTTTGTATATCAGTATTGAGAGGAAGACAGGTCTTCAATAATACTCGCCAATCGTTATTAGTTGGCTCGTACACATTACCATAATATCTAATAAACTGCTGACATTTGGTTAAATCTTTCCTAGGATCAGGGAAATCAGACAAAATTGAATATGTTTCAGACCTAGTGCATGTATCATGCTTTGCTACATGTTTTAAGGGAACGTCACCATCTCTGTCCGCTTTCCCATTGGGAACTGTTGTAGTGCAGACAGGATGTAAGTCTACCAAATGACTATGTTCTGAACTAGGTGCTGAAATTGCTGCTGCAGTACAATGGATGTCTCCCCCTGTGTTAACCTTTACATTATTCTCACCACTTTCAGCCGCTGCCCCTGCTGGTGGGACCATCCCTCTTCTTTGTCCTGAAACATTACTTTTAACATTACTTAGGGCAACATACAAGTTACTAGTTACAGTTTTTACATTTTTGGTATTGGCTGTACTTCCCGCCCCGACCGAATTTGTCGGAGGCGTGTTTGCGCTCAGTTCGCCACGCTTAGCAACGCACACTTCCGGAATGCTTGTTTCCGGTACGCTTACTTCCGCTGAACACGCTTTTTTTCGCTACACTCACTTCCGCTGTGCATTCGCTGCTCTGCCATGTGTAACCTTCCATTTGCCACGATTTTAAGCAATGATTATGTGCATTTCTCACTTTCGTTGACTTAATCAACCGTACTTTATCTTTTACGGTATTTAGTACCTCTGCATTAAAACTCCCTATTGTTGGAAAAGGCGTATCACAATCTTTGGTCATTTCGACCCAAGTGTCACAATACACAGTTGCGTATGCACCATATTTTTTTACACATGAGAAATCTCGCTGACTCAATAAGGCTTTCTTTAGGCAGTACATTGGCCATCTCTAGCGTATGCTTAGCACCCATGTTAAACAATACCTTCAGCACGGAACACAGACACACCGCAATGCTCTGTTCTTTCCGGCCAACAGTACTCTTTTATGTGGAACACAGACACATCGCAATGCTCTGTTCCTTCCACCAAATAATACTCTTGTTGTTTGTGGAACACAGATACACCGCAATAATCTGTTCCTTCCAGCAAACAATTTCAACTCTGTTGCTACAATAACCGCTAGAGATCTCTAATGCCCTTGTGAACGTATTTCCAGATAGCAGCGTCCACTCGCTTTCTCTTGTTCCGAACAAGAATTCCCTAATACAGAAATATCACTGTGGGCCCCAAGGGCTATCAGCTCCTCGATACCCTGGCTCACCACAAAATCTGCTGAGTTTATTATCGCTGGGAGCACAAGTTGATAAAATCAACCTGCCTTTCCAGTATAATTCCTGCTAGCTGCTTCACCAATTCGCACTGATGGTTGTCGTGCGGTTAGATCGCACAGCCTACCAATACTAATTATTAGCAAACCTTGCGATCTATTGGTAGCGCTTTGCACAAACCCGGTTTTCGTATTCGGTATACCTGCCCTGTATACCGTCCTTCAGTTGGGCAATCCGCCTCGTCAGACAGCAACTGAGCCCCATGAATAATAAACAGTGTATCTACGTTACAAAATCACACACTATACACCTTTTCTGCGCAGAAAATTAAAAGTTCCCAACAATAGTAATATTGTCTCAGAGGCTTTCACAAGTAATTATACTATGCATATAATAACTATCAAAACGATTGTTCAACCACGCAAATCTACCGAAAGTTCGCGTTCGCACAGCAGGAAATACACATACGCTCAGCAATGCAATACACTTTAAAACGTAAAACGACAATAAAAAGAAACATTTTTCTTTCTTGTCTCTAGATTCTAATTAGCGTTCCTTCAGTCTATGCAACAACGGACATTCGGTTTCGCAACACACAGTGAACCACAGGTCTTAAACACATTACGTTCTTTCCTGTTATGCGACGCGTCCGTCAATCCACCCTTTGTTGAGGAACCGAATACCGTGAGCGTTGCATACCTGCCGATAACGTAACTCCTAAACTCACGAGCCCCCAATTATTAAAGTAATTCTATCGTTTTCAAATAAGCATTGCCCAATCAATTGTATGTGTTTCCAAAGCACAAAGTTATTTATTTTAGCAGATGTAAATAGTCAACAATTCAATACATTATTATATTATGATAAAGTACAGTACAGCACAGCCAATACCAAAAGATAAGTACATACCAATGCAATCGCATGCGCTCGCTGCGCACCCACGGGACCCGGTGGACAGTATATCTGTTAGAATACTGTGTCAGAGTTGACTGAGAGCCAAAGGGTGTGCAGCTATGATTATATACAGTACAGTGTTACACTTGAACAATAGAGATGACGTAGATTGTTTCTATAGGTCCAGACGTTGGGTGGGTCCAGTGTAAACAGATCATAGGTTGATTCAATCTAAGGAATCCAAAGGTGGGGGTCGTCTCTCCAGGGGGTCTGCTCCTTTCATAGCCAGCATCATACAAAGGATTATTCCCTAATATCAATAACTAAAGTATGCAATGTGCGATCTCTTCGACGACTGCACCGGATAGCTGCTGATGAATAGGGTTTCAGTATGATACCAGACATGCCACCTTTCCCACAACCTGAACCATGTATATCACTGAAGCGTATGTATAATCATTATATATATATATATATATATATATATATATATATACTACTAATAAACGAAATATTATCTGCTCATAAATTACAGTGTAACGGTACCAATATGAATACGAATTATATAGATAACTAAATGTTGTAATGCGAGTGTATGCGTGCGTATTTTACCGTGCGAATGCACCACGCCACGTGTTACGTAGCGTACGGATCGCATTTGCATGGCTAAACAATATTAAACCAATATACTTTCGTTCATCCAATTATACGACTTTAACAGAAGGTTCAAGGGCAGGTTCAGTTCCTAGTCCATTGGAAGGGTTACGGCCTAGAAGAGCGAACTTGGATACCACAGAAGCGTCTCCACGCTGAGAAACTCCTTAGGGAATTTTTTAAGAAGTTTCCTTCTAAGCCTGGATGTCGGGGTGCCTTGACCCCTCCTCAAGGTGGGGGGGGTACTGTCACGAGCCGCGGCTGTATGCCACATCCTGGCGTGAACTAGCAGCCGGGCGTGTGCTTTAGATTCTGTGCTCTGTTATTATCCTTGTGACATAGATGTAGGAGGGTGTAGAGACATCCTCCAACACCAGAGGGAGCTCCTATATGATTTAAACTGGTTCACTTTCATTTTTATACATGCTTCCTGGTTATGTTATTTCCTATGCTAGTTCTAGCTAATAATTAATTAGCTGCCTCCTGAGGCTGATTCTCAGCCCTACCCTCCTCTGTCCTGATTGGCTCCTAGTGCTATTTAAGGCAGGGAGATCAGAGCCTCACTGCTGGTTATAGGGTCCTGTTCACAGTTCTGCTGCCTGCTTGTTCTCTCTCTGCTTGGTGTTAATACCTGTGACTGACTTCCCGTGTATGACCCTCGCTTGTTCCTGGACCTTGAACCTACGCTTCTGACCCTGACCATTTGCCTGAAAACCGGATTCTGCTCCTCGACCAGTGCCCCTGACCTTTCGCTTGTCCCTGGATTCCGAACCTGTGCTTGTGACCTCTGACCTTGGTTTACTCTGCCTGAACCCCACGCTGCTGTCCGCCAATCACTCCACTCCTGGGTTCTCCTTAGCTGGTATACGATTCTCGACCCTCTGTCAGCCTGCGGCCAGGTCTGTTCCCACCACTAGGGGCTCCAGCGAACACCAGGCTTTCGGAGTAGACTCCAAGTTTTATTGTGCTGGCTAGGGAATTCCTAACAACGGGTTATCATAATATATTATACAATGAAGATCCACTGTCCTATATTAAGTATAATAAATTTTGGACAGGATCACAGAGCTATTGCAGTTGAACTGCAATTTTAATTAACTTTATATGTTTTTGGATTTTATTATTTCGCTAGCCTTTCGGAATTAAGAGGAGTACACATGTTTTACATATAACAATAAAAGTTATGTTTTATACAATTATCCAATTAATCATCTATAGATTCTGAGTGCCCCTTTTTTCATGTCCTTCTGTCTTTTTCAATAGTGTCACAGGTTAGCTAACCCTGATCTAGTGGGACAATCCTGATTTTTGGTGACTGTTCTGCCCAATCTAAGGGGCAGGTCAACACTGTGTATTCTTTATACACACACTGCATTCTTTATATACTACACTAAGGTGCTAGCTGTCCTTTGTGGACTGACCACTCCCCCGCTAGTGTCTGGTCCCACCTCTATGATGACTGACCATACCCCCTCTGGTGGGCCCCTAGTGTTGCAGTCCCCTGGTGGGCCCTTAATGCCCCAGTCCGACACTGCCTGTGATTGATTTCCTGTGTATGACCCTTGCCTGTTCCTGGACTCTGAACTTGTGCTTCTGACACTGATCTATTGCCTGAACCTGGATTCTGAACCTTTGCTAGTGACTCTGATCTTACGCCTGTCCCTGGATTCTGAACCTGTGCCTGTGACCCCGGACCTTGGTTTGTTCTCCGGCTACGTTGTCTGCTGCCGGCACCATTTCTGGCCTGGCCTCCACACTGCTGTCTATCATAACACTCTATTCCTGGGTTATCCTTAGTCGGTTACACATCTCTCGACCCTCTGTGTGTCTGCAGCCAAGTCTGTACCCACCACTAGGGGCAACAGGGAAAACCAGACTTCAGAGCAGACTCTGTGTTTTGCTGTACTGGCTGAAGGAGTTCCTAACACTATGGTGGCAAACTGCTGCTTAATCTGCACAAGAGACACCTCATCGAGTGGCAAATAGATAAACTGCCGCGACAGGAACGCCCTTAGGACAACCTACAGCACACGGCTGAAGGTCGCCTGGGACATACCTGTTCGTAGTTGCTGGTTTGGACTGGGCGGAGGAGCAGGCCCCCCGTGAAACAGATTGTGGGCCAACTCCAGGAGCCCCTGTATGTGTTGCAAAAGCCAGAGTTAACAAACCAAAAAGTAGGTGACACATTTCCACCTTGCTTTTTCTAACTTTGCCACAAATGATGCAACCAATACTTACAATATAGTGGAAATTCATCCTCAAGCTTTTTCTGGCAAAGAACAGTTCATAAGTATGGATTTTTACATAAGGAAGAAAAAAATTGTCATTTTTGAAAAAAAAACAGCCCTATTGAATGACCAAACAGCACCTCACCATATAGAACCACCACCAAAGTGCATGCAAACATGATACTTACCATAGGCAAATCACCTTGTGCAAATCACATTAGTTATTAAAATTGTTCAGGTGTAATCAGTTATGTATTGTGCAACACAAAATACAGAGTGTTAAGCAAATAGTGTGTTTTTTATTTTTCCAAAAATAAAATAAAATAGGAAAACACACTAAACACCACAAAAAAATACAGCATGCCCCTTATTAGTGCCAAACCCAAAACATTTGTATATGTGATTAAATTTTGCCAATCTCTACTTACCACACACACAGACACAACGATGTACAGATTTCTCAGCACAATAACTGCCAATGCAAATATTTGGACCCAAATCACAGGAGAGATAAAAAAATCTGTGGGGGAGGGTCAACAGGTAGCAAATCAAGGCAGGAAAAGGGATAACAATTAGTCTATTCACTACATTCTAGAATTCTGTATGCAGACCCTCATCAAAGTATACACAGTGCCAGAAAGATTCTAACTCCACAGGTAAGCAAACACTTTACAACTAACATTCAAAAATAATCCACTAACAGAATACGTTAACTCCTTTCAGCAGCAAGTGTGGTTACCTAAAACATATAGTATGAATAGCCTTTCTAGCTCTCCAACACCTAGCAATGCTTTGATAAGTAATTAAACATACTGAAGGATGACACAGGTACAGCAGCAAACGGCTTGAAACAGCATTTGACCAGCCGCAGTCTACTCACCCAGACCACTGAAACTCCCAACAACACTTAATTTTGAGAAAGGCGTTTTTAACTACCACTGTGATTAGAGAATTATATGCCGGTAAGTAGACCGGACGGACGTCATTAAGAGGACACAGGTGCATTCCAAGTGACTGAGTGTGTTTGTTTTGAAAAGCGATCTGGCATGTTAGCAAAGTGTATTCAATGTATGGTAAGTGTTTATGTAACGATTACTCACATATTTGACAAATGAGCTTAGCTGTTTGTGTTGTTCAAATTTCATGGGTGTAATGAGTGTACATTTGAAAGGTATGCCAGAGAACATATTTACTATTTGGTGTAGACGATAGTGTGGTGATTATGTATTCCACCCATCAATACTAAGGTCTGAAGTTCAAGTCCACAAGTCAACCTTTAGTACAAAGTGGTATAAGAGCCTTCATTAAGTTTCCACATAAAGAATAAAAGTCAAGTTAAATACGCAAATGCTCATATTTTGGCCTAAGATTCGCATTCACGATCATTCATTGTTTCTATTTTAGTATTTACAGCTCTGCAGCCTTCGAAAAACAGTCATTTTGTGTGTGTGTGTGTGTGTGTGTGTGTGTGTGTGTAGGGTGATCTACTTGATCGCACGTTATCCCTCATGTTGATAATAATAACTGCAAAATGAAACAGTATACAGGAATTAGACAGCGAAAAAGCTGAACCTAATAAGTTGATTGCAAACACTTTTAGGATTCATCCGCTAATGAGAGTGGTGTAATTTCCAAAATGAGCCCCAAACCCCTTTGACCCGAAAGTGTCCTAAATGGTAATTGAAATGTTTTACCCACATTTAAAATACCTGTGTGATTTTATGTTTTATACGTTACACAGTGCATATCCCAAGGAGTGCCATGTCTAATCATTTATCGTGAAATGATTGAGATTATCCCTACCTATAAATCCCCAAACTTGTTCCTAGCTAAGGTTGCTGGTGTGTATTTCATTCTATGCAATTGACATCATTTTGAGATCACTTGCTAATTGGTGTAGTGGTTAGAGAATGCACCTTTGCACACTCTAAACCTGAGTTCAATTCGTCCCCAACACACTTGTGCGTGTGTAATCAGTAATTTTCTACTTCGTATCTATGTATTAAGATCTATTTTCTACCACTTCTGCCGATCAAAGTGACATTGTAGCAGTATAAATCTGAGTAGCGTTTTTTAGCAATTTGGTTTAGATACAATGACAAGTGCAGCCCTAAGCGAAACGTCCCTAAACTCAGGTGATAGGGACAACAAATGGTACCTGCAACCGAAAGGTTAACTCCCCTCTAGTATCCAGCCATTGGAGGGGAGTGGGTGTTGACGCCCTGGAGAGGTATACGCCAGGCACAGGCATGTTCAGTCCTTCTTACCCGGGTGGAAAACAAGAGGACAACATCACTGGACAGGCTGAGTAGCATTACAGAATCGGATTGTATACTTGTTTTTGCCTTTTCCCTGCATTGTTCACTTTGTATTCCTATCTGTACAGCTTTTTAATCCGTTACCTTTCCCAATTTTCATTTCTTTTACCTCGTTTCTCTGTCCTGCTTTCTTCCATCTCACATCCCTGCGTCTCCTCGTGGCTCAGCCAGTTATTCACCCCCCTTACCCCTCGCCCTGGGGTTTTTATTTTAATTTTGTATATATCCTTCATTGCATCTCAATTGTATTGCATTGTCTGGGTTGTATTGCTCCACTACTATTTCATTGATTGTGTTGTATTGCGCTGCCCCCCCCCCTGATTTTGTATCCCCCTCCATTCCTTAGTGTGCTGTTTTCCTGTTGTATTGTATCTCATTGTGCAGTATCCCATTCATACCCGTTTCTCTGTCGTCCCCCCTGCCCCGGATTTAATTCATGCCCTTGTGGCCCGGCCCGTTATTCCTCTCTCCTGCCCTCTCTCCCTGTTGTGCTTGGTATAGCATCCTGCATTGCAGCGCTGCTAGGTTCCTTTTGTTACACTGCCGCAGTTTAGCCCTCACTGCCCCTGTTAGCGCTGTTGCCTGCTTGCCATGCCCGGCCCTGGAGATCTGCACCCCAAGGCCCGCTTCACAGACCCTCCAGCAGCAGCGGAGACCCGACGGCCCAGAAACCCCCCCAGCACAGCACCTGCCTCGAGGGATGCTGCCGCAGCTCCGTCTCCGGCGACTTCCGGTCGGCGAGTGACGACTTCCGGTCGCTGCGTGCGTGTCACTGCGCATGCGCAGCGGCACGGAGCTCCGGAGCGAGCAAGAGAATGGAAGGGGCAGAGGGAGTTTACCCTCTAACCCCCAAGCAGCGGACAACGAGCCAGCAATATGGGACACTGAACCACCAATGATGGTAATGACAATTGGTTCACTGAACCACCAATGCGGAATAATAATTGGTTTAGGGTAGGGACCGGCCCCTTTGAATATATGCAGGCTTTCCAGCCCCCGTACCTGCATGGCCCCAGGCTCCTGAATGATAACAGGGCATCAGCCCCTCCTTCCCCCTGCACTGCCCCAAGCGCAGGCTTTATCACCATTAGGGCATAGCGAAGATGGCTCAGCACGGATCTGTGATAGCCGCCTGCTATTTAGCGCAATTCCCTTGGGCCACATCTCACCTGGTTTAAGCAGTGGCCACAGCAGAGCCTTCCCCCCCCGGAGCAAACAAATTGCCATGCCCCTTCCCCCCTCCCCAGCAGCGGGACCGTGCCCTCCCAAACCCATAGGCCCCTCACTTCTTGCTGCCAAGCAGGCCAAGATAGCGAATGGCCTTTCCCTCCAGCTATTTTCGAATACGGCCACCATAGAGGGGAGCCGAGTACACAAGACCGATACGTGGCCCTCCACCCCCCTCCCATCAATGCGCCACCTGCATGCTCTGCCCGTTGCGCCTTAGGCAATAGTCTCACCTGCCCTCTCGCGCCCGTCGACACCCCATCTCTACCCCACTCAGCTCCAGTGGGGGGATCGTTGGTGGAACCACAGATTCCTCCAGTATAAGGAACGCAGCAAGGCGCGCAACGACCACCCAACATTTCAGATGGCGCAAGCCGACCTAACCCTGTCATTTTGTCAGTAACACAGGCTAACACGAATGATGCAGCAGGAGAGGTCACGAGTTTGGACGAATCAGCAAGGACACCCAATCGGGCAGCAATGCAGGCCATCCGGACGCAAATGACCGACGACAGCAACGAAGCAGGAGGCCAGACGTCGGCAGTGAACACGGCGGGTACATCAGGTGAGCAAGATAAGATGGAGATAGATCGTACACAGACACATAGTGCACCATTAGCTTCCAGTGAGGAAGGCTCAGATGATAAACAGGGGCCACATAGATTAATGAAGATACTACACGCACATTTCACGGGGGGCAGCGCACAGAGCAAGGAAGGATGCATACCCAGCAGGCCGATAGGTCGCAGTCCGGACATGGTTAAATGCTCGTACACATCACTGCTGATGGGGCTCCGCCCATGCATAAAGGACAGGATAAAGAAGGGTTTCTACGTAGATATGTTTGAGCTAACAGAGGAGGCGAAGAAGGAGTTAGATGCAGCCAAGGAAAAAGGGGGGATAGGAGAAGACGCGCACGAAAACCTTCCCCTGATGGGTTTCAGCGTTCTGTTCCTTCGCGGCCACATACATAGAGACGCGGCCAGAAGCAGTGACAGACGTGTGGCGTTACGTGCATCTGATTGCAGACATATTCCTGACAGATGGGAAGTCTCATTGGCGCAATGACGAGAGCTTTAGGAAAAGGGAGGCAAGGCATGCACCAAGGAGCGCGCAATAGGTGCTTTGCATTCAATAATGGGTCGTGCACCCGTGGGGCCGCTTGCAAGTACAAACACATTTGCGGGCAATGCAGAGGTCCCCACTCAGCGAAGGATTGCCCCAGTCCCTCCGCAAAAGACAGCAAAGGTCGAGGGCCCCCCAGCTCCGCTAATTAATAAAGCCAGTTCCCCCATCAATCTGAAGGAGCTGGAGCGCTGGTTCCGGCTATCTTCAGACACAGTACTATTATCATTTTTACGTAACGGTTTCGAATTTGGATTTAAACTCCCAGTAAAGAAAGAAGTAAAAGCCAAGGCAGTAAAAAACTTAAAGTCTGCTTATGCCCTGCCCCATATAATCAACGAAAAAAAAGTAAAGAAAGAGAAGTAGTTAGGCCGGATGGTAGGCCCTTTTCCAGCTCCCCCAATAGAAGGCCTAGTTATATATCCAGTAGGAGTAGTTCCCAAAAAAACTAAAGGAAAATTTAGACTGATCCAACACCTGTCTCACCCCCTGGGAGGGTCAGTTAATGACGCCATAGGCGATGCCGATAGTTCGGTGGCATACCAGTCCTTCGAGTTAGCACTAGCCATAGTGAGATCATTCGGGCAGGGGGCGCTAATGGCAAAATTGGACATTGAGGCAGCGTTCCGGCTACTGCCACTGCACCCTCAATCATTCAAGTTCATGGGTTTTAGGCTACAAGATGGTTATTACATTGATAGAGGTCTCCCCATGGTCTGCTCGGTGTCCTGTGCCTTCTTTGAAAAATTTAGCTCGTTCTTACATTGGTGTATTCAGGCGGGAACGAATCACAGGGGTATCGCGCACTACTTAGATTACTTCTTATTCATAGGCCCAGCTAACTAAACGGTCTGCACAGATATATTCAGCTCATCGCAAGCGCTATTTAGAGTCCTCGGCGTCCCAGTCGCGCATGACAAAAAAGAAGGTCCCTTCCATTGCCTTTCTTTCCTGGGGATCGAGATTGACACAATAGAAAGGTGTTGCCGGCTGCCCAAAGACAAAGTGGGGAAGTTGCAGGGATACATAGCTGCAGCTCTGTCTGCGCGTAATATTACATTAAGGCAAGTGGGTCATTCAACTTCGCATGCAGGGTCATTCCAATGGGCAGAGTTTTTTTGCAGGAAGCTCCAATTAGCAATGGCAGGTCTAAAAAGCCCCCATAGCAGGTTAACTCTGTCCAAGGACATCAGGGGAGATTTGGCAATCTGATCAGAATTCCTCTCCACATTCAACGGGGTGCGCATCTGGCCTTCCGGGGAAGTATCTTCCGCCACACTAGACCTTCACACCGACGCCTCCGGGTCATGGGGCTTCGGTGCCTACTTCCAAGGAGCTTGGTGTGCAGCTCCTTGGCCCAAGTCCTGGACCGTGAGTGGCCTGATTGAAAACCTCTTGGTATTAGAGCTTTCCCCCATAATTGTTGCCATAGAATTGTGGGCCACGGAGCTGAAAGGGAGGGACATAGTTTGCTGGTGCGACAACTTGGGGGTAGTGGAGTGTATAAATAGGCAGAGCGCATCCTCACTGCAAGCCATCAATCTCCTGAGGCACATGGTGCTCAGATGCCTGGCGCACGACATTTCACTTAGAGAACTACACGTGCCAGAGGTTCACAACAAAATAGCGGACGCCCTGTCACGTCAGCAATGGCAACGGTTCCGAGAACTGGCACTAGTGGGAAGGTACAACTTTTCCGGCTTATGTTTGGAAGATCATCGGGTCGGATTAAGGGAGCTAGTGGAAACATCATTAGCCCCTCGCATCAGGAGAGCGTACCGGTCAGCGTCGCTTCAATGGCGCAGTTTTGTGAAAACGAGAGGAAGGGCAGATCAGCCAGGGGCAGATGGCATCATGGCCTTCATATGGGATAAATACCTAGCAGGTGCCTCAAAGTCCTCAGTCTCCCTGCTGCTGGCAGGCATATCCTTTTCGGCCCGTTCTTTGGGGAAAGAGGACATAACAAAGCATTTCTTGATTAGTAGAGCCCTCAAGGGATGGGGTAAGTTACAACCTAGAAAAGAGGATGTCAGGCAGCTAGTAACAGTGGGCATTTTAAAACAACACAAAGGGCATTAAGTCAGGGAACAGACAGTGCATACGAGACAGTCCTATTTAGCACAGCATTCGCGATGGCCTTTTTCGGCGCTTTCAGGGTGAGCGAGCTAGTAGCGCAGTCGCAGCACAAGATAGGCAACGCTTTACTCGGCAAAGCAGTCACAGTGGGCGCCTCACAGGTGGCATGTAAGATTCTGCGGTCCAAAACCGACCAAGGGGGCAAGGGGCATTGGTTGATAATGAAGGTAACAGGAGATGCTGACATGTTCCCCGTAACATGGTGTAATCGCTATGCAGCAGTTCGTCCCCCCAAGGGTGTTCCTTGGTTGGTGCATTTAGATGGGGTACCTTTGACCAAATATCAATTCAATGCTTTGTTTAAGAAAGCTTTGCATCTGTCCGGGTTAGACCCTTCACACTATGGCACGCATTCATTCAGAATCGGGGCGGCGACTGAGGTGGCTCAGTCGGGGGCCTCCGTAGACAGCATTAAAGCTCTGTGGCGTTGGAAGTCGGATGCTTATAAGCGATACATATGCCCCTAATCCTCAGGGTCCGGCTTAGAGGATAGCAAGGGAAGGAGGCAAGGGATAGACGTTATACTGTATACTGCCATGTGGTTCTGTACCTAATCTGGTCTCCTTGTTTCCTCTAGCCCCCCCCTCCCCCCTCCCCCCTGTCGGTAGTGCTGGGATTAACCGCCCGCCATATTATGTGGGGGCATGAAGGATCTTTCCCAGCTTTCTCCCCGTACTAAGGCCTGATTAGTAGTGAGCCGCCGGGGTTTTTCGCCTTCATTGTGGCTACCGGCAAATCCCCCGCCCCCCCATCCCTTTGTTTTTCCCTTACCACGTGTTATGTTTGTTCTGTTGTTTACAAGTTATAGTTGATCTCCCTTTCCGGCAGGTTGTGTTTTGAGTCACGTGAAAAGGTTAATGGGAAGATGCATCTTATTAGTATAAGATATGGGTTGATATTATATTATTCTGCTTAACCCACAGGTGCTGCGGCGGGGAGGATCCGGGTATGGGTCATCGGGCATTCGTACATTCACTGGGCGGCCAGGCATAGTGAGGCCAAAAATAGGATCAGGGTGGGGCACAGACAAGTTAGTATACAATGGATGGGTAGGCGAGGTATGCAAACATCAGCGTTAATTCCCCTGCTGTCCGTGGAAATTGCGAAAGATAGCGCCCCAGATATATTAATAATACACCTGGGAGGTGTCATGAACTTACCTGTTCCCTGCTCCGCTGCTCCGTTGGCGATGTCAGCAGCCATCTTCTCCGGCGGGTCTGCACTTCTCCTGTTTGCGTCCCCGCACTTCCGGGTCCTCTCAGCGGCAGGTCAGGTGACTCCTGTCGAAGTCAGTCAGCAAATTGGATAAAGTAATTTCAATTAAAGTCGAGCAAACTTAGTTGTCTTTGTCTGAAAAGATGCGTACGGTACGCTACGGCGTACAAGGGCACGCTACGGCGTGAAAGGGTGTACGCATCCACTACACGTGGCAGCAACAGTAATTGGTCTTTTACCATACATTCGCACAAACACGCATACTTATAAAATAGTACACATTAATGGTAGTTTCAACACATAGTCAGTTATGTCGAAATATAGTAGTATTTATATGTTATATTAAAGTTAAAAATGTCATTAATGCCGACACGTGTCTAAAGCAAATGGAAACACTAGGCATGGGTAGTTTTATCAAAACTCTGTGTGATATAATTCATGGGCATACTGTTCCTTATGTTCTCCCTGATGATGTGTATTTTGTTTGTGGAAGGAAAGCTTATTCCTGGGTGACTCTGAGTTCCATGGGCTTGTGTTTCTTAGCTAAACTGGTTCCTGAAATCATGACTATTACTCATGAAGAAATGGTTGGTATTCACAAGACTACATCACCACCATACATACACACACAGTATGAACACCGTGGCAAGAGAAATATGATTCCTGGTGAGGAACCCATAGCTACAAAATTGATTAGTGAAACTGCTGGTTTCCAAGTTATGGTTGCTCTAGATCTCACCAGGACCGCTCGGGGAACATTAAACTTTAAATATATACAAGACCAAGACCTAGCTAAATTAATAGATAATATCACCGAGATGTATGATGACACTTTCAGGTATACTGGAAGGGAGCTACAAGCGTATAAGAAGGAGTTGGTGCAACATAGACTGGTACTAAATTATCTCACCTCTATTACTGGTGGGTACTGTGTAACACTGGCCACCCAGTTCAGTGTCAAATGTTGCACGTACATCACTAATAATACGGATGACCCTAAAGAGGTTATAGACCGGAAGATGGATGAAATTTTGCAGCTGAAATGGGAATTTCGAAAGAGTCACAATTCTTCATTATATGAGGTCGGGGAGAAGGTGGCGGGTTGGTTCTCGTAGTTGAACCCTGTGAAATGGTTCTCCGGTCTGGGGGAGTGTGTACAGGAAATGGTTACTAGTGTAGGTAAGCTCCTTCTCCTTATACTGGGTGTCATCTTAGCAATTGGTTTAGTTGTCAAATGTGTTCCTACTGTGTTGAAGTGTGGAAAACGGTCTCATAGGAGTAACACTGAGAAAGAGACTGAAAGGGTGGTACCAGATACCGAGATCATGGTCTGTGAAGAAGTATTGTATAATCCTGAACTTCAAACGGTGATTGGGTGATAGTTTATTACACTATCAAAGGGTGGAGCTGTCGAAGTCAGCAAATTGGATAGAGTAATTTCAATTAAAGTCGAGCAAACTTGGTTGTCTTTGTCTGAAAAGATGCGTACGGTATGCTATGGCGTACAAGGGCACGCTACTGCGTGAAAGGGCGTACGCATCCACTACACGTGGCAGCAACAGTAATTGGTCTTTTACCATACATTCGCACAAACAAGCATACTTATAAAATAGTACACATTAATGGTAGTTGCAACACATAGTCACGTATGTCGAAATATAGTAGTATTTATATGTTATATTAAAGTTACATGCATATTAGTGAAATATACGGAACAGGTTGAAGGAATCATATCATGAGTGGTATCATAATAAACCTCTTTACATTTCCTACTGTTTGGTTCACTCTGCGAAGGAATCGCAGAGTGCATACACAAGTTATGAATGATAGGGAATTATGAACTACTTAAGACTAAGGAATCTTGGCGGGAAAAGCCGAGCATACCCCCTGGAGAGATGACCCCCTCCTTTGGATTCCTTAGGATGAACTAGCCAATGATTGACAGCCCCTTGGACCTTGCTGAGACCTGGACCAATAGATGCAAGCTATACCATCTTCATTGTATTACTGTATTTCTGTGTGTATATAAGCAGCAGCTTCACATCTAGTGTTCAGACATCTTGTCCCCAGACTTCAGGATTGAATGACTGCACACTGGATCCAGAGCGCCTGCGATAAGTAACGGCTGTATTTATTATTACTTCGCTTGAGCATATTATTCTACTTGTTGCGAATAAATCTTTGTGCGTTGGAAACACAAATCGAGGTTCGACAATCGTTATTGGTTAGCGACAATTCGCACATAAAAATTTGGGAGCTCGTGAGCTTTGGAGGTTTCGTTGCCGATGATACGCAAGACCAACGGATTTCGGTTCCGCTACAAAGGGTGGAGACGCGTCATATACGGGTAAGAACGCAATTTGTTTAAAACCTAAATTTTACTCTGTGTTGTGAAACCGAATGTCCGTTTTGCATTGTCTAGGGCACACTAACTAGAACCTAGGGACAAAAGAGAAAACTGTTTCTTTTTACTGTCATTGTGCGTTTTAACTGTATTGCATTGCTTAGCGTATGTGTATTTCCTGCTGGACGTACGCAAACTTCCGGGAGATTTGCCACGTGGTTAAACAATCGTTTTGATAGTTATTATATGTATATAGTATAATTACTTGTGAAAACCTCTGAGACATTATTACTGTTGTTGGGAACTTTTGATTTTCTGCGCAGAAAAGGTGTATAGTGTGTGATTTTGTAACGTAGATACACTGTTTACTATTCATTGTGCTCAGTTGCTGTCTGACGAGGCGGATTGCCCAACTGAAGGACGGTATACAGGGCAGGTATACCGAATGCGAAAACCGGGTTTTCGCAAAGCGCTACCAATAGATCACAAGGTTTGCTAATAGTTAGTATTGGTAGGCAGTTTGATCTAACCGCACCGTTAGTGCAAATTGGTGAAGCAGCTAGGAGGAATTATACTGGAAAGGCAGGTTGATTTTATCAACTTGTGCTCCCAGCGATAATAAACTCAGCAGATTTTGTGGTGAGCCAGGGTATCGAGGAGCTGATAGCCCTTGGGGCCCACAGTGATATTTCTGTGTTAGGGAATTCTTGTTCGGAACAAGAGAAAGCAAGTGGACGCGGCTATCTGGAAATACGTTCACAAGGGCATTAGAGATCTCTAGCAGTGATTGTAGCAACAGGGTTGAAATTGTTGGCTGGAAAGAACAGAGCATTGCGGTGGTTCTGTGTTCCACAGAGAAGAGTATTGTTGGCCGGAAGGAACAGAGCATTGCGGTGTGTCTGTGTTCCGTGTAGATTGGAGTTGTTCAACATGGGTGCTAAGCATACGCTAGAGAAGGTCAGTGTACTGCCTAAGGAAGGTCCTATTGGTTCAGCGAGGTTTCTCATGTGTAAGAAATATGGTGCATACGCAACTGTGTATTGTGACACGTGGTTCAAGATGACCAAAGATTGTGATAGGCCTTTCCCAACAATAGGAAGTTTTAATGCAGAGGTACTAAATACTGTAAAAGATAAAGTATGGTTGATCAAGTCAACGAAAAAGAGAAATAGAAATAATGATTGTTTAAAATTGTGGCAAATGGAAGGTAACACGTGGCAGAGCAGCGAATGCACAGCGGAAGTAGCTGTGGATAAAAGCGCACGCACAACGGACGTGGCCGTTGAGAAGCGTGGCGAACGCAGTGCAAGCGCGCCCCCTGCCACCTTCTGTGGTGGGAGCGGTAAGTACAGCCGTTATTAAAACTGAAAAAATAAAAATTGCTAAGTTGTATCCTGTTTTAAGCCAGTTTAAATCAAGTGTATCTGAAGATGAAGATGAACCCACTGTGATTTCGGCCATTGCACATGCTGTTAGTGTACTAGAGGCTCAGTGCAAGTATGAGAAAATGGCTGAGATAGGTGAGAGTAGCGTGATCACTAGGAGTGAAAGCGTTCTAAATCTTGAAACAACAAATCCTGTAGTGTCCCCTGAAGTCAGTGAACCAGTGGGTGCGTACCCAGTCCGCACAATATCAGTTCCCAATGGGAAACCGGATAAGGATGGTGTAGTTCCTTTAAGAAATGTTACAATGCATTGTCCCTGGACTAGATCAGAATTGCGTTCCATTATGACTGAATTCCCAGATCCTAGAAAAGAGTTGGCAAAGTGTCAGAAATTTGTTAAAGACTTAGGAAATGCACACGAACCAACCGATAAGGATTGGCGTGTGGTGTTGAGGGCGTGTCTTCCTCCCAATACTGACATACAAAAATTTATTAAAGATTGTTTGTTGGAGGAAGATGACACCTTGACTGATGAGATTAACCAAAAAAATATAGAACAAATTGTCAAACACTTAGCCATCTATTTTCCAGTAGTAGTAAATTGGAGTAAGATTTTCACCATAAAACAAAAGGATAGTGAAACAGCCTCAGATTACTTTGCTAGAGCTATAGCAGCGATAACACGGTTTACTGGGATATCCAACATAGGGGAGGACCCACATCATAGGGAAGTAGCTGTAGGAGTATTAATGTATGGCCTTAGAGAAAATTTAAAAACCAGAGTACAAACCACATTACCTAATTGGAGAGGCATCACAGTAGATTCTCTTAGGGAGTCTGCTGTGGAGCATGACAAAAACCTTTTTAGACAGAAGGAGGAGAAAGGTGATAGGTTAATGACGGTGAGCATACAGGCTCTAGAGGGGATGCATACACGACCACCAGCATACAACCCATATAACAAGAAACCTAAAGTGATCAGATGTTTCAGGTGTAACGAAGAAGGCCATATTGCAAGAGACTGTAAAAAAACAAGACAGGATACACATATGGATAGGGAATCATATAGGTATCCTCCACGGAGAAACACACATAGGCAAGAGAACACACCGTTACCTGCGGATGTTATAGCAGCAAATGCTGCGCGGGAAAGCAATAGTCAGCGCTAGGGGTCAGGTCATACCTGTAGTCTACAGTCAGTGAGGTTAACTAAGAGACAGAGAGAAGAACCAACAATGATAGTTGACATAGCTGGTAGGAAAGAAACTTTTCTTGTAGATACAGGGGCGGCCCGATCTGTGATAACCTCTCCTTTCAATCTACAGGTGACCAGTAAAACAATTCCAGCCATCGGGGTAACGGGAAAAGTGTTGCATTATCCACTAACTAAACCAGCTGAGGTTACTATCGGGCCCCTGCATACCAAGCATTCGCTTCTCTTGGCTGCGGCAGCTCCTACTAACTTGCTAGTAAGAGACTTGTTATGTAAAATGGGATGTGTCATATACTGTACTTCTGATGGTGTGTTCTTAGATATACCGGAGAAGGTCGTACATGAGGTGCAGGATATATTGGACACCCCTCAAAGGTTAATGTTACACTCTCCTGTTATAGAACAAAGTCTATCTCAAGTAAAGGGGATGTTGCTGGAAATACCAGGTTCACTATGGACCAGAGATGGACAGGACACTGGACTGATGGCAAACGTAGCCCCTGTCATGGTCAATCTAAAAAGTGGTAGGATAGCTCCAAAAATCCCACAGTATCCATTAAAACCGGAGGTGGAACTAGGGGTATATCCTGTTATTGAGAGGCTGTTACAACAAGGGATTTTAATTCGTACAGCCAGTACAGCAAATAGTCCCATTTTCCCTGTGAAGAAGAGTGGGGGGTGGGGCTATAGATTAGTCCAGGACTTAAGGGGAATTAATAAAGTTGTTGAGAGCCAATTCCCCATAGTGCCGAATCCAGCTGTCATCCTCATGCAGATTCCACCGTCTGCCAGTCATTTTATTGTCATTGATCTATGTTCTACTTTCTTCTCAGTCCCTCTTCACCCTGACTGCCAATACCTTTTTTGCATTCTCCTACAGGGGAGTGCAATACACATGGACCAGACTACCCCAGGGGTTCATTGACAGCCCCAGTATTTTCTCCCAAGCCTTACATGACTGTTTGCAATCCTTTCAACCCCACTTTGAGTCTGTTCTAATTCAATATGCGGACGATTTGTTGTTGTGCTCTGATTCTTTTATGTCATGTTTACATGATACTAAATTGTTGTTGCTTCATCTTTCACAAACAGGGCACAAGGTGGCAAAGGATATATTACAGCCATGTCAGACTAAGGTCAAATACTTAGGACACTGCCTCACTAAGGGGCTAAGACACCTGACAACCGACAGAATTGAGGCCATACAACACATGACTCTGCCGCAGAGCCAGAAGCAGATTCGTACTTTCTTAGGGATGTGTGGATACTGTAGATCCTGGATCCCAGGTTTTTCTATTCTGGCATTACCATTGCAGGAGCTAGTCTCTTCCTCAAAACCAGAACGTGTTGTACACACAGAAGAGTCAGAGCAAGCGTTCTTTAATCTTAAAGATAGTCTGACTAGAGCACCTGCATTGGGAATACCTGATTATGAAAAGCCTTTTGAGCTATTTTGTACAGAAGCTGATGGTTGTGCAGCAGGGGTCCTCGCACAGAAACATGGTGACGCTAGCAGACCGGTAGCATACTACAGTGCACAATTAGACAATGTGGCAAGATCACTCCCAACATGTCTCAGAAGTGTAGCAGCAACGGCTCTTCTGGTAAGTGAGAGCGAGGACGTAGTATTAGGACATAATTCAACTATCTATACACCCCATGCTGTATCAGCTCTGTTAAATTCAGCCCAAACCAGACATGTTTCTTCAGCTAGATTCACAAAGTGGGAACTAGCCCTGATGGCACCCTCAAACATCACCATCAAACGATGTAGCACCTTAAATCCAGCTACATACCTTCCGTATGTGTCTCTAGAGACACAAAGGGTGGGAGGTGAGGAGACCCTGGTTGATGATGAGTTAGGCAAGAATACTGACACGCATGACTGTATGGAACACCTGAATAAGACCTTTACTGCAAGGCCCGACATACAAGACACCCCCTTAGAAAATGTAGATTTTACGTTTTATACAGACGGAAGTTGTCATAGACAGACAGAGACGGGAGAGCTATGTACTGGTTATGCTGTTGTAGACGATCAGGATGTGGTAGAAGCTGAACCCCTTGGCCCACCTCACTCAGCCCAGGTGGCGGAACTAGTAGCACTAAGGAGAGCGTGTGAATTGGCAGAGGGTAAATCAGCCAATATATATACTGATTCTAGGTACGCCTTCGGGGTAGTGCACGATTTTGGGGCCCTTTGGCGTCTTAGAAACTTTACGACAGCAGCAGGTACACCAGTGGCACACTCACAACACATAAAAGGACTTCTGACAGCGATACAGTTACCTAGAACAGTAGCCGTCATAAAGTGCAAAGCCCATACCTTTGAAGAAGACCCAGTGTCATTGGGCAACAACAGGGCAGACGAAGCTGCTAAATGGGCAGCAGGGCAACCTATGACTGTATCGACCGAGACTATGATGGTTTTTCAGACATTAGACATGCAGAAATTAATTGAAATGCAAGATTTGTGTTCCCTGCAGGAAAAGGCGGTCTGGAAGGCGAAGGGATGTGGTCAAGAGTCCTCAGGACTCTAGAGGGATGGACAAGGTAAGCCTGTAGCTCCCCGAACATACTATCCAAGCCTGGCTGAAGCAGCACACAGTCTGACTCACCTGGGTAAAGAAGGTATGTGCAAACTGGTAAGAGCATACTGGTGTGCTCCCGGATTTTCCTCTCAGGCTGGTAAGAAAGCAATGTCATGTCTTACTTGTTTGAGGAAAAATGTTGGGAAAACTATTCCAACTGAGCCATCCCACATCCCTCCTACAGACGGACCTTTTCAGGTAATACAAATTGACTATATCCAATTACCACCGTGCAGGAAACTAAAGTATGTGTTAGTGTGTATTGATGTGTTTTCCGGTTGGGTAGAAGCATATCCGGCAGCCACTAATACTGCTGTGTTCACTGCAAAGAAAATTGTACAAGACTTTGTGTGTAGGTTCGGTATCCCTAGAATCATTGAAAGTGATAGGGTACCCATTTTACTGGTGATATCTTCCAAAATATGTGTAAACTCATGGGAATCGGTAGCAGACTTCACACCCCTTACCGACCACAAGCCAGTGGTAAGGTGGAGAGAGTAAACTGTACTATAAAGAACAAGCTTGGTAAGATAATGGCTAAAACTGGGTTGGCATGGCCTGAGGCTTTGCCATTGGTCCTCCATAGCATTCGGACCACTCCTAGACCTCCTCTTAATCTGTCCCCCTTTGAGATACTGTTCGGACGACAGCATCATTTGATCGTGAGTCCACAAGACGACTTGAAGTGTAATAATGAAGTGACTGTACAATATCTTATAATAATGAGTAGACAGCTAAAGCAACAACAACAAAAACTAAAAATGCTGTCACCTGGTATGCCAGAAACAAACTGTCATGATGTTGAACCTGGAGACTATGTTATGATCCGCAATTTCTTATGTTCAGGTTGTTTAACAGACCGTTGGGAAGGCCCGTACCAAGTGCTGCTGACCAGTACTACATCACTGAAGGTTGCAGAAAGAGACACTTGGGTCCATTCCACCCACAGCAGAAGAGTCCATAATCCGGAGAAGGTGCAAGATAAAACTAAGACCGACGACATAGATCTGTCACTTGTGAGTCTGTTCCGGGAGACCTAAAGCCTGCAGTCGAGACACCTGAACCAGAGACGTTGCCCCAGAACTATCTTTCCAGCGATGGAGTGGCGGTTTTTGTTTTTCTTTTGTTCCAGGATTTTCCTTGTTTTTACTCTTTCTAGGACATTCTATTTTTGTGAAGGAGGATGGAGGACGGAGGAGAGTTCTGGTAGTGATACGGATGAGATGGAGGCAGAGGAAAAGTTATTAGGATACTCAGAGCAGCCCATTATCAGACTTGGTCCGGGGGTTATGAAAAGGTCTGCTAGCTCAGGAACTCGGAGGCAGTGTGAAGGGCTATTGTCTGATGAGTATTGTATCTGCAATTTCTGCGACTCCCTAGTTGAAGAGAGATGCATCCAACGATGCCAGTCCCCCAGTACTCTGAATATAGGCGGGCATCCTTTGGAGGATTATCACTCCCTGGTGGGTAAGGTGCTAAACCAGACCGAGTGTTGGGTGTGCTCTCATGTTCCGCAAGGGCAGCATAATATAGGACTAGTGCCATTCCCTCTAAACATATCCGAAGTACTCGAATTAAGGGGTGGAAGGCCCATAGACGGGAGGTACAATAACACTAGGTCCCCTAGTCTGACGCTCCGACAATACTCAATAGGCAGATCTTTGCTGTGCCTAAATATATCTCATGCAAAGCGCCTGGAGAATTGGGAGGCTGACCTATCAGATCAGACAATGGCTCGTCACACTCATTTTAGAGGGAGACTCACAAGGTCACTACTAGGCAGGAATGTTGATGGAAGTCACAAATTAGGGCGTATAACCAAACATAAGAAGGTATCCATTGGAAAAGTCTCTACAGCTAAATGTAAAAATGTCATTAATGCCGACACGTGTCTAAAGCAAATGAAAACACTAGGCATGGGTAGTTTTATCAAAACTCTGTGTGATATAATTCATGGGCATACTGTTCCTTATGTTCTCCCTGATGATGTGTATTTTGTTTGTGGAAGGAAAGCTTATTCCTGGGTGACTCTGAGTTCCAAGGGCTTGTGTTTCTTAGCTATACTGGTTCCTGAAATCATGACTATTACTCATGAAGAAATGGTTGGTATTCACAAGACTACATCACCACCATACATACACACACAGTATGAACACCGTGGCAAGAGAAATATGATTCCTGGTGAGGAACCCATAGCTACAAAATTGATTAGTAAAACTGCTGGTTTCCAAGTTATGGTTGCTCTAGATCTCACCAGGACCGCTCGGGGAACATTAAACTTTAAATATATCCAAGACCAAGACCTAGCTAAATTAATTGATAATATCACCGAGATGTATGATGACACTTGCAGGTATACTGGAAGGGAGCTACAAGCGTATAAGAAGGAGTTGGTGCAACATAGACTGGTACTAAATTATCTCAACTCTATTACTGCTGGGTACTGTGTAACACTGGCCACCCAGTTCGGTGTCAAATGTTGCACGTACATCACTAATAATACGGATGACCCTAAAGAGGTTATAGACCGGAAGATGGATGAAATTTTGCAGCTGAAATGGGAATTTTGAAAGAGTCACAATTCTTCATTATATGAGGTCGGGGAGAAGGTGGCGGGTTGGTTCTCGTAGTTGAACCCTGTGAAATGGTTCTCCGGTCTGGGGGAGTAGGTACAGGAAATGGTTACTAGTGTAGGTAAGCTCCTTCTCCTTATACTGGGTGTCATCTTAGCAATTGGTTTAGTTGTCAAATGTGTTCCTACTGTGTTGAAGTGTGGAAAACGGTCTCATAGGAGTAACACTGAGAAAGAGACTGAAAGGGTGGTACCAGATACCGAGATCATGGTCTGTGAAGAAGTATTGTATAATCCTGAACTTCAAACGGTGATTGGGTGATAGTTTATTACACTATCAAAGGGTGGAGCTGTCGAAGTCAGCAAATTGGATAAAGTAATTTCAATTAAAATCGAGCAAACTTGGTTGTCTTTGTCTGAAAAGATGCGTACGGTACGCTACGGCGTACAGGGGGACGCTACGGCGTGAAAGGGCGTACGCATCCACTACACGTGGCAGCAACAGTAATTGGTCTTTTACCATACATTCGCACAAACAAGCATACTTATAAAATAGTACACATTAATGGTAGTTGCAACACATAGTCAGGTATGTCGAAATATAGTAGTATTTATGTGTTATATTAAAGTTACATGCATATTAGTGAAATATACGGAACAGGTTGAAGGAATCATATCATGAGTGGTATCATAATAAACCTCTTTACATTTCCTACTGTTTGGTTCACTCTGCGAAGGAATCGCAGAATGCATACACAAGTTATGAATGATAGGGAATTATGAACTACTTAAGACTAAGGAATCTTGGCTGGAAAAGCCGAGCATACCCCCTGGAGAGATGACCCCCTCCTTTGGATTCCTTAGGATGAACTAGCCAATGATTGACAACCCCTTGGACCTTCCTGAGACCTGGACCAATAGATGCAAGCTATACCATCTTCATTGTATTACTGTATTTCTGTGTGTATATAAGCAGCAGCTTCACATCTAGTGTTCAGACATCTTGTCCCCAGACTTCAGGATTGAATGACTGCACACTGGATCCAGAGCACCTGCGATAAGTAACGGCTGTATTTATTATTACTTTGCTTGAGCATATTATTCTACTTGTTGCGAATAAATCTTTGTGCGTTGGAGACACAAATTGAGGTTCGACAATCGTTATTGGTTAGCGACAATACGCACATAACACTCCTGGACGGGGAATTCAACCTATATCTTCCCTGCTCTGACACACTATCTGTGTCAGAGCAATGTGTTTCCTGTTTCTGGCTCCCTCTCTCTGTGTACCTGATTCCTGTGTTCCTGCTTTCTGTGTGTTCCTGCATTCTCCCAGACTCCTGTGTACCGACCTGGCTGCGTCCTGACTATCCTTTGGCTTATCCCTGGCACCGTGTATTGGACTGATTCCTGTGTACCGACTCAGCAGTGTTTCTGGCTATTCTCTGGACTCCTCCCTGGCACCGCATATTGGATCATCTCCTGTGTACCGACCCGGCTGTGTACCTTACTACCCTTGGACTCATCTCCAAATACTACGCATTAGACAGATACCGTGCACCGAACCAGCTTCCGTTCCAGACCACCAGACCCTGGATTTCACGGTTAGTGTGCTTAATTACTTGCACCACTCTGTCATATTTGCCGCTGTCTATCTATCACTTAGTACCTTTTCCTTACGTCAGTAGGCTAACCTGGGGGCCGCGACCTGAGGTTCTTCGGCAGCAAAACCCATCCTACCTTGCGGTGGTTCTTGGTGAAGACCGGGAGGCCATTAGACTCGCGCCCTAGGTAAGCCTGCGAAAATACTGACTAAGGTACCTGAACCGTAACAGTTTGCTCTGACCCGCTATCTATCTGATGGATGCATCGGGGAATCCCTCCGCTAGGGAATTACTGGATCACTTAGCTGTTTCGGGTTGAAGATCAGGGGAAAAATCAAGAACAATTACTACAGTTTCTGCAGAATCTGTCTAACCGTTTGGACACACTCCAGAGTACGGTCTCAGCTCAAGCAGCTCAGGTGGCTGCTCCCACTCCTCCATCTGTTCCAGCTCCGCAACCTATTCCCCCTCAGAGTAGCGCTGCCGCTATTGTCCCAGCCTTGTCTCAACTCCGCATTCCTAACCCACCTAAATTCCATGGGGACCCCAAGGAATGTCGAGGTTTCTTAAACCAGTGTGCCATTCAGTTCGAACTGCAGCCCGGAAATTTTCCAACAGAGAAGACTAAAGTGGCATACATAATTTTCTTGCTGTCTGGTCAAGCCCTTGCCTGGGCATCTCCTCTATGGGAACATGATGATCCTATACTTCATAATTGTACCACCTCCCTGGAAACCTTCAGATACATCTTCGATGAACCAGGACATGTCTCCAGCGCAGCTTCAGGTCTTCTCCATCTGCGCCAAGGTTCTCTTACTTTAGGTCAGTACGCCCTTCAATTTCACACCAAGGCGGCCGAGCTACATTGGAATAAGGAAGCCCTTGTAACCACATTTTGGGCAAGGCTTGTCTGACCGCATTAAGGACTACCTACTTCCCTGGATGAATTGATCTCTCTGTGTAACCAGATTGATATCCGGTTTCATGAACGCTCTCAAGAGAGGGAGAGTTCCCGTCGATCTACCTTCCATTTGGCTCCACGGTTCCAGAGCCCAATGATACCTGATGAAGAGCCTATGCAGTTAGGAAGAGCGCGCCTATCTCAGGAGGAATGGGAGAGGCGATTCAAGAATCGTTAATGCCTCTATTGCGGGGAACCCGGTCATGTTTTGAGCCTTTGTGGGAAGCGACCGGGAAACGACCGGACCTAACTGACGTTGGAGAGGCTAAGTTAGGTATGTCTATTTCCTCTCCTGTGGATTCTAGCTTTTCTATTCAAGTCCTTCTGCAATTTATTGACAAGCAACTATCTTTTCCAGCACTCATCGACTCCGGGGCAGCAGGGAATTTTATAAGAGCTGACATCGTAGAGAGGTTGTCGTTACCCATGCTACAATTGGATCCGCCTATCGCAATCACAGCTATAGATGGTAGTCGTATTACTGGAGGATCCATAAAGAAGAGAACTGTTAACCTTTCTCTACGCATCGGATCCCTACATACAGAGGAGATTTCCTTTTAAGTTATCCCTGAGGCTATTAATCCTCTGATTCTAGGCCTTCCTTGACTCAGATTTTACTCTCCTACCTTAGATTGGCAGAAACCTGAAGTTCTTGCATGGGGCCCAGGTTGCCATTCCCGTTGTCTTCCCAAGATTCACAGGCCTAATACTGCTTGTTCACCCTCTCTTACTACATCCTCTGGTATTCCTCCTCAGTACCATTCTTTTTCTGATGTATTTTGTGAAAAGGAGTCTTCTAAGTTACCTCCCCATAGACCTTGGGATTGTGCCATTGAGTTGTTGCCGGACAAGATTCCACCTAGAAGACGTGTTTTTCCATTGTCTTTACCCGAATCTGATGCCATGTCCCTATATATCAAGGAGAATTTAAATAGAGGTTTTATCCGTAAATACTCCTCGCCAGCAGGGGCTGGTTCCTTTTTTGTAAAAAAGAAGGACGGCGGGTTACGTCCTTGTATAGATCATCGCGGCCTCAATGCTATGACTAAGAAGAACAGGTACCCCTTGTCGTTAATCTCAGAACTCTTTGATATAATCAAAGGAGCTTCGATATTTTCTAAACTAGACCTGAGAGGCGCCTACAACTTAATCCGTATCAAGCAAGGGTATGAATGGAAAACTGCGTTCAATACTCACGATGGGATTTTATCACAGATTTGCCCTCTTCCAGAGGTTTCTCCGTGGTGTGGGTAGTCACTGATCGCCTTTCTCTGGCTGCTCATTTTGTGGCATTAAAAGGTCTCCCTTCCGCTCCTGTTCTGGCCCAACTTTTCATCAAGAGATTTTCCGCCTCCATAGTTGTCCAGATGTTATTTTCTCTGATCGTGGAACTCAGTTCGTAGCTAGATTTTGGAGGGCCTTTTCTCATGTCTGCGGAATTAAGTTGAATTTTTCTTCTGCATACCATCCTCAAAGCAATGGTCTCACTGAAAGGACTAATCAAGAACTGGAGAAATTCCTCAGATGTTTCATTTCAGCTAAACATGACGATTGGGTCAATTTGTTACCTTGGGCAGAATTCGCTCACAACAATCATTCGCATGACTCCACCTCTGCATCTCCCTTTTTTGCTCTCCAAGGATTTCATCCTAAAGTTCCTCCCTTCAATGATCTACCTGCTTCTGGAGTTCCTGCAGTTGATTCCCTTTTATTGGTCTTCTTGGCTATCTAATTAAAAGCAAATTGCTTCACACCTTTGCCATCAGTAAGAAATCATTTGACAAAAGAAGGAGACCATCTCCATTACTTGCACCTGGTGGCAAGGTATGGTTGTCTACGAAGAATCTTCACTTGCTGGTTCCCTCTAGGAAATTCGCTCCCCGATTTATTAGTCCCTTCAAGATCATACAGGTCGTCAATCCAGTAGTAGCCTTTAGATTAAAATTACCTCCTACCTTAAGGAGGGATTCAAACTCATTACCTTGTCCTTGGCAGCTTATTTCTTTAACCACTAAGGTATACTTCAGATTGAAACAACCAGACCAAACAGCACATGAACTATTTGCCTAAAAAAGTGTTCCTGGCCATAATTATTTGAACACTTGAACACACCTTCTTAGTAACAGACAGAAAGGATTATGTTTGGTGGTTTCAAAATCAAAATAGCAATGTCTAGTCTAATGCATATCAGTTGACTTTACAATAAGAAATAAACACAAACTTGGTTTAATCAGCATAAAATGAAAAGAGAGTTATTCATAACCAGCATTGCATAGGCCCTGCATCAGATCTCGTCAGCTGATACCTGGCCTATACAGCTGCATATACTTCTCTCATTACAATCCCCTATAAAATACACCCTCATGCACACTTGAATTTGGGTAGAACTCAATAGTTAGTGTGTTTTTTTTTGCTGCTGGTGATTTCATTAGTGGCTTTTTTTTTGTTTGTTTGTAATGAGTTATATTTAAAGGGAATGTGTTATAGGCACTTTAAGATGTTTTAGGTCACACAACAGTGCATCTCGCTTTTTAGATGTAATGTGCATTTAAATGTATGTTATTTGTCTATTGACTTGTAATCCTGTTTTTTGGTGTGGTGCTGTGAAGCTTTTCAATCTTATATCTCTTATTTTAAATCTTATGATGTTTTGTGAAATTGACATGGTGCATGTTTATACAACAGATCCCCAGCCCTCAGGAAATTTGTGTGTCATGACAGCTCACATTCAACATTGATTTGCAAGGTAAAAATGCATTCCAATATGGTGTCACACTTTGGGTAATATCTGTCAGTCCCTACAAACTATTCTATTGTGATGAATGTAAAGGCCTGTTTCATTTTTATAAACATATACAAATGTTGGGACCAGATACTTGGAACGGAATCAAAAGTGTACCTTTGATTCTGCTAAATAGAAATGCTGCTGGAAGGGCTGTCTCTGTACCTGGTGATCTGATCAGATGTGCCTTTTATAGCCATAGCAGTTTGAACAATAATAATGAGGATTGTTTGGTAGAGTTTGCTGTGATTTTGGCCTAATTAAAGGCTTTCCTTTATGTACTAACATGCCTTAGCTGAAAAGAATCATTAATCAAGGTGGATTGCAAATGTCCATTTCATGCAGCAGGAAACGCACATTGAGTTTTAGACTTTTGCAGCTTGTAAGCATCTAGTTATGATGTTCCTTTTTTTTGTTATTTGTGGACTTGTGTTACAGTTAAGATAACATATTGTAGATTTGAATGCATGAAAGTACAGGTGTGTACAAAGAACACAAGCGACTAATTTGTAACTTGAATTTGGCCCAAGGTTGTTTGCTTTTTAACTGATATTTGAAACAAAGAAGACAGGCATTATGGGTTCCTGCATGAGCTGCCTTGCAACACTTCTAAGCAATGTGAGGAAACCAACATGCATGTCTTTTGAAATTTTCTGTTTACAAAGGAGTTGTTATATTAGTTTTATTTATGCTTCATTTGCTTACTGTAATTGTTTTTCCCAAAAATATTATTTATAATGTTTTTGATACTCATTCAATTGTAACTCTCTGCTGCTTTGGACACTGATTAACAACCTACACATCCTTCACTCCATTGTCCATCTAGACACAGGTCTCTTCCGGGTCACTTGCTACCTCTCTAACTGCTCCTGTACCATAGCCACCTGTGGCAAATTCTCCCTTCCATTATCGCTCTCTATTGAAGTCTGACAAGTATTAATTTGTTTCCAAATGTTATAGTTTAATATGGAACACCAGGGGGTAAATGTATCAAAGTGCAAGTTTGCCAGCGTGTTTAAATCGCGGCAAATCGCGGGTGTTTACCCGCGAGTTTTGAAAAAAAAAAAAATGCAAATGTATCAAGCTGCGTTTTTGAGACTCATGTTCAAAATCGCTGGTCATCTATGGCGATTTTGAGTGATGTAAACACTCACGAGTTAAGCAAACTCTCCTGTGTTTGGCAAACTCGCCTGTGTTGTAACAGTGAGTTGTCAACACATCACTGTTACACTGGCCCTGGTAAAAAGTAAAAGAATAGATAAAAGTTTAAAAAAAAAAAAGCGCGTGAGGGGTCCCCACTATTTATGCTTAACCCTAGTGCTGCCTGACTAGTGCTGGTCCCGTGAAAATCGGGGAAAAATTTTGCGTGGGGTCCCCCCGATTTTCACTTTACCAGCACTAGGCAAACCAGCCAGGGTTGGCGGCACTATAGCAGGGGGACGCGCGGCACTTGTGGTTCTCCAAGTGCCAACATGCCCTGGCTGCCGTGGGTATGCTGGTGCTTGTAGTTATACAAGCAATAGCATGGCCACAGTTTTAAGGGCAACCTGGCTGGCTGGGACTTGTAGTTCCACAAAAAAAATTGGTGTCAGTTTGTTTTTTTAATACTTTATCGCCGTATTACCCTACTACTCACAGCCCAGGGGTAGTAGGAAAAGCCCTAGTGTTATCAGCACTGGGCTGGTTCTTTCTAGGGGGGGGGGGGCCCCCGCTCATTTTTTTTGGCGGACCCCACTCCCTAGGGAATTCAGCCCAGCGCTGAACAGTCTAGGGTTGGTTAGTCATTATGGCAGGGGGACCCCTGCCGCGTGTCCCCCTGCTATAGTGCCGCCATCCCTGGCTGGTTTGCCTAGTGCTGGTAAAGTGAAAATCGGGTGGACCCCATGCAAAATTTTTCCCTGATTTTCACGGGACCAGCACTAGTCAGGCAGCACTAGGGTTAAGCATAAATAGTGGGGGGACCTCACGCTTTTTTTTTTTTTTTTTTCTTTCAACTTTTATCTGTTCTTTAACTTTTTAACACTGAGAGGGCAGTGTAACAGTGATGTGTTGATCCAACACGCTGCTTGATAGCAGCGTGTTGTATCATCTGGCGTGTTTAGAAGCAAACTCTCCTGAGTTTGCTAACTCGCAGCTTCATACATTGTAGACTTGTATAGCTGCAGTGGCAAACAGTGGTGAGTTTGATCTCTGGCGATTTTGCAAGTAGCGATTTTGACAGAAGCAGAACTCTGGCGATTTTGTATGAAAACTCCGCTTCATACATCGGCAAATTTCAACTCTCCCGAGAAAATCGCTGGAGTTGCAAAATCGCACTTTGATACATTTACCCCCAGATGTCACAACGTTTGGGAGGATGTGCCCCTGGTGAAGGCAGTGGACGAATGAAAGTATCTATAGTGTTTGGAATAATATGTAATAGTAAAGTAACATAGTAACATAGTTGATGAGGTTGAAAAAAGACACCAGTCCATCAAGTTCAACCTATTTTGGATCTCCTGCGATCCTGCACTAATATTTGAAATTAATCCAGAGTAGGCAACCGCCCATCTGTTTCAATTTTGAAAATCCCCCCAGACTCAATATTGCAATCCAATTTTACCCTATATCCACTACTATCCTTTATTTTAAATTAACGGTCGTATCCCTGGATACACCTTTCCGCTAAAAATTTGTCTAACCCTTTCTTAAACATATCTATTGAATCTGCCATCACAACCTTCCCTGGCAATGAATTCCATATCTTGACTGCCCTTACTGTAAAGAACCCCTTCCTTTGCTGGTTGTGAAATTTCCTCTCCTCTAACCTTAGGGGATGACCACGTGTCCTGTGTATGGTCCTTGGGGTAAAAAGTTCCCATGAAAGCTCTCTGTATTGACCCCTAATGTATTTGTACATAGTAATCATATCTCCCCTTAGACGCCTCTTTTCTAAAGTAAACATGCCTAAACTGGCTAACCTTTCTTCATAACTTAATGACTCCATACCCTTTATCAATTTTGTCGCCCTTCTCTGAACCCTTTCTAGTTCCAAATTATCTTTTTTATAGAGTGGTGCCCAGAACTGTACTGCATATTCAAGATGAGGTCTTACCAATGATTTATACAGTGGCAAAATTACACTGTCTTCCCTTGCATCTATGCCCCTTTTTATGCATGCCAATACTTTGTTGCTGCATTAAATTTTAGTGTCACAAAAACAGGACATTTGTGAGGTTCATTTGGTACTCTGGCTTGTGGACAATAGCCATTTTGCAAATTTTGGTACTTTATTATCTGGGGCGACTTTCAAGGCATAAATGACACAAACCACACTGCTAAATCAAGCTGTAGGACAAACCCACAAGGCAGTATTACAGCGCACTGTGTTGAACCTTACAAGACACTTTCCAGGTTACATTACAGGGGATACCTTCATGTGCACCAAGGCATATATGAAGTACATTCTTTAACGTTGTATGTGAGTTAATCTTGCTGAAGTAATTGTTTGTTTTACATTCAACAGGCCAAGCTGGTGTGCCTTTTGGAGTTCTGCAGTTCGAGTGTCACTACACGTTGAAGTATTTCTCCAATGCTCCTAGGCTGCTTATGTTTCTTGACTTTGCCCAGATTGTCTACTCTTGATGCAAGTAACTTTTGCACACAGACCACTGTCTTATTTGCTATGTATTCTGCTGCAACTATAGAATCATATTTGTTAACAATAAATCTGACCATGCAATAGTGTCATCAAACAGTCCCAATCAAGTATCTGCTGACTACTACACTGCTGTTCTTTGTATTGTCATACTCAAGAATCCATACATAGTCCTTTGGGGCACGTTTAGGCACATGTCTACTTGTCCAATATATTGGTGGCAAGTTTGGCTCTCGGGCCCTTAGCCACATACTGCCCTTCCCCTGAAATGACACTATAGGTAGTGGTTTATATCTTTAACATTAGAGATATTTGTGTATTTAGTATAGTCTCTTTGGTTGTGCCATGTGTTAGCATGTGGTATTGTGCACGTTCAACATGGTCTTGGATTGGGGTGTAAGAATTAGTTAATTAATTTGCACTAGCATTCACATTGCTAATGGGGCTTGAAAAAAGCTAACCTTAGCCTTAAAACACAATAATGTTGTGAATATCTGCAAGTAGTGTGTGTGTGTGAGAGTAATTCATATATTGGGCCTTTTTTGTGTAGAGTAAGACCAATGCCTGCTTTAACATGTGTCTACATGTAAGGTAGCTCAAATACTTTCAAAGTGTGACACATAAGAGCACTCTGAGACCAAAATTTCATTCTCCTCACGCAGCAGAGGGACCATCCTCCAGAATGGCAAGCAGTAAGTACTAAACATTGGCACACAATCTGTAGTGAGAATGAAAACCCCACCCCAACATAGTGGTTTACACAAAGGTGCGATTAGAATTATATCCAATCAATAAGCAGAGATTGGTGTGGCTAATAGGTTAGGAATATACCATGTCTGCATAGCCATCATGTGACCAACAGGCACTGTGGTTTTTAAAGGAAAGCACTACCAAGAGGGCTAATGTTAACTGTGCACAACTAAGACACAACATCATCACCATTTATTTATAAAACGCCACTAATTCCACAGCGTTGTAAAGAGAACTCATTCACATCAGTCCCTGCCCCATTGGAGCTTACAATATAAATCCCGTAACACACACACACACACAGACCGAGAGACAATAAGGGCAATTTTTTAATAGCAGCCAATTAACCTACAAGTATGGTTTTGGAGTGTGGGTGGAGACCGGAGCACCCGGAGGAAACCCACGCAAACACGGGGAGAACATACAAACTGCACACAGCTAAGGCCATGGTCGGTAATTGAACTTATGACCCCAGTGCTGTGAGGCAGAAGTGCTAACCACTAGGCCACCGTGCTCAACTTGATGTAGAGTCCAAAAATTGCATGCACCAAATCAAAGACAGCTATTTCAATTCTAATGACAGGTAGGCAAAGCACTCCACAAACATTTGTACAGTTCTAGTTTGAAAAAGCCATTACCCTACTACAAATCTAAGGCCTGATTCATTAAGGATCTTAACTTGAGAAACTTCTTATTTCAGTCTCCTGGACAAAACAATGCGCCTTACAGTGCAAGGGGTGCAAATTAGTATTCTGTTTTGCAAATAAGTTAAATACTGATTTTTCATGTAGCACACAAATATCAACTTTAAATTTCAGTATACAAATAAGCTATCAAGTATTTGTGTGCTACATGAAAAAACAGTCAGAATTTAACTTATGTACAAAACAGAATACTAATTTGCACCCCTTGCATTGTAACATGGTTTTGTCCAGGAGACTGAAATAAGAAGTTTCTCAAGTTAAGATCCTTAATGCATCAGGCCCCTATACTCCATTTCAAGCACCTTCTGATGACAGCATCAAAAACAAGTTACCGCAAAGGCAAAACTGACACTATATGGTGTAAGATTTACTTACTATCCCCATGTCCCCCTAGAGTGTCTGTCCTAGCCTAGCACACAGTAACACTAGTAATTAATTCTGTTGGTACTCATTTCCATAGCTCTCTGAGCTCAATTCCACACTGGGTTGGATCAGGGCCATCTTTTCCATTGGGCACGATGGGCAGATGCCCGGGGGCCCCATAGGCAGGGCTCTTAATTAGAATAAATAATCCTGCAAAAGAAAACACCTGCAATAAAACCTTCAAGGGTCACTGAGCAAGTACATCTATCTATCTCTATATATCTATATCTCTATACATCTATCTCTATACATCTATATATATATATATATATATATATATATATATTTTTATTATTTTTTTGTGGCAAGAGCCCGCTACTGCAGAAGCACACGCGTACAACGTCTTCCTTTATATGGTTCTTTATTGTCAGATTGGTAATAATGTTTTGACACCCTATACTTGCACAGCAGTCATGGAGACCCTCATCGCTTACTATGCATAGTCCAGCTCTCTGTCCAGATCAGCCAGCTAGCCCAGCGTTGATCTCCCTGAACAATGAAACAAGTAGGGTTTTATACCTGACACTCCTCTCACAGGCCTAGCTTGATGGACAGGTGACACACCCACCTTCTCTTTAAAAGGAAACGCCCATCCCTGGCTCTGTTTAGACTATCAGACCCTCCCTGTCTGTTTGCTGAGAGGAAGCAGCTTTTAAATCATGTAAGTAAACCAATTTTAAACTACACATATGTTTTTACCTGGTTTAATCTAGGGATGTGCACCGGCGACTTTTGAGGTCTCGTGTTTTGTGTTTTGGATCCGGATTTTCTCGATGTTTTGGGTTCGGATTTGTTTCGCAAAACACCTGCCGAAAGGTTTTGGTTCGGATTTAAGGTTTTGGATTCGGATTTTTTTTGAAAAAAAACTAAAAAGTGTAAAAATCAAGTTTTTGGGCTTATTTTCACTCCTACGCTATTATTAACCTTAATAACATTCAATAACAATAATTTCCACAAATTTAAAGGCTATTCTGAACACCTAACACCTCACAATATTTTTTTTTTTTTTAGTACAAAACGTTGCAACGAGGTATCTTTTTGGACTGTGTAGAGGAGTGTTCCCCACAATATAATTAAAAACCCATCAACTGGTCTGAATTACACCCAAAAATAGTATCTGGACTGCGTAGAGGACTGGCCACTGGCCACCACAATATAATATATAGAAAACCTTCAACAGGTCTGAATTACACCCAAAAATAGTATCTGGACTGCGTAGAGGACTGGCCACTGGCCACCACAATATAATATATAGAAAACCTTCAATAGGTCAGAATTACACCCAAAAATAGTATCTGGACTGCGTAGAGTAGTGGGCACTGGGCACCACAATAAAATATATAGAAAACCTTCAACAGGTCTGAATTACACCCAAAAGTAGTATCTGGACTGCGTAGAGTAGTGTGCACTGGGCACCACAATAAAAAATATATAGAAAACCTTCAACAGGTCTGAATTACACCCAAAAATAGTATCTGGACTGCGTAGAGGACTGGCCACTGGCCACCACAATATAATATATAGAAAACCATCAACAGGTCTGCATTACACCCAAAAATAGTATCTGGACTGCGTAGAGTAGTGGGCACTGGGCACCACAATAAAAAATATATAGAAAACCTTCAACAGGTCTGAATTACACCCAAAAATAGTATCTGGACTGCGTAGAGGACTGGCCACTGGCCACCACAATATAATATATAAAAAACCTTCAACAGGTCTGCATTACACTGCACATAAGGCTGCTCCTCCATCCTCTCCATCATATACATACATGTTGGAGTTTCAGCGTGTGAAAACCTCTTGTTTTTGCATTTTGAATATTTTTCAATTTGCCCCACAACACTGAATGTACTTTATCTATGATACGCATCTATCTTTCTTGACTGCGTAGTGTGGTGGCCCTGGTACACAATTTGGTACCGAGGCCACAATATAATTAAAAAACCCTCCACGGGTCAGAATTCCACCAAAAAAGGGTATGGACTGCGTAGTGTGGTGTGCCCGGAACACAATCTTTTACAGCGCCAACAATATAATTAAAAAATTGGGCATCAACTGTCACCGTTGTTTAATATCTGATACACCTAAATATGGACTGCAAAGTGGAGTGGCCCCAATAGTAAATTTGGTGCCGGGGCCACAATACCTCCTCCAACTTCCAAGTGTAGTGTTTATAAAGACAGACAGCGACAAAGTGTTATTAGTTGACTTTCTTAACCCTAAAATTGCCCCTGTTGCAAATATTCGTGCAATGGAGAATTACTTTTTCATTGAAAGACTCAAGCTTTCAAGTGTAGTGTTTATAAAATATAAACAACAATACAGTAGTTTTAGAGCACGTCAATACCTCTTGTTTTAAATTATGACAGGGCATTTTACTTTTGGTTTAATTTCTTGAATTTGTTTAAATTTGGTTTTACTTTTTGAACATGGCAAACGACTGTTGATTGGTCATATAATGCAAAAAAAAAAGTTCCAAGATGGAATTGTCCTTGGGCCCTCACACCCACCCTTATGTTGTTGAAATAGGACATGCACACTTTAACAAACCAATCATTTCAGCGACAGGGCCTACCAAACAACTGTGGCTGAAATGATTGGTTTGTTTGGGCCCCCACACCAAAAAAGCTATTCATCTCTCCCTGTACAGACTAAACAGGCTCTACTGAGGCAAGATGTCATCCTCATCCTCAACCTCTGATTCCTCTCCCCCTACAGTGTGTACTTCCTCCTCATCACACATTATCAATTCGTCCCCACTGGACTCCACAATCACAGGTCCCTCTGTACTATCTGGAGGGCAGTGCTCTACTTCATTGAGGAATTGATTATTCATTTTTATAAACATCATTTTTTCAACGTTATGAGGAAGCAACCTCCTTCGCCGCTCACTGACCAGGTTCCCCGCTGCACTAAAAACTCTTTCCGAGTACACACTGGAGGGCGGACAACTCAGGTAAAATAGAGCCAGTTTGTACAGGGGCTTCCAAACTGCCTTTTTTTCCTGCCAGTAACAATATGGACTGTCTGACATGTCTACTTGGATGGTGTCAGCAAAGTAATCATCCACAATTTTTTCTATTGTGACAGCATCCAATGCAGCGAGAGTAGACATGTCTGCAATGGTTGGCAGGTCCTTCAGTCCGGACCAGATGTTATCAGCATCCCCGCCTCTTTTCGGAAAATTGAGCTTTTTCCTCGCAGCCATAGATGTGGAAGAAAATGAGGGTGGAGCTGTTGGCATGTCACGGTCCTCTTCAGAGGACAATCTCCTGACCAGCAGGTCTTTGCACCGCTGTAGACTTGTGTCCGCCGGAAACAGAGACACAACATATGCTTTAAACCGAGGATCGAGCACGGTGGCCAGAATGTATTCCTCTGACTTTAAAAGAGTGACCACCCTCGGATCCTGGCAAAGCGTACGAAGGGCTACATCCACAAGAGCTACATGCTTGGTGTAATCGCAATGGCTTACCAGCTCCTCCCTCACTTTCTCCAGCTGCTTCTGCAACAGCCTGATCAGGGAAATGACCTGACTCAAGCTGGCAGTGTCTGAACTGACTTCTCGTGTGGCAAGTTCAAATGGCTGCAGAACCTTGCACAACACGGAAATCAGTCTCCACTGCGCTTGACTGAGGCGCATCCCCACTCCTTTGCCTATGTCGTAGGTGGCTGTGTAGGCCTGAATGGCCTTTTGCTGCTCCTCCATCCTCTGCAGCATATAGAGGGTGGAGTTCCAGCGCATCACAACCTCTTGTTTGAGGTGATGGCAGGGCAGGTTCATGCTTTTTTGATGTGCCTCTAGTCTGCGGAAAGTGTCCAGCAATTTTGCGCGCCACCGCAAGCATCTCCTGCACACCCCTGTCACTCTTGCGGTAATGCTGCACCACCAAATTAATGGTGTGGGCAAAACATGGGATGTGCTGGAAATTGCCCATATTTAATGCCCGCACAATGTTATTGGCATTGTCTGACACCACAAATCCCCATGAGAGTCTAAGTGGGTTAAGCCACTGGGAGATAATTTCCCTCAGTTTCTCTAATATGTTGTCAGCGTTGTGCCTCTTATTAAAGCCTGTAATACACAATGTTGCCTACCTTTGCACGAGCAGCCATTTTGTAGATGCTGCTACTGATGCAGCTGTTGCTGTTGCTGCGGAAGGGGATGCATCTACCCAGTGGGCTGTCACAGTCATATAGTCCTTCGTTTGCCCAGAACCACTTGTCCACATGTCCGTGGTGAAGTGTACAGTGGGTACAACCGCATTTTTTAGAGCACTGAGGACACTTGATCGTACTTCTCTGTACATTTTTGGTATCGCCTGCCTAGTGAAGTGGAATCTCGACGGTATTTGGTACCGGGAACACAATACCTCCATCAACCCTCTAAATCCTACTCCACTGATGGCGGACACCGGGCGCACGTCTATCACCAACATTGCAGTTACAGCCGCAGTTATACGCTTTGCAATAGGGTGACTACTATCGTATTTTGTGGTCATGGCAAACGACTGTTGGACGGTCAATTGTTTTGTGAAAGACTTAGCGGTCTTACGACTTCCCCTCTGGGAAGATGACCGACTAACAGCAGCAACAGCAGCAGTGGCAGTAGTAGGCGTACCGCTGCAGGATTCCTCAGATGAATCCCGTATTGAGGAGGACTCAGTCTGGCTGCTGACTTGGGCTGCAGGACTGAATCTGATGGAGATTGTGGAGGAAGTTGACGAGGAGGGTGTTGCTGGTGTGTATCCAACTGGACCACGGGATTTAGGTGTCCCTGTACCGATGAGGGTCCTAGCCCCAGTTCCTGAACTAACCACTGAACTATGAAGTTTATTCAGGTGACGTATAAGGGAGGATGTTCCTAGGTGGGCAAGATCCTTACCCCTGCTTATTTGAGCTTTACATAAGCTACATATGGCCATACATTGGTTGTCTGGATTTGGATAAAAATAACTCCAGACCGAAGAGGTGCATTTTTTGGTCTTCTGACCAGGCATGACGATGGGCTTTTTCATCCCATGGACATCAGCTGTTTCCCCCCCTGGTGCCTCATTTACAATAACCACATCACCATCCTCATCATCAAGTTCCTCCACAGCGCCAGCTACATCATCAATAGGCTCCTCCCGAGCCACCTCTTCCCGTACAGTGATGGGAAGGTCAGACTTGACAACCACCAACACCCTTGGACTCGCCTTGGGGATTTGTGATAATTTCTCTTTAGAAGGCAGAGTTGTTTGCTGTTTTGTTGCTGACAGCATAACTCTCTTCAATTTTTTGTAAGGGGGGAAAGGAGGAGGAGGGCTAAGATCCGTGGGTAAAGCTGAACCACTAGTCATGAACACGGGCCAGGGCCTAAGCCGTTCCTTGCCACTCCGTGGCGTAAATGGCATATTGGCAACTTTAAGTTTGTCCTCAGATGATTTTAAGTTTCTCTTTTTGCTACTTTTTCTTAACTTGGGCTTTTTGGATTTTACATGCCCGGTACTACGAGATTGGGCATCGGGCTTGGAAGACAACGTTGATGGCATTTCATCATCTATGTCATGACTAGTGGCAGCAGCTTCAGCATTAGGAGGAAGTGGGTCTTGATCTTTCCCTACTTTATCCTCCAAAGTTTTGGTCTCCATTATATGTAGCACAAGATACTGCAGAATGTGTGAACTTGGTAATATTGCAGTACCAATGGACTTATATTGCTGGATTGGTTTTGCAAATTTGGTTATATTTATTTTTTATTTAAATTTTTTATTTAAATTTTTTTTATAACTTTTTTTTTATTTTTTAAAAACTTGGGAATAATGGGGAAATAACTATGCCCTTAGAAGCACAGAGCACAGGACACAGCACCACTGGACTGAACAGGACACAGCACAGGACCCAGCAGCAACACTGACCTCAGAAGGACAGAGCACAGGACACAGCACCACTGGACTGAGCACAGCACAGCACAGCACAGAACTGAACTGAACAGCACGAGATATAGCAGGACAGAGGACCACCTAACACACCCTCCCTCTACCCTGATCAATGCCCGAGTGAAGATGGCGGCGACTAGCAGGGAATTTATAGGATCCGAGTATCGCGAGATCCGACAATGGGATTATGAGTCAGAGCCTCAGTTTCAGATTTGAATTTGGCGCCAATACCCGGATCTGTCTCGGATCCGACTCGGATCAGCAACGTTCGGGTGGGCTCGGATTTCATAAATCCGAGTGCGCTCATCTCTAGTTTAATCTCCATCTAGGTACATAACTGTGCCAATGTTTTACTCTACTTCCCTGCTTTCTCTGCATATTGCCAGCTAAATGCCTCCTTTTGTTACATATCCCTCCCCCTAGCGTGTCCAAGTAGGGGGACGCGGACTTCGCGAGGAGCGCATATTTTTGTGACAACGCATCTGCATTTTTGTGTAGAATCCCAGGCCTATGTTCTACTGAGAACTTGAAAGGTTGTAGTGCCAAGAACCAGCGGGTTACCTTGGCATTTACCTCCCGGTTGTTCTGCATCCATCTTAATGGTGCATGGTTTGTTATTAGGGTGAACTCTCTGCCTAGGAGATAATAGCGCAGAGCTTCTGTAGCCCATTTTATGGCGAGACATTCTTTCTCCACAGTGGCATATTTTTGTTCCCTTGGAAGCAACTTACGACTTAGGTACAGGACAGGATTTTCTACTCCATTCTTCTCCTGTGACAAGACTGCACCTAAGCCAACACCAGAGGCATCAGTTTGGAGGAAGAACCTCCGGGTAAAATCTGATGCTTGTACAACTGGAGAGGAACAAAGAGCTAACCGAAGATCAGACCAGGCGGTTTCTGCAGAGTCAGACCAAGTTAATCTATCTGGACGACTTTTTTTAACATGGCCGTAAGTGGAGCAGCTCTAGTGGCGAAGTAGCTTACAAACCGCCTGTAGTAACCTGCTAAGCCTAAAAAGGTTCTTAACTGTGACTTTTTCTCTGGTCTTGTCCAATTTTTGACTGCCTCCACTTTGTCTAGCTGGGGTTTTACATGCCCTTGACCAACAATGTACCCTAAATATTTGGCTTCTCTCATGGCTATGGCACATTTCTCTGGGTTAGCTGTTAACCCTGCAGACCATAATGAAGCTAAGACCGCCTCAACTTTGGCTAAATGTGATCCCCAGTCTGGGGTATAAATCACTACATCATCCAAGTAAGCAGCTGCATAAGCTGTGTGAGGTCGTAGCAATTTTTTCATAGCCCTTTGGAAGGTGGCAGGTGCCCCATGCAACCCAAAGGGTAGGACTTTATATTGATAGAGACCATCAGGGGTGGAAAATGCAGTCTTTGGCTTGGCCGTGGAAGTCAGGGGAACTTGCCAATAACCCTTTGTTAGATCAAGGGTTGTTAAATAATTGCTACCAGCAAGATTTTCCACTAGTTCATCCACACGTGGCATCGGATAGGCATCAAACTGCGACATACTGTTTAGGCGCCTAAAGTCATTGCAGAACCTATTTGGGTTTTGGGACAAGCACAATGGGACTATTCCATTCACTAGTGGACTCTTCAATTACATCTAGCTGGAGCATCTTCTCGACCTCCTTTCTCACGTCCACCCATCTGGCTTCTGGAATACGATATGGCTTCTGCTTGACAATGACTCCTGGAGCAGTGACAATGTCGTGTTCGATTAAGGTAGTGCCCCCATGAATGGAAGAGAAGACATCCCTGTTCCGGCGAATCATTTCTTCAGTCTGTTGTCTCTGCTGAAGGGACAAGGCTGGCTCTATGGGTACTTCAGACTTTTCAATGGCAGTATTCACTACCTGGGGAGAGGTTTCCTCATCATGCCAGGGTTTAAGGAGGTTTACATGATATATTTGCTCCTCCCTTCTCCTACCTATCTGGTGGACTCTGTAATTGACAGGACCGACAGCCTCTAGAACTTCATATGGACCCTGCCAATGGGCGAAAAGTTTGCTTTCCTGGGTAGGAACCAGGACTAGGACCTTGTCCACAGGCTTGAAAGATCGAACAACAGCACTTTTGTCATAACTTTTCTTCTGTCGTTCCTGAGCCTCTTTTACATGTTGCTGCAAAATGGGCCCTATCTTTCCTAGCCTCTCATACATTTGGGACACAAATTGTACCAGATTTGGCTCCCTGGGACCTTGCTGCTCCCACCCTTCTTTTAACATATCCAAGATACCCCTGGGCTGTCTCCCAAACAATAACTCAAAGGGACTAAACCCTGTTGAAGCTTGAGGTACCTCACGGATGGCAAACATCAAATAGGGAATAAGAGTGTCCCAATCTTTTTTCTTTTGAGCCACTGCTTTCCTGAGCATGTGCTTTAATGTGCGGTTAAAGCGTTCCACCAAGCCATCTGTTTGTGGATGGTATACAGAGGTGTGAAGCGCCGTAACCCCTAGCAACTGGCACATGTCCTTCATCAGTTTGGACATGAATGGAGTACCCTGGTCTGTGAGAATTTCTTTGGGTATTCCCAAGCGTGTAAACATCAATACAAGTTCTTTAGCTATGGTGCTGGACTTTATGTTTCGTAGGGGAATTGCCTCTGGATACCTGGTTGCATAGTCAAGCACCACTAGTATATATTGGTGCCCACGTGCAGATTTTTCCAGGGTCCCCACAAGGTCCATAGCTATCCGTTCAAAGGGAACTTGTACTATTGGTATTGGAATGAGAGGTGCCCTGTACATGGGTTTGGGACAGGTTCTCTGACAGATGGGACAGGACCGGCAATACTTTTTCACTGCCATGTGTATACCGGGCCAGTAAAACCTAAGCAGAACTCGTTCCCGTGTTTTATCCTCCCCTAGGTGTCCCCCACAGACATGTGTATGTGCTGCTTTTAACACTAGGGGCACATGGACCTGAGGAACCATTAAATGTTCTACTTTTTCCCCCTGCACATTAGCAACTCTATACAGGAAATTATGTTTAACAATAAAATATGGTATACCTTCTGCAGGCTGGGCGGCTTTCGCTACCCCATTTACCTCAGTCACACTTTTAAAGGTATGTTCCAAAGTGGCATCATTAAGTTGGTCTCGAGCAAAGTCCTGCAAAGGAAACAAAATTGGTATTGCGGACCAGTCCGTATCCTCACTGACAGGTGGGGTGGACTCATCTGCAACATCACGACCAATGCTAGTTTCGACTGTCCATGTTTCCCCACAGGTGGATGCTTTTGTGGAACTCCTGCTGTGACTCCCAGGATGGCATTCCGGTTTGGCGGTTCCCAAAGATCGATGTCCAGATGTTGTGGATTCTTAGGCGGTTCCTTTAAGGCCGGGCTTCCGACCGTTGCATCAGTTGGCGGCATGTCCGGCCGGATCCGCTCACCAAGGACATCATTAAACTGTGGGAAGTCTCGCCCCAAAATGAGTGGATATGGGAGTTTAGGTGCTATGGCAGCTACCACCATAACAGTTTTGTCTTTGAGTGTGACTGGTAGTATTGTTCTTTCATACTCCTCTGTTGTGCCATGTACGCAAAGAACTTTCACTTTGGGCAACCGAGAAGTTATGGTTTCGGGTAAAGCAGAGCTGGAAACCAATGAGAGTTCACTCCCCGAGTCAACCAAGGCCAGAACAAGGTTTTTGTTGATTAGCACAGTCACCTGGAACAAAAAAAGGACTTACTAAAGTGTGGGACTCATGGTAAAACGGCTTGGAAATGCAGGCCCAATATGTGCTACAGTACAGTCCATTGGTTCCTGTAGTTTAGGACACTCTGTCTTAAAGTGGCCTGGCTCACCACATTCAAAACACTTCAGGTTAGACAGCTTTGCACCGGACCCTCTGTCCGTAGCAGTTTTGCCTATGGGCCCTGTGGCAAGAATTGTCAAACCTGGCTTTTAGCGTGGCAGCGGCTTTGGCACAAATGCAGGTTCTTTAGTCATTTTCTGTAGCGCACAAAACCTTTCCACCACGGTGGCAAGCTCTTCATAAGTTTGTGGGTCTGATTGCAGAACCCACCTTTGCAAATCGCGGTTCAGCCCCCGGATGCAGTGATCTATCGCCAGAACTTCAATAATCCGAGAAGGCGAATTCTCCTCAGGCTGCAGCCATTTCTATAAAATTTTAGAAAGCTCAGCCACTTGCGCTCTGACGGGTTTTACTTTATCATAGCGCCATTGGTGATAGCGCTGGGCTCGGCCTGGCCCGGAAACTCCAATGCGAGCCAATATCTCAGACTTTAGACACAGATAAGCAGAGGCCCGTTCCTCATCTAGATCCATATAAGCTCGCTGAGCTTCACCAGTCAGATATGGCGCCAGTCTCTCAGCCCAATCTTTAGAAGGCCATTTTGCCCTTTTTGCAAGTCTCTCGAAAGACACCAGATATGCTTCTACGTCATCAGCTGGGGACATTTTCTGGAGAACAGGACCAGGTGGTTCATTTCTGTCATGCCTCACCTGGCTTAACTCTTCTCTTAAGAGCCTTGTGTTTTCCACCTGTGCCTCGGCGACTTGTAGCATCTGAGCTTGATGCTGTTGCTGTGCAGCGGCCACATTCACGAGGGTTCTCAGTACTTCCTCCATGTTGACATCTGTGCGGGTTAGGTAGCGGAAACTTGCTTCCCGGAGTATCCCACTCCTGACACCACTTGGGGCAAGAGCCCGCTACTGCAGAAGCTCACGCGTTCAACTTCTTCCTTTTTATGGTTCTTTATTGTCAGGATGGTAATAATATTTTGACACCCTATACTTGCACAGCAATTATGGAGACCCTCATCGCTTACTATACATAGTCCAGCTTTCTGTCCAGATCAGCCAGCTAGCCCAGCGTTGATCTCCCTGAACAATGAAACAAGCAGGGTTTTATACCTGACTCTCCTCCCACAGGCCTAGCTTTATGGACAGGTGACACACCCACCTTCTCTTTAAAAGGAAACGCCCATCCCTGGCTCTGTTTAGACTATCAGACCCACCCTGTCTGTTTGCTGAGAGGAAGCAGCTTTTAAATCATGTAAGTAAACCAATTTTAAACTACACATATGTTTTTACCTGGTTTAATCTCCACCTAGGTACATAACTGTGCTAATGTTTTACTCTACTTCCCTGCTTTCTCTGCATATTGCCAGCTAAATGCCTCCTTTTGTTACAATATATATATATATATATATATATATATATATATATATATATATATATATATATATATCTATATATGTAGGGGCCCTGGTGCACTGCTTTGCCCGGGGGCCCATAATGTTGTTAAGATGGCCCTGGGTTGGTTTTGAGCCTTACAATTGGTCAGATAGACTGTATGTAATTTCTTCATGTTAGTATGAGACTTCCTATTGTTCAATTATGCCTAATGGGTAATTGTATGTGTATTCTCAATAAAACACATCAATAACATGCCCTTGGGAAGATATATTAGCAATGAAATTAAGCTGTGGGTTTATTTACATGTCCGGCGGCATCTACGTCTCAGATTTAACTGCCGGTGGATGGTGGTCCAATTACAGAGGCGCTGGAGCGACCTACCGCGCCGTGAGCCACAGCTGCTCCGCGAGGAGATTATAAGAAGTGAGTGCTCTATTAATCGCCGAAAACGTGTGTAAACATATATTTTTGGTATATGTATCCAAATATGTTCATCCAAATCACCTGACATGCACTACCACTACACTACATATAAATCTTTCTCCACACTGGAAAGGTCATTCCCCTTCCAATGCACCAAACCTGCTTTGGCTCCTGTCTCCTAAATGTAGCTGCTGAACATTTACTTTCCAACATGATTTATTGTGAAACTTCAGAACATTAATGCAGATTTTTGATTCAAACTCTCCAACTCTTGACCCCAGTGCTGTAACTTGCTGACCTAAGCTTAATATCCATTTGCAAATTTGAGTGGCAGATGCGTTTTTATTATTGCCAGAATTACCCCAAAATTTAAAGCGGCGCTTCCTTGTAAAGGCAAGTTTCCCTTTACAAGGCAGCGCCGCTTTAAATTTTAGCTGTCATCTCGCCGAACTCCCGCGAGTTGAAGAAACCAGAGATTGATACATTTACTCCCTTATCTCTTTTTCAAAGATTTGTAAGGTCCCATAAGGTGCAACTGGCTATTTGCACTGTGAGGGTGTCCCAACAAAGGACAATTTCAAAACTATTGGCATCATCCACAGTATTTGATATCCCTCCACTAATTAAGTGGCGCTGTACAGAGAGAACTCATTCACATCTATACCTGCCCCATTGTAGTTTACATACTAAAATTACCTACCATATCCACACAGACGATTGGCAATTTTATAATTTCTACAAATTATCCATCCAGTAGTATGTTTTGGGAGTGTTGTAGTCAACACATGCAACTATGGAGCAAACATGCCAACTCCACACAGATAAGGCTATGGTCAGGACTTGAACTCCTGACCCCAGTGCTGTCAGAGCAAAGTGCTAACCACTAGGCCAATGAGATTTTCAACATCCCTGTACCAAAAAAAACTTTTGTTACAGGTCATGTGAATTGGTTTGTATCTCTCATGTTTTCAGTCTTTGTTTTGTAGTAGTTAATATTTGTCTGTGCTGGCAATGAGACGTATATTTTAAAAGGCTGATCACATGACTATCGTACTATTATCGTATATTAAGCTAGTGAATCTTAGAAGAATATCCAGTTATTTTTACCCTTGTTTTCAACAGACCGGGCACATTGGGAACAGCGGCAACGCCGACAGGCGGTGGTGGAGGAGGAGGATGAAGAGGAGGAGGAGGAGGAGGAGCAGGACCAGCTGCAGCAGCAGGTGCCATTCCGGGCCAAGGGGGATAGCGACGCCTATGCCGAGGGGAAAGCCGACCCAGAAACTGAGGCGCAGGAGCAGGGTGAGGGCCAGGACGAGGCGGAGGAGGAATCTGTTTACCAATCTGAGGCCGAGTCCCAGCTTGAGCCCCAATCCTCCGCCTCCGGAGAGGCTGAGTGGTATTTGGAGGAGGCGGAGCCAGACCCGAGGTCCAGCAGGACCCGGAGGGCGACTGCCAGCTGCTGGTGCCTCAAGTTGGTGAGGCATTAGGAGATGGTAAGTATTAACATGAAAGGGTTTTTTGATTTTGATACCATTGCAATGTCCATTATTTTGTTACTAATCCCAGCAAGAACACATGTTGATTAAAAGGTGACATTTATGACACAGGTTGCAATCATAATTGGCATCCAAATGTGAGTTTGTGTAAACAAGACCACAACAGCCAGAGCCATGCTAACACATGGCCACGCAGGGCAGGGGCAAGACGAACACACGGGCCTGATTGACTTGTCAACTTGTCAGTATATAATGCTATATATTTTTCTGGCAATTATCAAACAATTCTCTTGCAATAAAGCAAATTAACGTTTACATCGAACACTTGATTAATAATAAATAATTGTTTGTAATTTAGTACTGTGCCACATTTGTCTGTATGATTAAACAAACGAGTCGGTATTTGGATTTGTAAATCTTTGCTTGTCAAAATCAAGGGTCATGTTAGATTTGCCAAACGCTTATAGATTAATGTCTGCTCTTCAGCAGACGTTTTATTTAGCTAACAATTGAATTTGTGGGAGTTTGCAGTAAGATTGACCTTAATTTTCTGGCCCAGTTTCAAAGATTTCCTGTTGTCACAAATCGGGATCTTAGCCGCACTTACCTCATCCGCCGCTGTCATATCACGGCTATCTGGGTCCCTTTTGGTCGTCTGCAGCATTCCCATCCTCCACACCTCCGTTTGTAAACAAACACATACTGTTTGTTCTGCTGCATGGGCGTGGCCATCTTGGATCAAGTCAGGTGATCATTCCAGACCAACCAGATTCTGCAGCTGTGATCACATGAACTGATCAGCCAATAGTTGTTTGGGACACCCTATTTAAACCTGCTGCTGTGATCTGTTCATTGCCAGAACAACACACTTCTCTCCAGAGGATAGTTCTTGGCTCCAGTGTTCCTGACTGCATTACAAGTGCAGTAATCCTGTCTGCATTACAAGTGCAGTGTTCCTGTCTGCATTACTAGTGCACTGTTCCTGTCTACATTTCCAGACTGCTCATTCCCCTGTTATATTCTACAATCAGCAAGAACATGAGCAAGAAGATCATCCAGGCTGCTAAGTTCTGTTTCACTCCTGCTCCAGCTAGTCCCAAGGGTCCCGAATCGGATCAAGAAATTCAGACGACCGTGACAGTTTGTTCTGGCCCAATGGATCCGCTAGGGGAACATACCCCGAGGGAGGACTCTGTCCAAATATTAGCTAAACGCATTGAGAGACAAGAAGCTAACCAGGGGCAAATTTTGAGATTGCTGCAGGATGTTTCTACATGTATGGATACCTTGCAGTTATTCCGCAGTCAACCATCCCATACTCCGCCTGAGCCAGTAATACCTGCTTCACTACCTACTTCATCCGGACTCCATCTTCCCACGCCAGCTAAATACAATGGCGATCCGAAGAATTGCCGCGGGTTTCTCAACCAGTGTAGTATACACTTTGAATTACAACCCGGGAATTTCCCTACTGCACGTACCAAAACTGCTTATATTGTTTCGCTACTATCAGGGCAAGCTCTGGCATGGGCATCACCGCTCTGGGAAAAATCTGACCCAATTTTATCTGATATTGATAGCTTCCTGTCTACCTCCCGCAGAATATTCGACGAGCCTGGAAGAACAGCGTCAGCCGCTTTAGATATTCTGCGGCTTCGGCAAGGGCAGCAGACCGTGGGCCAGTATGCCGTTCAATTTCAAACACTTTCCTCTGAGCTGTCTTGGAATAACGATGCTCTTGTTGCAGTCTTCTGGCAGGGCCTGTCTGACCACATTAAAGATGTATTAGCGTCTCGGGATTTACCTACAACGCTAGACCAATTGATTACCATCTGCAATTGGGTTGATCTTCGGTTCAGAGAGAGAGCTCTAGAAAAGAGGAGGCTGAAACACCCCAAGTTCCTCCCTATTCAACGGGTCCGTGCATTGTGTCCTTTCCCTGAAGGACCCATGCAACTAGGCAAAGCACGTCTTTCACCCACCGAGCGACAACGGCGAGTTAGAGAGAAACTTTGCTTATACTGTGCCAGTTCCGGACATCTGCTACATTATTGTCCTCGGAAACCGGGTAAACATACCCTCCTAGCTGACTATGAGGAGGTGATCCTAGGAGTGGCCCTTCACTCCCCACAAGGCAAGGACTGTATTATCCCAGTGACCCTGAAACACGCTCAAGGCTCCCAATACATTTCAGCCCTGCTGGATTCAGGAGCAGCTGGGAATTTCATGTCTGCCAAATTAGCTGCTGAACCAGCCATTCCACTAGTGAAAATTCCAGTGACCATCTTTCTCTCTGCGGTTGATGGTAGCCGTATTCCAGGGGGTACCATTACACATCAGACTTCTCCAGTGACGCTCCAAATAGGAGTTCTGCATTCTGAATCTCTTACCTTTTTGGTCATCCCAGAAGCCACTAGTCCTGTGGTTCTCAGGTTTCCTTGGCTTCAATTGCATAACCCCCATATCGACTGGTCGACTCCACAAATCTTGGCGTGGGCTCCAACTAGTTTCGGGTCCTGTTTACAACGTGATCTTCCACATTGCTCCACCTCTGATAAAGAAGTTTTGACAGTTCCTTCTTCCTACCAAGAGTTCACAGACGTTTTCAGTAAGCAGGCTGCTGAAACTCTACCACCTCATCAGGATTGGGACTGTCCCATTGATCTTGTTCCAGGTAAAACCCCACCGCGTGGCAGAGTCTACCTTCTCTCTAGAGAACTTGGAAAGGGGCTTCATTCGTCCATCCTCTTCACCAGCAGGAGCCGGGTTCTTTTTTGTAAAGAAAAAGGATGGTGGATTACATCCCTGCATCGATTACCGAGGTCTCAATGACATTACCATCAAGAACCGGTATCCTCTGCCCCTCATCACAGAGTTATTTGACAGAGCCAAATATTCACAAAGTTGGATCTCCGTGGGGCCTACAATTTGATTCGCATTAGGCGTGGCGACGAATGGAAAACCGCCTTTAACACCAGGGATGGGCACTATGAATATCTAGTCATGCCATTCGGTCTGAGCAATGCCCCAGCAGTTTTTCAGAATTTCATAAATGAAATCTTTCGGGACTTACTGTACCATACTATTGTGGTATATTTGGACGATATCCTCGTTTTCTCCTCTGATATCCAGTCCCATCGCAGACATGTTAAAGAGGTCCTCAGCCGTCTCAGAAGGAATAAACTGTATTGCAAGCTTGAAAAATGCACCTTCGAAGTTGAATCCATTCCATTCTTGGGGTATATCATCTCAGGTACTGGTCTCCGTATGGACCCAGAGAAGGTGCAAGCTATTCTTAACTGGCCTCAACCATCTACACTAAAGGCAGTACAGCGATTTCTGGGATTCGCGAACTATTATCGAAAATTTATTCGTGGCTACTCTACTGTGGTAGCACCACTCACCGCCCTCACCAGAAAAGGAGCTAATCCTGCCAAGTGGTCTGAAGAAGCCCAAACAGCTTTTCAACTTCTGAAACAAGCATTTATTTCTGCTCCCATACTCAGACAACCAGATTTAACCTGCCCATTCTACTTGGAAGTTGATGCCTCATCTGTCGGAGTAGGGGCAGTTCTTTCCCAAAAACCAGCTGATGAGCAATTGCATCGTTGCGGGTTCTTCTCCAGGAAATTTTTACCAGCTGAACGAAATTATGCCATAGAGGACAAAGAACTGCTTGCCATCAAATTGGCGCTTGAAGAGTGGAGGCATTTACTTGAGGGAGCTCGTTATCCTGTCACAATATACACGGATCACAAGAATCTGCTCTACCATAAAACTGCACAGTGCATGAATCCACGAAAGGCCCGATGGGCACTATTCTTTTCTCGATTTGATATCCATGTCACCTTCCGTCCCGCTTCCAAAAATCGCAAGGCCGATGCTCTGTCACGTTCTATGGTGAAAGAGGAGGATTCCATCACTGTGGATCCACGGCCTATTATCAGCTCACTCAGCATCGCAGTCAGTAGACCCGACAATACACCTCCCAAGGGAAAAACTTTTTGTTCCTGAGAATCTGCGTAAAAAATTGCTCCAATGGGCACATTGTTCCAGATTTGCCGGTCATGCGGGCATCCTCAAAACTCAATCTTTCATATCGAGAATCTACTGGTGGCCGACTCTTCATCAGGATGTTCAGCAATTTGTTTCCGCATGTGGCAGCTGTGCCCAACATAAAAGTTCAAGACAATCTTCAGCTGATCAACTTTTGCCTCTGCCTATTCCCACCAAACCCTGGACCCATATTTCTATGGACTTTGTTTCCGATTTGCCAAATTCTAATAATTTCAATACCATATGGGTCATCGTTGACCGATTCTCTAAAATGGAGCATTTTGTTCCTCTCCGTGGCCTCCCATCAGCACCTATACTGGCTCAGCAATTTATAAAGGAGATCTTCCGTTTGCATGGGTGTCCTGAAGAAATCGTCTCAGATAGAGGAGTTCAGTTTGTGGCAAAATTCTGGAGATCCTTATGCCAAGCACTACAGATCAAACTAAACTTCTCTTCGGCCTATCATCCACAAACCAACGGGCAAATAGAAAGAGTCAATCAGGACCTAGAAACATTTCTCCGTTTGTACATATCTTCTTCTCAAGACGACTGGGTAGATCTGCTTCCTTGGGCAGAATTTGCTCATAATAATCATTATCACTAATCTTCTGCTTCAACTCCATTTCATACAGTCTATGGCCTACACCCCAGAGTACCCTTGTTTACTCCACTTCCTACAGCCTCAGTACCTGCCTCTGAAGTTTTCCTAAAGAATTTTGCAGGCCACTGGCGCCAGGTACGGGAATCTCTACTTAAAGCGTCCCAACGCTACAAAATTCAGGCCGACAAAAAGCGACGAGCCATTCCAAGCTTGAAACCTGGAGACAGAGTATGGCTGTCTACTCGCAATCTACGCCTCAGAGTTCCATCTATGAAATTCACTCCCCGCTTTATTGGACCGTTTAACATCTCCCGGGTCATCAATCCAGTGTCCTACAAATTACATTTACCATCTTACCTCAAGGTACCAAACTCCTTCCATATTTCTCTCTTAAAACCACTGGTGCTAAATCGGTTTTATACACCCAAACTGGTTTCTCCTGAAGTGCAGACTGAACATGGTGATGAATATGAAATTAAAGAGATCTTGGACTCTCAGTTTCGACATAAGACCTTACAATATCTAGTCGACTGGAAGGGCGATGGTCCAGAAGAGAGAGCCTGGATCAAAGCTTCTGATGTCCATGCTCCATCTCTCATCAAAAAATTTCACCGCAAGTTTCCAACAAAACCCCAATCTAAGTGTCCAGTGGCCACTCGTAAGGGAGGGGGTACTGTCACAAATCGGGATCTTAGCCGCACTTACCTCATCCGCCGCTGTCCTATCACGGCTACCTGGGTCCCTTCTGGTCGTCTGCAGCATTCCCATCCTCCACACCTCCGTTTGTAAACAAACACATACTGTTTGTTCTGCTGCATGGGCGCGGCCATCTTAGATGCAGTCAGGTGATCATTCCAGACCAACCAGATTCTGCAGCTGTGATCACATGAACTGATCAGCCAATAGTTGTTTGGGACACCCTATTTAAACCTGCTGCTGTGATCTGTTCATTGCCAGAACAACACACTTCTCTCCAGAGGATAGTTCTTGGCTCCAGTGTTCCTGACTGCATTACAAGTGCAGTGTTCCTGACTGCATTACAAGTGCAGTAATCCTGTCTGCATTACAAGTGCAGTGTTCCTGTCTGGATTACTAGTGCACTGTTCCTGTCTACATTTCCAGACTGCTCATTCCCCTGTTATATTCTACAATCAGCAAGAACATGAGCAAGAAGATCATCCAGGCTGCTAAGTTCTGTTTCACTCCTGCTCCAGCTAGTCCCAAGGGTCCCGAATCGGATCAAGAAATTCAGATGACCGTTACACCTGTGGGTGATTGTGTAGGTAGGGCCTCAGTGTAGTGCTTTGGCCTGGGGACCATAATGCTGTTAAGACAACCCTGCCCACGCCCCTCTCCCCAGGGCACACCAGAATCTAGTACATCTATAAAAAAGATACCCCAAAGCCTTATCAACGTCTAATGTGCGGCCAAATGCATTTTTAGCTAGAGGACTAACATTTGAAATTAATGTAACAGTACAAATCTCTAGTAAGTCCTGTCTGTTTGACAAATTAGGTTTGGATGTATATTTAATTTTTTTGGTTTCTTTCAGCACACATGCAGGCAGCTGACTTTTGGCCACCCCCACCACCAACTGTCGGTGAATTGATGGGCAGGATGTCTAAGTTTATGGAGGAGATGGATAGCCTCCACAAGCAACAAGGACAATGTCTTGAAAATTTCAAGAAAAAAAATGGCCTACTGGTCTACACTCTCTGAGTAATTTTATTTAACGTTTTGTTTTGTTATTGTAAATAGTTTTATTAAATAATGTAAATATTTTAGAGGAGTTTAATAATAATATAAGTTCTAAAAACACATTCATTGGTGTTTGCGTCTTTATTAATATATTCTAATTACCCAACATGTGCGTCTAAGGATGAAAGAGAATGTATATAATAATCCCAAAAGAGTAACATTTATGGAAGATGGTTGGTTTAGAACTCCATCATCATTTCTCTAGCAGAAAAGGTTTGCATTTGCTCTTTGCATGTCATCAAAAAGGAACATGTGCCCTCCACCAACAAGCCACCCCTCTAAGAGGTAGGCCATATGTGGGCCCTGTGTGCAAGATAAATTCCAAAAGGTATATGTCAAATGCCCTAGCTAATTAACTATTTCCCCAAAGCATATGTCATTGTAGTGATAGTTCAAGGTTAAGTTCAAGTGTCAGAGCAAAGCCAGTCACACATTAAAGAGAACATCGAAACTGTACCCAGAAGAGTCTGTGTTTGTGATTTGAACTCGTGGCCTCAGTGGTGTAAGGCAAAAGTGCAAGCGATGATAAGCACCATGGTACTCGACTGTGGTGAGTGTGCTGTTTGGATAAAGCTTAGTACATCACATAACGTGTAAGCCGTCGATCCAGATGAAGCTCGGTTTGCAGGAAAAGTTGCATTTCAATCCAACAAGCCTGATCCCCTCCAAATCCGCCCCCTCTTACTCCATTCCTAGTAATAAATGTTAGCATGCACATAATAATGTGCATGTGAACTGTGGGCCATGAGGCTTTTTGAAAGTTTCAATAAAACTATTTGTCTGCAATGACAAAAGGAAGTTGATGTAATCAGGTAGATTACAATACAGGTTAAATAGGAGGCCATATTTTACATTGTGGTTGAGCGTGTAGAACAAATAAAAAACACATAAAAGAACACATTGTGTCAAGTTCCTGCGTTTCTTCTTAGCAGAATGATTACAGTCTACAATGTGCACACAATTGTTATGGGTATGCTTGGTATTTTAACTCATGCCTGCTGTGTTGGGAGTCCAAAGTGCTAACCACTGAGCTACCTGTGAGATTCCTATTTTGCATGTAATTTGTGTGAATAATGAAGAGTATTATTAAGTGTCAATTTCCTGTGTAGCACGCATGCTGTATTGTTGGCCTTTGTGTTTTTTGAAATATCAGGTTGTGAGTGTGGTTAGCTCTCCCACTTTCCAAAAAGGCAGTCATGAGTTCTAATCCGGACACAAACCCTTTATCTCTGTGGATGTTGTGTGCATCCTTTATGGAAGAGTATGCTATGCATTTTTCTAACAACCCAGATGGATTTATAGTACAACATATAGATTCATTATTCATGTGCTTTTAATGTTGCCATGTACATGCATTTTGCGTACTATACGGCGACTTGAACTCCAAAACACACAAAGCCCTTTAGCAATGTGTCTTATAGGTAAAATGTGTATTACGCTAATTAATAGCAAACGAAAAAAATCGTTCATAGTGTACCACATCATTGTTATTTGCCAATGATTAATTAGCGAAGAGCTATCCCGTGAAAATATCCCACAGGCATTGTGTTTTGTTCAGTGTAAACAAACCGGTCGGACCTCCCACATTGGGCGTGACATATACATTTCTTACCTTCACGTCAATTGCTTGGGATCCGTCGCTTGTGCTTCTACCTTGTTTAAAGATCAGCAGGTCGGTGTGTTTTTCGCGTTTGAGGTTCTTATTTCTCTCGCGTAAGTGTTTGCATCACTCAAAGTATGCACCGCAAATACGGATGCATTTGCGTACCTTGATGAATCGGGCCCCAGGTGTCTCCCTCAGGAAATGGTCCATCTTCTCTCTGTCTAGTGATTTCTCAGACAAGAGATCAGAGTAGAAAGACTGCACAATACCAAGGATGCCCTCCTTATCCTCCCTGAGAACACCCTCCGCATCGTACAGGCCCCTTACCTATTTCATATCTACCGACTTCTTACAGTTCAGGTAAGGTTTGGGTGAGTGGTACTTCCCGTAGTCCCTCTCCAGAACCAAAGAAGAAAAATGGTCATATTGCACCTCTCTCATCTGAGCCTTCACTCGGGAGATTTCCCCACCATCTCCCTGGTCAGAGATCAGGAATCCAAGTTTCCTTCTTAATGCCGAATAGGTATTTTCTCTTATCAAGTTGTTTCTAGCTACCAGGTCACGGAAGAAACACCGGGACCTCGTTTTAAATACCTCCCACCACTCTGACCTACTCCAACCTGCCTCCAAAAGTGTCTCTTGGGATTCAAAGAAGTCCCTAAAGGACTGTCTTATCACCTCTTCCTCTAGGAGCTTAGGGTTCAGGTGCCAAAGGCCCCTACCTTTCTGAAGAGTCCCTGAAGCATTCAAAGATACACTAACTCTAGCTTTAGCTCTGGAGCCAAAGTTTTCGAGCTCTCCTTAACGAAAAACCTATCTATCCTAGACCTACAGCTACCTCTATAATAAGTGAAACCCGTGAGGTCTGGAGAACGTTGAATATGCACATCCACCAGACCCGCCTGTCTCGTCCTACTAACTAGAAAAATGGAGTCATAGCCCAGAGAAGCCCTTGAACCTTCCCTGTCTTTGGTCCTAATAATAGTGTTGAAGTCACCACCAAAGACTATCTGCCGGGCCGAAAAAATATATGGCTTTATCTCTTTGAAAAGACACTTCCTTTCCCATTTAGTTTGTGGACCATAGATGTTGATCAATCTCAGGTTGTGTCCTCTCAGGTTGACATCCAAAATCATACATCTACCTACTTGGAGTTCTATAACTCGTTGGACAGTTATCATATCGGTAAAAAGGAACGCCACCCCACCGTACGGCTCAGCTGCAAGAGACCAGTATGAAGGCCCATGCCTCCACTCCCTCTTAGCCTTATGCAGGTCAGCTAAGCGACCTATTCCGGTCTGATGCAAAAATAAAGAATCAGCCTCAACCGTGCTGAAAAAAATCAAAGGCCATGTAGCGAGCACGTTTGGACAATACGAAAGCCACATTAATGGTGGCAAACTTTATAGGTTGGTGTCATGTGCAAGCTAATTTTTAGGCATACATCTGCAAATATGTGTTTGTGAATTAATTCCTAGAAATAGTGTGACATGGCTCAGAGAAGCTGTTAGATCAATGGGTTTTGTTTATGTTAAACTACCCAGAGGGGGCTGGTAGATAATAGTAGCACCTTGTACCATTTATGGCAGGAAGCAAATGTGAAAGCCTTTGAGGATATCTCTTTCAAGACAATGAAATCTAACACATGTTTGGGAGGCCCCAGACAGGCCGACTGCAGAGACAGGGTTTTATGTTAAAGACAGATTCAAGCTGTATAGGGTCACAGGAAAGTATCATATCATTTTCTTCAATCTTATACTTACCAGAGGCATGTGTGGTATGCAGATGAAGGGAAACTTATGACATGTTGTGGGGAGGTAAAATCATGTTTGTTAGCCATACTGTTGAAAAGTTAGGACAGTGTAAAGAAAACTTGACTTAAAGGTGTTCCTACACCAGATCCATAAAACCATAATTTACATTCTACCATCCTGGTTGGTTTTAAAACTGTAGTGAAAATGTAAGTTTGATATTCACTCTTGAGGGAGTCAATTTGATATTGAAGAGGGTCCCATTTTTCCTGCTTCTCCCCAGCACCAGACACTTGATTATAAGTGAGGTATCAATTCTGTGTTTATCCTTTTTATTTTATAAGAAACAATTGCTTTATATTTGTATGCCTTTTTATTAACTGTTTTAACTTAAGCATTGTGGATGTATTTTCCCTTTTAAATTACACTTAATAAGTTCAAGTCTCTGTGTTCTTACGAATTCACGCGAGTTTGGTCAAGACGCTACATAATTGAAACGGGGAGAAATTGTGGTTTATGTGAACTCTGATTAAAGTTAATTGTGTTAGATTAATTCTAGGGAGAACTGATGGCTTCCTAAATAAGAGTGTCAGCTCTTGTCAGAAAAAACCTTGGTGGTGGCATAGTTAGTACCGCAAAGCTAGAGTGTGGCATAGATATGGAAGGATTTAATCATTTTAGACAGACCAGATGGTTGTTTTTTGTTAACCCTGTGTAACACACGCATCACGCAGGCTCAGGTGAGTGCTGTTCGTGACAGTTGGGAAGCCATCCTTCTGAGTTATAGAAAGTAGGACCCTGCTTATTTCTTCTTTACTTGTTTGATGGAATCCTCGTCTGAGGAATCCCATCTTTTCACATTTACCCCAGGTGGAATGTTATCATTTTCTAACAGCACAACATCCTCTCCTTTCCCTTCACCCACCACCTCACCCACAGTAGCCCTACCAACCCCTGTTACCACATTATTGCCCACTACCAACTTGCTTTTTACAGAAACCAGGTTAGTACCAAACATAGATGGAGAAATTTGAGAAGTTCCAGGATCCGGGGGAGGGGGAACCAAGGGAATGGGAGGGGCCAATGAGACTTCCACTGTAGGAACTAACAGACTAGGGTCAACCTTGAAAGGAATGGGACCCTGGGAACTAATGGATTCAAGGGCAGGTGAACAAAGAGATAGGGAATATGGACCAGTATTACCTACAAGGCTAATACTAGCTTTGGGGTCTGTCAATGCTTTAAGTAGATCTCTCCCTGGTTTACTGACCACAGAATCCACCACTCTGTTCTTCCTCTTGTCTTTAGGTTTTATATACAAGACTTTTGGATCACAAGGGACTAAGGACTTTTGCTTCTTTTTACATTTGTTTATCTTGGGTTTAAGGACTAAGCTACCATCTTCTTCCCTAATGACCTCTCCTTCTGATTCTTCATCACTGGAGAATACTAAGAACCTGTTAGCCAGTACCAGCTCCTCCCTAGCAGCCCTACTTGTGCTCTTTTTCTTCCCCCTCTTTTTTTGCACAACAAACTGCTCCCCCTCCTGCACCTTAGGTTGCTGATTTACCAATGGAACCGGATCAGGCACAGAAAGAACAGGATCAGATGCTTCAGATCTATCTATCACCATCTCAACCTGCTCCGCAACCCGAACATGTTCGCTGTCCGGGACCTCATTATGGAAAGCCCGGGGACACCGGCTAAAAGGGTGGCTTTTCAAACCACACAGATTACACCTAATGATGTTACACAACATTGCCTCATGCCCCAAGCCCCCACAATGGCCACACTTAGTCACCGGACAGTTCATGCTAAGGTGACGAAAGTCCCCACAGCGGTGGCACATCCTAGGCAGGCCAGGATAGAAACATTGAATGCGATCTCGGCCGATAAAAGCAGAGGATGAAATATGCGCAGTGCTCTGCCTCCGTGCTCTTTAGTTTCACTGTGGCAGACCACCCGCCACCCCAAACATGTCGGCTCGGGTCTGGAACTTTTACCAAAGATGTTCTAATACCTGCATACCTCCTTAACCAAAAATTAAAATCTGCACCAGGTATGGATTAATTTCTCAGTAATAATGATTTTAACCCTTTCTTGTCTGGTAATCGGTTCTGCCCTAAAATTACACCAGGGATCAGAATCTTTACAATTTGGCCACATAAGCCAAAAAGCTTGTAACCAATGGTATGTTTGAAAGCTAACGTCATATTCTGGAGACCCCGTGGGGTGTACACAAGCAAAGAGGTCTTCCGCACTGAACCCAAATCTATCAAATAAAGAATCCAGAAACTCAGGTCTCGCTGGTGGAGGGGAATCTTTACACATAAACCTTATCTGCACCAGATTTTTCCTTTTAAAAGGTTGGCCAGACCCCACATCTGGTTGGGGACCACCTACCATGCCTACTGCCTGACCTGTCACAACACTACCATAAGTAGATATAGTAGTTGTACAAATTGGAGGTACAACATTCTTATCCTTATCTTGCTCTGCTCATATCACCCCAGGTAATTTAATACCAGAACCTTCACCAGCATTACTCTGCCGAATTAATTGTTTATTTTTGTCATCCATACCTTTAACTGAAAACATATTTGGCATGCTCTTGGCTGCGGTTTATATGGCAACTATAGCCACACGGGACCTCTCCATGACTTTAATGGGACCGAAAATAGAATCTACAATAACTGCTTGTGTTTCTGACAAAGTGGTTTTATATAATTAAAATTCTTTACCTGGGGCTGACTGCGGAGACATTACTTTAGATTTTGACACATTACTGCCAACCGGAAGTGACGTATCGGAGGAACCCGAGACACACTCCCCACAGCTAACGGAACACTGCTTTTGCCAGATACAAACTGCACACCAGTCCCCGTTACCATTGGTTCCTCCATCAACATTGCACCACATGCCCCTGCACCATCTGCCACCTCAGGTTCATCGCGCACCGGATGTCCCACCGATGGGACAGGGGTCTGGGCAGAGGGAGTTGATCCAACTGTGTCTTTAGCCGCTGAACCTGCAACCCCCCTCCTCACTACCCGCCGCCTGCTCACCTGTCATTGGTGCGTCACCCTCCAGAGCTGTGATAGAATCATACAACGGATTTACATTAGAATCCTCTGTTATCACAGTTGGCGTGTTTAGTGGTAATGACACCGATGTTTCCAGCTGTGAAGTAGTCACACACACCACGGCATTTAAAGTTTTCTCTAATAAACTTATGTGATCAAATTTGCTTGCTAGAGACAGCACCATTTCCTCTATTTATTTTGTGTATAGCACTCTATCTGTGCTATATGCGCAGTTCCTTTTCTTTTTTTTCAGACTGATCTGACGATGTAACTTAGACACCTCCTGTTCCAGTTGCTGAATCTCCTCTTTCAAAAGTGCAGGATTTGCACCACTGGATTCAGAAACAGATAGTTACATGTCCATGGCAACTTTTAACCCCTGATAAGCCACAGCTGACAGTTCAGATGTTGTTTCTGCTAAATCATTTATTTGGCTTAATATTACTGCCTCTCCTGTACCTTTATCATCCACATTGCAGCTCACCGAGTCGGCAACAGCTTGCTTATTTCCAGATGAAGTTACAATACAGGAACCTTTGTCTTCCTCCTCAAATTACTTTGTGCTGGGTATTTTTGTCACTTTTGCAAAAACCTCTGCAGGGTTCTTGGGATCCTTATCTTGATTTTTAATAGCCAGATCCTTACAAAGAGAGTACCCTCTTTTTGCCTGCTGGTCATCACTGGAACAGTTCGGGTCACCTGTTGAAAAGCAGAATGGACTTTGTCCTATGATTTTTGGGCCTGAACTAGGCTCTCCTGCATCTCTTCCCCAGAGAATTGCTCTTGAATATTCGGGCCTAAGCTAGGCGTTAGAAACTGAGGCTTTTCCTTCACCCCTTCCCCACTAGCTTGTCCTCTAGCTCTTGGGCCTGGAATAGGCCCTGGGGTCTGGGGACTTTCCTCCATCTCTTTGCAGAGCTGACTTCTGGTTCTTGGGCCTGGGCTAGGCCCCAAAGCCTGGGGACTCGCCTCCACCTTCTCCCCAGAGAATTGCTTCCTGGTCTCTGGGCCTGGACTAGGCCCTGAAGCCTGGGGAGTCTCCTCCACTCCTCCCCCAGGATCCTCCATGCTTCCCTGGGCATTGTCCCAGGGATCACTGGTTCACAGGAGCTCTGCAAATTGCTCCTGCACACCACAGATTCTGAATCCAGAATGAAGCTGGAAATATTTTTATTATTTAAATCTTACAACCTTACATAGACCATCTAAACCAAGTGCGGCATCCAAAGCATAAAACTAATATATATTAGGGGAAAATGGCACTTAAAAGTCCAGCTTTAGTCCATAATAAATAATCAATAAAACCATAACATAAAACAGAAAGGGTGCCTACACCAACTAAACAACAGAAATCAATTTGTAACATCATATCAAACCTATAGAAACCCATATGCAAAAAAAATTCCAATACATGCAAAGAAGAAGTAACTAAGGCATATGCAAAGCCATATTGAAAAATTACATTTGATTCAGAAAATCTAGGGGGGGGTGAAAAGACAGCAAGCCTTAGACAAAGAAAGCCACCGGACTGTGGCCCCATTACGGAGGCCTCAGACCCCGCCAAAGTCTGACCCAGTTTGCATTGTTCATCCGAAGCTTCTCCATATCCCTCAACTTCCAAACCTCGTGGAGAATTTCGCCCACCACCACTTCACAGGGAAGGACTTTTTGTCTAATGGAAACCTGACACCTAGTGTTCCAAGTGAAGCATCTAGTAACTAAACTAACTAAAAAAAATCAAAATCTCACCACCAAAATCAAAATCCCACCACCTATCCTTGAATGCACCATAGACCCATTCACTGTAACTGAGCCCCGAAAGGCAAGGGGTACCCAAGGACCTGGAAACCCTCCTGTAAATTGCTATGTTATAGGGGCACTCAAGCAAGTAGTGGTCCATGGTCTCCTCCTTCCCCTGACACTCCTCCCGTGGACAACCACGATCATCGGCACTTCTATACCTCAGGTTCCCTCTCACATAGAGTCTCCCATGGAAAGAGAGCCAGGCAATGTCCCAAAACTTCAGAGGAACTCTCCCGGAATTAACCAAGGAAAGACCCACCGAACACACATCACCTGGGCAGTCCCTTAGTGACAGCTGAAACCAGAAGTGAGAGTGCAGGATTCTCCTCTCCAACTACCTTCTAGAGAAGTTCCTAACTTCCCCCGCCTCATTGCTTTTTTGGAGTTTGAGTGAAAGAGTTTCAATATTTTTTTTTATGTTTTAGATGGTGTGTAAGGAACCTTAATCGGACATGTTAAACCGTAAGGTTTTTTGTCTATTGAATTTCATAGCTTTTTGTAAAGTTAAAATATTTATAATTTTCAAATTCTATGTATCTAAATGTGAAATCACCCACCCTCGGCCCACAAACAATTCTCTATCACATGGCACCCTGCCCCCTAAATTATTACATGCCCCTCCCACTACCAACCAGGTTCTCTCACATGACACCCACTTTTCTCATATGCCATCTCCTGCTTATCAGCCTTTCACACATATTGGCCCTTGCTGACCAGCTACTTTTTTATATGCCACCACCTATCAACTAGATTTTCTCTCACATGCCACTCCCTGACTATAAGCTTCTAATATCAGCCCTGCATACCAGCTATTCTATCACTTGCCACCTCATAACCAACAGCTTTTTGCTCACGTTACCCCATGTCTACCAGCTTTTCCCTCACATGCCACCCAACTCACCAGCTATTCTCTCACATTCCAACCTCTGCTCCGCCAGTCACAACTTCACAATTCAAAGAGCCTTCTTCGATCTCTGTACAAAATAGCGCCTTTTAGTGAAACCTGCACCACACAAAAAAATCTTCTAGTGACCCCTACACATGATATAGAATCCCATAATAAAGAGAATCTTCATCTGACCTCTGCACCTTCATCTGGTGGCGCCTTCACTTAACCATATACAACACGGAGAGCCATCCTTTGACCCTGCACAACACAGAGAGCCATCCTCAGACCCTTCACAACACAGAGAGCCATCCTCTGACTCTGCACAACACAGAGCCATCATCTGACCCTGCACAACACAGAGAGCCATCCTTTGACCCCCTCCACATTACATAGAGCCTTCCTCTGAACCCTGCACAACACAGAGAGCCATCCTCTGACCCCTGCACAATACATAAAGCCTTCTTCTGACCCCTGCACAGCACAGAGAGCCATCCTCTGGGGTTGGAGGCACTATAGCAGGGGGACACGTGGTAGGTTGTTCGGTGCTAGGCTGAATTCCCTAGGGAGTGGGGTCCGCCAAAAAAAACGAGTGGGCCTCCCCCCAGGGACACCCAGCCCAATGCTGATAGCACTAGGGCTAATCCTACACCCCTGGGCAGTGGGTGTAGGGTAATAACGGCGATTTAAGTGTACAAAAAACCCCAAACAGACGCCATTTTGTTTTGTGAAACTACAAGTCCCAGCCAGCCAGGTTGCCCTAAATAGTGTGGACATGCTGCTACTTGTATAACTACAAGCACCAGCATACCCACGGCAGCTAGTGCATTTTGGCACTTGGACAACCACAAGTGCCAACATGCCCTGACACCCTGGGACCTGTAGTTCCACAAAATAAAATGTTAACAAAATCACAACTCCCTGGTTAAAACCACTAACATTTATTAAAAGTAATAAACCCACAATAAAGACAGTAAACACTCTTATTGACACCACATATTTTTATTAAAAATAATAAATCCCCTATACTCACCAATGAAGTTTTCTCTTGTCTGCAGCTTTCAATCCAAAAATGGCTGTAAACAAAGTAAAAAGTACATTTAAAAAGCAGGTGGGGTGCGCCACGATATACTACACTGAAAAATAATAATAATATAGATGGCAGATGTGGTATGCTTTATGATTTATTTGAATACAGTTCCGTGGGACCGGAGGTAAAGAGGCCAGGAAATTCCTCCCGAGAATTCATGCGCGCACGTCCCCTGTAGATTCCGACCTGATGCTACGGTGTGCTGGATGGATCAAAAAGCAGTGAGATCTACGTGTTTCGTCCACTAGGGACTTTCAAAGTCGGAATCTACAGGGGACGTGCACGGTTGAATTCTCGGGAGGAATTTCCTGGCCTCTTTACCTCCAGTCCCACAGAACTACCAAGGAGTAGGGTAAGCCATAGGGATAGTGAGGAAGAGGAACACTAGTTATCTATGATGGATCGCTCATATCCGCAAAGGTGTATAAACATCATCACCTTGTGTTTTACATTGATTTATTCATTTGCACTCCCTGTCTTTGTTTTTATAAGTGATTTACTATAGGAGCTGCAGCATTTTCACAAAGAGAGCGCTTACTTTGTCAATTTTAAATAATTATTCATATATCTATTTGGATTTCCAAATTATAATGTATAGTTGAAGAGAAGAGAGGGACCTTTATTTCCATGTTATTTATAAATGTCAACAACAATTATCTAAAGTATTAGTGCAGAAACTTAAATGTGAATACAATATTTGAAACAAGAAGATCATTAAACTGGAGAATCCTCTATTTAAAAGTTATTTTACAAAAAATAATATAAATAATTGCTCCTATAGGGAATTGAACCCATACAGTAACACACTGTCAGAGTAGTGTATATATCAGTTGAGCCACAGCTCCTGATATTGGTCTAAGGGCAAAAGTATCTTATACGGAAGAAAACTATATATCAGAAATGAAATATATATATATATATATATATATATCTACTATATAAATGGCTAGTGGCGTGTGTGGAAAAAAAAAACCAAGCTGCAGCGCCACCTGCTGGGCAGAGTTATACACTGACCTATATATTTCTTGAAGGAGAAGTGACAGTTGGGAGTGGTTGGTGGTTTCTGGGGGTGACAGTGGGGAGTTTTTAACACCTTAAGTAGCTTGATGAAGGATGTGGCGATGAAGATGAAGGATGAGGTGATGGAGAAAAATGATGAGGTGGTGACATGTGGACAAAACCAAGTTTAAAAAAGGGCGCTTGCGTCGGGAAGTAACGCTCTTCCCCTGAGGAGGCCTGGGCTAGGCCCAAATGCATGACAAGAACCTTTTTAACACCTTAAGTAGCTTGATTTGACTAGAATGCATGAGTATCATGCACGGGTTAACTTGTGTATATATATATATATATATATATATATATATATATATATATATATATATATATATATATATATATATATATATATGGGGAAAGAATAAAATGAGAACCCTATGGGGATCAAAATAATGAAAGGATCCCCTACTTTAGTAAATTGCACAATAGTGTACTCCAAATGCATAGAGGGATTTTCTTCAGGAATCCATCAGCCACAGGAACCATATTTGGTGAGGAGGAATGTATTGCAGATATCTTTTAGGATTAGGCACAATACTGGAGGGAGGAATGCTCTACAAGGATCTGTCAGGAGCGGTAGTATGTTGAGTGGAGGGATGCTTTGCAGGGATCTTTCAGGAGCAGATACTGTTTGGTGATGAGCAAAGTTCTGCAGGTATCTTTTAGGAGCAGGCACAGTCTTGCAGGGAGAAATGCTCTGCAGGGGTATGTCAGGAGCAAGTATTGTATTTCAGGAGAAGGTATATTTTGTAGAGATCGGCTTGGAGCAGGTACAGTGTTGGTGGGAGGAATGCTCTGCAGGGCTTTTGTAGTTCTAATTTTTTATGAAGTTGCTTTACTGTCTCTTTCTAAGACACCCAGGCCCTAAACTACGATAAAGCTAAACTAAAAAAATGTAATAGTACTGTATGTGTGTATTCCAGTGAACACACAAATCTGTGAATTAGCAGATCCCCCATTTTGTGAGTGACAGCATCTCACTACATGATAGTGCTGAATCTGCAGCTAACCGCAGGATGTGATGGCAAACCATGTCTGTATTGCTCAAGGAACACGTCCATTAAGGCTTCTGCCTTGATCGTCGTAATTTCATTGCTTTTTGGAGTTTGAGTGAAAGAGTTTCAATAGTTTTTTTTATGTTGAAGATGGTGTGAAGGAACCTTAATCGGACATGTTAAACCGTAAGGTTTTTTGTCTATGGAATATATATAAATATGTGAATATTAATAATTTATTCTGGCAGAGACATCCATAGACATAGAATTACAATAAGATGGCAGTGTTATTAGTATGGCAAAGTTAAAGGGTTGTCAATTGTGAATAGTTTCAAAGTGATAAAATATTGTTTAAAAATAATTGTGCGCTTTTAATATAAATATTAGGGATGTGCACGGGCGACTTTTGAGGTCTCGTGTTTTGTGTTTTGGATCCGGATTTTCTCGATGTTTTGGGTTCGGATTTGTTTCGCAAAACACCTGCCGAAAGGTTTTGGTTCGGATTTAAGGTTTTGGATTCGGATTTTTTTTGAAAAAAGCATAAAAAGTAAAAAAATCAAGTTTTTGGGCTTATTTTCACTCCTACGCTATTATTGACCTCAATAACATTCAATAACAAGCATTTCCACTAATTTACCGTGTATTCTGAACACCTCACAATATAGTTATTAGTCCAAAACGTTGCAACGAGCTATCTTTCTGGACTGCGTAGTGGAGTGGTTCCCACAATATAATAAAATAACCATCAACTGGTCTTAATCGCACCAAAACATGTACCTGGACTGCGTAGAGGAGTGGGTCACCACGATATAAATAAAAAACCCTGAACTTGTATGATTCGCACCAATAATGTACCTGGACTGCGTAGAGGAGTGGGTCACCACAATATATATAATAAGAAAACCATCAACTGTTATGAATCGCACCGAATAATGTACCTGGACTGCGTAGAAGAGTGGGTCACCACAATATAAATTAAAAACCCTGAACTTGTATGATTCGCACCAATAATGTACCTGGACTGCGTAGAGGAGTGGGTCACCACAATATAAATTAAAAACCCTGAACTTGTATGATTCGCACCAATAATGTACCTGGACTGCGTAGAGGAGTGGGTCACCACAATATATATAATAAGAAAACCATCAACTGGTATGAATCTCACAGAATAATGTACCTGGACTGCGTAGAGGAGTGGGTCACCACAATATTATTAAAAAACCCTACACAGGTCTGAATTCCAACCAAAAAGTTTATGGACTGCGTAGTGTAGTGTTCCCCACAATATTATTTAAAAATTTTGCAGCAACAGTCAACGTTGTTTAATATCTGATACACCTCTATCTGGACTGCATAGTGGAGTGGCCCCGGTACCCAATTTGGTACCGGGGCCAAAATACCTCCTCCAAACATGGTACAGACCATTCGTCATTGAGATCCCATCAAGTATGTTAAAGACAGACAGGGTCGAAGTGTTATTGGTTGACTTTGTAAACCAAAAAACTGTCCCTGTTGCACATAGTCGTGCAATGAAGACTGACTTTTTCATTTAAAGGCACCATCTTTCAAGTGTAGTGTTTGTAAGTCATATTATACTTTTGGTAAAATTGGTTAATTTTGTTCCTCTTTATGGTAACTACTAATAGAATTAAAGTATTAAATAGAAGCGGCAGTTCCTCTTTATGGGAATTAGTAATAGAATTAAAGTATTAAATAGAATTAAAGTATTAAATAGAGTGGTATAGAGTGGTAGTGTGGTATAGAGTGGTCCCCACAATATAATAATAAAACCCTCAACTGGTCTGAATTCCACCAAACAAGTATCTGGACTGCGTAGTGGGGTGGCCCCGGTACCCAATTTGATACCGGGGCCACAATAAAATAAATACACCCTCAACTGGTCTGAATTCCCCCAAACAAGTATCTGGACTGCGTAGTGGGGTGGCCCCGGTACCCAATTTGATACCGGGGCCACAATAAAATAAATACACCCTCAACTGGTCTGAATTCCACCAAACAAGTATCTGGACTGCGTAGTGGGGTGGCCCCGGTACCCAATTTGATACCAGGGTCACAATAAAATAAATACACCCTCAACTGGTCTGAATTCCACCAAACAAGTATCTGGACTGCGTAGTGGGGTGGCCCCGGTACCCAATTTGATACCGGGGCCACAAAAAAAAAAATACACCCTCAACTGGTCTGAATTCCACCAAACAAGTATCTGGACTGCGTAGTGGGGTGCCCCCCACTACGCAGGAATACCTCCTCCAATTTCCAAGTGTAGTGTTTATAACATCTTAACACTACACTAATTCTAGCACGTCAAAACCTCTTGTTTTAAATAATCACAGGGCATTTAACTTTTGATTTAATTTATTGAATTTGTTGGCATTTTCTTTTACTTTTTGAACATGGCAAACGACTGTTGAATGGTCACATAATGCCAAAAAAAAAGTTGCAAGATGGAATTGTCCTTGGGCCCTCCCACCCACCCTTATGTTGTTGAAATAGGACATGCACACTTTAACAAACCAATCATTTCAGCGACAGGGCCTACCAAACAACTGTGGCTGAAATGATTGGTTTGTTTGGGCCCCCACACCAATAAAACAATTCATCTCTCCCTGTACAAACTAAATAGGCTCTACTGAGGAAAGATGTCGTCCTCATCCTCAACCTCTGATTCCTCTCCCCCTACAGTGTGTACTTCCTCCTCCTCACACACTATCAATTCGTCCCCGCTGGACTCCACAACCACAGTCCCTCTGTACTGTATGGAGGGCAGTGCTGTACTTCATTGAGGAATTGATTATTCATTTTTATAAACATCATTTTTTCAACGTTGTGAGGAAGCAACCTCCTTCGCCGCTCACTGACCAGGTTCCCCGCTGCACTAAAAACTCTTTCCGAGTACACACTGGAGGGGGGACAACTCAGTTAAAAAATAGAGCCAGTTTGTACAGGGGCTTCCAAACTGCCTTTTGGAGTTCTACCACGTCACTACCTCTAGTTAATTTAGATTGCAAGGCTTGTAAATATAAATACTTTGAAGATAAAAAAAGCAGGCTGCACAGACTGTGGAGCTAGAAAGTGAAATTAAATGGACCACGTTACTTTGGTGGTTATCTATGCCCCCCCTGCCCCCCCCCCCCCCCCGTCCTACACTTGTAGTTGAATATAAATAAAGCAGCCTACATAGACTGTAGAACTAGAAATTCAAATATACAAAGAAATGGACAAAGGCAGTTTGGTATCTGTCTGCATCAGATCCCCTCTCCACTAGGAGTAAAACAGAAAACTTTTCAGCCGTTATGTAATCTAGAATATAAATAGAAATTGAGAAAGTCAATTTGGTATCTGTCTGCATCATAATCATCAACATCCTCCTCAGCGCCAGCTACATCAATATCCTCCTCCCAGTGTACAACATTCACACCTTCATTAGCCAAATCTGTAACTGGACTGTGGGTGATCCTTCTAGCATATGCAGAGGGCGTGCTGCAAATGCTGGATGGAGTCACCTCTTCCCGTACAGTGATGGGAAGGTCAGGGTTCACAACCAACAACACCCTTTGACTCGTATTGGGGATTTGTGATGTCATCTGTTTAGAAGGCAGAGTTCTTTGCTGTTTTGTTGTTGTTGCTGACAGCATAACTCTCTTAAATTTTTTGTAGGGGGGGGGGGAGGAGGGCTTAGATCCTTGGGTGAAGCTGGACCACTAGTCATGAACACGGGCCAGGGCCTAAGCCGTTCCTTGCCACTACGTGTCGTAAATAGCATATTGCCAACTTTACGTTTCTCCTCAGATGATTTTAAGTTTCTCTTTTTGCTATTTTTTGAGAACTTGGGCTTTTTGGATTTTACATGCCCTCTACTAGGAGATTGGGCATCGGGCTTGCCAGACGACGTTGATGGCATTTCATCATCTATGTCATGACTAGTGGCAGCAGCTTCAGCATTAGGAGGAAGTGGGTCTTGGTCTTTTCCTACTTTATCCTCCAAATTTTGGTTTTCCATTATATGTAGCACAAGAGAGCGTACCCCTAAGCCACACACACACGGCAAAGCCTTTAAAAATTATATGCGGCACAGGAGAGTAGCACTGGACTTATACTGCTGAATCAGTGAACTTTGTAATAGCAGTACCACTGGACTTATACACTGCTGAATCAGTGAACTTTGTAATAGCAGTACCACTGGACTTATACACTGCTGAATCAGGGAACTGTGTAATAGCAGTACCACTGGACTTATACACTGCTGAATCAGGGAACTGTGTAATAGCAGTACCACTGGACTTATACACTGCTGAATCAGTGAACTTTGTAATAGCCGTACCACTGAACTTATACACTGCTGAATCAGTGAACTTTGTAATAGCAGCACCACTGGACTTTTACTGCTGAATGTGTGAACTTGGTAATATTGCAGTACCAATGGGCTTATATACTGCTGGATTGGCTTTGCAAATTTTGTTATAATTATTTTTTTTTTTAATTTTTAATTTTTATTTTTTTTATAACTTTTTTTTTATTTTTAAAAAACTTGGGAATAATGGGGAAATAACTATGCCCTTAGAAGCACAGAGCACAGGACACAGCACCACTGGACTGAACAGGACACAGCGCAGGACCCAGCAGCACTACTGAACTCAGCAGGACAGAGCACAGGACACAGCACCACTGGACTGATACTGCTGAATGTGTGAACTTTGTAATATTGCAGAACCAATGGGCTTATACTGCAGGATTGGTTGTGCAAATTTTGTTGTAATTAAAAAAAAATGTAATTAGTTTTTTGTATTTTTTTTAAATAACTTTTTTCTTGTTTTTTTAAACACTTTGGAATATTGGGGAAATAACTATGCCCTTAGAAGCACAGAGCACAGGACACAGCACCACTGGACTGAACAGGACACAGCACAGGACCCAGCAGCACCACTGACCTCAGAAGAACAGAGCACAGGACACAGCACCACTGGACTGAGCACAGCACAGCACAGCACAGCACAGCACGAGATATAGCAGGACAGAGGACCACCTAATACACCCTCCCTCTACCCTGATCAATGCCCAAGTGAAGATGGCGGTGACTAGCGGGGAAGTTATAGGATCCGAGTATCGCGAGATCCGACAACGGGATTATGAGTCAGAGCCTCAGCTTCAGATTTGAATTTGGCGCCAATACCCGGATCTGTCTCGGATCCGACTCAGATCGGCAACGTTCGGGTGGGCTCGGATTTCATAAATCCGAGTGCGCTCACCTCTAATAAATATCAGAGTTATTCTTATTAATAAAAGGAAATTAGTTCAGAATACACTTGTTTAATTTTAAATCTCTGTGGATAAATCTCTTTACCTCTCTGGTGCATAGAAGATCTGAATTGTTGAAACCAGAAAGAGAACTATCTAACACTGGTAAGATGCAACTTTAGCATATTACTCTAAATAACACCACACGGGGTATTACAGATGTGTTCGGTGTCTCTCAGTTAGTATAGTGTGATGTAGGTAAGTGTTTATAGCTCAATGTCAATAGCTGAGATGCTGTGGTGGATTAGAGTAAAGCTCTGTGATTATGCTGCAGTGTGTCTCTATGTGTTGTAACATATTGGAATATTATTATTATTATTATATTATATTATAAACTTGAATTTTATTTGATAGGATTTCAGTAGAGATTTTATCCATTACAATATATTGTTTCTTTCACTAAGACTTAGCGGTTAGCACTTCTGCCTCACAGCACTGGGGTCATGAGTTCGATTCCTGCCTTATCTGTGTGCAGTGTGTATGTTCTCCCCGTGTTTGCGTGGGTTTCCTCCGGGTTCTCCGGTTTCCTCCCACACTCCAAAACCATACTTGTAGGTTAATTGGCTGCTATTAAAAAATTGCCCTTATTGTCTCTCGGTCTGTGTGTGTGTTACGGGATTTAGATTGTAAACTCCAATGGGGCAGGGACTGATGTGAATGAGTTCTCTTTACAACGCTGTGGAATTAGTGGCGTTATATAAATAAATAAATAGATGATGATATATTATTGATATTATTATGATGATCAATTATAATAATATTAATATTAAATTAATAATACACATATCACTTTTATCTAACACAGTGAAGTTTATATATATACCACAGATTATGATCACAGGATCAATGTCATTAGATTAGCAAAATAATTAATTTTATACCTTTTGACCAACTAGATAATTCATGATATATGAGAGATTTAATAAATTATTAAAAAGGATATTAGATGCCCCATCCACACCACTGATAGATGCCCCGCCCACACCACTGATAGATGCTTCTGTTGGCAGCCCTGCTAACTTTATAACATAGGACGTGTTTCTCAGTTTCCACCTTAATCTACAAGTTACCACACTAAGTTATAGGCCCTCAAAATGGATTATGTATGGAAGACAAATATTTTGTAAACCCAAAACTTTAAATTTTTAAACATAAAGTCCCTCTGAGCCGTGAATGTATATTGAGAAATGTGATTTTGCTGAGCTGACGCCATCTTGTTACCTGTCAGCCATTTTGTCCTTGTACAGCTTAAAGACAGCTTAGATACAGCTAGTTTGTAGAAGTTATTCATTATTATTTTGTTTTTTGCAAGAAGCTGTGCGCAGGACCTTGCGGTATGGCAGACAGGAGATAAACCACCAGCCCCCTTGGGAGAATTCCTCTGAGAATGTAGCAAGGTCGGTGTAAGGAAATCAGCACAATGTAGTTTGCAGCAGTATGTGATTTTGTGTAACCAGAGTGGTATAAGTATGTGAATTTGTAAACAATAAAGTAGAGCTAATTGCACACACAGAACTTGCAGTGTCTTTTATTCTCTATGGCTGATGAGCTTATAAACTGGTAAACTGACGCTTACAGGTGAACTGGCTGATTAGATCCAACATTACTGATGGAGAAGATAATACATGAATAATGTATTTCCTGCTGTACAGTGTCTTTTTGTACTATTGCCAATTCATTTACATGTTTTATATCAACTTATATGGAAAGTCCATAAAACAAATAAGTGCACATTGTGTAAAACATCTCAAAGCATATATGTAGGGGGATAGTCTATATATGTCCCTTGTTAGTGATAACTAATACTAGAATGCGAGCAAACATCTATGGTGGACATGTATAACTAGTGCTCCTTTACTACAGAGTAAAAAAGAGCTGCATTACATTGTTGGAGCCTGCTCTGCTTCATTTACCAGCAGCTGCTTGTCTGACATATTGTCCACGGACTGTGAAAAACTAGAAATAACAGAGAGGACACTGAATTTCTAACAAGGCTGCTGCCACCTGCTGGTCACTCAGTGAACCTCACTTTATATCGTTTAGATCCGCGGTTCCCAAAGTGTGCACCGCGGCTCCCAGGGGTGCTGCAGCGCTGTCACAGGGGTGCTGCGGCCAGGTAGAGATAAAAAACATACAAAACAAAAACGAAAAATACTTACCAATCTGGCGGTGCCCGGGACCCAACATCCTTCCTCCTCGCTTCTCATTGAACGTCGGGTGTGATGACGTCACGCCCGACATTCAGTGTCAAGAGGCAGGAGAGAGGAGGATGCTGGGCCCCCGGGACGCAGAGAGCGCACAGAGAGAGATGAACGGAGTGGCAGGAGGGCACAGAGTGAGATGAACGGAGTGGTAGGAGGGCACAGAGTGAGATAAATGGAGTGGCAGGAGGGCACAGAGTGAGATAAATGGAGTGGCAGGAGGGCACAGAGTGAGATGAATGGAGTGGCAGGAGGGCACAGAGTGAGATGAATGGAGTGGCAGGAGGGCACAGAGTGAGATGAATGGAGTGGCAGGAGGGCACAGAGTGAGATCGGTAGAGGAAGGAGGGCACAGAGTGAGGTGTGGATGAAGGGGGGGGGGCAGTGTGAGCTGTAAATTATTCTTTGACAAATATAATTGAAAAAAATATATAAAAAGATTCTTTTCCCTTAGTATTATGTGTAGTATTTTTGCATACAACTAAATAAGTATTTCTGTCCTGACCTAAATACTTATTACGTTTTTTTGATCCAACTACTTATAAAACGGGACTGCTCAGTAATTATTTTGGAGGGGTGCCTTGGAAAAATTATGGAGACTCTAAGGGTGCGGCGAACAGCAAAAGTTTGGGAACCACTGGTTTAGATCAAAGTTGGCCATCTAGTGGCCATTTAGCATACTGCTTCTCACAGTCACTGAACCATATCTCAATTATTTTCATCATAACTGAGTACTGTTTGCTGACTGACTTTAAAACTTTATTTTGATGCCAAAATACATCTCTTGCCGTCATCACAGAGTAACACAGCGTGATAGGAGATCCTTATCTAAAAGCACGTCAACCTACATAATTTCTGGTGAATTCACATCTATTGATCATTATATTTCTATAAGTCTGCTATAATTGTCTAATATCGTCATTCTGTCTTAAAAGAAGTACATTGCTCAATAACTTGAGTGGGCATATTATTACAGTCACACTTGCTCTGCCTTCTACTGGTAGTTGTCTGAACATCACATTTTGCTGCTATGAAGTGGTGAACTGATATATTACATCTCTTGCGAAAGCTCTCAACGCCCTCTATTACATCCTGATTGCAGATCAATATTAACACCCTCTCACTTTCAAACTACTAATATTTTCTAAAAATAGCCTTCTGTCCAACGACTAAGGGACACAAAACAATGTAATTTCCACTGTAATCACAGTGGCTGCTGAAAATTCCATCTGCACTTAATGTATCAAAAATAGAGATGCTCAGGCTTGGTTCCCCGAGAACAAAACACACCAGAAATTTGCAGATACGAGTACCGTGCCGGGCCGCCTCGGAATTGAAAACGAGGCAAAACGTCATTGTTACGTCGTCAGATCTCGTGATTTTTAGATTCTATAAGTAGCGCCATTTCACAGAGGGACACAGAAGGGGTAGCACAGTTCTTGGCAGTCTCTAGTGCAGTTATGCAGCGTCATAGGTAGGAAAGAAAGAGGAGGGGTAGCAGTGTTCTTCAAAGTCTCTAGTACCTTTCATCAGAGCTCCATTGCTCCATATCTAATTGTCATTGCTGAAATAGAAATAATAGTTTTGGCAGGCTTGGCCTTCTAAATCTACAGTCACATTGTACTGTGTTATATAAGTAACACACAAAGAGGAGAGCTCCATTGCTAATTGTCATTGCTGAAATAGAAAAAATAGGACTGGCAGGCTTGGTCTTCTAAATCTGCAGTCACATTGTATTGTGTTATATACGTAACACACATGTTTCCTAGATGTGCTATGAACTGCCGTGTGTTTGTGTCATTGCTCTATAGCTTAGCATCCAGCCAGGTCACTGCAGTCTTTGTTTGAAAGTGTATGAAAATATTATTGTGTCCTGTGAGGTTGTCAAAATTGACTGCAAATTACTTGAAATTAGTGTTATTGAGGTTAATAATAATGTAGGGGGGAAAAAAAGCAAAATTACGTGATTTTAGCAAAAAAATAAATAAAAATAAAATAGGGATTTTAGAAACAAATAGGCATCCAAAACCAAAACACGCAAGGGTGGTTTTGCCAAAACCAAAACATGAAGTTAATCCAGATCCAAAACCAGAACACGGGGTCAGTGAACATCTCTAATTAAAAAGTGACTTGTATTTTTTTACATATATTGGGACATCCTCTAAAATACTAATCAACATATTTCAATTGATTTTGATCTCTACATAGCAACTGATTTGGTTATTGAACCTCTTCATTTACCATTATGTCTCACAAAAATAACAAAAATTAGCAATACTCCTAAACATACCACCCTTAAATCCCTCGAAAAGACGAATGGCTGCTCAAAACCACAACCCGACCAAACCAATCTGGGATCTGATTCAGATGACACTTCGGTATCCGAGTCTTCACTCACTCCGAATGATGCGATTGCCATAGTCACAAAAACAATACAGAAATGCGGGTAATTATCTCAGAACTCCGGTCGGAAATCTCAGAGCTCGAGTCCCGTACAGATGTTAATCTGTAATCTCCAGCATCAGCAAACAACAGATACAGAGATCATCAATCTATGGGCGAAATTCAATGTCTTCAAAGATCAAATAGAAGATTTAGAAAACCGTAATGGACTCAACAACATCTGAATAAAAAATGTACCTGAAGCTATTACGGCAGAAGCCCTACCTAAACATCTTGAAGGTCTATTTCTACAAATGATCCCTGATCCTCCAAAAGATTTACTGCATCTGGATAGAGCACATCGGACGCTACGCCCGAAACCAGGCCCAGACCAACCGCCTCTAGACATAGTTATACGATTCTACTACTTCAAAACTAAAGAGAGAATAATGGCATCTGTCAGAAATATCCAATCAATTTCATATGTCGGGACGCATCTGCAGCTGTTTCAGGATTTAGCTCCATCAACATTGAAAAAGCTCAGAGATCTCATCAATATAACAAAAGTTCTGATATTCAAAGTTTTTTTACAGGCTCATTGTGTACGCTACTATACTTTAAACCTATGGGAAATTAGCTTATGTGCCCACACCAGTCCCCTGTTGAATGATAGTTATAAGATGGGGCGTTAAATTAAATTAAGTGGCTTTAGATCTGGAGTCCCCACTTTTTCTTGGACTCACTTTAAGTGAGTTTGTGTTGTTTAGTTCATTATTCTGGTTCAAACAATGAATGTTTATATAGTTGAGTGTTTTAGTTTCAATTTACCAATCGTTCCTATTGTTTTATTTATATCACTCTGATATTTACTATTTATGGGTTATTCTCCTTCACCCACACTACTCATACTTGCACCTATGTGCACAAAAAATGTTCTCATCTGCAGATTTTGCTTATAATTCACTACATGCCCAACAAATACCCCCTCATTACCTCCACTACCAAAGAGATGGGGTCACACAGTTCACCGTATTTCTTTGTTCTAGACCGTGATACTCACACTGAGATCATAATCATTCTTTTCTTCCCTCCCTTACCGTCCTCATGTGTCTTTCCCTACCCACCACCCATTGCTAAAATTGCACAAAGTCACATTTCTTACCACTAACGAAGATTCTGCCATCTACTTTAAACCACCATGACTCCCAAAATATCGTCTCTTAATGTCAACGGTTTAAACTCGCCACACAAATGCACAATGGCATTACAATTTTTTTAAACGCCAAGACCCAGACTTAATTTTTTTGCAAGAAACATATCTTAAAGACCCACATCCCACCTTAGCCTCTAAATATTATCATCATGCTTATTACTCATCTGTAAAATGTGAAATGTAGAGCACAGTAATACTAATACCCCTGTCACTCACCGGACCGTGAGTGCCTCTACACTGGTGCGAGGTTCTCCATCTTTTCTACCTACACCTGTGTGGAATCGTGGCCGCTCGCTATCCTGCCATCTGCGCATGCGCAGGACCCGCTATTAACTTCACCTGTCCATGGATGTGATTGACAGATCAATCACCTCACCCTATTTGAGGCACCTGCAACCCTAGGTAAGGGCCTGATCTTGAATCCTCATTCCCAGTGAACTTCTATAGGTGTGTGCAGATCCCAAACTGCTTGCAGCTTTACTCGTTTGTACAGTTTCCAAACTGTGTTCAGCTTTCTCATACTACAGCTTCCACGCTGCTCCCCTGCTCAACTCAGCGGTGGTTCCCATACTGCTACAATGCTATCACCCCGCTGAACGTGTCACAGCTTCCACGCTGCTCCCGGCTCCACTCAGCAGCGGTCCTCTTACCGCTCCAACGCTGACCCTCTGCTGATCGTGTTACAACTTCCACGCTGCTTCCCTGCTCAACTCAGCGGCGGTTCCCATACCGCTACAACGCTTCACCTCTCAGCTGATTCCAGATCTACACAACTGGGTATGCTCTACTAACTATTGACTATTACCTATTTTGCTCACATACCAGTTGCATCCATTATTGTTTGTTGCGCAGGGTACAGGTACCCATATAGACTGTGTTGCCGCATTGCTTCAGTTAGGACAAGCTTTCACTCAAGCTCGATATCTCCACAGGCTACTACTTGGCGTCATTGTGCATAATCTGCTGTGATCAGCTTCTCCCCACTGCAAGGCACCAACTATATACAGACTATTCATTGTGCCTTCCATCCCTGCCTCTCAAGACATTGCTCTACTCGCGCTGTTCCCATACAGCCACAGTTTGCCTTTCAACTTCACTCTCCTGCATCTGGACAAGTCCTCACTCCTTCACACAGCAGTGGTACAACTTGCTGCACGCAGACCACTGACTTCCCTGCTACATACCTGCACAAGTCCTCCTATCACAGCGGTGGTACAACTTGCTACTCGCAGACCACTGACTTTCCTATTACCTACCTACACCTGGACCCGTTTCCTCACCATAGCGGTGGTACAACTTGCTGCACGCAGACCACCGATTACCCTGCTACCTACCTGCACCAATTCTATTCTTCCCATCAGAGCAGTGGTACAACTTGCTGTACGCAGACCACTGACTCCTCCTCTACCTACCATCACCGATCCATGTCCACTCCTCGTGTCTACATTATCTTCAGTCTCCAGTTTACAGCTCCCAGTCGTTGATTTCCTCAGACAATCTCTACTCTATTGCTGTTGTGTCGCTCCAATCATTCACCTGCCTGCTTTGAGGTGCGTGCCATATCCCCGCCTCTCCAGCAGAGTTCCATCTGGTGAAACTCGGGTAGCAACTCCTAGTGCCCGTGACAACCCCATAGCGTTCCACTGACTATTGACTCAGACTTCTGACGCCTTAGGCAGATTTATTATCCTCAGAGGTTCTATAAATCAAACTCCAATAACTTTAGCTTCAATATATGCTCCAAACGTGCAGCAGGAGCCTTTATTACCAACGTCTTTCAGCAATTATCTCAACCTGCAGAACACATGACCATCATAGGAGGGGACTTTAATATTGTTCTAGATCCAACATTAGATGAATCCACCCAAGCGCACATCTATGCAGGTCGGATTAAAGAATCCTGTAAACTAGAAACCCTGCTGAAATCATTCAATCTATATGATGCCTTATGGAGATTGTACCCCTCAGCCCGAGCCTACACACATTATTCGGCGTCCCCATGACGTATACTTAAGAATAGATTATTTTTTGTAGACCACTTATCAACCCAGAAACTAAAGTGGATCCGGGGTCTTCACTGTGTCCTGGCCTGACCCTTAAGCAATTGAATTATTGCTGCTTTTATCGCAGCATTCACAAGTCCGCCCCAGATTTCAGTGTAAAAATAAAGCTATCAAGTATTTGTGCGCTACATGAAACAACAGCCAGTATTTAACTTACATGCAAAATAATAAACTAATTTGCACCCCTTGCATTGTAACATGGTTTGTCTAGGAGACAATTTACTCCCTTTGTTGCCTTATTTTTCTTAATGAACCAGGCCCATTATGTCAACCCATCTGCATGGATATATAATCTATCTGCGGGCACCTTCACAAGTAAGAAGTAAGACTCCCCGTTGTCAACACCTTGCCCAGTTCTTGTAAACACCTCTGAAGAATGTAAGCTGCCTGGAACTACTGTGCAAATTACACTGCCCACTGGTCAACAATTGGACTGCCTAATTGACACTTGAGCAAGCCAAACAGTATTGAGACACGATCAAGTACCACAAGAATAAGTGACCTCAGATTATGTAAAAGCATTAGGGTTGACAGGATAGCCCATACACCTGAGGAAAAGTAAGAAAGTTAAGATACAAGTAAACAAAGACTGTACTCCTGTCCCTATAGAGTTTCTCACTTCAAACACTTGTCCTGTAAATCTACTGGGTGCCGACATATTACAGTTAATGAGAGCATGCATTAAATACACCCCAGAAGGGATGGAATACACCAGTTAACTTCCAGACTACATATCTAATCAGGTAGAAGCAGCAGTACAGGTGTTTTTGAAACAACCAAGTGAAAACACATCTCAAGATGAGGCACCACTACCACAGTGGCTGAGGATGTACCTGAGAAAATACGGTCAAAGGGAAAAACTGATGTGGGACTGTTAAAAGTTGCCCCAGCACAACTTATACTAAAACCTAACACACTACCAATATGTGTTAAACAATATCCTTTGACTTTGTTACAGAATAAAGCAATCACAAAACAATTACAAGAATACCAAGGCAAAGGTATAGTAAAATAATGTTGATCACCTTTTAATACACCTTTATTCCCAATCAAAGAAAGAGAACAGTAAGAGGGAGGAGCTCCCAAATTCAGGTTAATTCACGATCTCTGAGAAATAAATAAACAACTGGTTGTGAACACACCCAATGTCTCAAACCCACATACCTTGCTGAACCAAATTCCAGTTACATCAATGTGGTTTACAGTTATAGATCTAGCAAATGCTTTCTATTCTGTACCAATAACTAACGATTCACAGAAAATGCTGCCTTTTACGCATGAAGGAAGACAATACTGCTGGACCAGATTGCCCCAGGGAGGGGCCACCAGCCCTCCAGAATTCTCTGCAGCAATGTCAACTGTCTTACAAGGTTGGTTACCAAAATATCCTGGAAATTCCCGACTATTGCAGTATGTTGATGACTTGTTGATAAGCTGCTGATAGTGAACAACAGTATAAAGAAAAAACTGTTTCTCTACTAACCTTTTTGGCCCAGCAGGACTGCAGCGTGTCCAAATCCAAGCTCCAAGCAGCACAGAATGTAATTTTCTTACAACACTGCATTTCATAGGGCACTAAACATCTGACGCCACAAAGAGTACAAGTGATACAACAGGTAAAAACACCTTTCAGCAGCCAGACTCACTAAGTGCGAGGTAGCATTGTTAAGTGCTTCACATGTCAAAGTCAAACGGTGCACAGTATTAAATCCAGCAACATTGTTACCCCTAATGTATGAATCTCAAGATTCAAAAGGAGGGAATAATAGTGAAGAACAAGAGCGGTCAGAAGAAAGACATTGTAATAGTGAAGGTAATGACGATGAATTGGGTGAAAATATTAACCACAATTTTTCTTTTTCACATGATTGCCTTGCTCTTATGGATATGGAAGTACAGACTCTTCCAAATGTTACTGACTCTCCCTTGTCTAATGCTGTGTATGAACTTTTTGTAGATGGTTCCAGGTATTATGGTAGCGGATCGCCATTTACAGGATACGTGGTGACTACAGAAATTGAAGTAGTTGACTCAGGACCACTACCATCGATACTGTCAGCACAAGCTGCTGAACTGATAGCACTCACCAAGGCATTGGAATATGCAGAGGGAACCACTGCCAATATCTGCATGGATTCCAGGTATGCTCGGGGAGTGACGCAGGACTTTGGTCCAATATGGAAGAGCAGAGATTTCAAGACTTCTAGTGGTAAGGACATACAGCATGCCAGTCTAATAAGAAACTTGTTTAGAGCATTGCAATTTCCACACAAGGTTGCCGTAATTAAAATAGAAGCACATACAAGGAATGAGACTTCTGTTTCAAAAGGGAACACGTTGCGCAGATGCAGAAGCAAAAAAAGGCGGCTAAGAGAAAGCCTGAAAGAGAAGAAAGAAATGTCTGACTACACTGATCTTAAAAAGTTTCAACAACAAACAGGACCATTGGAGAAAGAAAGATGGAAACGATTAGGAGCACAAGAAGATTGCGTTGGTATGTGGAAACTGAATGATAAACTTTGTCTTCCACAGGTTTTGTTCCCTCCCATGTTACAGATAGCTCATGGACAGCCGCATCAGCATTGGATAGCTCCAGGATTCAATAAAGATACTACAGACTATGTTCAGGCCTGCTGGATCTGTGGAAATTCCAATCCAGGAAAAAGGGTAAAAACGTCACAAGGTACAACTTCAAAAGACTTTTATCCTTTTCAATGACTACAGATAGACTATATACCACTGCCTACATCTGGAATATATGAATATGTTCCAGTCTGTACAGATCTTTTCAGTAAATGGCCGGAGACTTGGCCAGTAGCCAAGGCAAAAGCAAAAGCAACTGCATAAAGACTGATTGGTGAGATTGTGTGCAGGTATGGTGTCCCTGAGGCAATTGAATCAGATAGATGTACACACTTCACAGGGGAATTAATGCAACACATAATGACAGATCTAGGCATACAGCAAGCTTTTCATGTGCCGTACAGACCACAGGTTAGTGGGCGAGTAGAAAGGTTGAATGGGACATTGAAACTGAAGATTCAGAAAATCATAGCTGAAATAATAAAAAAAAAAACATGCCCAGAATGCCTGCCCATAGCCTTGTTCAGTGTAAGAACTGTGTCAAATAGGAATAGCAAGCGGTCTCCTTATGAAATACTTTTTGTAACACTACCAAAGACAGGGTGTTATTATCCACAGCAATTACAACATAAACATGGAGATTTGACTAGCTATATAAGAAGTCTAATTGACTATTTGTATGTTCTAGCATTTCCTTCACTTCCAGAGTATGATTCAGACATACAGCCACATAAGCTGAAACCTGTCGATTGGGTGTACATAAAGAAACACGTGAGGAGAACTTTTGAACCAAGGTTCGAGGGTCCATATCAGGTCTTGCTGACCACCCCCACATCAGTGAAACTCCAGAATCGAGACTCCTGGGTGCACGCATCACACTGAAAGAAGACGCTGGTCACACTGGACACATAACCTAGATATCTGTGATAACACAGACATGGGACCTGTTTGCCCACAACAAACTGCAGTATTTGAAGCATGCATGTTGCAGCATAACACGAGTGTTTGTGTATGAGCATTACACCCAAAGGAATATGAAACACTAATAAAAGGTAGCCCCTCTGTCAGGATTTCCCAGGTATGACCACGGAGAGGAGATAAGTGGTTATAATGAGTTTATTAATAAACAGAGATGACAAGGTAACTCATGAGACAGTTCAAAGTGAAGATGAGAAACAGGTAACTGCAATAGTAGTTTTCAACAGGCAGCGTAGAACTACAAGTACCAGGTATAATGGTTGAAGATGCAGGAGTCCAGGACACAGGTAACAGCAAATAGTGGATTTCAACAGGCAGCGTAGAACTACAAGTACCAGGTATAATGGTTGAAGATGCAGGAGTCCAGGACACAGGTAACAGCAAATAGTAGATTTCAACGAAGAAATATGCAGGAGTCCAGATAGCAAATAGAAGCTGAGCACAGGGAATGCTCCTCGGAATGACCTGATGATCTGGCCCAGACTGTTTGAAGCAGGCAGGTATAAATAGGCCTCATGCAGCTGAAACCACTCCCAGTGATCAAGGAGAATAATCAAGTAGCACAGTGGCCCCTTTGGTAGGCAGTGGTACTACAAGTGGAAAGCATACCAAATCCAATAGAGTCACTGCAGACAGCAGCTGCAGAGTGCAAATCGTGACAGTACCCCCTCCTTAAAGGGCGGATTCCAGACGCCCAAATACTAGAAATGGTCAGAAAAGTCAGAGTCATAGTCCAGAATTGGGCATGTATTTGAGAAGTCTTCATGCAAGGACGGGAAGGGTATAGAAACCACACCACAGGGGAGTTGAGATCCAGGAGAATCTTTCTTCTTCTTCTTCCTCTTCACTTTCTTTTTATGGTTTTTAGAGGGTTGCTGGAAATGGAGTGAAGAAAACGATAATCTCAAAGTGGGAGTAGCTGGAGATAGAACATGTGGCATAGATGAAGCACTGGGAGTGAGAATAGCAGGTGCTGGTGTAAATTCTTTGATCACGGCCTCAGTAAAAAGCTGTAAATCAGACAGAATGGGATCTTGGGTTTCAATTAAGGGCTCTGCCCATTCCAGAGCTTCCCCTGTAAAGTTGGCCAACATGTAAAACACCTGCTTTCGTTGGGTATCAAGGAGGTCAAATACAAAGGGAAAATAGGATAAACAAAACTTAATGAGGGCATGAAATTGCTGAATATCCCCATTGAACGTAGGTGGTAGCTCCGACTTGGCAGCAGGCCCGGACTGGGTGGCAGGCTTGGCAGGGACAGCACTGAGAGAAGCCTCGGGGCAGACAACACTGTGAGAAGCCTGAGGGCAGACAGCACTTTGAGAAGCCTGAGGGCAGACAGCACTTTGAGAAGCCTGAGGGCAGACAGCACTTTGAGAAGCCTGAGGGCAGACAGCACTTTGAGAAGCCTGAGGGCAGACAGCACCAAGTGGCAACTCGGGCTGGACCGCATGGACTGGCAACTCGGGCTGGACCGCATGGACTGGCAACTCGGGCTGGACCGCATGGACTGGCAACTCGGGCTGGACCGCATGGACTGGCAACTCGGGCTGGACCGCATGGACTGGCAACTCGGGCTGGACCGCATGGACTGGCAACTCGGGCTGGACCGCATGGACTGGCAACTCTTCTGGAGCAAACTGGAGGGACAGGACCCCCTCTGGAGAAGACTTTAAGGGCAGCGCCCCCTCTGGAGCAGACTGGAAGGGCAGCGCCCCCTCTGGAGCAGACTGGAAGGGCAGCGCCCCCTCTGGAGCAGACTGGAAGGGCAGCGCCCCCTCTGGAGCAGACTGGAAGGGCAGCGCCCCCTCTGGAGCAGACTGGAAGGGCAGCGCCCCCTCTGGAGCAGACTGGAAGGGCAGCGCCCCCTCTGGAGCAGACTGGAAGGGCAGCGCCCCCTCTGGAGCAGACTGGAAGGGCAGCGCCCCCTCTGGAGCAGACTGGAAGGGCAGCGCCCCCTCTGGAGCAGACTGGAAGGGCAGCGCCCCCTCTGGAGAAGTCTTTAAGGGCAGCGCCCCCTCTGGAGAAGTCTTTAAGGGCAGCGCCCCCTCTGGAGCAGACTTTAAGGGCAGCGCCCCCTCTGGAGCAGACTTTAAGGGCAGCGCCCCCTCTGGAGCAGACTTTAAGGGCAGCGCCCCCTCTGGAGCAGACTTTAAGGGCAGCGCCCCCTCTGGAGCGGACTTTAAGGGCAGCGCCCCCTCTGGAGCGGACTTTAAGGGCAGCGCCCCCTCTGGAGCAGACTTTAAGGGCAGCGCCCCCTCTGGAGCAGACTTTAAGGGCAGCGCCCCCTCTGGAGCAGACTTTAAGGGCAGCGCCCCCTCTGGAGCAGACTTTAAGGGCAGCGCCCCCTCTGGGTTGAACTGGGGAACCTGGGTTCTCCCATCCAAGTACTAACCAGGCCCAGCCCTGCTTAGCTTCCAAGATCAGACGAGATTAGGCTTGTTCAGGGTGGTGTGGCTGTAGGTGCCATGGTCTTAATGTTGAAAATGGAGTAGGTCACTTCCCTGGAAATCCTTTCCAAAAGAGATGAAAGCCGTGCAGCAGCAGGCTTGGTTTTATGGCCAGATCATACTGTCAGGATTTCCCAGGTATGACCACGGAGAGGAGATAAGTGGTTATAATGAGTTTATTAATAAACAGAGATGACAAGGTAACTCATGAGACAGTTCAAAATGCAGATGAGAAACAGGTAACTGCAATAGTAGATTTCAACAGGCAGCATAGAACTACAAGTACCAGGTATAATGGTTAAAGATGCAGGAGTCCAGGACACAGGTAACAGCAAATAGTGGATTTCAACAGGCAGCGTAGAACTACAAGTACCAGGTATAATGGTTGAAGATGCAGGAGTCCAGGACACAGGTAACAGCAAATAGTGGATTTCAACAGGCAGCGTAGAACTACAAGTACCAGGTATAATGGTTGAAGATGCAGGAGTCCAGGACACAGGTAACAGCAAATAGTGGATTTCAACAGGCAGCGTAGAACTACAAGTGCCAGGTATAATGGTTGAAGATGCAGGAGTCCAGGACACAGGTAACAGCAAATAGTGGATTTCAACAGGCAGCGTAGAACTACAAGTACCAGGTATAATGGTTGAAGATGCAGGAGTCCAGGACACAGGTAACAGCAAATAGTAGATTTCAACGAAGAAATATGCAGGAGTCCAGATAGCAAATAGAAGCTGAGCACAGGGAATGCTCCTCGGAATGACCTGATGATCTGGCCCAGACTGTTTGAAGCAGGCAGGTATAAATAGGCCTCATGCAGCTGAAACCACTCCCAGTGATCAAGGAGAATAATCAAGTAGCACAGTGGCCCCTTTGGTAGGCAGTGGTACTACAAGTGGAAAGCATACCAAATCCAATAGAGTCACTGCAGACAGCAGCTGCAGAGTGCAAATCGTGACACCCTCAAATGGGCTGCATAATCACATATGATGAAAAATATTAACCTACTGTCACGGTTTGGTATTTTGGACTCTGGATCTGTTCATAAATGTTGTGGGAACAGATCCTCGGGGGAGTGAGAATATGGTAATACACTGGTAAGTGGTAATGATAGCCTGAGGTTCAAATAGATGCCAGATGCAGGATAAAAGTACAATCAGAGGTTTAATGATGACTGGATGAATATACAGGAAAGTCTTGATTATATATATATATATTATATATATATATATATATATATATATATATATATATATATATATACACATATATACACACACACTAGGAGCGTAGTACAAGGTGGGCGGAGCCACCGGCAATATCATATGCAATATGAACAATCAGCATATAATTAGATATGGTTTTGAATGCACAGTCCAGCAATAAGGTTGAAAGAATAAGGCAGCAGGTATATGGTATCACAGTTGAGCAGCCCACATCAGAGGAGAGATTAACTGTCCAGGTAGCAGTTTATGCACAATAGATGCGGCAGCAATCAGGAACCAAATAATGCCTTAATGCTTTCAATAATACATGAACAGTTCAGCCAGAGAAAAGAACAACAAGCAGCTTGATGATACGACCTGTGGAGTGTCATACAGCAGAGATAGTTGCAGCATGAGCTGAATAGTCTGTGGAATAGTACACAGCAGAGACAGTTGCAGTTTGATCTGTATGGTCTTTAACAGCAACACAAGCAGCTTGATTATACGACCTGTGGAGTGTGATACAGCAGAGATAGTTGCATAGTTGCAGCATGAGCTGAATAGTCTGTGGAGTAGTACACAGCAGAGACAGTTGCAGTTTGATCTGTATGGTCTTTAACAGCAACACAGCAAGGCACTGACGATCCAGGTGAGAGCTCACAGAGTAGGTAGGAACCTAATCAGACTGGTAACATGATCAACAGGCCCAAAGGAAAGGAAGGAAGTGTCTTTTCAAGTCTGGAGCCAACGCAGGAACATATAGGAATCTTAATTAGAAGTAGACAGGTAATCAGTCTGCACCTGTGCAGATCAGAACTTGGAGGTTTAAAGTCTGTTAATGAGACACCTGTGAGTGACTCAGTCTTTGTCTGTGGAAGCCAAATGAGCAGCGTGTGACACCTACGAGCTGACCTACCCATTTTCAGGGTGTCTCATGAATATAACACATTTACAATGGCAAGGGAAAGTGTTGATCTTTTGTAAGGACCAAATGTCACAGGTAGACATAATGTTTAAGTATAATAGCCCAAGTCTGCCTCAGTTAACCTTAAATATAGAGGAATTAGTAATAATTATAAATGAAACAAGAATGCTGAGTGAACATTTGAAGCAGATAAACTATACTAACAATCGCGCAAAAATGGTAACGGTTATAGAAGGTAATGAATTAAAAGCTTTAGCCACCAAACTGAAGGATGATTTAGAGAAACATTATTGGGATGTATTTACCAGATCATCCCCATCTATGACTGGTATATTTAACTTACTAGTACACCCACTACTCATTATCACTGTGGTATTGATCATATTGATAGGATGGAACTGGTATATGTCATGTATGTTCAGATAAGATATACAGAGATTACAGCAGAGGCATGAAGAAAAGATATTTTTTGAATAAACAGGGGCAGAAGTGCTGATATCTTTACTCTGTCCCGGGTGAATGGTGAAAGACCCTTGCTTTCTCACAAGAGATGGTACAAAATTAGTCTGGGCTGTGTTAGATGTCACCATTTCAGGCCTTAACATTTTTAACCTGTTATATATATATTATTAAAAGGAGGGAGATTGTGAGAGCATTTCTAGGTCCTCAATGATGATGGTAATAATGATATGTGAAGGAGTTAAAAATCTTGGTATTTGCCTTAAAAATACATTCAGTGTAATCACCAGCTCCAGCCTTGAACTATCTTAAAGACCCCTAGGACAGGGGATAATGGATGAGGACATTGGGAGTACTGGCTCCAGTGAAAGTTGATAAGAACCCATAAAAGTGACATGAAGAGAACTAACTAGCTTTGTCAGAAGATTTATATTTGCTCAGGAAAATATTAATCACGTGTTTCTATTCTATAACCAGATCAAACACTTTTTCATGTATAAATTTATCCCACAAATAAATGAACACAGCTTAGTTCTATCTTGACATTGGCATGTCTGTGTCTTGATTAATGATCTCCTGGCTAACCAGCATCTTATCTCACTGATATCTGAAGGGACTTGATAAAGGAGAGGTAAAATTACCCTAACTGTTTTAACTCCATAGTTAGTGTTACGGTTGCGTTCTATCACCTAGATTAGCCATCAATACCTGTATTACAAACACTGGTGAAATCGGACCTCATTCAGAGTTACGAATAAAACACAAAATGGTGAAAATTTGCACCTTGGCAAAACCATGTTGAACTTTAGGGGGTGGGTTTAAAATGCATCTATACGCTAGATCTAAGGTAAAATTCATTATTTGCCCACAATCAATCCCACCTCAGATATTGCCTAATCTAATAAATGTCATAGTTGGATACATGTACTGTGCAAGCCAGGCAATGAAAGTCACTGGACTGTGGAAGACCAGAGCTGGTGTTACTATTAGGCGATATTAAGCCGTTGCCTAGTGCACCATGGATTAGGGTGCACCTAAAATGCAAAATGACCACAAGATGCCGCCCCTGCTGTCTGCCAAGGTAAAACACAATGTTATTGGGTCTCTGCAAGAAGTTACAAGTGACACAATTGTTGGTCTCAATAATTAACTAGAACTTTCTTCCAGAGCCGTAACGAGGCAGGTGCGGGCGGTGCCGTCGCCCAGGGCGCAAGCCCAAGGGGGCGCATTAGCCGCCCGCTACCTGCCTCTGTGCCCAGGCTCAATCACCGCACACAACGCTCTTACATCCATCTGCCTGCCGAGAAACAACCTATTCCTGGCATCGGACGCTGTAGCTGCGGCCGAGCAGCTTCCTGCTTTGGCATTTGGAACGCAAGTTTGCATTCCAAATGCCTCACTACCTGTCAGTGGAACGCACATGCGTTCCATTGACAGGAAGTTGTGTTCCAAATGCCAAAGCAGGAAGCCGCTCGGCCGCAGCTACAGCGCCGATCACCGCTGAACAACACTGCTAGAGAAGTTAGTACCAGAAAATGGTTCATCCCAAAACTCAGTCATATCTAGTATAACTGTGTATACTGTAAATGTGATAACCTATACAGTGACCATGTACTATAAAGTACATGGTCATTGTAAACTTTAAACTAGGTAATGTGCAATGTCAGCAGCCGCACACAGCATAAATTATTTTTTTGCACACAAAATTATTTACGTTTTTACACTACTGATATTAAATGCAAAAGCCAGCGGACTGCTGTGAGAACCTGAGCCCCATCCCTCTTGATATTCATCATTGAATAATAACCATTTAAGGTTCTTTTATACTTATTGTAAAAATGGTAGTAAGATGTGACCTGCGCTGTCTGTGGACAGTTTATGTTCAAAGTGGGTTTTCTGTTTACTGATTTAAAAAACCATATTGTTCATACCAATATTTAGAATTATCTCCAATTTAAGCTCTCAGAGGCAGAGTCCTCCCTACATTATGTCTCATGTTCAACTTCTTGTTGCTGTCTATAGTACTGTTTTGACTATATTTTACTGTATGCTCTCTGTATGACGCTGAAGACCCTTTGTGGCGCTTTATGAATAAAATACAATAATAATAATATTAGTAATATAATATGCACCTAGCTACCACTGCAGACAGATCCCTATGAGACAAAGTACAATTTGTTTAAAATAATAGCTTTTATTTATATTTAAAAAAAAATGATTTTAACTGGTCATGTCACCAGAGTTAAAACCAACATTAGAAGAGAATGGTAAATGTGTTATTCATTCACATTTTAGCAGTGTGTGATTTTGCATTGACACATTATGGGGCACAGAGACATAACTAGGCAGGTGCGGGTGGTGCTGTCGCCCAGGGCGTAAGCCCAAGTGGGCGCATTAGCCGCTCGCTACCTGCGCCCTGGATCAATCCTTACACACAGCGCTCATACATCCATCTGCCTGCTAGCTTGAGCTTCCCCCAAGAGAAACAAACTATTCCCGTCATCGGAAGCAGTGGAACGCATGTGCGTTCCACTGATAGGAAGTTTAGTATTTGGAATGCAAACTTGCATTACAAATGCTAAAGCAGGAAGCCGCTCGGCTGCAACTACAGCGCCGATCACCGCTGACGACCACTGCTAGACAAAGTATTTTTCACAACAAACTGCTCTTATAAGAGCATAATTCTCAATTCTATTCCATTCCACTACCAATCTCACTCATTCCTTCCACCTACCTAATCCATATCCAACCTCCTATTCCAGCCCACTTATACACCACTTCCCTTCCGACCCACCTCTACTCCCACTGATCTCACTAGCACCTTATTTTACTTAATCTCTCTCTATTTCTCAACTATAAGTTTAATAATTTCTATTTTATAATACACATAATAGCAAATGTATGAGAAGCCATATGCATCAGAACTATAGATAGAGTTATAGATATCTCTCTCTCTATATCTATATAATCATGCATTTGGCTTATCATGCATTTGCAAATGTGTAACAGAATTTTTTCAGTAAAGTGCTAGCCACACCCCCACATTAGGTTGGCCACACCCACTTGACAAATGTCACTCCCACTTAGATGGGGGGCGCCGGTGCCCTGTCTCGCCCAGGGCACTAAAATGTCTAGTTACGGCACTGCTTTCTTCTTCTGCACAAGAAAAGGAAACAATGTCAATAAATGACCTGTGGATCTAGACTGAAGTCCTGCAGAGTTTTGGCTATAACTATGAATTAATATTTTACAAAAACACCTGTTTATCTTACAGATCATTTACCTTTTCTTTTGTATCCTCATCTTAGACCACAACTATTGTCGGTAACATCCCGTGCAAAGCTGAGGTTGGAGACAGCGGGACTGATTCATTAAGGAAAGTAAAGCAAAAAAAATAATGAGTAACTTTGCACCTTAGCAAAACCATGTTGCATTGGAGGGGGTTGTAAATTTAAAATGTGTTGGCAGATTTATAGTTCGGGTAGGGCATGTCCTAGATCAACTTTAAATTTCAGTTTAAAACTAATGTGTGTTCTACATGAAAATAGAGCCAGTATTTATCATTTGTGCAAAATAATAAACTAATTTGCACCCCTTGCATTGTAACATGGTTTTGTCCAGGAGAAAACTTTTTTTTGCCTTATTTAAGAATCAGGCCCAAGGTCAACAATCGTTCTAGTAGTATAAAAAGTAAATGGCCAAATTTTTAAAAAAAGGAATTGAATAATATTTTGAAAAAGTGAATTCTGCATTTCATGTTCAAATATTTATTAGACACAGGACTTCAATGTATGCCTAGATTATGGCTCCTCCCACAACATGTCCGCCATCACTGTCTGAAGGTAAGAGGTGCACTTTAAATCGTTTAACTGCCATCAGTTCTCACTTTCATTCATACAACAATTTGCATGCCCCCCCTTATCAACTTACCGGTCCAGATTTATTGATATTTTAAAATCTGTTATACTGTTTTGTAAAACAAACCATTTGCCTTATGGCTGTACAATGCTCCTGAATGTATTTAAACATTATACACAGCAGCAAGAATGATACTTTTATCTACTAAGAATACAGGCTATGTGTTAGCAGCCTAGTGTGACAATCTCCTTATGACTCAAGGTAGAGATACAATATTACTGGATTACAATCGCTTATAGCACCTGCTCGGCTGTGTGGGGTAATTATAGATTCCAAATCATGGTTACTCATTTCCTGCTTATCTAGTTGACTTTTAAAGTGCACAAATGTCAGTTTAATATATACAAAATTAATTATATACAGAGAAAACATCAAGCCATTCATAATATGTAATTTTTACTCATTTCTTTAATTATTAATTGAAACAGCGAGAGGAATGTTGTATAAAATACATAAAAGAGGGAAAATATTGTGTTACATATACAGTATGTGCATAATAATTACAGTACTAAATATATAATAGTAATATTAAGTCACACAAAAATCGCAACAGTGAGAATGGATTATGATTCAAATCATTCATGTTGTGGAAGTATCACAGAGGAGGACATTTTGTGGTTGAGTTGATCAGAATTTACTTTATTCCATGTGTAAATAAATGTACCTAGGAGAATGCATTTGACATGTTGCAGACATAACAAAGACAATGTTTTCTTAGACCAGTCATCAAGAACAATCATTAATATAAAACAACAAAAAGTTAAAAAAAAAAAATAAAATACAAAAATAGAAGTAACAAGACCACCTATGAAAAAACATTTGTATTAAATGAATAATGGGTTAAACATCAATATTTCAAGATGGGGGTTCATACATAAGTTTTTGGGTTTTTTAAATTTATATTTTTCATTTTTTAATGGATTAACATTGTGGTAAAATAGGACAAGTACACTATTTAGCTATGTTGGTGGTTACTTAGGGTATGGGATTATTTGTTTCCCTTACACTAGGCTTAGATCCATTTGGTTGTATAGGGATACATTTTAGATCAATATTGGATTTTCATTGATACGTATATTTTAGGTATGGGGTTTTAAATATATATATATATATATATATATTATTTTTTTTTATTATTTTTTTTAAAGAATTTATTTTTGCAAGGGTCAACAGAAAGTAACATTCTGTACAGCAATGAGTATTAAACAGCTGAAGAATACACATGTATTAAAGGACAGTTGGGAGGTATGTCCCGCTTCATACTGTACTGCTTGTGAAGGCAGAGCTACGTGCAACTAACAGTAGTGCACACAGTATTGCCTGTGTATTTTTCTAACATTTGTCTAAAACAGGGCCGGACTGGGATTAAAAAATCAGCCCTGGCATTTAAAACACACAGGCCCACGTGTTGTTGTGCTCTATGCATTATACAACATGATGTAGTATGAGTGTGTGTGTGGGGGGGGGGGGGGAATTATTGACACTCAACATTGCATTGTTAGCACCCCAATTGCATCAATAAATACCATGACAATACATTATTAGTGCCCAAATTACAGCAATAAATAACCCCCCACACACACTCATACTACATCAATCACCCCCACATTGTAGCAACCGGCATCACCCCCCACATTACAGCAACCGGCATCACCCCCACATTACAGCAACCAGCATTACCCCCCACATTACAGCAACCGGCATCACCCCCCACATTACAGCATCCAGCATCACCCCCCACATTACAGCAACCAGCATTACCCCCCACATTACAGCAACCAGCATTACCCCCCACATTACAGCAACCGGCATCACCCCCCACATTACAGCATCCAGCATCACCCCCCACATTACAGCAACCAGCATTACCCCCCACATTACAGCAACCGGCATCACCCCCCACATTACAGCATCCAGCATCACCCCCCACATTACAGCAACCAGCATTACCCCCCACATTACAGCAACCAGCATCACCCCCCACATTACAGCAACCGGCATCACCCCCACATTACAGCAACCAGCATTACCCCCCACATTACAGCAACCGGCATCACCCCCCACATTACAGCATCCAGCATCACCCCCCACATTACAGCAACCAGCATTACCCCCCACATTACAGCAACCGGCATCACCCCCCACATTACAGCATCCAGCATCACCCCCCACATTACAGCAACCAGCATCACCCCCCACATTACAGCAACCGGCATCACCCCCACATTACAGCAACCAGCATTACCCCCCACATTACAGCAACCGGCATCACCCCCCACATTACAGCAACCGGCATCACCCCCACATTACAGCAACCAGCATCAACCCCACATTAGAGCAATACCCTCTCTTATTTATTAACAATACTAAGCCCCAAACACACTACAGCATTGCCGCCACCACGCCATCCCATACTACAGCAATACCACCAATTATACAGGCACCACTGTAGGAAACCAATGTTTTGCTTTTTTCAAATCTCCCACAAAATAGCAACAACAGAGTACTTACACACATATAGGTAACAGGTACCCTTTTCCCTCAATTAAATAGTAATGGCAGAATTTTCATGAATCATTCCACATGAAATAAAACTCTAACATTTATCTAAAAAAAACATAACTATTGAATGATCATTTGAACCCACACGGCCGCATTAAAAGTATTTCCGGGGGGCGTGGCTAACGAGCCAACATGGACGGAAGTGTCTGAAAGGAGCTCCGTTCAGTGAATTATAAAGAGGCCCAAACCGAGAGGTCTGTACAAGATCCGAGGATCACCAACACCCGCCAGCGAGTCCACACCATCTAGGGAATAGAAATTGGAAGTCTCAGCTTCCTCCCGGTCCGCGGGCAGCTCTCTCCCCCAGAGCACGCTAGGGCGCCATTGAAGGCCCCGCAAGACACCTACTCGGCAAAACTCCCAGAAACTCTCTCCCAGGTAGGCAAATATAGAAGCGCTGCCAGCGCTAATAAAACCACGGCTACCTGCCTTCAGCGCTGCTGCGACTGTGCACATACATACAGCCGGAATAAAAATTATAAAAAAGCGCTTACCTTTAGCGGGATGCCTGCAGCCTGCAAGCTGGGATAAAATTTGGCGTGAAAGACACCTGTAGAAAAAGAGCGCTCTATAGAAGAAAAGGAGAAAGGGGAGAATAAGGAGAAGGAAGGAAAGGGGAAAGATAGCAAAGCGCAAAACCCACTTAAGTGCAGAGGAAAAAAAAAAGCAAGGAGGGGAACAAAAGTGTTGTATCTGAGATTTGATGTGCATTGAAAACTCTGTGATTCAGCCCATATCCCATTCAACAGCAAACAGATAATAGGAGTTGGGCTCCACCTAGTGGCAGAAGAAATTATTGCAGCACAGTCCTGTGTTCAGAAGTGTATCCACTGAGCAGAAAATCTCTAAAAGCTGATAGCACAGACAAATAGCTTGTCTTGACTCCCCAGCCCTTCTACAATTTTTTTTATAGGAATTACACATCAATTCCACGACTGATACGAAGCTAATTCCTGAGATGTAAAGTTACTATGTGAATTGGGGGGACCAATACTCACTCTGTCAGTCATTGATTAAAATCACGTCAAATTCTCCAGCTTGAAGCATTATCCTACGTTCTTACCCGCTAATAATGGATAGATATGTCAACTCAGCCACAGGTGGCAAACAGCAGCGTACTGATTCTGAACGCAAAAGAGGAGGGGCGAAGAATACCAGCCAGGGCAGCAAGGTGAATGGTAAAGATGCTAATGATAACTCATCTATCGCAACGGCCAGTCCTCCATCTCCACCACAATCTAGTGAGAAAGAGACGGATACTCCAGCTCTCTCGTATGAATCCGTGGTACGAGCCATCAAAGAGACTATGGAACCATTAATGCAGCAACAGATGAATACCCTCACTGCGGCTATACAGGAGCTCAAAGAACAAACATCGCAAACCGCAAAGCAAGTTCAGATGAATGAGATGCGAATAGGGGAAAACATGCATGAAATCAAAGAACAGAAGATTCTCACAGCTTCTCTATATAAAACGCAAAAACAAATGCTGAACAAGCTGGATGATCTGGAAAATAGATCTAGGAGAAATAACTTACGGCTTGTGGGCTTACCAGAAGCAGTTAAAGGCCCAGCTCTACTGACATTCGTTTCAAAAGATTTACCCCGGATCCTAGGGATAAATATAAATATAGAAATTGAACGTGTGCATAGATTGGGACCGCCAAGAGAAAATATGAAAGATCGGCCCAGCACATTTATCTTTAAATGTCTCAATTACATACATAAAAATGCTCTTTGGTCGGCTTCGAAATCAGTAAGACCAATGGCCTGGAAAGGTAATCGCCTGCTACTTTTTCAAGATTACTCAGCGGAAGTCACTAGAGCACGTAAGGAATTCTCCACAGTGTGCTCTTCTTTGGTAAAGAAGGGGAAAATTTTGCCCTTTTATATCCGGCACGCCTGAGGATCTTTGACGGTCAGGAGTATAAAGACTTTACAACTGCAGAGGATGCACAAGCTTTTCTGAGAGAACTAGAAGCGGAAACTGAATCACCAGTTTGACAAGCCTGATTAAGATCCACAACCATGTCTGATATTCATCAGCCGGACATTATTACAGAGACAATCCATCCGCTGGCTTCCAGAATGCGTAAATATGTCTCACTGATTCTTTTTTCAGTTTTTTCTGCAACACCGTTTAAGTGCTTTATTGCCATACTGATTCTTCTTACCTCTTCTATGTTATGTTTAGCTTAATAAGAAATCGATATTGGAAGTCCAGCTGGGATATGTCTTATCCAGGGATGCTGGATTATAGGCAACGACAATGTTGGGTAGTTGAAACGTTTATGCTCATTGAATTAAATTTTTTCACATAAGTACTGTAGTTAACGATATAGTATTATTTTAACTGTTTCAGTGCTTATCGAACCAAGATCTTACATAGATATTGGGGTCACCCCCCAATATGCTTTCTACTTTATGCTATGATGCCTGCTAACACAAGTTGTGTGGGTGCCTGGACATAGACTTGACCTTGATGTGAGTCATTATTTTAGTTGCACGGGTAGTTATTCCCATAGACAGAGTGGGCCCCCTCCCACCTACACATAGTTCATTTGTTTAGATGTCAATCTTGAATGTTTTGTTTTTTTGTTGTTACTCCTTTTTATTTGCAACTTCCCTCCCCCCCTCTCTGGCGCAGCGCCAATTGGGCTTAATAGCTCCTTTCACCCAAGGGATCTCAGAGATTACAAGGTTTATTGTGAATCAGATTTTGTCTAAATATTATTGTGATCCTACCATCTGTTCCTATTCCTCACCGAAAATAGTTGTTTCTCTTTATAAGAAAGAAAAAGGGGGGGGGGGAAAGAAAAAAGGGGCATGCACACAGACCATTGGGTAACATGTATCTCACTGGTTGGGAGAGTTCTCTCCCTAACATTTGAAATACGAGAAAAGAAAATTTAAATGGCAATGTTGAAGTTTTGTTCTTGGAACGTGGGAGGTATCAACTCACCTATTAAAAGGAAAAAGTTATTAACCTATTTAAATAAGTCTAAAGTAGATGTAGCTTTACTCCAAGAGACATATTTGAATGACGCAGAGCATGAAAAGCTGTCAATGTTAGGTTTTAAAATTTTGATATATGCCTCATACAACAGAAAATCGAGAGGGGTGGCAATTTTAATTAAGAAAAACCTTAAGATAGATATTCATCACCAAACAGTTGATAAAGACGGGAGATATGTCATATTGATTGTCACCATTGAAGACACTACATATACAATTTGCAATGTTTATACCCCAAATACTCAAACCAAACCATTCTTTCTAAAACTGATTAACAAGCTTTATAAAAACTCAGACTCACCCCTTATAGTTGGTGGAGACTTTAATATGGTGGCCTCCAGATACCTGGATAGGTCAGCTCCTTCGAAGCAAAAGAGATCGGATAGCCAAGTTGGCATAAAATATATCTCAGATCAGATAGGTTTGGTAGATATTTTGAGAGTCAGACATCCAACTGACGCAGAATTTACATGTTTGTCGGCAGCCCATAATACCCTCTCCCGTATAGACTATTTTCTGGTATCACATTCATTGGCCAATAAAACATTAGCAACTGGCATTGAATCAATAGGCCTCTCTGATCATGCCATGATTTGGATACAATTAGATAGACAGATCTCATTAGGAAATCACAAGCAGTGGAGATTCCCAGCTAAACTTTCTAATTTTACAAAACTTCAAGATATGTTAAAACTAGCATGGGATGAATATATACATAACAACCAGCAGCATACTGATGATCCAATGCTATTCTGGCAAACTGCAAAGGTAGTCCTGAGGGGGGACATTATCTCGTATGTAGCAAAATATAACAAAGACCAACAAAAAACATATTATGATGCTCAACGTGATTTGACACAGGCTTTCGAAGCATATAAAGGAAAACCTACATTAGAAAATAAAAACAAATATAAACAAAAACAATTACACTTTGATCAAGTAATACAACAACAATGCACCCGCCAACAAATGGCCAGTAAATTCAACTTTTATAAATTTGGCAATAAATCTAGTAAAATCCTCTCAAATTTACTAAATGGAGCCAGGCCCAATAGCAATATTCAATCTTTGCAGGCACAAGATGGAATCATTAAATACCAAGGCTGGTTCAGCCCATTTCTTCTGAAGAAGTTTTATGGGCAATTAAACAGCTGAAATCTTTTAAATCTCCAGGCCCAGATGGGTTTAGTGGGGAATTCTACAAAATTTTACAAGATAGGATTGTGATTTTATTGACAGACTGCTTCAATTTAATACTCTCAGAACACAAAATCCCAATGTATTTTAATAGTGCCATAGTTAAAGTACTCCCCAAACCGGGACACGACCCAAAGTCACCAGGTTCATATAGACCCATATCATTATTAGACGTAGATTACAAATTATTCACGAAAATACTAGCAGAACGGCTCAAAATCCTACTACCAAGTTTAATCCACAATGACCAAACAGGTTTCATATGGGGACGGCACTCAGTAACTAATGTCAGAAAGATTTTGCTGAGTCTTCATGCCTTGGAAGGATCGGAGAGAGAAGGCCCAGTCTTACTGCTCTCTCTAGATGCCGAAAAGGTATTTGACCTTGTGACAAGGGATCACCTGTTTCAAACCCTTCATAAATTTAGATTTCCCGCTCAATATATTAACACTTTAAAATCCTTATATTGTAACCCGTCCACACAAGTGTTGGCTAATGGCTTTCTCTCTGCCTCATTTAAAGTGGAAAGAGGAACTAGACAGGGATGCCCTTTATCCCCATTATTATTTGCTCTGGCTTTGGAACCTCTTGCAATTGCGCTAAGGAAAAACAAGGAATACACGGGTATAAAATTAGGCAACCAGGAGGCTAAGTTAGCTCTTTTTGCAGATGATATGTTGCTAATGGTGTCCAACCCAGAAAAATCTGTCCCTGCCATTTTAAGCGTAATCCGGGAATTTAGTTTCTTCGCAGGATATAAAATAAATTTTGATAAGTCCGAAATACTTCCAATATCGGGTGTGCAATCAATAATAAATAATTTGGTTCTCACCTCTCAGTTTAAGCTGAATCATACTAAAATTAAATACTTAGGAATCTATATTCCCACTAGGCTCCATAAATTATATGAGGTCAACTACTCACCTGTAATCAAAAAAATTATAACGCTTCTAACAAAGTGGCATGATCTCCCACTCTCCCTTTTGGGACGTAACGCAGTTATCAAAAGTGTGGTCTTCCCAAAATTATCATACCCAATACAAATGCTTCCAATAGGTTTAAATAAGTCAGACACGCATACATCTACTAAGTTATTTTCCAAATTCATCTGGCACTCAAAGAAACCGCGTATAGCAAGAAGTAAGCTAATTCTAGGAAAAGCACAGGGAGGAATTAACCTGCCAGATATAAATACATTTACTCGTGCAGCCTTATTTCGATATATTGCTGATTGACTTTTTCAGCGTAGCTGTTACACTGACAAAAACCTGGAAAATGCTATACTTTACCCACATTCCCTGGCTGCATTATTACATCTGCCCAAATCCGAGATACCTCCATAACTTGTTGAGAGCATTCTATTCAAGGATACTTATAAGGCATGGATCCATATCAATAAAAAATACAATAGAGATTTTAGGTATACCAAATTCCTCCCGATCTGGGGCAACCCAGCATTCCAACCCAGCTTGGAAAATACCAACTTTCTGACATGGCGTGATGGTGGGATAATGGCGATTAAAGACATATTTGATCCAGGTGGCAATATCTATACGTTCAGTCAACTAAGGGAAAAGTTGGGAATTCCAAACTCCCAATTTTTTATGTATTTGCAGCTCAGACATTACGCAAATTCAATTCTACCAGAGAAAACCTACAGGGAGCTCAGATGGTTTAGGAAATCTACTTTCTTTCTTAAAAAGGGTTAAATTCAAAATTAGGTATGTGTATGCAGATTTAATATCTATGCAGCCCACAATCCCCTGGAAACGAACGGTGGATGCATGGCGAAGGGATATCCCCAGCATAAGTGATCCAGTCACTTTAACTTGCCACTTTGAACATATCTGGAAGTCGCTGTCCACTACTTGCCTCCAGGAAATACATTTAAAGGTAGTTCACAGAGCATATATCCCTCAAACAAGGCGAAGGTTTATGGTTGAGGGGGAATCTGGTTTTTGCCCGAAGTGCAAATCTCAAAGGGCAGATTGGCTGCATAACTTTTGGAGCTGCAGGAAGGCCAAGAGATTTTGGTATAAGTTGGTAAACTATATTAATCACGTCTTTAAGACACAGGTTAAATTGTCCGCAGAGCCCCTTTTGCTGGCCGATTTTACGATCTGGAAGGATCTCTTACCGTCCTCCGACACTCTGGCGCCCCTAACTGTAATTGTAACAGTAGCAAAAAAGCTGATCTTACGACATTGGGTATCACCGGTATCCCAGACTTTGGGAATGCTCAAGTTGGAGATTTTAGATATTATATACTTGGATAGGAGAGCCACTCTACCGGATATTGAAAAAGGTGGTCTGAGGTTCCAGAAAAAATGGGGCATATATATTGAATCACTAGATCTACCGGTTCAGCAGAACATTTTTAAATTGTTTGAATACACCACCTGGTATTTACTTAGGCAATTAAGTTAGAGAGAGAAAGAACAAATGAATAAACACTTAGAAAGTTAACTGGAACCTCCTAAAAATTGTGAAGACGCAAATTTTCATTAACTAAAGAAATGTCTGACTCATACCCCCAGTCATAGTGCTTACTAAAGAAACAACTACTCCCCCCCCCCTTCCCATCCTTCCCCAACCCCACCCCTCTTATTTCATTTAATTTTATTTCATTTTACTTTACTTTATTTCATTTCATTTTACTTCAATTGTTTTTATTTTCTGATTGTAGCTCATACTGTTCAGTTACATCCATATTTAAAGGTATACATGATTTCCTAAAATGTATTCATAAATTTTAAAATAACACAATTTCCATCTACAGCAAAATGTCAGAGAAAAATATTTTTTTTACTAACTTTTTTTTAGTAACTGGATATGCGTCTTTTCTATTCATTTTAAATAACACAGTATATAAATTAAGGGGGATATTGGAGGTGGGTGAGAGATAATTGGTTGTGATCCATCAGTTTGATGGAAAACAGATAGGAAACATTTAGATTATTTACCTGGAGACGTCTACCCCGTTGACTCACAGGCAGGGCCGACAAGAGGAATTTTGGGCCACAATACAGCAACCTCTTTGGGCTCCCATCATATGCCTTTGGCAGAAGTTCATATTATGCCATACCGTAGTGCAGAGCCGTAACGAGGCCGGTGCGGGCGGTGCCGCCGCCCCGGGCGCAGTCCCAAGGGGGCGCAATGGCCGCCCGCACCTGCCTCTGTGTGAGGAGTGAAAAAAAATAAAAATTAAACAGACCTCAGATTCAGACTGCCGGCCGCCCGGCGCATCCAAAATGGCGGCCGGCACCCGGCTCCACCCCCTTCTGAACTCTGCCCTCTGCCTCATGACGTTGCTAGGCAACAGAGGAGCAGAGAACCAGAGAGGAGCCAGGCAGCGACGGCTAGACAGGAAGAAAGAGGAAAAAAGTAAGTTTAAAAGCAGGGGAAAGGGGATGTGTGTTGCTATTATGGAGGGAGGGGAGGGGGGGGATGTGAGCTGCTATTATGGAGGGAGGGGAGGGGGGGGGATGTGAGCTGCTATTATGGAGGGAGGGGAGGGGGGGATGTGAGCTGCTATTATGGAGGGGAGGGGGGGGATGTGAGCTGCTATTATGGAGGGAGGGGAGGGGGGGATGTGAGCTGCTATTATGGAGGGGAGGGGGGGATGTGAGCTGCTATTATGGAGGGAGGTGGGCATGTGAGTTGCTATTATGGAGGGAGGGGGGCATGTAAGCTGCTATTATGGAGGGAGGGGATGTGAGCTGCTATTAAGGAGGGGGGATGTGAGCTGCTATTAGGGAGGGGGGGTGTGCTGCTATTATGGAGGGGAGGAATGTGTGCTGCATCTTGCTATTATGGAGGGGAGATGCTGCTATGCTTTATGAGGGAAGGGGGAGTATGCTGCCATAATGTGTGAGGGAAGGGGGGGATGTATTAATGTGTGATATGAGGGTAGGGAGGTTAGGTGTCTTAGTACATGGGTGGGAGGTAGGCTATTAATTTAATGGTGACGTTTAGGTGGGGGCTAATTATTTAATGGGTACTATTTTATTTGTGGGGTGCTGGTGGGTCAATTAAATTTATTGTTGGGGCTTTTTATTTTAATGGTAGGGTCTATTAATTTCAGGTTAGGTATTTATCTGTTTTGCAGTCACAAGAATGCTCTCTGTATTGTATGGTGGTCATAGGAATGCTCTCTGTATAGTATGGCAGTCATAGGAATGCTCTCTGTATAGTATGGCGGTCATAGGAATGCTCTCTGTATAGTATGGCGGTCATAGGAATGCTCTCTGTATAGTATGGCAGTCATAGGAATGCTCTCTGTATAGTATGGCGGTCATAGGAATGCTCTCTGTATAGTATGGCGGTCATAGGAATGCTTTCTGTATAGTATGGCGGTCATAGGAATGCTCTCTGTATTGTATGGCGGTCACAGGAATGCTCTCTGTATAGTATGGCGGTCACAGGAATGCTCTCTGTATTGTATGGTGGTCACAGGAATGCTCTCTGTATAGTATGGCGGTCATAGGAATGCTCTCTGTATTGTATGGTGGTCACAGGAATACTCTCTGTAAGGTATGGCGGACACTAGGAGGCTCTTTATATTGTATGTGTGTATGTGTGTGTGTATGTATGTATGTATGTATATATATATATATATATATATATATTCATTTCGTGCGATGGTGATAAGGGGGCACGATGGGATAAAGTTGGCTCCATGGCACGGTGTGATAAAGGAGAAACTGTGATGAAGGGGCAGTGTGATACAGATGGTACTGTTACATTTGTTTTAATTTGTTTCAGTGAGTTTTATTTCAATAACCAATTCATTTGTTATACAGCTAGCATGTGATAGCTGCATTTAAAGTACTTTGATCTATGGAGGCTCATTACATAAAGATCCTTACAAAGCCAGACCGTGGAGAATGGGGAGGGAGGTGGTTTCAGTGCGGTCTAGAACTTGTAAAGAGCTAGCTACGCCCCCCACAGTAGGTTGACCACGCCCACTCGACAATTGACACTCCCACTTAGATGGGGGGCGCCGCTTCCCTATCTCGCCCAGGGCACTAAAATGGCTAGTTACGGCACTGCCGTAGTGCGCCCACTTCATATTATGCCGCATCATAGTGCCCCAAGGTCATATTATGCCACAATAGTGTCCCCAAATAACATTATGCCATAGTAGTGCCCCCAAATCATTAGTAGTGCCCAGACAAAAACTCATTCACAAATAAAAATTGGTACAGCATATCAGATACTGAGAGTGTGAGTCCCAGGAGCAGCTTAATACACCATTTATAATGCAAACAAAAATAGATATATTGACACAATCACAGATAAAATTTATGACAAGCAATGTTTTTTCCTCTTAATTAAAAATCTCTGTACAGATAGATATGCAAGAAACATTACAGCACAATAATAAGCAATACATAGTGTTTTAAACTTCATTGGGTACACAGTAGTGTCCCGAGTTCATGAAAGGATGGTTAAAAACACATTGCACACGAGAAAATATATGAACTTACCTGATTATGGCATTTTGTGTTCTGTTCTCCTACTGGGCGAGTTGGGAGAGGAGGGATCCACAGCTGTCAACTCACACAGGCAGTCGCGAGCAGGAACAGAGGGCAGTGGTCGAAGCGGAAATTTAGAAGTGGGGTTATGGAAAATATAAGTAAATGGAGTATGAAGGCTTGATTTTTTTATTTTTTTTTAACACTTGACCCCTCTGTGCATTCCCATTCTTCATTACTACTTGTGTTTTGTGATGGCTGCATCCCTGACATTCCCATTCTTAAGATGTCTCTCCCTTTACACTTTCTTTTACCTATGCCCCTGCACCATCTTCTCCTTTGTCCCTCTCACTTAACTCCATGCACCACCTTCTACCCTGGCTCTCTCACGTCTTCCTGCACAACCTTCCCCCCTGGCTCTCTCACCTCCTCTTCCAGCGCCCCCTACCCCCTGGCTCTCTCACCCCTCTCCCAGCAGCCCCTGGCTCTCTCACTCCCTCTCCCAGCACCCCTTTCCCCTTTGGCTCTCTCACCCCCTCTGCCAGCACCCCCTTCCCCTTTGGCTCTCTCAGTAAATCTCCCAGCACCCCCTTCCCCCTGGCTCTCTCACCCCCTCTCCCAGCAGCCCCTACTCCCTGGCTTTCTCACCCCTCTCCCAGCACCCCCTTCCCCTTTGGCTCTCTCACCCCCTCTCCTGGCACCCCCTTCCCCTTTGGCTCTCTCAACCCTCTCCCAGCACCCCCTTCCCCTTTGGCTCTCTCACCCCTCTCCTAGCACCCCCTTCCCCTTTGGCTCTCTCACCCACTCTTACAGCACCCCCTTTCCCCCTGGGTCTCTCACCCCCTCTGCCAGCAGCCCCTACCGCCTGGCTCTCTCACCCCTCTCCCAGCACCCCTTTCCCCTTTGGCTCTCTCACTCCCTCTCCCAGCACCCCTTTCCCCTTTGGCTCTCTCACCCACTCTCCCAGCACCCCCTTCTCCCCTGGCTCTCTCACTACCTCTCCCAGCAGCCCATACCCCCTGCCTCTCTCACCACTCTCCCAGCACCCCCTTCCCCTTTGGCTCTCTCACCCCCTCTCCCGGCACCCCCTTCCCCTTTGGCTCTCTCACCCCCTCTCCCAGCACCCCCTTCCCCTTTGGCTCTCTCACCCACTCTCCCAGAACCCCCTTACCCCTTGGGTCTCTCAACCCCTCTCCCATCAGCCCCTACCCCACTGGCTCTCTCACACTCATGACCCCGGCAACTCGCGGCACCCGGGGGTGCCGCATTTTTTGCGGGGAGGGGGGGAAAGGGGGGTTGCGGGGGTGCCGTGAGTTGCGGGGATCATGAGTGTGAGAGAGCCAGTGGGGTAGGGGCTGCTTGGAGAGGGGGTGAGACACAGTGCACAGCATAACGGGGGAGGGAGCTGAGGAGCGTGCAACAGAGGTGGCTGGTTCCTGGGGAGGAAGCAGCCACCAGGAAGACAAGAGGAGTTGGGCCGACCCATATAGCCATTGGCCCTTCTGGCATTTGCCAGAAGAGCCCTGGGGGTAAATGTATGAAGCTCCGGGTTCTTCAACACCCACGAGTTCGGCGTCTTCAGCGCTTAAATTTTAAAGCGGCGCTGCCTTGTTCCCTTTACAAGGCAGCGCCGCTTTAAATTTAAGCGCTGAAGACGCCGAACTCGCGGGTGTTGAAGAACCCGGAGCTTCATACATTTACCCCCTGGTCTAAAAGGATAACCATGTTACATAATAGGGGCTCCCTGTTTTAAATACCCCAGGACCCCAACCTTTAATCCAGCTCTGGTTAGCAGAAGGGAGCGGATATCTGCTCCAAGTCTCTGGGTAGGACACATACTGCAGAGCATGCTGAGGAGCTCTGAGTCTCACAAGATTTAGTAATCTTGTGAGACTAAGTGCTTCTCTGCTCACTCTACAGGAAGTTCCCACCCTGGTGATAAATGTAATGTTTTATTTTAATCTATGTATCATTGTCCCATGTTGGCCACACCCACAACACAATGTGGTCACGCCTTGTTCGGTGCCGCCGCAATTCTTTCCTTCTTGAACTGAGGTGGGCCTGTGTACTTTAAATGCCAGGGCTGATTTTTAGCCCCAGTCTGGCCCTGCCCCTAAGCCACCACCCCGTGCCGATCTCTGCAGGACAAGAAGGCGGACTCTTGGGTGTCTTCTGCCCCATATAAATTGTGATGTGTAGTGATGTAAAAATTTGAAAACATATGGAGGAATGCATATGGGTAAGGATTGATAAAGATCTAGTAATCTAGGCAAGATGTTCATTTTGATTGAATTAATGCAGCCTATCCATGAAATAAAATGTTGGTTCCAAGCTTCCAGATCAGATTTATTGTGAGAGAGTAATTTTGGATAATTAGCTTGAAAAAGTTGACTGTATTGCTAAGTGATGTGAATGTCTAAATATTTTTTTTTTATGCCATTTGAAAGGGAATTGCTGAGAGAGGGAAGATCTAGTTTTATCTGTTAGAAAGAAATCAAGAATTTCTGTTTTTTTGGGGATTTATTTTGTATCCTGAGATGGTGCTGTAAGTGTTGATATCTGCAAGGAAGAGGGGTAGAGAAACTGCAGGGTCCGAGAGAGTCAGGAGAACATTGTCAGCATACAATGATATTTTGTGTTCAGATTTCCCTGCTTTACTTCCATGAATAGCCTTATTAGATTGAATCTTTGCATCTAATGGTTCAATTAGAAGGGCAAAGATTAAAGGTGAGAGGGGGCAACCTTGCCTTGTCCCATTGGAGATTGAAAAGGGGGAGGATGAGACTCCATTGGCCACCACCGTTGCCCTGGGTGATTGGTGTAGAGCTAGTAGGCCATCTAAAAAATTACAAGAGAAGCCCATTGACCTCAAGATCCTAGACACGAAAGACCAAGAAATTCGGTCAAATGCTTTTTCAACATCAAGCACCATAATCAGTTATGGACGTTTAGTGGCACTAATAGAGTGTACGAGGTCAATAGCTTGTCTAGTGTTATCTATAGCTTGGTGGCCTGGTATAAACCCGACCTGATCCGGGTGGATCAGGGAAGGGAGGAGGACATTCAACCAATTAGCTAAAATTTTGGCATATATCTTAAGATCTACATTCAGTAGCGATATTGGTCTATAGCTGGAAAACAAGGTAGGGTCTTTCTCTGGCTTTGGTGTAACAACGATGGTTGCCAAGGTCGTCGCCTCTTTAAAAGGTGAACCCGTTAAAACTTTATTAATAAAGTCTGTCATGTGAGGGGCAAAATCCTTAGCGAATTTTTTGTAATATTGTGGGGTGAGTCCTTCAAGGCCCGGGGTAGAAGATGATTTCATCATCTTAATCGCTGAGATCGTCTCTGTCTGAGTAATATCAGCGTTTAAGAAAGCGAGGTCACTATCTGAGAGATGTGGCAATGAAAGAGATGATATAAAGGATTTGATCTTCTCATCAAGAGAGTCGGCAGAGGATGGTGCCCCGGGGAGATTGTAAAGTGCTTTATAATTATCGTGAAATTCTTAGGCGATTTGCACAGGGTCATACACCGGCTGAGAGTTAGATTTTTTTTAAGCTTTGTGATCAGTCCTCGAGTTTTCCTGTCAAAGTTTGTTAGCGAGTATAGATTCTGCTTTGTCAGTTTTGTCATAGTATTGCTGATTTAATTTTTTAAGTGTATTTGCATCTCTGCGAGAGAGGATTGTATTCAGTTGGCCTCTGACTGCAGAAATTTGCATTAGAAGAGTAGTAGATGGGTGTAGTATATGGTGGGTAAGCAGTAAGCCTAACTTATTTTTAAGGGAAATCATTTCTTGAGAAGACTAGTTTTTATTTGCGGAAGTCTTACTTATCATTTTGCCTCGGGTGGTAGCCTTATGAGCTTCCCAAATAATTCCTGAGGCGATCTCTTCTGAGGTATTCAGTTCAAAGTATTCTTTAATTGCTTCCTTAATTTCTTGGTGGACAGAATGGGACAGCAACAGAGAGTCATCCAGGCGCAATCGACGAGGTCGTGGAGCTAATTTTATCAGGTCAAGAGTGATACTACTTCTGCACGATCTGTCCAGCTGAGAGGGGTAATTCCTGAATCTAATATTGCATGAGCGAAAGAATGGGAAACAAAAATCATGTCTATGCGAGAATAGCTGCCATGAGGGGCTGAATAATGTGTGAAGTCTTTCGCGTCCACATTTTTAAGGCGCCAAGTGTCATGTAGAGCTAAACTGTGCAGACATGACAACAACGATTGGGAGTCTCTTAAGGAAGTGTGTGAAGGTTTTTGGTTGGAGGGGCCAGAGGATCTGTCTAATGTCGGATGTAAAATGGTATTGAAGTCCAAGAATTATATGGCCCTTTGCAAGGCGCCCAACATGACTAAATACTTCAGAAAAAAGGAACTTTGACCCTGATTAGGTGCGTACAGAGAAATTAGTGTAATATGCTCAGAGCAAAGTGTGCCAATCAGAATCAAATACTGAATGTCTGGGTCTGAATATGATTTAGTTAGGAGAAAGGGAACTCTATTGTGTATTAACATTGCCACCCCATGTTCCTTGCAGGCCACAGAGGCAAAAAATGTTTGGGTATAAAGCTTACTTTGTAGACGAGTGTGTTGTCCCGTGCGGTGGGTCTCTTGAAGGAAGACTATAACAGCTCTCTCTCTCCTGCAGGCTCCTGTCGAAGTCAGCATATTGGATAAAGTCATTTAAATTAAAATCGAGCAAATTTGGTTGTCTTTGTCTGAAAAGATGTGTACAGTACGCTACGGCGTGAAAGGGCACACTACGGCGTGGAAGGGCGTACGCATCTACAACACGTGGCAACAACAGTATTTAGTCTTTTACATACATTCGCACAAACACTCACACTTGTAAAATAGTACACATTAAAGGTAGTTGCAACACATAGTCATTTATGTCGAAATATAGTAGTATTTATATGTAATATTTTAAGTTATATGCATATCAGTAAAACATATGGTACACGTTGAAGGAATCTAGTCATGTGTGGTATCATACTAATCCGCATTTGCGACTGGCCGGTTCACTCTGCGAAGGAATCGCAGAGTGCATACGTAAGTTATTAATGTTAAGGAATTATGGACTATTATGACTGAGTAATCTTGGCGGGAAGATCAGAGCTCATCCCCTGGAGAGATGACCCCCTCCTTTGGATTTCTGAGCTTAAACTAGCCAATGATTGACAACCCCTTGGACCTTCCTGAAAACTGGACCAATAGAAGCAAGCTATATCATCTGCATTGTTTTACTGTATTTCTGTGTGCATATAAGCAGCAGCTCCTCATCTAGTGTTCAGACATCTTGTTCCCAGACTTCAGGATTGAATGACTGTTCACTGGATCCAGAGCGCCAGCGATAAGTAACGGCTGTACTTATTATAATTTCGCTTGAATATATTCTGCTACCTTTTGAGAATAAATCTTTGTGCGCTGGAAACACAAATCGAGATTCGACAATCGTTATTGGTTAGCGACAATACGCACATAACACTCCCAAGACCACTGCACGTTTAGTAGGTGAGTTCAGACCGTTGACATTAATCGAGAGTACCTTAAGCGCCATGGGTGTAGGAGGAAGCGTAAGTCCTACTTAATTTTAGTAAAAAAATTACATGAGTGAATAAAAAAGAAAAAAGATCATTAATCCACCTGGGACCTTGGGGGAAGGATGTGGAGAGTGTGGGTGCCACAGGTAAGAGAAAGATAGAGGTCCTGATTCATCAAGGTACGCAAACGCATACGTATCTGCGTTGCATACTTTGAGTGACGCAAACACTTACAGGAGTGAAATAAGCACCTCAAACAGCAAAAACACACCCTCCTGTGGTCCTGTACGCTTAAGGCACGGAAATAAGCATTGCAAAGGCTATAAAACACACCCACCTGCGGAGCTTTTAACATGGTACAAGCACAAGTGACGGATCTCAAGCGATTGACGGGAAGCTAAGCTATGTATACGTCACGCCCACTGTGGGAGGGACCAACCGTTTGTTTACACAGAACACAACACAAATGCCTGGGGCTTATTTTTACGGAATAGCTCTTTACTCATTAATCACTGTTGAAGTTGAACGTTGGCGGACGGATTTCCTAAGGCTATGTTTAGTGCCCGGTCAATGCTGACTGCTACCTGGCGAAGGTAGCGATCTGGATTCTGCTGACCTATATATATGGATATATTTGTGAGGGTATTCCTATAGATGGGCCTCTATCTGTCTCTCTCTGTACATGTTTTTTGGAGTGAACTTTAGAAAAGCCTCAGGGCTCACACTTCACATGTATGTTATTAAGTGCATGCTGACATTTATTACTACAAATGGACTAAGAGGGGGGGAGTTGTAGGGGACAGCCTCATTGGAGTTAAATGCAACATTGCCTGCAGACTGACTTTCATCTGGATCCACGGCGTACACGTTATGCGATGTACTCAGCTTTATCCAAACTGAACGCTCACCACACTCCATTACCAAGGACCTTTGCATCGCTTGTACTTCTGCCTTACAGCACTGGGGTCATGAGTTCAATTTACAAACATGGACTCATCTGTGTACAGTTTGGATGTTCTTTTTAATGTGTGGCTGCCTTTGCTTTGACACTTGAAGTTAACCGTGGTCTATCACTACAATGGCACATGATTTGGGGAACTAGTTAATGAGCTATGGCATTTGACATATACCTTTGTTAATGACTCTTGACCCCAGGGCACATTATTTATGTGTCTGCTATTACTACGGGTGGCCTATATCTTGGAGGGGTGGATTGGTGGTGGAGGGCACATGTTCCTTTGACTGACATGGAATTAGCAAATGAAAACCTTATTTTCTTCAGCTACTGCTTGTGCTTGTATGTGATTTCACCATCTTCTTGTCTTGCAAAATACTATAGCCAGAACCGTTTCAGCATGGTGGCTTATTATTTAGCACCTCTGACTCCCTGTGCTGGTGTCATGAGTTGGATTTCTGACCATTGCCTTATGTGTATGGAGTTACTGTTATTCACATGTTAGTCTGGATTTCATTACAAAATACAAAAAATACACTTGGTGTATCTTCAATTTGCTGATAGCCACAATTAGTAGGGCTATTTAAATCTTGCCACTATGATGGATTTGTGTCCAAAATATGCAGATTAAATGTTAGTCTTTTGGTCATCCATATCACTTCTTTATTGACCTTAGACCCACATGTTGTGCATCTGTAATATATTAATAAAGACACACACACACACCAATGATTTGTTTAGATAACGTGTGATTATTGTCAGCATATTACAAATTTAAAAACTATTTACAATCAATATAAAAATAACTATTTACATTAAAAAAAAAAGTCACAATTACTCAAACTGATGTGCCCATTTCCACATTTTTATATCAATTATTTTGGAATATTTTTTTATTTTTTTTTCATGTTTACAATTTTTTTTTAATATATTTGTATATTTCGACACTTGTTTTGCAGATGGGGGGAGGGAGGCCCACATTCCAGATTGCTCCATGTGTGCTGTAAAACAAATAAAGAAACAAATAAATCCATGGTACACTAATTTTCTAAGCAGACAGGACTTCCTACATATGTGTACTGTTACATAACTTTCAACTGTTAGGCCTCTTGCTACAAATGCATTTGGCCAGCCACTAGACATTGATAAGGCTTTTGCTTTGCATTTTTAGCAATATAAAACAATCTGGTGTGCCCAGGGGCAAGGGGCGTGGACATGGTCATCTTTACAGCATTATATGCCCCAGGGCAAAGCACTACAGTGGGTCCCTACCTACACAACCACTCACAGGAATAAAAAAAACATTGCTTTCTAATTGTTTTTACAAAAACAATAGAATAATATACTGAAAAGTTGACAAGCCTATCGGGGCCATCTGTTCATTTGGCCCCTGCCTTGCAAGATGGTTCTTGCTGTGGTTTTCTTTGTTACCCAAAATCTATTTTGTAGGCCCATTATGATTTACACCTGTGACATTTATGTCACCTTTTAATCAATATGTGTGACAGCATGGATTATTTCCAAGTATAATGGACATCGCAATGTTATTCAAATGTGAAAAGCCTTTCCTGTAAATACTTATCATCTCTAAAGGCCTCTGATTCATCAGGCACCACCAGCTGGCCGTTCCCCTTCTGGTCCGCATGGGCGTCGGGATCTGCCTCCACCGCCGCTTTAACAACAAAGTCGCCCTCACCATAGGCGGATGCCTCGGACTGGGCCTCAGGCTGGGACTCGCCCTCACAATTGTCCTCCACCTCCTCCTGGCCCTCCGCCTCCTTCTCGGCCTCGCCCTTAGTGTCGGTATCACCCACGGCCTGGACTGTCCCCTCAGGCTTCGGCTGCAGCTCAGTTGGCTGCTGCTGCTGATCCTGCTGATCCTCCTCCTCCTCCTCCACTACCGGCTGCCTGCGTTCACGCCATTCCCAACGTGCCCGGTCTGTTGGAAACCACCCAAATCAAACAGGGTAGTTGTAAAAGATTCACCAGCTTAATATACATTAGACTTATGAGAATCATGTGATCAGACGATTTGAATAAACTTCTCATTTTCACCACAGACAAATATTTTCTCCTACCAAAAGTTAAAAGCATGATAGACACAGACCACTTCACATAACCTTTAACAAATGATTGTTTTGGATATAGGGATGTGGAATATCTCAGTGGCCTAGTGGCTAGCACTTTGCTCTCACAGCACTGGGGTCAGGAGTTCAAGTCCTAACCATGGCCTTATCTGTGTGGAGATTGCAAGTTTGTTCTATAGTTGCATGTGTTGACTACAACACTCCCAAAACATACTACTTGGCGGTAAATTAGCAGAAAACAAAAAATGCCAGTAGTCTGTGTGGATATGTTTGGAATTTTTAGTCTGTAAGCTACAATGGGGTAGAGACTTATGTGAATGAGTTCTCTCTGTACAGCGCCACTGAATTACTGGAGGGATATCAAATACTGGGGATGATGATAATATTTTTGAAATTGTGCTTTGGTGGGACTCCCTCACATTGCAAATAGCCAGTTGCACCTAATGGGATCTTTCAAATATATGAAAATAAGCAACGGACTTGGTTTTCCAAGGTGACTTTCAAATGTTTTTGCAATAATAAGCACACATCTGCCACTATAATCTTCAAATGGTTTCTAAGCTAAAGGTCAGCAAGTGACAGCACTTGAGTCAAGAGTCAGAGGGCTTGATTCAAAAACCTGCATTAATGTTCTGAAGTTTCTCCCAAAAACCATTTAGGAAAGTAAATGTTCAGCATCCAAATGTAGGAGGCAGGAGGCAAAGCAGGTTGGGTGCATTGGAAGGGGCATGATCTTTTTAGTGTGCTGGCACATTTATATGTATATAAATATGTATATGTATGTATATATATGTATGTACTGGTAGGCCATGTCAGGTGATTTAGGGTGAACATATTTTCAAACAAATAGCAAAGAAATATGTGTACACGTGTTTTTGGCGATTAATAGAGAACTCACTTCTAATTATCTTCTGGCGTAGCTCCTAGAGCAGCTGGGGCTGACGTCAGCGGAGGTCGCTCCAGCGCCTTTGAAGTTGGACTATGATCCTCGTTTTATGACATCGCAGGCGGAGGTATCTGCGGACCCTCTGGTAAGCCCACAGCTTGATTTCGTTTGAAACATATTTCCCCGAGGGCACGTTATCCATGCCCTCGGTGAGCACTCGCAGCTCGCGTCGTGAAAATATAGCTGCCCTCATTTTCTTTCTCGCAAGCTATCAAAATGGAAGTGTTCTGCGCTGTGATTGGTTCTCTCAGCAAGTATGGGCACGCTAACATCACACGCGGATCTTTCAGACATCTGTGTGTGTAATGCTTGCCTCTCCATCCAAAAATATGGCGTCCGTCGCGGATGAGACGAGTACTCTATGCTTTGCAGTGAGGAATCATTAATGTACACCTGGCTTCTCAATTAAATCAGTTACTTAATCCCACTTGTCCTTTTTCTTCTGCCCTACAAATTTAAAATTTTACTGAGCAGTCTCTGGCATACTGTGAACATGAGTTTTTTGGGGCAGAGATTTGCCAAATATGTGTAAACATTAGTAATGCAAAATACGCCTACCTAGAAATACATGTTACTGATGTGTTTTATTAAGAACACACATACAATTACCCATTAGGCATAAGTAAACAATAGGAAGCCTCATACTAACATACAGTGTATCAAGCCAATTGTAAGCATCAAATCCAACCCCAGTGTGGAACTGAGCTCAGAGATGCTATGGGAATGAGTACCAACATAATTAATTATTGGTGTTACTGTGTGCTAGGCTACAGCAGACACTCTAGGGGGAAATGGGGATAGTAAGTAAATCTTACACCATCTAGTGTCACTTTTTACCCTTGCGGTAACTTGGTTTTGATGCTCTCATCAAAAGGTGTTTGAAATTGAGTATAGATTTGTAGTTGGGTAATGACTTTTCAAAGTAGAACTGTAAAAATTATTGGGAAGGGCTTTGCCTACCTGTCATTTGGATTGAAATATCTGTCTTTGATTTGATGCATGCAATTTTTGGACTCTACAACAAGTTGTGTCATGGTTGCGCACAGTTACCATTAGCCCTCGGGGTAGTGCTTTCCTTTAAAAAAAACAAAACACAGTACCAGTTGGTCACAGGATGGCCATGCAGACATGGCATATTCCTAGCCTATTAGCTAGGTAGCCACACCAAATTCTGCTTATTGATTAGGATTTATATCCAAACGGACCTTTGTGTCAACCACTATGTTTGGGGTGGGGTTTTGAATCTCACTACAGATTGTGTGCCAGTGTTTTGTACTTACTGCTTGCCAATCTGGAGTATGGTCACTCTGCTGGGTGAGGAGAATGTAATGGTGGCCTCAGAGTGCTATTATGTGTCACACTTTGAAAGTATTTGAGTTATCTTACACGTAGACACATGTTAAAGCAGGCATTGGTCTTACGCTACACAAAATAGGTCCAACATAGAAATTACACACACACACTACTTGCAGATATTCCCAACATGATTGTGTTTTAAGGCTAAGGTTAGCTTTTTGCAAGCCCCATTAGCAATGTGAATGCTAGTGCAAATTAATTAACTAATTCTTACACCCCAATCCAATATGAACATTTGTACCCCTGAATTTGAAGGCCACAAAATATACAATATGACAGGTGTGTGCAAACTAAAATTCTTAGATTTCACACAGATTTTACTAGGCTTAAAAATGTGTATTTGCTGCTGCAAAGGAACATTGCATGACTGCACCAATACACAATATAGTGAAAGTGTAACATATGACAAATAGCGTATGAGGGCGCCCAACAGTGCTCTCCAAAAGGGACATTCAAAAATATGTTGAGACCAACTCCAACAGATGCCTAACTTCCATCTGAATTAAATACCTTGGCCTTGAATATGTGGACTTTGTGTGCAGCATTTGTCTGTGGCCACGATTCCAAACAAAGCTGCGTTTGAGTTGAAAGTGTTTTTGGCCCTGTTGGCTTCAACAGGTCCTAGCCTAGGAAGTGTGCCAGTCAATGCCATCAACATTTAAGAAACACTTGGACAGAGGTGTTTTGCTAAACTCTATATGTACACAGACCATGTTGAACGTACATAATATCACATTATAAAATGCACCACAACCATCAAGACTATACTAAATACACAAATATCTCTAATATTAAAGGGAAAAAAACACTACATATAGTGTGAATTCAGGGGATGACCAGTATGTGGCTAAGGGGCCAGAAAACAAACATGCCCTCAATATATTGGACAAGTAGACATGTCCCTAAACATGCCCCAAAGGACTATGTATGGATTCTTAGGTATGACAATACAAAGAACAGCAGTATAGTAGTCAGCAGATACTTGATTGGGACTGCTTGCTGACACTAATGCATGGTCACATTTATTGTTAACAAACATGAATCTATAGTTTCAGCACAATACATAGCAAATAAGACAGTGGTCTGTGGGCCAAAGTTATTGCATCGAGTAGACAATCTGGGCAAAGTCAAGAAACATAAGCAGCATTGGAGAAATACTTCAACGTGTAGTGACACACGAACTGCTGAACTCCAAAAAGGCACACCAGCTTGGCCTGTTGAATGTAAAACAAAACATTACTTCTGAAAGATTAGCTCACATACTACATTAAAGAATGTACTTAGTATATGCCTTGGTGCACATGAAAGTGTCCTCTGTAATGTAACCTGGATTTAGCTGTGTATTTTGCATCATTTGTGCCTTGAAAGTCCCCCCACAAAATATAGGTGCAAAATGCCTATTGTCCACAAGCCAGAGCACCAAATGAACCTCACAAATGTACTGTTTTTGGGAAACTAAAATTTAAACCAGCAACAACACTTTACTCTTACATATTATGCAAAATACTAGAGACTTTCATTCCTCCACAGCATACCCCATGGGCACATCCTGCCAAACAGCTGGTGTTCCATATTAATCTATATCAATTATATAATTATTTCTTGGCATACCTCAGTAGAGAGTGATATTGGAAGGGAGATTTTGCAACAGGTGCCTATAGTACTGGAGCAGTTATCTAGGTAGCAAGTGACCCAGAAGAGACCTGTGTCTAGATGGACAATGTAGTGAAGGATGTATAGGGTGTTAATCAGTGTCCAAAGCAGCAGAGAGTTACAATTGAATGAGTATCTCCAAAACATTCTACATCATAATTTGGGCTAACACATTTACAGTAAGCAACTGAAACATTAAAAAAATAATAACAACTCCTTTCTAACCATTGCTTAGAAGTGTTGCAAGGCAGCTCATGCAGAACCCCATAATGCCTGTCTTCTGTGTTAAATATCAGATAGAAAGCCAACAAACTTTGGCCAATTTAAAGTAACAAACTATTTGCCTGTGTTCTTTGTACACACCTGTACTTTCAAGCATTCAAATCTACAATGTTATCTTAACTGTAACACAAGTCCACAAATAACATAATAGGACCATAACTATATACTTACAAGCTGAAAAAGGCACAAGTCCATGTCAGTTTCCCTGTGGATGCAATGGACAATTGCAATCCTCCTTGAATAATGATTTTTTTCAGGTGAGCCAGGCATGTCCCAGCCAAGGCCTGTTCGTACACAAAGAAAAGCCTTTAGTTTTGCAATAAACACAACAATCTCTACCAAACAATCAACATTATTGTTCAAACTGATTAGCTCCATAACTCCAGACACAGGCCTTCCAGCAGCATTTCTATTTAGCAGAAATCAAATGTACACTTTTGATTCCCTCCCAAGTATCTGGTCCCAACATTAGTATTTGTTTATTTAAAAGAAAAAGGCATTTACATTAATCCCAATACAATAGTTTGTGTGGACTGACAGATATTACCCAAAGTGTGACAAACCATATTTGATTGTTTTTTTACCTTGCAAATCAATGTTGAAGGTTAGGTGTCCAGGCTCCACATTTTCCTGAGGGCTGGTGATCTGTTGAATAAACATGCACCATGGAAATGTTGCTATACCACATAAGAGTTTAAATAATAGGTATAAGATTGAAAAGCTTCACAACACCACACCCCTAAAAAAAGGTTATAATTCAATAGTCAAATAACACACATTAAAATGCTCATTAAATCTGCAATAAAAAAATGCACTGTTATTGTGGAATATCAAACATCTTGAAAACATTTAAAGTGCCTATAACACAGTAACTTTAAATAACACTTAATACAAATAAAATGCAATTAAGGAAACCACCAGCAGCAAAACACAGTACTACCTATTGATTTCTAACAAACTTTTAGTGTGCATGAGGGTGTATTTTATAGGTGATTGTAATAAGGTAAGTATATGCAGGTGTGTAGGGCAGGTATCAGCTGACGAGATCTGATGCTGGGTCTATGCAACGGTGGTTATGAGTAACTCTCTTTTATTTTATACTGATTAAAACAAGCTTGTGTTTAGTTCTTATAGTAAAATTATCTGATATTCATTAGACTACACATTGCTTTATTGATTTGAAAATCACCAAACATGATCCTTTCTGTCTGTTACTAAGAAGGTTTGTTCAAGTGTTCAATTAATTCTGTCACAGGCACTAGGAGTCTTGCCCAGCAATTCACCAGATGACTGGGCTTACCAGGGTAGTGAAGTTCACACAACGGCCCTCTGGTAGCAGGGTGACTAGCAAGGTGACTAGTGGAACAGATATCACAGCAGATGGAGAGAGAATGCCAATAAATAATAGGAAAGTCAGTGACTTGCAGCAATCTTTGGTTGATGAATCAGTGACTAGCTGATATAGTGGAAAGGCAGATTTGAACACGGAGATCAGGATGGATGTGAGTAGTTGCAGGGAGGTAGCAGGGAAGTCAGTGGTCTGCGTACAGCAAGTTGTACCACTGCTTATGGTGAAGAGACTTGTCCAGGTGCAGGTAGGTAGCGGGGAAGTCAGTGGTCTGCGTATAGCAAGTTGTACCACTGCTTATGGTGAGACGACTTGTCCAGGTGCAGGGAGGTAGCGGGGGAAGTCAGTGTTCTGCGTATAGCAAGTTGTACCACTGCTTAATAGGTGAGGATGTGTACAAGTGTTGATGAGTGGAAGCATACAAAGATAATAGGATGCAGACACTGAGAGCACAGAGGAACTCGATCCCAATAGGTATGCAGCGTATCCAACAAAGTCTATATAACGGTATGTGTGGCGCTGCTTGGTAGAGACTTGCTCAGCACAGATATGCAGGCCAATAATGGATAGTCAATCACAGTTATGCATATAACGACTGAGTAGTACGGTTAATTCCAAACAGGTATGCAGCGTAACAATAACAGTCTATAGCGGGTATGGATACCGCTGCTGAGCGTGGAAACTTGTCCAAGCGGATATGCAGAGTAAACGTAGAAAGTCAATAACAGATAGGCATACCGCTATTCAGTAGAACAGTCTGTCGACAGGGAGATGCAGGAACTGCAGAGACGCTGGACGGCAGAGACGAGTGTAGGAACCACAGGTGAGTAGATCCGGTAATCAGAGTCCAGCTGAGGACACAAGCAGGAAACAGGAGACTGTAGCAGGTATGGAAACCAGCGATGAGTAGCACAGGGAATCCACAGAAACTGAATACACTAGTAGTACACAGGAGATAGTAGCGGGTATGGAAACCAGCGATGAGTAGATCAGGAATCAGCAGGAAACTGAAGACACTAGTAGAACACAGGGGACACCTTCAGAGACTCACAGGGAATGAGACTCCAAGATCAAGCAATGAGGTAATGCACACAGGTGCCTTAAATAGGGAGTTGCCTGATCAACCAATTTGGATTAAAAGCAATAGTCACAAGAGTTCTTGGGAGCTGCGCATGCGCAGACCATCAGGATGGCGGACGGCCGCAGTTCAGGATAGGTGCCGGCAGGAAGGCTAGGGAGCCACGCACCAGCGCAGAGGCACTCACGGTCCGGTGAGTGACAACAGGATTTAAATGCAAGGTAAGGTTATGTTATCAACAATGCTAACATCCAAATATTAGTGAGTGCCAGATGGATAAGGTACAAGTACTTAGCATAGTGTAGGCTACTATTGCATTATTTCCCTGTAAAATGTGAGGGCAAGGCCCCTTTTTATAGCACTTTAATAACAGCAAGGACACACATATTTCATACTAAACAGTTGGCTACATTAGAAGATACAAATAATTGGGATATACTCCAAGACAAGTTAAATATTTATACTTACTTTTTAAAGATTTTCACAAAGAGCCAAATTTTTAAACATTTTAAAGTGCCTAATGCGTGGTGTGGCCTGGAAAAAAAATAAAAACAAAATAAAAACAAAACAAGGAAAGGGAATGTGTTCAACAATGCTAACATCCAAATATTAATGAGTGCAATATGGATAAGGTAAAATTACTTAGCATAGTGTAGGCTACTATTGCATTATTTCCCTCTAAAATATGAGGGGAAGGGCCCCTTTTTAAAGCACTTTAATTACAGCTAGGACACACATATTTCATACTTAACAGATGCCTACATTAGGATATTAAAAACATTGAGATATATTACAGTCTCTGATTTAGTTTTGTACTTACTGTTTGTAGTTTTCTTATTAGGCAAAACATCAAAATGTCTTCACAAATTCAATGTGTCCTGTCCTGGCAAATAAGCTCATGAACAGGAAGGTAAGCAAAGTGCAGGTGGGTTTAAATGGAGGTTTGGAATAATAAACACAGGTGTACACTCTTCTTCCTAATTGCAGAGCACAGAATACTCGTCTCATCGCAGGCGGGCGCCATGTTCTTGGTTGGAGAGGCAACCATTACACACACCGGTGTCTGAAACATCCGCATGTGACGTGAGCACGCCCATACGTGCTGAGAGAACCAATCACAGCGCAGAATACTTCCATTTTGTGTGCTAAAGAGATAGTTGAAAAATGAGGGCTACAATTTTCACACGCCGGGAGTTGAGAATGTTGACCGAGGGCATGGATAACGTGCCCTCGGGCTGCTATATTTCAAATGAGGTCAAGCTGCGGGAATACCAGCGGATCCGCAGACACCTCCGCATGCGCTATCACATATCGCTCACCATTGTCCAGCTCCAGCGGCGCTGGAGCGATCTCCACAGGCGTCAGCCCCAACTGCTGGATGAACTGCATCAGGAGATTAGAAGAAGTGAGTTCTCTATTAATCGCCAAAACCATGTGTACACATATATCTGTGCGATATGTTTTAAAAGATGTTCAGCCTAATTACCTGACATGGCCTACATAACAATGTGCAAGCACACTATAAAGGTCATTCCCTTCCAGTGCACACAAAATGATTTGTCCGCTGTCTCCTACATTTGTCTGCTGACAATTTACTGTCATAAATGTTTTTGAGAGAAACTTCAGAACATGGAAGGGTTGTTTTTGGAATCAGGCTTTCCAACTCTTGACCCGAGTGCTGTAACTTGCTGACGTTACCTTAAAAACAGATTGGAGTGGCAGATGTGTTGGCCAAACATTTTTAATGCAGGTTTGTAAACCCAAACACCTTAGCGTTGTTAAATTATTTGAAGGTCCTATAAGGTGCAAACAGATTACATACTTTACTAAATGTAGCTCATCAATCATTATGTAACTTCCTATTTACAATGTGAGGTAGTCCCAAATAAGGAGGAATCCTAAACTATACTCAACATCAAAACTATTAGAGATCCCTCCTTTAATTCAGTGGTCCTGTAAAAAGCTGTCTAATTTACATCATTACCAGCCCCATTGGAGTTTGCAGACTAAAAAGCAAAAAAATTACAAAGCCTACTCCTTCTCCTAAAACCAAATTACTCGCCAAGTAGTATGTTTGGGGAGTGTGGTAGACAACACATGCAAGTATGGAGCAAACCACCAAACTCCACACACATGAAACAATAATCAGGGACTTTAACTCATGATCCCAGTGCTGTGAGAGCAAAGTGATGACCACTAGGCCACTGAGAAATTCCACATCTGTATGTAAAAAATAAACATTTGTGACAGGTCATGTGAACTGCTTTGTGTTCATCATGTTTAACTCCTTGCTTTGCTAGTAGTTAATATTTTTGTCTGCTGCCAATGCAATGTTTATTAAACATGTATGATCATCTAATTGTCATAATACTATCGGTTTATTAAGCTTGTCAATGTGTTAACATTACTTTTTTTTTTCCCCCTTATTTCCAACAGACGCTGGGAACGCCGGCAACACTGCCGGGTGGTGGTGGAGGCACAGGCGGAGGCGTAGGAGGAGGAGGAGCAGCCGGTGGCGGTGGCAGTGGCAGTGTCATCGGAAGAGGAGGATGAGCCTGTGCCGATGCTAGTGGCAGTGGCAGCACCAGCGGTGGAGGAGGAGGAGCCTGTGGCGGTGTCAGTGGCAGCGCCAGCAGTGGAGGAGGAGGAGCCTGTGGTGGTGCCAGTGGCAGTGGCAGTGGCAGCGGTGGAGGAGGAGGAGTTGACCCAGCCGGTGGGAGTGCGGGAGAAGGAGGAGGCTGACCCGGAGGACCAACGATTGGAAGAGGTAGCATCGGGCAGCCAAGAGGCAGTGGCCTTTGATGATAGTAAGTATTTGCTAAAAGTGATGGACCTAATTTGATAAGATTGAGATGTCCATTATACTTGTACATAATCCCTGCTGTGACATATGATGTTGATTAAATGGTGACATAAATGCCACAGGTTTAACACATAATATCTGGCTACAAATTTGATATACATTAAACACTCAAACCACAGCCAGAGCCATCTTAACACATGGGCACGCAGGGCAGGGCCATAAAAAATGTGGCTGCTAGCCTGGTCAACTTTTCAGTATATTAATCACTTGATTTTAAATTCAAATATCAACCAAATTCTTTTTAATTCCTGTGAGTTATTGTGTAGGTAGTGGCCCATGGTAGTGCTTTGCCCTGGGGCCTATAATGCTGGATAAGACAACCCTGTCCATGGCCCGCCCTGTGGCTCACCAGAATGTAGTACATTGATCCAAATGCCTTATCAACGTCTAATGTGCGTCCAAATGGTTTTGTTGCCAGAAGCCTAACATTTTAAAGTAAATCCTGTCTGTTTGATCAAATAGGTATACATTAATGTAATGTTTACTTTCTGGGGTTTTTTCAGCACACATGGAGGAAGCTGAGAATTGGCCTCCCCCCCACCAACCTTGACAGAGATGAGGGCCGACATTTTGGCCTTGTGGAAAAAAATCAAGGATCTCCAAAAAGAGCAGGAAAAACATATGGAGGAGATTGAGGCCAAACTGGCCTATTGTTGTAGATTGTATGAATAGGTTTTTTTTACATTTGTTTTTTATTTTTATGTAAATAGTTTAACATTAAAAATGTTAAATGATGTTTTTGTTTGTAAATATGTAAAAAATATATAAGTTTAACTAAAAAAACATTGGTGTGTGTGTGTTTATTCATCTATTTATCCTACATGTGGTTGTAAGGATAAAAGAGAATATATATAATAACCCGAATATAGTAACATTTCAGCCAGATGGGTTTTCGCTAACATAATTTCTCTAGCAGAAAAGATTCTGATTTGCTGTATGCATTTCATCCAAAAGGAACATGTGCCCTCCACCAACAAGCCACCCCTGTAAGAGGTATGGCATCTGTAGGCCCTGTGTGCAAGATAAATTCCCAAAGGTCAAATGCCCTAGCTAGTTTACAATTTCCCAAAATCATGTGTCATTGTAGTGATAGTCCAAAGTTACGTTCAAGTGTCAGAGCAAAGCCAGTCACACATTGAAGAGAACATGGAAACATGGAAACTGTACCCAGAAGTGGCGTCAGTGGTGTAAGGCAGAAGTGCAAGTGTTGCAAAGCTCCATGATACTGGAGTGTGGTGAGCGTTCTGTTTGGAAAAAGCTAAGTACATGACCTAACTTATATGCCGTGGATCCAGATGAAAATAATTTTTGCAGCCAATGTTGCACATGTAACTCCAAGGAGGCTGACCCCTACAACCCCCCCCCCCCCCATCTTAGTCCATTTGTAGTAATAAATGTAAGCATGGACATAATAATGTGCATGTGTGAAGTGTGAGCCCTGCGGCTTGTATAAAGTACACACCCAAAAATGTAAATCTTACCATACGGGATAAATATGAGGTCTTATTTTACAATGTGGGTGAGCGCTTAAAACAAAACCCATTTCAAAAATGAAACCATTGTGTGAAGTTCATGTGTTTCTTGTTAGCATAATTAATCCAGTCCACACAATACTTGTGGGTATGTTTGGTATTTGAACTCTTGGCTGCTGTGTTGTGAGTCCAAAGTGCTAACCAGAGAGCTACCTGTGAGATATTTTGGGAGCAATGTGTGTGATTAATGAAGAGTACTATAAAGTGTCATTTGCCTGTGTAGCACGCATGCTGTATGGTTGGTGTTGTCTGGGCTTTTCCAAATCTCAGGTTGGCCTAGTGGGTAGCTGTCCCACGTGCCAATCAGTCATTCATGAGTTCTAATCCAGACAGAAACCCTTAATCTGTGTGGAGGTTGAATACACTCTTGTGTGTATCCTTTATAGAAGAGTATGCTATGCATTTTGCTGAAAAGGCAAGATGTATTTACACCACATGCATTTTGATATATTCGTTAGTCATGTGTTTTTAATGTAGGCATGTCCATGCATTTTGCGACTTGAAATCCTAAACACAGAAAATCGTGAGCAATGTGTTTGTTAAAAGTGTGTATTACGCTAATTAGTAGCAAAGGAAAAACAACGTTCAGAGTGTTACACATCATTGTTATTTGGCAGTGATTAATGAGTAAAGAGCTATCTCGTAAAAATAAGCCCAAGGCATTTGTGTTGTGCTGTGTATAAACAAACTGTTGGCCCCTCCCACAGTGGGCGTTAAATATACATTGCTTAGCATCCCGTCAATCGCTTCAGATCCGTCGCTTGTGCTTGTACCATGTTTAAAGATCCGCAGGTGGGTGTGTTTTATAACGTTTGCACTGCTTATTTCCATCCCTTAAGTGTAGTGGACCACAAGAGGGTGTGTTTCTGCTGTTTGAGGTGCTTATTTCACTCGCATACCGGTTTGCGTCACTCAAAGTATGCAATGCAGATGCGTATGCGTTTGCGTACCTTGATGAATCGGGCCCTCTGTCTCTAATGTAAGACAATACCCTCCTGACTGTGCTGTCAGATAGTCTAAGACCAATTGGTGTTGTGCAAGTTGTGTTTTTAAAGCTTTTAGTTCTTTGCCCACATATCTGAAAGTTTCATCATAGATCTCAGTGATATTGTCCAACAAGTTTGCTAACTTTATTATCATATTGTAGTTGGACATTGTACCCCAGGTTTCAAAAGTTATTATATTCCCAAGACCAATTGATACTTTATGGCCTTTTGATTTTTCCAATAATGGGACATGTTTCTGTCTTACCGCTTTGATTTCCCTTTTTTGGATAGAATGATGTGTGAAGGCCACTTTTAGTGGGTTTAAATCTCTGTAATAATTCTTGATGTGATATTATGTATGCTGCTGGCATCACTCGTCCCACTGTACAATTACCATATCCACCATAGGGCAGTCATTTGTAGGCATAGCTACAGCATAGCAAATAAAGCCCATCTGGTAGCAAAGGGGGTATTCCCATCCATATCCTTTTAATGTTCTGTATTCCCTGTCTTGCTATGGTGGCGTTTACATAAAGTATTGTTTTGTTGCTTCCTGTCATGTTCATCCAGTAGGGCAATTCTCCTTCTACCCAGAGCCCTACCCATATCAATGTTCTATTATTCCAGCGTACTCTGAACGTTGGATTTGTGGAACTGTGGTTATGGTATCTTCCAGGGGGTGACCGTTTGCCTACTCTGATCATAGCTTCTTTACACTGTGCTCCTCCCAAATATCTTCTTATAGGAATTATATCTCCCATGCTTTCACCGTATTGGGGGGGGTTTAATGGTAATACAAAAGGATATATTCCGATTGAGTAACTTAACTTTTATTTTAGGAGGGTCCTGGAAAACAAATTTGTTTGCAGCTTCCAGGTTGAAAGTGTCATTAAAATCATACATGACCCATTCTTCCCAAGTTATGGGAAGAAACATCCAAGCCATTGTATTTGCTGAAACAGGGGAATGAGAGCATACCCAACAATCTGATTGATTTGTCATAATACTGATTGACTCATGCATGTACAAAAATAAATTTTCTGGATGCCATTTTGGAGAGTTACACTCTCTTATGCATCTTTCCTCTGCGGGCACTCTACAATATTTGCAGATGCATTTGGGAATAGGGGGCAGGTGTTCACAACCCTCATTTACCATTTGTCTTTTACTTCTATGGGTGGTCTCGAGTGTTGATGTTGGGACCATGGATAGATTTCTGCAACAACCTTTCATGCATTGATTTCTCACTTCTATTATGGGGGACACATGTATAACCAACATATCTCCACTCTTTTGAGTGTTTCATATCTCTCTGAGTACAACTGCATTGGCCCATTCTCCTGTTCACCTGTAGGACTTATGTATATTATTGCAAAACACAAAAAGATATAACATCTCATTTTCCTGCCAGAGGTTCAATCGTTATTTTGGTCTTTTTGCAATGAGATGCGTGTATCCAGGTGTCTCTTCCAGAACCTTGACTGATGTGGGGGTTGTTAACACAACTTGATATGGTCCCGTATATCTGGGTTCAAGGGTTCCCCTTACGTGCTTTTTGAGATACACCCAATCTCCAATTTCCAGTTGGTGAGGGTTACTCAGGGAACCTGATTCAGGAAGAGAGGAGAATACTTGTGCATGCAAATTAGTAAGTTGTTTTGTGAGACATAACATATACCCTGTTAAATCCCCATGTTTATGCTGTAACTCTTGGGGAAAATAACAACCTGTTTTTGGTACTGACCCAAACAATATTTCATAGGGGCTTAACTTCAGTTTTTTCAATGGTGTGGTTCTAACAGCGAATAAGGCTATAGGCAAACATTCTACCCATGTTTTCCCTGTTTCTCTCATGGCTTTCTGGGTTTTTAATTTCAATGTACCATTTAGCCTCTCTACTCTTCCGCTGGCCTGCGGTCGGTAAGGGGTGTGAAATGCTTGGGTGATCTTTAGATCTGACATTATATTCTGCATGAATTCTCCCGTAAAATGAGCTCCTATGTCTGACTCAATCACTTCAGAAACCCTGTATCTGCAGACTATTTCTGCTATCACCTTTTTTGCAGCGTTTTTTGCTGTGGCTTTGCTAACCGGCCAACCTTCAGCCCATCGACTGAATATGTCAGTACAAACTAAGACATATTCATATGTGCCACATTTGGGTAACTGAATATAGTCAATCTGTAATCTTTGGAAGGGGTATTCGGCTCTTGGAGTATTTCCGATTGGTATTTTTACTCTTTGTCCTGGATTGTTTTCTGCACAGATCCAACACTGCTTCACAAATGCGTCGGCTGCTGTATGAATGCCTGGCGCTATCCAATGTTGAAGTATTTGTGCTGCTGTCTGTCCCTTGCCTTTATGGTCCAGACCATGTGCTATTTGTATCATAGGAGTATATAAGGCAGGCAAACTAGGTTTCCTTTGGTCCAGAGGCCTGTGCATGATTCCTTAGCTCCACGTTTTTCCCAACTGGCATGCTCCAATGGTCCTACTTGTTTCTGCATCTTTGCCAGGTCTTTTGTCGTGACGACTTCTTCTTGCACAGAGGATTCTATGTTTAAGGCATACAATGATTGCACAAAGGGTTTTAGTGCTGCTTCTCTGGCCATCTTGTCCGCAAAGGCATTGCCTTTTCCTTCTTGCGTCTGTTCTTTGTTGTGAGCAGCAACTTTTATGATGCCTGCTTTGATTGGTAGTTCCAATGCTCTTGTCAGTCTCTCTATTAAGGCAGAATTTTGAATAGTCTTGCCTGTTGTTGTTCTGAAGTCTCTGCTTTTCCAGATGTTAGCATAGTCCAAGACTGTTCCCCATGCACACCTTGAGTCAGTATATATGTTTACTGTTTCACCTTCTGCAATTTACAGTGCTCTTAATACTGCCATTAACTCTGCTGCTTGTGCTAAGGTGCCCGGGGGAAGTGGTTCTGCTTCCATGACATCATACAGCGTAACGATTGCATATCCTGCTTTTTTGATTCCATCAACATAATAGCTAGAGCCATCAGTGAAAAAAGAAAAATTTGGGTTACTTATTGGTTGATCAGTCAAATGCGTAGGATACGCTCTTTCCAGATCCATCAATGCTACACAATCATGCTCATGTTCCTGATGTTCCTTGTTGTCCTCATCATCCATGGCTCTCAGATCTGTCCATTGCCCATTCCGTTCCCAGTCTTCCTGCTCCAGTCTCCCTTCTCTTGAATCATAAGATTCATGCAATAATGGTAGAAGTGTTGCTGGATTTAAGACTGTACACCGTTTTATGGTGACGTTTGATGAGCTGAGAAGTGCTACTTCATATTTTGTCAATCTGGCGCTGGAGATATGTCTTGTGGTTGCTTGATGTAGTATTTCCATGACTGCATGTGAAACTTGGATTGTGAGTGGGTGATCCAAAACAATATCCGCACATTTGTCCTTCAATATGGCGGCTGCAGCTACTGACTTGATGCAGGTTGGTAATGCCAATACAATGAGGTCAAGCATTGTTGAATAATAGGCTAAAGGTCTCTGCTTTTTCCCGTGTTCTTGTGTAAGGACTCCAAAGGCATGCCCTTTGTGTACATTGCAAAATAACAAAAACTGTTTATCATAATTAGGTAGTCCTAGTGCTGGTGCAGAGCATATAGCTTGTTTAATAGCTTGAAGTGCTTCTTTTCTCTCCTGATAATTGGCATCACTACAGGTTTCTCCTTTTTTAATCAGGTTGTATAAGGGTTGCATGAGTAATGAGGCTCCTGGTAGCCACTCTCTGACGTAACTCACTATCCCCAACAGTCCTCTGATTTGTCTTTGTGTTTCAGGTTCTTTTGCCTCCATTATCACCTTTATTCTTTCTGGTGTGAGGTGTTTCATCCCTTGAGAGATGCAATGTCCCAAAAATGTTACTGTCTCACGAACTTGTTGTATTTTATTTTTAGAGACTCTACAATCTTCTTCTGCCAAGGAAATTAACAGGTGTTCAGTCTCTTGTTGGCAATATTCCATGCCTTCTACTGCAAGGAGTAAATCGTCCACATATTGCAATAGTTGTGTCTTTTCCGGGTAAAGTGGGGTCCATTTCTTTAAAACTGTTGCCATTGCCTCAGTGAATTCCAAAGGGCTCGTAGCCCCTACCTGAGGTAGTCTTGTCCAGCAGTACTGTTGTCCATCATGTGTAAATGCCAGATACAGCTGTGACTCTGGTATAATGGAACTGAGAAAAAAGCATTAGCTATGTCTATGACTGTAAACCAATTTGCTTCTGGTTTGATAGAGTTCAGTAAAGTATGTGGATTTGGTACTATAGGTGTTTGAATCAGCATTCTTTTGTTGATTTCTCGGAGGTCATGAATCATCCGGTACGCAACAATGCCATCTACCGTTAATCACTTCTTGACTGGAAAAAAGGGCGTAGTGAATGGCGACTTGCATTTCCGTATGATTTGATTATCCTCATATTCTATAATTTGTTCCTTCAATGCTGTTGTTTGGTCTTTGTTGAGTGGGTATTGCTTGATTGATACTGGAGTTGTTCCAGGTTTAAGGGTAATAGTCACAGGAGTTACCCTTAATAATCCCACATCATTTTTGCCTTTTGACCATAGCTTGGAAGAAATCTTGCTGGTTGGATCTTCATCTGGATATGGGTCATCAGGTTTGTCAATTTCATCCGTTGATAGGAAAACTTGCACCGCACCATCAATTTTCTGTTTCATTTTTTCTGGGAGTCTGCTTGTAAATATTACCTTGTCTGCTCGATATTCTATTACTGCTTGTAGCAGCTGTAGAACGTCTGCTCCCAATAAGTTCACTGGACAGGTGGGTGATATTAAGAATTCAACTGGTATAGGTGTTGTTATGTCATTTACTTGCAGGATAATTTTCTTACTTCTTTTCAACTTCACTTTTGTTCCTGTTATACCACTTGCTTGTATTTCTTCTTCTGTTATCAGGTTTGCTGGTACATCTTGTTCCCTCAAAACTGTTTGGCTAGCCCCCGTATCGATTAGACATTCTACCTGGTTACCATTAGGTAATTTTATTGAGACCAAATTTGAATCCGAATCACCAGGAGTGTCTTGGAGTGTGTATACGGGGGTGCCATATCTTCAGTCCATTTCGGGAGAGGGAGGGGATTTGGATTTGCCCTCCTCCTTTTTCTTCAGCCAATTCTTGTATTTCAGGCAATCCCTTTTCATATGCCCTGGCTGATTACAAAAGAAGCATTTACCTGAGCTTGGGGATTGGAAAAACTTGGGTTTCATCCCTTGGTCAGGCGGTCCTTTCACACTCCATTGGACTTGTTGCAATTCCCAAAATCATGTGTCATTGTAGTGATAGTCCAAAGTTACGTTCAAGTGTCAGAGCAAAGCCAGTCACACATTGAAGAGAACATGGAAACATGGAAACTGTACCCAGAAGTGGCGTCAGTGGTGTAAGGCAGAAGTGCAAGTGTTGCAAAGCTCCATGATACTGGAGTGTGGTGAGCGTTCTGTTTGGAAAAAGCTAAGTACATGACCTAACTTATATGCCGTGGATCCAGATGAAAATAATTTTTGCAGCCAATGTTGCACATGTAACTCCAAGGAGGCTGACCCCTACAACCCCCCCCCCCCCCCCCCCATCTTAGTCCATTTGTAGTAATAAATGTAAGCATGGACATAATAATGTGCATGTGTGAAGTGTGAGCCCTGCGGCTTGTATAAAGTACACACCCAAAAATGTAAATCTTACCATACGGGATAAATATGAGGTCTTATTTTACAATGTGGGTGAGCGCTTAAAACAAAACCCATTTCAAAAATGAAACCATTGTGTGAAGTTCATGTGTTTCTTGTTAGCATAATTAATCCAGTCCACACAATACTTGTGGGTATGTTTGGTATTTGAACTCTTGGCTGCTGTGTTGTGAGTCCAAAGTGCTAACCAGAGAGCTACCTGTGAGATATTTTGGGAGCAATGTGTGTGATTAATGAAGAGTACTATAAAGTGTCATTTGCCTGTGTAGCACGCATGCTGTATGGTTGGTGTTGTCTGGGCTTTTCCAAATCTCAGGTTGGCCTAGTGGGTAGCTGTCCCACGTGCCAATCAGTCATTCATGAGTTCTAATCCAGACAGAAACCCTTAATCTGTGTGGAGGTTGAATACACTCTTGTGTGTATCCTTTATAGAAGAGTATGCTATGCATTTTGCTGAAAAGGCAAGATGTATTTACACCACATGCATTTTGATATATTCGTTAGTCATGTGTTTTTAATGTAGGCATGTCCATGCATTTTGCGACTTGAAATCCTAAACACAGAAAATCGTGAGCAATGTGTTTGTTAAAAGTGTGTATTACGCTAATTAGTAGCAAAGGAAAAACAACGTTCAGAGTGTTACACATCATTGTTATTTGGCAGTGATTAATGAGTAAAGAGCTATCTCGTAAAAATAAGCCCAAGGCATTTGTGTTGTGCTGTGTATAAACAAACTGTTGGCCCCTCCCACAGTGGGCGTTAAATATACATTGCTTAGCATCCCGTCAATCGCTTCAGATCCGTCGCTTGTGCTTGTACCATGTTTAAAGATCCGCAGGTGGGTGTGTTTTATAACGTTTGCACTGCTTATTTCCATCCCTTAAGTGTAGTGGACCACAAGAGGGTGTGTTTCTGCTGTTTGAGGTGCTTATTTCACTCGCATACCGGTTTGCGTCACTCAAAGTATGCAATGCAGATGCGTATGCGTTTGCGTACCTTGATGAATCGGGCCCTCTGTCTCTAATGTAAGACAATACCCTCCTGACTGTGCTGTCAGATAGTCTAAGACCAATTGGTGTTGTGCAAGTTGTGTTTTTAAAGCTTTTAGTTCTTTGCCCACATATCTGAAAGTTTCATCATAGATCTCAGTGATATTGTCCAACAAGTTTGCTAACTTTATTATCATATTGTAGTTGGACATTGTACCCCAGGTTTCAAAAGTTATTATATTCCCAAGACCAATTGATACTTTATGGCCTTTTGATTTTTCCAATAATGGGACATGTTTCTGTCTTACCGCTTTGATTTCCCTTTTTTGGATAGAATGATGTGTGAAGGCCACTTTTAGTGGGTTTAAATCTCTGTAATAATTCTTGATGTGATATTATGTATGCTGCTGGCATCACTCGTCCCACTGTACAATTACCATATCCACCATAGGGCAGTCATTTGTAGGCATAGCTACAGCATAGCAAATAAAGCCCATCTGGTAGCAAAGGGGGTATTCCCATCCATATCCTTTTAATGTTCTGTATTCCCTGTCTTGCTATGGTGGCGTTTACATAAAGTATTGTTTTGTTGCTTCCTGTCATGTTCATCCAGTAGGGCAATTCTCCTTCTACCCAGAGCCCTACCCATATCAATGTTCTATTATTCCAGCGTACTCTGAACGTTGGATTTGTGGAACTGTGGTTATGGTATCTTCCAGGGGGTGACCGTTTGCCTACTCTGATCATAGCTTCTTTACACTGTGCTCCTCCCAAATATCTTCTTATAGGAATTATATCTCCCATGCTTTCACCGTATTGGGGGGGGGTTTAATGGTAATACAAAAGGATATATTCCGATTGAGTAACTTAACTTTTATTTTAGGAGGGTCCTGGAAAACAAATTTGTTTGCAGCTTCCAGGTTGAAAGTGTCATTAAAATCATACATGACCCATTCTTCCCAAGTTATGGGAAGAAACATCCAAGCCATTGTATTTGCTGAAACAGGGGAATGAGAGCATACCCAACAATCTGATTGATTTGTCATAATACTGATTGACTCATGCATGTACAAAAATAAATTTTCTGGATGCCATTTTGGAGAGTTACACTCTCTTATGCATCTTTCCTCTGCGGGCACTCTACAATATTTGCAGATGCATTTGGGAATAGGGGGCAGGTGTTCACAACCCTCATTTACCATTTGTCTTTTACTTCTATGGGTGGTCTCGAGTGTTGATGTTGGGACCATGGATAGATTTCTGCAACAACCTTTCATGCATTGATTTCTCACTTCTATTATGGGGGACACATGTATAACCAACATATCTCCACTCTTTTGAGTGTTTCATATCTCTCTGAGTACAACTGCATTGGCCCATTCTCCTGTTCACCTGTAGGACTTATGTATATTATTGCAAAACACAAAAAGATATAACATCTCATTTTCCTGCCGGAGGTTCAATCGTTATTTTGGTCTTTTTGCAATGAGATGCGTGTATCCAGGTGTCTCTTCCAGAACCTTGACTGATGTGGGGGTTGTTAACACAACTTGATACGATCCCGTATATCTGGGTTCAAGGGTTCCCCTTACGTGCTTTTTGAGATACACCCAATCTCCAATTTCCAGTTGGTGAGGGTTACTCAGGGAACCTGAATCAGGAAGAGAGGAGAATACTTGTGCATGCAAATTAGTAAGTTGTTTTGTGAGACACAACATATACCCTGTTAAATCCCCATGTTTATGCTGTAACTCTTGGGGAAAATAACAACCTGTTTTTGGTACTGACCCAAACAATATTTCATAGGGGCTTAACTTCAGTTTTTTCAATGGTGTGGTTCTAACAGCGAATAAGGCTATAGGCAAACATTCTACCCATGTTTTCCCTGTTTCTCTCATGGCTTTCTGGGTTTTTAATTTCAATGTACCATTTAGCCTCTCTACTCTTCCGCTGGCCTGCGGTCGGTAAGGGGTGTAAAATGCTTGGGTGATCTTTAGATCTGACATTATATTCTGCATGAATTCTCCCGTAAAATGAGCTCCTATGTCTGACTCAATCACTTCAGAAACCCTGTATCTGCAGACTATTTCTGCTATCACCTTTTTTGCAGCGTTTTTTGCTGTGGCTTTGCTAACCGGCCAACCTTCAGCCCATCGACTGAATATGTCAGTACAAACTAAGACATATTCATATGTGCCACATTTGGGTAACTGAATATAGTCAATCTGTAATCTTTGGAAGGGGTATTCGGCTCTTGGAGTATTTCCGATTGGTATTTTTACTCTTTGTCCTGGATTGTTTTCTGCACAGATCCAACACTGCTTCACAAATGCGTCGGCTGCTGTATGAATGCCTGGCGCTATCCAATGTTGAAGTATTTGTGCTGCTGTCTGTCCCTTGCCTTTATGGTCCAGACCATGTGCTATTTGTATCATAGGAGTATATAAGGCAGGCAAACTAGGTTTCCTTTGGTCCAGAGGCCTGTGCATGATTCCTTAGCTCCACGTTTTTCCCAACTGGCATGCTCCAATGGTCCTGCTTGTTTCTGCATCTTTGCCAGGTCTTTTGTCGTGACGACTTCTTCTTGCACAGAGGATTCTATGTTTAAGGCATACAATGATTGCACAATGGGTTTTAGTGCTGCTTCTTTGGCCATCTTGTCCGCAAAGGCATTGCCTTTTCCTTCTTGCGTCTGTTCTTTGTTGTGGGCAGCAACTTTTATGATGCCTGCTTTGATTGGTAGTTCCAATGCTCTTGTCAGTCTCTCTATTAAGGCAGAATTTTGAATAGTCTTGCCTGTTGTTGTTCTGAAGTCTCTGCTTTTCCAGATGTTAGCATAGTCCAAGGCTGTTCCTCATGCACACCTTGAGTCAGTATATATGTTTACTGTTTCACCTTCTGCAATTTTCAGTGCTCTTAATACTGCCATTAACTCTGCTGCTTGTGCTAATTTACCCGGGGGAAGTGGTTCTGCTTTCATGACATCATACAGCGTAACGATTGCATATCCTGCTTTTTTGATTCCATCAACATAATAGCTAGAGCCATCAGTGAAAAAAGAAAAATTTGGGTTACTTATTGGTTGATCAGTCAAATGCGTAGGATACGCTCTTTCCAGATCCATCAATGCTACACAATCATGCTCATGTTCCTGATGTTCCTTGTTGTCCTCATCATCCATGGCTCTCAGATCTGTCCATTGCCCATTCCGTTCCCAGTCTTCCTGCTCCAGTCTCCCTTCTCTTGAATTATAAGATTCATGCAATAATGGTAGAAGTGTTGCTGGATTTAAGACTGTACACCGTTTTATGGTGACGTTTGATGAGCTGAGAAGTGCTACTTCATATTTTGTCAATCTGGCGCTGGAGATATGTCTTGTGGTTGCTTGATGTAGTATTTCCATGACTGCATGTGGAACTTGGATTGTGAGTGGGTGATCCAAAACAATATCCGCACATTTGTCCTTCAATATGGCGGCTGCAGCTACTGACTTGATGCAGGTTGGTAATGCCAATACAATGAGGTCAAGCATTGTTGAATAATAGGCTAAAGGTCTCTGCTTTTTCCCGTGTTCTTGTGTAAGAACTCCAAAGGCATGCCCTTTGTGTTCATTGCAAAATAACAAAAACTGTTTGTCATAATTAGGTAGTCCTAGTGCTGGTGCAGAGCATATAGCTTGTTTAATAGCTTGAAGTGCTTCTTTTCTCTCCTGATAATTGGCATCACTACAGGTTTCTCCTTTTTTAATCAGGTTGTATAAGGGTTGCATGAGTAATGAGGCTCCTGGTAGCCACTCTCTGACGTAACTCACTATCCCCAACAGTCCTCTGATTTGTCTTTGTGTTTCAGGTTCTTTTGCCTCCATTATCACCTTTATTCTTTCTGGTGTGAGGTGTTTCATCCCTTGAGAGATGCAATGTCCCAAAAATGTTACTGTCTCACGAACTTGTTGTATTTTATTTTTTAGAGACTCTACAATCTTCTTCTGCCAAGAAAATTAACAGGTGTTCAGTCTCTTGTTGGCATTCTTTCATGCCTTCTACTGCAAGGAGTAAATCGTCCACATATTGCAATAGTTGTGCCTTTTCCGGGTTAAGTTGGGTCCTTTTCTTTAAAACTGTTGCCATTGCCTCAGTGAATTCCAAAGGGCTCGTAGCCCCTACCTGAGGTAGTCTTGTCCAGCAGTACTGTTGTCCATCATGTGTAAATGCCAGATATAGCTGTGACCGTTAATCACTTCTTGACTGGAAAAAAGGGCGTAGTGAATGGCGACTTGCATTTCCGTATGATTTGATTATCCTCATATTCTATAATTTGTTCCTTCAATGCTGTTGTTTGGTCTTTGTTGAGTGGGTATTGCTTGATTGATACTGGAGTTGTTCCAGGTTTAAGGGTAATAGTCACAGGAGTTACCCTTAATAATCCCACATCATTTTTGCCTTTTGACCATAGCTTGGAAGGAATCTTGCTGGTTGGATCTTCATCTGGATATGGGTCATCAGGTTCGTCAATTTCATCCGTTGATAGGAAAACTTGCAACCGCACCATCAATTTTCTGTTTCATTTTTTCTGGGAGCCTGCTTGTAAATATTACCTTGTCTGCTCGATATTCTATTACTGCTTGTAGCAGCTGTAGAACGTCTGCTCCCAATAAGTTCACTGGACAGGTGGGTGATATCAAGAATTCAACTGGTATAGATGTTGTTATGTCATTAACTTGCAGGATAATTTTCTTACTTCCTTTCAACTTCCCTTTTGTTCCTGTTAGACCACTTGCTTGTATTTCTTCTTCTGTTATCAGGTTTGCTGGTACATCTTGTTCCCTCAAAACTGTTAGGCTTGCCCCCGTATTGATTAGACATTCTACCTGGTTACCATTAGGTAATTTTATTGAGACCAAATTTGAATCCGAATCACCAGGAGTGTCTTGGAGTGTGTATACGGGGGTGCCATATCTTCAGTCCATTTTGGGAGAGGGAGGGGATTTGGATTTGTCCTCCTCCTTTTTCTTAAGCCAATTCTTGTATTTCAGGCAATCCCTCTTCATATGCCCTGGCTGATTACAAAAGAAGCATTTACCTGAGCTTGGGGATTGGAAAAATTTGGGTTTCATCCCTTGGTCAGGCGGTCCTTTCACACTCCATAGGCCTTGTTCTTGTACCAAATGGACAGTAATCGGTTTGACTCTTTGTTTTTCCTTTTTCTCCCTTTCCCTGTCTTCAATGCCTTCACAAGTCTCAATTATTTGCACCATTGGAAAAGATCTGCATGCTGGTTCACATTCATATAACAGTGTCCTGAATCTGGGGTCCAATCCTTCAAGGAAACATTTCTTCAACAGCTTTATCCCTGCATCCGTAGTGACGTCTATGCCATCATTCATAAGGGAACTGGTCACTCTGTCTAGGTACACTCTGATTTGATCCTGTCTCTGTACCACTGTTTCTGGACCCTGGGATTTCTTTTGCTGTTCATAACACCATTTCTGAATTCTTCTCAAATATGCAGTTCCACTTCCAGCACTTTTTTGTTGATCCATCACTGGGACTGCTTCAACTGGTAAACATCAGATTTGTATATCAAATCTCTTCGGTGCGCACATCCAAGAAATCCGGAATGAAAGCAAATTCTTTTGGATTAGTTCCACTTGAGGACAAAGTATAAACAGAATATTTCCCTAATAGAGAAACTCAAAATCGATGTGGCAGCATAGAACAAGCGACGCATTCCGTCTGAAGAACAGACTTTCTCAAGCAAATCACCAAAGAGATTTGATATACAAACACTCTGACCGAGTGGCTCGGGCGAAGAAAAGGTAAATCCTTTATTTTTCTCTCTGTTCCGGACATTGTGCAGTGCTGGTGAGGAGATTGAATGAAACATTCCCGGAGACACAGGGTGGTTCTTTTTTAATGTAGCTGCCACGGCGGTAAGAAGATACACCAATTGAGTTCTCAATACATATAATACCCCAGCATCAAGGCACTATTAAGACAACTGTGATATATCTGAATCACTGGCCGCATGCACGGCATAAGAAGAATCCGTTTTTCTTTTACATTTCAGTGGAGTTACATAGTAAACCTATGATATGGATACACTTCCCTTTACTATTTTTTAATTGACCAGAATATCTCAACATTGTTACATTGTCCAGATCTCAATGGAAACAGACATCTCCTCTATATCTACCTTACAACGGAGAGCTATTCATGGTTATGACCCTCAGCAAATGAGAACAAACGCTCATATTTACCTGCATTTTTTATTATATATTTTTAATAGGATATATGTGATGCTTTATATGCTGTCCCAATATCTTTCAATGTATCTCTCATGAGGTTTTATTCAGATATTTATGTGTTATATATACACATCATACCAGGATATATACTCAATATGTGTGGTATATTTTATATCCGTTAACCATTGTTTGACACTTATGTGAGTGCCAATATTTGTCTTCAAGATTTATTTATGTATATATGTATATTGGCTAGATTTTATTAAAGTGTATATCGGTAATTCTGCGCAATTCATATGCTTGTTTTGTTTTATCTGGGATGTGGGCTTAAGGTATTCAGCTCTTACTGGAGACTGAGTAATCATGTGCTTGCGGTCACTCCTTTCTTCTGGGTATTCTGTCATTGCCTTTAATGCATCTTGTGCAGCTTTATATGGTCCAGTTATTGTTGCCTGTGCTCCTGTCGCTTCTTGTGTGCTGCGGTCCTGTATTATATCTTCATCATGGTACGGAGGGGGTAGATGCGGATGTGCTGTAGGGGAAGAAGCAACATAACCCCTGTTATCATCATCTTCAAGATCTCTCTCCCTTTTTCTTTGTTCTTCCAAGATTTCACTAGCAGCTTACCAGATATATACTTGATCTCCAAAATTTTTCCTTTCACTCCAATCCTTGTTCTTTTTTCTAAAATCTTTCCATTTTTGTGAGTCTAGCAGACCTTCTGGAGGGAATCCAGCCCTTTTAAAAACTGTATCCATTCCTTTTATTGCATGGTTACCCTCTTTTTATTGTATTATTTCTATAGGGGTGCGCTGATCCCTTTTACTGTTAGAAGCCCCTGTTATGAGCGTTTTGTCGCTATCCAATAACGATTGTCGAATCTCGATTTGTGTTTCCAACGCACAAATATTTATTCTCAAAAAGTAGCAGAATATATTCGAGCAAAATAATAATAAGTACAGCCGTTACCTATCGCAGGCGCTCTGGATCCAGTGTACAGTCATTCAGGTCTGAAGTCTGTGGTCAAGATGACTGAACACTACATGAGAGCTACTGCTTATATGCAAACAGAGATACAGTGAAACAATGCAGGTGGTATAGCTTGCTTCTATTGGTCCAGGCATCAGGAGGGTCCAGGGGGTTACACATCATAGGCTGATTCAATCTAAGGAATCCAAAGGTGGGGGTCTCTCCAGGGGATGAGCTCTGTTCTTCCCGCCAAACTGCTCTGTTCTTCCCGCCACACTCCAATTACAATCAGTCCATTTGCATTTGACAGTTAATATCATATTAAAGGTTTATTCCCTAACATCAATAACTAGAGTATGCAATGTGCGATCTCTTCCCCGAATGCACCCAACAGCTGCTGATGTAAAGGGGATTAATATGATAATAGACATGACACATTTCTTTTAACCTGAACCATATGTATCACTAATATGCATATAACTTATAATATTACACATAAACACAACTATATTTCGACATAAATAACTATGCAACCAGGGCCGGATTAAGGGAATGGAGGCCCCTGAGCTAAGGGGGCCTCTATTCCCCCGTGAGGGCTCCCCCATGATCCGAGCTGCCCGCGCCCCCCCTCCCCCCAGCACTTACCTCCTTCTCCGGTGCGCTGTACACTCTTTACTGAGGAGATCTCGTGAGAGTGAGACTCACGAGATCTCCTCAGTAAGGAGACTACAGTGCGCCGGAGAAGGACCGCAGTAAAAGTGCTCAGCAGCACTGATCACGCCGGGGGCGCCCCCGACCGATCAATACTGCTGCTGAGCACTTTCAAGGGCCCCCTGGATGCCATAGGCCCCTGGGCTGTAGCCCAGTTAGCCCTATGGTTGATCCGGCCCTGTATGCAACTACCATTAATGTGTACTATTTTACAAATGTGTGTGTTGGTGCGAATGTATGTAAAAGCGTAAATACTGTTGTTGCCACGTGTTGCGGCTGCGTACGCCCTTCCACGCCATAGCGTGCCATACGCATCTTTTCAGACAAAGACAACCAAGTTTGCTCGATTTTAATTGATATGACTTTGTCCAATTTACTGACTTCGACACCCCCATATTCACTGGCTCCATTTGTGGATAATGGGTTACACCTGTATGGCTTCAAACGCTTTAATAATCTTTCACTGAAATCCTTCAGTTAATACCATAAAGAGTAACATACAATGAGGATTTAAATTAGGGCAAAATGGACTCTCTGAACGTAAGATTTTAACTATTTCAGGATATGTCTGTCTGGAGCTTACTTTACAAGTAGTACTATTAGTGTGAAATCCAGTTGCACAAATTATCTGCCAAATTCCTTCTTGAGGTCTATGATCTATCCCTTTTGTAAGACCTAACTTTAATTGACAATAATTCACAGAAGCAACTATAATATATTCGTGAGCATATGATTTACATACTTCTGCTGTTCAATATATTTAACCCCACTTCTCTGTATGAATAACAGGCTAGTGTAATAGTCACAGCACTTTCAGTTCCTTTTCATTAACCCAAGAAGTTCCACATGCCAACAATCTGACTCATAAAAAATAAACAACCCTCTTCTTTCCACAATCTGATTCAGAGTCTGTCTTAAATTACTGCAGGGACACACAATCGGATTCACAATGTTTCCTGCCCCTCCTTGTGTTTCAGGCGTATTTTTTAACAAATGTTCTAGAGTTATACCTAGAACATGATGTAAATAATCAAAATCTTCAACGTGAGTTCCCACTATAATTGTCAGATTTTCCCAGTGGTCTGAATTTAATCCCCAATATATTCCTGTGTGTCCTATTTGAGGCAATATCCCAGTTAATGTGAGTAAGCGATCTCCCCTTGGGCCTGATTCATTAAGGGTCTTAAATTAAGAAGTATCTTATTTCAGTCTCCCGGACAAAACCATGTTACAATGCAAGGGGTAAAAACTAGTTTTCTGTTTTGCACATAAGTTAAATACTGACTGTTTTTTCATGTAGCACACAAATACTTGATAGCTTATTTGTACACTGAAATTTAAAGTTGATATTTGTGTGCTACATGAAAAAACAGTCAGTATTTAACTTATGTGCAAAACAGAATACTAATTTGCACCCCTTGCATTGTAACATGGTTTTGTCCAGGAGACTGAAATAAGATACTTCTTAATTTAATATCCTTAATGAATCAGGCGCCTTGACTAAAACACAATGCAACCTGTACAATCTCTGCAGCTCAACTCAATGAACTGATCCATCAACCATTCACTTTACAAGTCAATATTATTATCCACTCAATATTTTAACCATCTGCTATCCCTCTTACAGCGATCTACTGGATAACCTTTAATTATTATTTCCCTTTCAGGACCTTTTGGTAATATCTTTAAGCTGTGCAAACAAAGGGCTCTATGATCTTTGGGAAAATAATTATGGGGCCACTCAAGGATTAAATCTGACCAATCCTTTTCCAATTGATCCTTCAAATATTCTTGATTTAAGTGACAGCCTAATGTAGCATAGTATTCTGACCCATTTGCTACATAACCAAATTGTACATCCTTACTTGTTACAGCTTCTAAATGTGGCCCTTTAAATATACTTAACTTTCTCAATATTACACAACACGTACAATTTTGACACGTTCCTAACCCCATATACTGTCAAATAACTAAACAGTACAGTAATTAAGAAGGAGAGAAAGAAAGAGAAGAAAAACAACAAACAAAAACTTTCTCTTTATTTTTTTCCCAACGCAGATATGACAATGAAGGAAGCTCTTATTCTAACCAAATAATTATATTCCATTATTACCACATTTTGCATACACAATAAACTTATATCTTAGCAATATCTTAGCAATTACACTGAACTTTTAAACTAAAGACAAAAACTTATACAATTTCTAGTTAATAATATGACTCATCAATTGGGTTCGTGGAACTCGACAAATCAACTAGAAAGGAGTACTTCCATGAACCACAAGTACTGAATACTAAGCAATCAAAGGTGTAAATCACAATGCAATTGATTACTCACCATGGATTTGCAGTCAGTTGTTGTGGATCGTTATGGAAGGTTCTGTACTCCTGACAGGTGATTGTGAGATTCCCGGGCTAGGCACCAAATTTTAGGGCAAAAACTCCTGTATTGCTATACAGAGGTATATTTAACCTGCAATTGACAAGCCAAAGTTAATATGTATAATGCTGTATCAGCATTATGATGTATATGATCGATCAGAGCTCAAAGAAAAGAGACCACACAACCTTGTCTTGTGTCCAAATTGAACTAACTTTACTTATTCAAAATATCTCATTCTTATAGACATAATTTCGTCATAATCACGTTAGTGGAAAATAATTACATCAGTGTATAATATTATTTAATATATTGCAAGTATAACAGATAGGTAGAAACCGGTAGTGGTTAAAAATTGAATTTTCTACAATTTAAAAAATAAGCAAAAATACTGTTGCCGTCAGCATGGTGATTTTTGATATTTCTCAATATCCTCTAATTTGTTATTTATTTCTTTAATCTGGAATTTTTTTGAGGTTGGTGCACTTCTTGATTCTTGCAAACTTTCGCTGACAGATGTTTTGCGGTCGTCTCATTTTATCCAGACAGGAACTTAACACAAATATCTGAATTTGACTTAAAGAAATAAATCCATCTTAAAATTGATTTGATAGAACAACATTATGTTAAAAGCATACATAGCATTATATTTGTTCATACCTTAAAACCTATTTCTGATTAGCTTAGTTTTATGATTATGGTTATTCTTTTTTGCTTATAGCTTAAGGGCCCTAAATAATAGGATAACTTTCCATCACTCTCATATGAACATATGAGCCTAGACCCCACACTGACGCCCTTTCCTGGGCTTTTTGTATTGATGCCAATACTGAGGAGACACCATCTCGACCTATTCTGGATCCCAAATGCCTACTTACCTCTACTTTGACTACTGCCTATTCACCCCTGCCTGGGAAGACTTTTGTTCCAGCTAATCTCCGTAAGAAACTTCTAACATGGTTCCATTCCACTCGTTTTGCTGGTCATACCGGAGTTCGTAAAACCACTGAATTAATTTCTCTGAACTATTGGTGGCCTAAGTTCCACCTTGATGTCAAGGAATTTGTCTCTTTGTGTAATATTTGTAGCCACAAGTCCTCCCGTCAGTCTCCTGCAGGTCAATTAATTCCTCTACCCATTACGGACAAACCATGGACACATATTAGCATGGACTTTATTACCGACCTACCACCTAGTAAGAAGCATAACATCATCTGGGTTGTGGTAGATCGGTTTTCGAAGATGGCCCATTTTATTCCACTCATTGGTCTTCCTTCCTCTTCAGTCCTTGCTGTACAATTTATCAAGGAGATTTTTTGTTTGCATGGTTGTCCCACTGTAATTGTGACGGATCGAAGTGTCCAGTTCGTGTCCAAATTCTGGTGAGCTCTGTGTAAACTTCTTGGGATTCAATTGAATTTTTGAGCCTCCTATCTCCCTCAGTCTAATGGACAGACTGAGCGTGTCAATCAAGATTTGGAAACCTTCCTCAGAATGTTTTCCTCTGCATATCAAGATGATTGGGTAGATCTTCTACCATGGGCTGAATTTGTACACAACAACGCTCTCCACGGATCTACTTCTGCATCGCCCTTCTCTATTGTTTAAGGCATCCATCCATTCTTTCCTAAGTTCTCGACCCCCCTTCCACCCAGGTTCCAGCTGTGAATACCTTTTAGCGCAGATTTGTGTCCATTTGGAACCAAGTAAGGAATTGTCTTAGGAAATCTTCGAAGCGTTATAAATTTGTGGCTGAAAGGAAACGCAGGGCTTCGCCTGCATTCAAGGTTGGTGATAAAGTATGGCTCTCTACAAAAAATATTTGCCTCAAAACTCCTTGTATGAAACTAGCTCCCCGGTTCATTGGTCCTTATACCGTTTCCAGAGTCATCAATCCAGTATGTGTTAAGTTACCTCTACCAGCCGCCCTTTGGATTTCTAATTTCTTTCACATTTCGTTGTTGAAACCTCTAACCATCAACCGGTTCTGCTCTACCCGTATTCCTACTACAGTGCCCAAGGTTAATTTCATCACTCTCTCACTCTCTCTCACACACTCTCTCTCTCTCTCTCTCACTCTCTCTCACCCTCTCTCTGTCAAACTTTCTCTCCCTCTCTCTCACACTTTCTCTCCCTCACACTTTCTCTCCCTCTCTCACACTGTCGCTCTCACACTCTCTCTCACACTCTCTCTCTCATACTCTCTCTCTTGCTTTTTCTCCCTCTCACACTCGTTCTCTCACACAGTCTCTCACTCTCTCTCTTTCACTCTCTCTCTTTCACACTCTCTCTCACACTCTCTCTCTCACTCTCTCTCTCACTCTCTCTCTCACTCTCTCTGAAACTCTCTCTGAAACTCTCTCTGAAACTCTCTCTGAAACTCTCTCACTCTCTCAGAAACTCTCTCACACTCTCTCTCACTGTCTCTCTCTGAAACTCTCTCTTTCTCACTCTATCTCTCACTGTCTCTCTCTCACACACACTCTCTATCTCTCTCTCACATACTCTCTCCCTCTCTCTCTCCCACACTCTCTCCCTCTCACACTCTCACTCACACTCTCACTCTCTCTTTCTCTCACTCACTCTTTCTCACTCTCACTCTCACTCTCACTCTCACTCTCTCCCTCGATCTCACTCTCTCTCCCTCTCTCTCACACACTCTCTCTCTCACTCTCTCTCTCTCACACTTCCTCTCTTACTGTCTCTCTCTCTCCCACTGTCTTTCTCTCTCTCACTCTCTCACAATCTCTTACTCTCACACTCTTTCTCAGACTCTCACACACACTCTCTCTCACACACACACACACACACACACTCTCTCTCTCACACACTCTCAGCCTCTCTCTCTCTCACAAACTCTCTCCCTCTCACACTCTCTCTCCCTCTCCCTTTCACACTCACACTCTCACTCTTTCTCACTCCCACTCTATCTCACTCTCTACCTCTCTCTAACACTCTCTCTCACACTTCTCTCACACTCTCTCTCACACTCTCTCTCACACTCTCTCTTTCTCTCTCCCTCAAACCTTCTCACCCTCTCTCACTCTCTGTATCGCTGTCACTCCCTCAAACTTTCTCTCCCTCTCTCACCCTCTCTCTTACACACACTTCCTCTCCCTCTCTCACACTTTCACACTCTCAATCTCTCACACCGTCTCATTCTCTCTATCTCTCTCTCTATCTCTCTCTCTTTTTCTCTCTCACACTCTCTCTCTCTCCAACACTCTCTCCCTCTCTCTCTCTCACACTCTCTCTCCCTCTCTTTTTCACTCTCACTCACACACTCACTATCTCTCTCACTCTTTCTCACTCTCACTCCCACTATATCACTATCTCTCACTCTCTCTCACACTCTCTCTCACACTCTCTTTTTTTCTCTCGCTTTCTCTCCCTCAAACTTTCTCTCCCTCTCTCACTCTCTCACACACACTAACTCTCCCTCTCTCACACTCTCTCTCACACTCTCACACTCTCAATCTCTCACACCATCTCACTCTCTCTCTCTCGCTCTCTCTCACACTCTCTCAAACACTCTCTCTCTCTCTTTTTTTTCTCTCTCACACTCTCTCTCTCCAACACTCTCTCCCTCTCTCTCTCTCTCTCACAAACTCTCTCCCTTTGACACTCTCTCTACCTCTCTTTTTCACTCTCACTCACACTCTCACTATCTCTCTCACTCTTTCTCACTCTCACTCCCACTATATCACTCTCTCTCACTCTCTCCCTCACTCTCACACTCTCAATCTCTCACACTATCTCACTCTCTCTCTCACTCTCTCTCTCTCACAATCTCTCAAACACTCTCTCTCTCATTCTCTCTATCTCTCTCTCTTTTTCTCTCTCACACTCTCTCTCTCTCCAACACTCTCTCCCTCTCTCTCTCTCATAAACTCTCTCCCTCTCACACTCTCTCTCTCTTTTTCACTCTCACTCACACTCTCAATATCTCTCTCTCATTCTTTCTCAATCTCACTCCCACTATCTCACTCTCTCTCACTCTCTCCCTCTCTCTCACACTCTCTCAAACACTCTCCCTCTTTTCCTATCTCTCTCTCTCTTTTTCTCTCTCACACTCTCTCTCTCTCTCTCCAACACTCTCTTCCTCTCTCAATCACACACACTCTCTCTCACTCTCAAACTCTCTCCCTCTCTCATACACTCTCTCCCTCTCTCTCACACTCTCACTCACAGACTCTCTCTCTCACACACACTCTCTCTCTCCCTCTCAAACTCTCTCCCTCTCTCTCACACTCTCACTCACAGACTCTCTCTCTCACTGTCTCACTCTTATTCTCTCTCTCTCTCTATCACACTCTCTCACACACTCTCTCTTACTGTCTCTCTCTCTCTCTCACTTTCTCTCTCTCACTGTCTTTCTCTCTCTCACTCTCTCTCACTCTCTCACAATCTCTTACTCTCACACTCTTTCTCAGACTCTCACACACTCTCTCTCTCTCACACACACACACTCTCTCTCTCAGTCACTCTCAGCCTCTCTCTCTCTCTCTCTCACACTCTCTCCCTCTCTCTTTCACTCTCACTCATACTCTCTCTCACACTCTCTCTCACACACTCTCGCTGTCACTCCCTCAAACTTTCTCTCCCTCTCTCACCCTCTCTCTCACACTCTCTCTCTCTCTCACACACACACTTCCTCTCCCTCTCTCACACTCTCTCTTACACTTTCACACTCTCAATCTCTCACACTGTCTCACTCTCTCGATCTCTCTCACACTCTCTCAAACACTCTCTCTCTCATTCTCTCTCTCTCTCTTATTTTCTCTCTCACACACTCTCTCTCTCCAACACTCTCTCCCTCTCTCTCTCTCACAAACTCTCTCCCTCTCACACTCTCTCTCCCTCTCCTTTTCACTCTCACTCATACTCTCACTATCTCTCTCACTCTTTCTCACTCTCACTCCCACTATATCACCCTCTCTCCCTCTCACTCTCTCTCCCTCTCTCCCTCACTCTCTCTCACACTCTCTCTCACACTCTCTCTCACACTCTCTTTTTCTCTCTCGCTTTCTCTCCCTCAAACTTTCTCTCCCTTTCTCACTCTCTCTCACTCTCTCACACACACTACCTCTCCCTCTCTCACACTCTCTCTCACTCTCAATCTCTCACACCGTCTCACTCTCTCTCTCTCTCACACTCTCTAAAACACTCTCTCTCTCTCATTCTCTCTATCTCTCTCTCTCACACTCTCTCCCTCGATCTCACTCTCTCTCCCTCTCTCTCACACACTCTCTCTCACGCTTCCTCTCTTACTGTCTCTCTCTCTCTCTCACTGTCTTTCTCTCTCTCACTCTCTCGCAATCTCTTAATCTCACACTCTTTCTCAGACTCTCACACACTCTCTCTCTCTCACACACACACACACACACACACACACACTCTCTCTCTCACACACTCTCAGCCTCTCTCTCTCACAAACTCTCTCCCTCTCACACTCTCTCTCTCTCCCTCTCTCTTTCACACTCACACTCTCACTCTCTCACTCTTTCTCACTCCCACTCTATCTCACTCTCTACCTCTCTCTCACACTCTCTCTCACACTCTCTCTTTCGCTCTCGCTTTCTCTCCCTCAAACCTTCTCACCCTCTCTCACTCTCTGTATCGCTGTCACTCCCTCAAACTTTCTCTCCCTCTCTCACCCTCTCTCTTACACTCTCTCTCTCTCTCACACACACTTCCTCTCCCTCTCTTACACTTTCACACTCTCAATCTCTCACACCGTCTCATTCTCTCTATCTCTCTCTCTCTCTTTTTCTCTCTCACACTCTCTCTCTCTCCAACACTCTCTCCCTCTCTCTCTCTCTCTCTCTCACAAACTCTCTCCCTCTCACACTCTCTCTCCCTCTCTTTTTCACTCTCACTCACACTCTCACTATCTCTCTCACTCTCACTCCCACTATATCACTCTCTCTCACTCTCTCTCACACTCTCTCTCACACTCTCTTTTTTTTCTCTCGCTTTCTCTCCCTCAAACTTTCTCTCCCTCTCTCACTCTCTCACACACACTACCTCTCCCTCTATCACACTCTCAATCTCTCACACCGTCTCACTCTCTCTCTCTCTCGCTCTCTCACACTCTCTCAAACACTCTCTCTCTCCCATTCTCTCTCTCTCTCTTTTTTCTCTCTCACACTCTCTCTCTCTCCAACACTCTCTCCCTCTCTCTCTCTCTCACAAACGCTCTCCCTCTCACACTCTCTCTACCTCTCTTTTTCACTCTCACTCACACTCTCACTATCTCTCTCACTCTTTCTCACTCTCACTCCCACTATATCACTCTCTCTCACTCTCCCTCTCCCTCTCCCTCCCTCACTCTCACACTCTCAATCTCTCACACGTCTCACTCTCTCTCTCACTCTCTCTCACAATCTCTCAAACACTCTCTCTCCCATTCTCTCTATCTCTCTCTCTCTTTTTCTCTCTCACACTCTCTCTCTCCAACACTCTCTCCCTCTCTCTCTCTCACAAACTCTCTCCCTCTCACACTCTCTCTCTCTTTTTCACTCTCACTCACACTCTCAATATCTCTCTCTCACTCTTTCTCAATCTCACTCACACTATCTCACTCTCTCTCACTCTCTCCCTCTCTCTCACTCTCTCTCACACTCTCTCAAACACTCTCCCTCTCTCCCTATCTCTCTCTCTCTTTTTCTCTCTCACACTCTCTCTCTCTCTCTCTCCAACACTCTCTTCCTCTCTCAATCACACACTCTCTCTCTCACTCTCTTTCTCTCACACGTCCTCTCTCTCTCTATCTCCCTCTCTCACACTCTCTCACTCTCTCTCACATTCTCTCCCACTCTCTCTCACTACCTCTCTCTCTCACACACTCTCTCTCTCCCTCTCAAACTCTCTCCCTCTCTCACACTCTCTCTCACACTCTCTCACACTCTCTTTTATCCTCTAGCTTTCTCTCACAGAAACTTTCTCTCCCTCTCTCTCACTCTCTCACACACACTACCTCTCCCTCTCTCACATTCTCTCTCACACTCTCACACTCTCAATCTCTCACACCGTCTCACTCTCTCTCTCTCACTCTCTCTTACACTCTCTCTCTCACTCTCTCTCACACTTTCTCTCTCTCTCCAACACTCTCTCACTCTCTCTCAAACTCTCTCTGACTCTCTCCCTCAAACTTTCTCTCCCTCTCACTCTCTCATATTTTCTCTCTCACAATCTCTCTCACACTCACTCTCTCTCCCACACTCTCTCTCTCCCACACTCTCTCTCTCACACTTCCTCTTCCTCTCTCGCACTCCCTCTCACACTCTCTCTCACAATCTTTCTCTCTCACTCTTCTCTCTCCCTCTAACACTCTCTCTTATACTTCCTCTTTCTCTCAGACTCTCTCTCACACTCTCTCTCTCACACTCTCTCTCACACTCTCTCTCTCACACACTCTCTCACACTCTCTCTCTCTCACACTCACTGTCTTACAATATCTCTCTCACAATCTCTCTCACATTCACTCTCTCTCCCACACTCTCTCTCTCACACACTTCCTCCCCCTCTCTCAAACTCTCTCTCACTCTCTCTCTCAATATCTCTCTCACACTATCTCACACTATGTATATCTTACACGCTCTCTCTCTCACACACTATCTCTCACACACACTCACTCTCTCCTACACACTTTCTCTGTCTCTCACACTTCTGCTCCCTCTCTCACACTCTCTCTCACTATCTCTCTCACACTCTCTCTCTCTTTCACACTCTCTCTCTCACACACACTTCCTCTCCCTCTCTCACACTCTCTCTCACTCTCTCTCTCAATTTCTCCCTCACATTCTCTCACACTATGTCTCTTTTACACTCTCTCTCACACACACTCTCTCTCTCACACACTTACTCTCTCTCTCTCTCACACACACACACACACACTTTCTCTGTCTCTAACACTTCCTCTCCCTCTCTCACTCTCCCTCTCTCTCACGCTCACTCTCTCTCTCACACACACTTCCTCTCCCTCTTTTACACTCTCTCTAACTGTCCCTCTCACAGTCTCTCTCACACTCTCTCTCTCACTGTTCCTCTCTCCCTCTAACACTTTCTCTCACATTTCCTGTACCTCTCTTTCTCTTTCTCTCACTCTCCCTCTCTCACACTATTTCTCCCTCTCTCTCACTCTCTCACTCTCTTTCACACACTCTCTCTTTCACACTCTCTCTCTCTCTCTCACTCTTTCTAACACTCTCTCACACTCTCTCACGCCCTCTCTCTCTCACACTCTCTCACTCTCTGTCTCTCTCTCTCTCATACTCTCTCTCCCTCTCTCTCACACTCTCTTACTCTATCACACACTCTCTCTCAAACTCTTTCTCACTGTCTCTCTCTCAAACTCTCTCTCTTTCTCACTCTCTCTCTCACTGTCTCTCTCTCTCACACTCTCTCCCTCTATCTCACACACACTCTCTCCCTCTCAAACTCTCTCTCCTTCTTTCTTTACACTCTCACTCACACTCTTACTCTCTCTTTCTCTCACTCTTTCTCACTGTCACTCTCACTCTCTCTCTCCCTCTCTCCCTCTCTTCCCCTCTTACTCTCTCCCTATATCTCACTCTCTCTCCCTCACTCTCACTCACTCTCTCTCCCACACTATCTCTCTCACACTCTCTCTCTCACACACTCACTCTCTCACTGTCACACACTCTTTATTTCTCTCACACTCTCTCTCACATTATCTCTCTCAAACTCTCTCTCTCACACTCTCTCTCTCTCTCACACACTCTTTCTCTCTCTCTCTCTCTCTCTCTCACACTCTCACACTCTCTCTCTCACACACTTCCTCTCTCCCTCTAACACTCTCTCTCACACTTCAAGTACATCTCTTACTCTCTCTATCTCTCTCAGTCTCCCTCTCTCACACTCTTTATCCCTCTCTCATAGTCTCTCTCCCTCTCTCACACTCTCTCTGCCTCTCTCACACTCTCTCTCACACTCTCTCTCTCTGTCAAACTCTCTCTCCCTCTCTCCCTCACACATTCTCTCCCTCACACTTTCTCTTCCTCTCTCACACTCTCGCTCTCACACTGTCTCTCTCTTGCTTTCTCTCCCTCTCACACTCGTTCTCTCACACACTCTCTCTCACTGTCCCTCTCTCACTCTTATCTCTCACAATCTATCTCACACTCTCTCACTCCCTCTCTCTCTCACACTCACTCACTCTCTCTCAAATGTTCTCACACTCTCTCTCCCTCTCTCCCACACTCTCTCTCACAGTCTCTCTCACTCTCTCTCTCTCTCACACTATCTCTCTCTCACACTATCTCTCTCACACTCAATCTCTATCTCACACTCTCTCTCTCACACTTCCTCTCCCTCTCTCACACTCTCTCACACTAAATCTCTCTCTCACACTCTCTCTCTCACACTTCCTCTCCCTCTCTCACAATCTCTCTCTCTCTCTCCCTCACACTCTCTCTCTCGCTTTCTCTCCCTCATACCCTCTCTCCCTCTCTCTCTCCCTCTCTCTCTCTCTCTCGCTTTCTCTCCTTCAAACTTTCTTTCCCTCTCACACTCGTTCTCTCACACACTCTCTCACTCTCTCTCTCACACTCTCTCTCTAACACTCTCTCTCACACTCTCTCTCTAACACTCTCTCACACCCTCTCTCTCTCTCTCACACTCTCTCACTCTCTCTAAAATGTTCTCAAACTCTCTCTCCCTCTCTCTCACACTCTCTCTCACATTCTCTATCACTCTCTCTCTCACACTCTCTCTCTCGCTCACACTATCTCTCCCACACTCTCTCTCTCACACTCAATCTCTCTCTCACACTCTCTCTCTCTCTAACACACTTCCTCTCTCTCACACTTCCTCTCCCTTTCTCTCTCTTTCTCTCTCTCACACGTTATCTCTCTCTATCTCTCACACTCTCTCTCTCTCACACTCTCTCGCACACTCTCTATCGCTTTCTCTCCCTCATACCCTCTCTCCCTCTCTCTCACTCTCTCTCTCTCTCACTCTCTCTCTGACTTTCTCTGCCTCAAACTTTCTCTCCTTCTCTCACTCTCTCTACCGAACTCACTCTCGCTCTCTCTCACTTTCTCTCTTTGAATCTCTCACACTCTCTCTTACTCTCTCTCACACTTCCTCTCTCTCCTTCTCTCTCACACTCTCTCCCTCTCTCTTTTTCTCACACTCTCTCTCACACTGTCTCTCACACACTCTCTCTCTCTCACTCTCTCTCTCTCTCTCTCTCACTCTCTCTATCTCACACTCTGTTCCTCTCACACTCTCTGTCCCTCTCTTTCACACTCTCATTCTCTCTCTCTTTCTTTCTCTCACACTCTCTCACTCTCACACTCTCGTTCCCTCTATTTCACACAATCTCTCTCACAATCTCATTCTCTCTCTCTCTCACTCTTTTTCTCTCACACTCTCACTCTCTCTCAAACTCTCTCTGACTCTCTCCCTCAAACTTTCTCTCCCTCTCTCACTCTCTCACACTATCTCTCTCACAATCTCTCTCACACTTACTCTCTCTCTCACACTTCCTCTTCCTCGCTTGCACTCACTCTCTCTCTCTCTCTCACACTCTCTCTCTCTCTCATACTATCTCTCTCACACTCTCTCTCACACTCCCTGTACCTCTCTTACTCTCTCTCTCACACTCTTTCTTCCTCTCTCACACTCTCTCTGCCTCTCTCTCACTCTCTCACTCTCTTTCACACTCTCTCTCTCTCATTCTCTCTCTTTCACTCTCTTTCTCACACTCTCTCACACTCTCTCTTACACTCTCTGACGCCCTCTCTCTCTTACACTCTCTCACTCTCTCTCAAACTCTCTCACACTCTCTCTCCCTCTCTTTTACACTCTCTCCCTCTCCCACACACTCTCTCTCAAACTCTTTCTCACTGTTTCTCTCTCAAACTCTCTCTTTCTCACTCTCTCTCTCTCACTGTCTCTCTCTCACACTCTCTCCCTCTATCTCACACACACTCTCTCCATCTCACACTCTCTTTCCTTCTTTCTTTACACTCTCACTCACACTCTTACTCTCTCTTTCTCACTCTCACTTTCACTCTCTCTCACTCTCTCCCTCTCACTCTCCCCCTATATCTCACTCTCTCTCCCTCTCTCACTCTCTCTCACTCTCTCTCCCACACTATCTCTCTCACACTCTCTCACTCTCTGTCTCTCTCTCTCTCACACTCTCTCTCCCTCTCTCTCCCACTCTCTCCCTCTCTCACACACTCTCTCTCAAACTCTTTCTCACTGTCTCTCTCTCAAACTCTCTCTCTTTCTCAATCTCTCTCTCTCTCTCACTGTCTCTCTCTCTCTCACACTCTCTCCCTCTATCTCACACACACTCTCTCTCCTTCTTTCTTTACACTCTCACTCACACTCTTACTCTCTCTTTCTCTCACTCTATCTCTCACTTTCACTCTCTCCCTCTCTTCCCCTCTTACTCTCTCCCTATATCTCACTCTCTCTCCCTCACTCTCACTCTCTCTCTCTCCCACACTATCTCTCTCACACTCTCTCTCTCACACACTCACCCTCTCACTGTCACACACTCTTTATTTCTCTCACACTTCCTCTCCCTCTCTCATACTCTCTCTCACATTATCTCTCTCAAACTCTCTCTCTCTCACACACTCTCTCCTTCTCACACACACACTCTCTCTCTCTCTCTCTCTCACACACTCACACTCTCTCTCTCTCACACACTTCCTCTCTCCCTCTAACACTCTCTCTCACACTTCAAGTACATCTCTTACTCTCACTATCTCTCTCAGTCTCCCTCTCTCACACTCTTTCTCCCTCTCTCATAGTCTCTCTCCCTCTCTCACACTCTCTCTGCCTCTCTCACACTCTCTCTCACACTCTCTCTCACACTCTCTCTCTGTCAAACTTTCTCTCCCTCTCTCACACTTTCTCTCCCTCACACTTTCTCTCTCTCTCTCACACTCTCGCTCTCACACTGTCTCTCTCTTGCTTTCTCTCCCTCTCACACTCGTTCTCTCACACACTCTCTCTCACTGTCCCTTTCTCACTCTTATCTCTCACAATCTATCTCACACTCTCTCTCTCACTCTCTCTTTCACACTCTCTCGCACACTCTCTCTCGCTTTCTCTCCCTCATACCCTCTCTCCCTCTCTCTCACTCTCTCTCTCCCTCAAACTTTCTCTCCTTCTCTCACTCTCTCTACCGAACTCACTCTCACTCACTTTCTCTCTTTGAATCTCTCACACTCTCTCTCTTACTCTCTCTCACACTCTCTCCCTCTCTCTCTTTTTCTCTCACTCTCCCTCTCACACTCTCTCTCACTGTCTCTCTCTCTCACTCTCTCTATCTCACACTCTGTTCCTCTCACACTATCTCTCCCTTCCTCTTCCCCTCTCGCGATCTCTCTCTCTCTCCCTTCCTCTTCCCCTCTCGCTCTCTCTCTCCCCCTCTCGCACTCGCTCTCTCTCTCCCCCTCTCGCGCTCGCTCTCTCTCTCTCCCCCTCTCGCGTTCGTTCTCTCTCTCTCTCCCCCTCTCGCACTCGCTCTCTCTCCCCCTCTCGCGCTCGCTCTCTCTCTCTCTCTCTCTCCCCCTCTCACACTCACTCTCTCTCCCTCATACCCCCTCTCTCGCGCGCTCTCACTCTCTCCCTCATACGCCCTCTCGCGCGCGCTCTCTCTCTCCCTCATACCCCCTCTCGCGCACGCTCTCTCTCTCCCTCATCCCTTCCTCCTCCCCTCTCTCGCTCACTCTCGCTCTCTCTATTCCTTCCTCCTCCCCTCTCTCGCTCTCTCTCTCTCTCTCCCTTCCTCCTCCCCTCTCTTGCTCTCTCCCTCTCTCTCCCTTCCTCCACCCCTCTCTCGCTCTCTCTCTCTCTCTCCCTTTCTCCTCCCCTCTCTCTCTCTCTCTCTCCCTTCCTTTCCCCTCTCTCTCTCTCTCTCCCTTCCTTCCCCCCCCCTCTCTCTCTCCCTTCCTTTCACCCCCTCTCTCTCTCTCTCTCCCTTCCTCATCTCCTCTCTACTCTCTCTCTCTCGCTCTCCCTTTCTCTTCCCCTCTCTCTCTCTCTCTCTCCCTTCCTCTTCCCCTCTCACACGCTCTCTCTCTCTCTCTCTCCCTTCCTCTTCCCCTCTCTCGCGCTCTCTCTCTCTCTTCCCCTCTCTCTCTCTTTCTCTCCCTTCCTCTTCCACTCTCTCGCGCTCTCTCTCTCTCTCCCTTCCTCTTCCCCTCTCTCGCGCTCTCTCTCTCCCTCATAACCTCTCTCGCTCTGTCTCTCTCTCCCTCATACCCTCTCTCGCTCTCTCTCTCTCTCCATTATACCCTCTCTCGCGCTCTCTCTCCCTCATACCCTCTCTCGCGCTCTCTCTCCCTCATACCCTCTCTCGCGCTCTCTCTCTCTATCCCTCATACCCTCTCTTGCTCGCTCTCTCTCTCTCTTACTCATACCCTCTCCCGCGCTCTCTCTCTCCCTTCCTCTTCCCCTCTCGCGCTCTCTCTCTCTCCCCCTTTGTCTTCCCCTCTTGCGCTCTTTCTCTCTCTCCCTCCTCCCCTCTCTCGCTCTCTCTCTCCCTTCCTCCTCCCCTCTCCCGCTCACTCTCGCTCTCTCTATCCCTTCCTCCTCCCCTCTCTCGCTCTCTCTAATCTCCCTTCCTCCTCCCCTCTCTCGCTCTCTCTCCCTTCCTCCTACCCTCTCTCACTCTCTTTCTCTCTCTCTCCCTTCCTCTTCCACTCTCTCTCTCTCTCTCTCTCCCTTCCTCTTCCCCTCTCTCACTCTCTCTCTCTCTCTCTCTCCCTTCCTCTTCCCCTCTCTCGCGCTCTCTCTCTATCTCCCTTCCTCTTCCCCTCTCTTGCTCTCTCTCTCACACTCTCTCTCTCGCTCACACTATCTCTCCCACACTCTCTCTCTCACACTAAATCTCTCTCTCACACTCTCTCTCTCTCTCACACACTTCCTCTCTCTCACACACTTCCTCTCCCTTTCTCACTCTCTCTCTCTCACACGTTATCTCTCTCTATCTCTCACACTCTCTCTCTCACTCTATCTCACACTCTCTCGCACACTCTCTCTCGCTTTCTTTCCCTCATTCCCTCTCTCCCACTCTCTCACTCTCTCTCTCACTTTCTCTAACTCAAACTTTCTCTCCTTCTCTCACTCTCTCTACCGAACTCACTCTCACTCTCTCTCACTTTCTCTCTTTGAATCTCTCACACTCTCTCTCTTACTCTCTCTCACACTTCCTCTCTCTCCTTCTCTCTTACACTCTCTCCCTCTCTCTCTTTTTCTCACACTCTCTCTCACACACTCTCTCTCTCACTGTCTCCCTCTCTCACTCTCTTTATCTCACACTCTGTTCCTCTCACACTCTCTCTCCCTTCCTCTTCCCCTCTCGCGCTCTCTCTCTCTCTCTCCCTTCCTCTTCCCCTCTCGCGCTCTCTCTCTCCCTTCCTCTTCCCCTCTCACTTGCTCTCTCTCTCTTTCCCCCTCTTGCACTCGCTTTCTCTCTCTCCCACTCTCACGCTCGCTCTCTCTCTCTCTCCCGCTCTCTCTCTCTCTCTCCCCCTCTCGCGCTCGCCCTCTCTCTCTCTCCCCCTCTCGCGCTCGCTCTCTATCTCTCCCCCTCTCACGCTCGCTCTCTCTCTCTCCCCCCCTCTCTCTCCCCCTCGTACCCCCTCTTGCGCTCTCTCTCTCTCCCTTGTACCCCCTCTTGCACTCTCTCACTCTCTCCCTCGTACTTCCTCTCTCTCTCTCTCCTTCGTACCCCCTCTCGCGCTCTCTCTCTCCCTCGTACCCCCTCTCGCGCTCTCTCTCTCCCTCGTACCACCTCTCGCGCACTCTCTCCCTCTCCCTCATACCCCCTCTCGCGCGCTCTCTCTCTCTCTCCCCCCTCTCATACCCCGTCACACGTGCTCTCTCTCTCCCCCCCTCATACCCGCTCTCGCAAGCGTGCTCTCTCTCTCCCCCTCATATCCCCTCTCGTGCGCGCTCTCTCTCCCCCAAATACCCCCACTCACGCTCACTCTCTCTCTCTCCCCCTCATACCCCCTCTCGCGCGCGCTCTCTCTCCCCCTCATACCCCCTCGCGCGCTCTCTCTCTCTCTCTCTCTCCCTCTCACCCCCTCTCGCGCGCTCTCTCTCTCTCACCCCCTCATACCCCCTCTCACGTGCTCTCTCTCTCTCCACCTCATACCCCCTCTCGCGCGCTCTCTTTCTCTACCTCCCTCATACCCCCTCTTTGCGCGCGCTCTCTCTCTCTCCCTCATACCCCCTCTCGCGCGTGCTCTCTCTCCCTCATACCCCCTCTCTCCCGCGCGCTCTCTCTCTCCCTCATACCCCCTCTCACGCGCGCTCTCTCCCTCATACCCCCTTTGCGCGCGCGTTCTCTCTCTCTCCCTCATACCCCCTCTCGCGCGCGCTCTCTCTCTCCCTCATACCCCCTCTCGCGTGCGCGTTCTCTCTCTCTCCCTCATACCCCCTCTTGCGCCCGCTCTCTCTCTCTCCCTCATAAACCCTCTCGCGCCCACTCTCTCTCTGTCCCTCATACCCCCTCTCGTGCGCGCTCTCTCTCTCCCTTCCTCTTTCCCTCTTTCGCTCTCTCTCTCCCATCCTCTTCCACCCTCTCTCGCTCTCTCTCTCTCCCTTCCTCTTCCCCTCTCTCGCGCTCATTCTCTCACTTCCCCTCTCTCGCTCTCTCTCTCTCTCCCTTCCTCTTCCCTCTCTCTCGCTTTCTCTCTCTCTCCCTTCCTCTTCCCCTCTCTCGTGCTCTCTCTCTCTCCCTTCCTCTTCCCCTCTCTCGCGCTCTCTCTCTCTCCCTTCCTCTTCCCCTCTCTCTCCCTCATTCTCTCTTTCTCTCCCTCATACACCCTTTCTCTCCCTCATACACCCTCTCTCTCTCTCCCTCATACACCCTCTCTCTCTCTCCCTCATACACCCTCTCTCTCTCTCCCTCATACACCCTCTCTCTCTCTCCCTCATACCCTCTCTCTCTTTCCCTTATACACACTCTCTCTCTCTCCCTCATACCCTCTCTCGCTCTCTCTCTCTCCCTCATACCCTCTCTCGCGCTCTCTCTCCCTCATACCCTCTCTTGCGCTCTCTCTTTCCATTATACCCTCTCTCGCGCTCTCTCTCTCCTTCATACCCTCTCTCGCGCTCTCTCTCTCTCTCTCCCTCATACCCTCTCTCACCCTCTCTCTCCCTCATACCCTCTCCCTCTCCCTTCCTCTTCCCCTCTCGTGCTCTCTCTCTCTCCCTTCCTCTTCCCCTCTCGCTCTCTTTCTCTCTCTCTCCCTCCTCCCCTCTCTCGCTCGCTCTCTCGCTCTCTCTCTCCCTTCCTCCTCCCCTCTCTCGCTCACTCTCGCTCTTTCTATCCCTTCCTCCTCCCCTCTCTCGCTCTCTCTCTCTCTCTCTCTCTCTCCTTTCCTCCTCCCCTCTCTTGCTCTCTCTCTCTCTTTCTCTTCCTCCTCCCCTCTCTTGCTCTCTCTCTCTCTCTCTCTCCCTTCTTCCTCCCCTCTCTCGCTCTCTCTCTCTCTCTCCCTTCCTCTTCCCCTCTCTCACTCTCTCTCTCTCCCTTCCTCTTCCCCTCTCTCACTCTCTCTCCCTTCCTTTTCCCCCTCTCTCGCTCTCTCTCTTTCTCTCTCTCTCCCTTCCTCTTCCCCTCTCGCGCGCTCTCTCTCTCCCTTCCTCTTTCCCTCTCTCTCTCTCTCCCTTCCTCTTCCCCTCTTGCTCGCTCTCCCCCCCCTTCCTCTTCCCTTCTCTAGCGCTCTCTCTCTCTCTTCCTTCGTCTTTCCCCTCTCGCGCGCTCTCTTTCTCTCTCCCTTCCTCTTCCCCTCTTGCTCGCTCTCTCTCTCCCTTCCTCTTCCCCTCTCGCTCGCTCTCTCTCTCTCCCTTCCTCTTCCCCTCTTGCTCTCTCTCTTACTTCCTCTTCCCCTCTCGCTCGCTCTCTCTCTCCCTTCCTCTTCCTCTCTCGCTCTCTCTCTCTCTCCATTCCTCTTTCTCCTCTCGCTCGATCTTTCTCCCTTCCTCTTCCCCTCTCGCTCGCTCTCTCTCTCTCCCTTCCTCTTCCCCTCTCGCTCTCTCTCTCTCTCCCTCATACCCCCTCTCGCACGCTCGCTCTCTCTCTCCCTCATACCCCCTCTCGCGCGCTCGCTCTCTCTCGCTGCCTCATACCCTCTCTCGCGTGCTAGCTCTCTCTCTCCCTCATACCCTCTCTCACGCGCTCGCTCTCTCTCTCTCTCTCTCCCTCATATCCCACTCTCGCTCCGCTCGCACTCTCTCTCCGTCATACCCCCTCTCGCTCGCTTGCTCTCTCTCCCTCATACCCCCCTCTCGCGCTCTCTCTCTCCATCATACCCTCTCTCTCTCTCCCTCATACCCCCTCTCGCGCTCTCTCTCGCATACCCCTTCTCGCTCGCTCTCCTCTCTCTCCCTTCCTCTTCCCCTCTCGCTCGATCTTTCTACCTTCCTCTTCCCCTCTCGCTCGCTCTCTCTCTCTCCATTCCTCTTCCCCTCTCGCTCTCTCTCTCTCCCTCATACCCCCCTCTCACAAGCTCGCTCTCTCTCTCCCTTCCTCTTCCCCTCTCGCTCGATCTTTCTCATTTCCTCTTCCCCTCTCGCTCGCTCTCTCTCTCCCTTCCTCTTCCCCTCTCGCTCTCTCTCTCTCTCTCCCTCATACCCCCTCTCGCACGCTCGCTCTCTCTCTCCCTCATACCCCCTCTCACGCGCTCGCTCCCTCTCTGCCTCATACCCTCTCTCACGCGCATCGCTCTCTCTCTCCCTCATACCCTCTCTCGCGAGCTCTCTCTCTCCCTTACTCCTACCCTCTCCCACTCACTCTCGCTCTCTCTATCCCTTCCTCCTCCCCAGTCTCGCTCTCTCTCTCTCCCTTCCTCCTCCCCTCTCTCGCTCTCTCTCCCTTCCTCCTACTCTCTCTCACTCTCTGTCTCTCTCTCTCCCTTCCTCTTCCCCTCTCTCTCTCTCTCTCTCCCTTCCTCTTCCCCTCTCTCACTCTCTCTCTCCCTTCCCTCTTCCCCTCTCTCACTCTCTTGCTCTCTCTCCCTTCCTCTTCCCCTCTCGTGCGCTCTCTCTCCTCTCTCTCTCCCTTCCTCTTCCCCTCTCTCGCGCTCTCTCTCTCTCCCTTCCTCTTCCCCTCTCTTGCCTCTCTCTCTCACACTCTCTCTCTCGCTCACACTATCTCTCCCACACTCTCTCTCTCACACTCAATCTCTCTCTCACACTCTCTCTCTCTCACACACACTTCCTCTCTCTCTCACACTTCCTCTCCCTTTCTCACTCTCTCTCACTCTCTCTCTCACACTCTCTCGCACACTCTCTCTCGCTTTCTCTCCCTCATACCCTCTCTCCCACTCTCTCACTCTCTCTCTCACTTTCTCTAACTCAAACTTTCTCTCCTTCTCTCACTCTCTCTACCCGAACTCACTCTCACTCTCTCTCACTTTCTCTCTTTGAATCTCTCACACTCTCTCTCTTACTCTCTCTCACACTTCCTCTCTCTCCTTCTCTCTTACACTCTCTCCCTCTCTCTTTTTCTCACACTCTCTCTCTCACTCTCTCTCACACACTCTCTCTCTCACTGTCTCCCTCTCTCACTCTCTTTATCTCACACTCTGTTCCTCTCACACTCTCTCTCCCTTCCTCTTCCCCCTCTCGCGCTCTCTCTCCTCTCTCCCTTCCCTCTTCCCCTCTCGCTTGCTCTCTCTCTCTTTCCCCCTCTTGCACTCGCTCTCTCTCTCTCTCCCACTCTCTCACGCACGCTCTCTCTCTCTCTCCCCCCCCTCTCAGCGCTCGATCTACCTCTCTCCCCCTCTCGCGCTCGCTCTCTCTCTCTCCCCCCTCTCTCTCTCCCTCGTACCCCCTCCTCGGCGCTCTCTCTCTCCCTCGTACCCCCTCTCGCGCTCTCTCTCTCCCCTCGTACCCCCCTCTCGCGCTCTCTCTCTCCACTCGTACCCCCTCTCGCGCTCTCTCTCTCCCTCGTACCACCTCTCGCGCGCTCTCTCCCTCGTACCCCCTCTTGCGCGCTCTCTCTCTCCCCCTCCATACCCCCTCACACGCGCTCTCTCTCTCCCCCTCATACCAGCCTCTCGCAAGCGTGCTCTCTCTCTCCCCCCTCATATCCCCTCTCGCGCGCGCTCTCTCTCCCCCTCATACCCCCACTCACGCTCACTCTCTCTCTCTCGCCCTCATACCCCCTCTCGCGCGCGCTCTCTCTCCCCCTCATACCCCCTTGCGCGCGGCTCTCTCTCTCTCTCTCCCCTCTCACCCCCTCTCCGCGCGCTCTCTCTCTCTCACCCCCTTATACCCCCTCTCACGTGCTCTCCTCTCTCTCCACCTCATACCCCCTCTCGCGCAGCTCCTCTTTCTCTACCTTCCTCATACCCCCCTCTTTGCGCGCGCTGTCTCTCTCCCTCATACCCCCTCTCGAGCAGTGCTCTCTCTCCCTCATACCCCCCTCTCTTCCGCGCGCTCTCCTCTCTCCCTCATACCCCCCTCTCTCCCGCGCGCTCTCTCTCTCCCTCATACCCCCTCTCACGCGCTCTCTCTCTCTTCCCTCATACCCCCTCTCAGCGCGCGCGTTCTCTCTCTCTCCCTCATACCCACCTCTCGCAGCGCGCTCTCTCACTCTCCCTCATACCCCCCTCTCGCGCCCACTCTCTCTCTCTCCCTCATACCCCCTCTCGCGCCCACTCTCCTCTCTCTCCCTCATACCCCCTCTCGCGCACGCGCTCTCTCTCTCTCCCTCATACCCCCTCTCGCGGGCCGCACTCTCTCTCTCTCCCTCATACCCCTTCTCGCGCGCGCTCTCTATCTCCCTCATACCCCCTCTCGCGCGCGCTCTCTCTCTCTCCCTTCCTCTTTCCCTCTATCTCTCCCATCCCTCTTCTACCCTCTCTCGCTCTCTCTCTCTCCCTTCCTCTTCCCCTCTCTCGCGCTCTCTTCTCTCTCACATTCCCCTCTCTCGCTCTCTCTCTCTCTCTCCCTTCCTCTTCCCCTCTCTCTCGCGCTTTCTTTCTCTCTTCCCTTCCTCTTCCCCTCTCTCGTGCTCTCTCTCTCTCCCTTCCTCTTCCCCTCTCTCGCGCTCTCTCTCTCTCCCTTCCTCTTCCCCTCTCTCTCCTCATTCTCTCTTTCTCTCCCTCATACACCCCTCTCTCTCCCTCATACACCCTCTCTCTCTCTCTCTCTCTCCCTCATACACCCCTCTCTCTCTCCCCTCATACACCCTCTCTCTCTCTCCCTCATACACCCTCATCTCTCCCTCATACCCTCTCTCTCTTTCCTTTATACACACTCTCTCTCTCTCCCTCATACCCTCTCTTGCCTCTCTCTCCTCTCCCTCATACCCTCTCTCGCGCTCCTCTCTCCCTCATACCCTCTCTCGCGCTCTCTCTTTCCATTATACCCTCTCTCGCGCTCTCTCTCTCCTTCATAACCTCTCTCGCGCTCTCTCTCTCTCCTCTCCCTCATACCCTCTCTCGCGCTCTCTCTCTCTCCCTCATACCCTCTCCATCTCCCTTCCTCTTCCCCTCTCGCGCTCTCTCTCTCTCCCTTCCTCTTCCCCTCTCGCTCTCTCTCTCTCTCTCCTCCTCCCCTCTCTCGCTCGCTCTCTCTCGCTCTCTCTCCTCCCTTCCTCCTCCCCCTCTCTCGCTCACTCTCGCTCTTTCTATCCCTTCCTCCTCCCCTCTCTCGCTCTCTCTCTCTCTCCCATCCTCCTCCCCTCTCTTGCTCTCTCTCTCTCTTTCTCTTCCTCCTCCACCTCTCTTGCTCTCTCTCTCTCTCTCTCTCCCTTCTTCCTCCCCTCTCTCTCTCTCTCTCCCTTCCTCTTCCCCCCTCTCTCTCTCTCTCCCTTCCTCTTCCCCTCTCTCTCGCTCTCTCTCTCCCTTCCTCTTCCCCTCTCTCACTCTCTCTCCCTTCCTCTTCCCCTCTCTCGCTCTCTCTCTTTCTCTCTCTCTCTCCTTTCCTCTTCCCCCTCTCGCTCTCTCTCTCTCTCCCTTCCTCTTCCCCTCTTGCTCGCTCTCTCTACCCTTCCCCTCTTCCCTTCTCTAGCGCTCTCTCTCTCTCTTTCTTCCTCTTTCCCTCTCGCGCGCTCTCTTTCTCTCTCCCTTCCTCTTCCCCTCTTGCTCGCTCTCTCTCTCCCTTCCTCTTCCCCTCTCGCTCGCTCTCTCTCTCTCTCCCTTCCTCTTCCCCTCTCGCTCGCTCTCTCTCACTTCCTCTTCCCCTCTCGCTCGCTCTCTCTCCTCTCCCTTCCTCTTCCTCTCTCGCTTGCTCTCTCTCTCTCTCCCCTTCCTCTTCCCCTCTCGCTCGATCTTTCTCCCTTCCTCTTCCCCTCTCGCTCGCTCTCTCTCTCTCCCTTCCTCTTCCCCTCTCGCTCTCTCTCTCCCTCATACCCCCTCTCGCACGCTCGCTCTCTCTCTCCCTCATACCCCCTCTCCCGCGCTCGCTCTCTCTCTCTGCCTCATACCCCTCTCTCGCGTGCTCGCTCTCTCTCTCTCCTCATACCCTCTCTCACGCGCTCGCTCTCTCTCTCTCTCTCCCTCATATCCACTCTCGCTCGCTCGCACTCTCTCTCCGTCATACCCCTCTCGCTCGCTCGCTCTCTCTCCCTCATACCCCCTCTCGCGCTCTCCTCTCTCCATCATACCCTCTCTCTCTCTCCCTCATACCCCCCTCTCGCGCTCTCTCTCTCATACCCCCTCTCGCGGGCTCTCTCTCATACCCCCTCTCGCGTGCTCTCTCTCTCTCTCTCTCATACCCCCTCTCCGCTCTCTCTCTCTCTCATACCCCCTCTCGCGCGCTCTCTCCTCTCTCATACCCCCTCTCGAGCGCTCTTTCTCTCTCCCTCTTCCCCTCTCTCGCTCTCTCTCTCCCTTCCTCTTCCCCTCTCGCGCTCTCTCTCCCTTCCTCTTCCCCTCCTCGCTCACTCTCTCTCTCTCCCTTCCTCTTCCCCCGCTCGCTCGCTCTCTCCCTCATACCCCCTCTCGCGCTTGCTCTCTTCTCTCCCTTATACCCCCTCTCGCACTCTCGCTCTCTCTCTCCCCTCATACACTCTCTTGCTCGCTCTCTCTCTCTCCCTCATACCCCCTCTCGCTCGCTCACTCTCTTTCCCTCATATACCCTCTCTCTCTCTCTCCCCCTCATACCCTCTCTCTCTCATACCCTCTCTCTCTCTCTCTCCCTCATACCCCCCCCTCTCTCTCTCTCTCTCTCCCTCATACCCCCTCTCTCTCTCTCTCTCCCCCTCATACCCCCTCTCGCGCTCTCTCTCCCATACCCCTATCGTGCGCTCTCTCTCTCATACCCCCTCCCACGCGCTCTCTCTCTCTCTCATACACCCTCTCGCGCGCTCTCTCTCTCATACCCCCTCTCGCGCGCTCTCTCTTCTCATACCCCCCTCCCACCGCGCTCTCTCTCCTACCCTTTCTCACGCGCTCTCTTTCTCATACCCCCTCTCGCGCTCTCTCTCTCTCTCTCATACCCCCTCTCTGCGCGCGCGCTCGCTCTCTCTCCTCCCGCAACACGCGCTCTTTCTCTCTCTCCCCCCTCGCGCACGCGCTCTCTCTCTCCCCACTCTCGCGCTCGCTCTCATCTTTCCCCCTCTCGCGCTTGCTCTCTCTCCCCCCTCTCGCGCTGGCTCTCTCTTCCACTCTCACGCTCTCTCTCCTCTCTCTCCCCCCTCATCGCGCTCACTCTCTCTCTCCCCCCTCTCGCGCTCGCTCTCTCTCTCCCTTCTCGCGCTCGCTCTCTCTCTCACCCCTCTCGCGCTCGCTCTCCCCCCAACTCGCGCTCTCTCTCTCTCCCCCTCTCGCGCTCTCTCTCTCCCCCTCATACCCTCTCTCTCTATCCTCTCTCCTCCTCAAACCCTCTCTCTCTATCTCTCTCCCCCCTCATACCCTCTCTCTCTCCCTCATTACCCCCTCTCGCGCCCTCGCTCTCTCTCTGCCTCATACCCTCTCTCACGCGCTCGCTCTCTCTCTCCCTCATACCCCTCTCTTGCGCGCTCAGCATCTTTCTCTCTCTTCCTCATACCCACTCTCGCTCGCTCTCTCTCTCTGTCATACCCCCCTCTCGCTCCGCTTGCTCTCTCTCCCTCATACCCCCTCTTTCTCTTCTCTCCCTCATACCCTCTCTATCTCTCTCTCTTATACCCTCTCTCTCTTTCTCCTCCCTCATACCCCTCTCGCGCTCTCTCTCTCCCCTCATACCCTCTCTCTCTCTCCCTCATACCCTCTTTTTCTCTCAATCATACCCTCTCTCTTTCTCTCTCCCTCATATTCCCTCTCGGCGCTCTCTCTCTCCATCATACCCTCTCTCTCTCTCTCCCTCATACCCCCTCTCGCTCTTTCATACCCCCTCTCGCGCGCTCTCTCTCTCCATAACCCCCTCTCGCGCGCTCTATCTCTCTCATACCCCCCTCTCGCGCGCTCTCTCTCTCTCTCTCTCATACCCCCTCTCCCTTTTTTTTCTCTCATACCCCCTCTCACGCGCTCTCTCTCTCTCTCTCATGCCCCCTCTCTCGCGCTCTCTCTCTCTCTGCCTCTTCCCCTCTCGCGCTGTCCTCGCGCTCTCTCTCTGTCCCTTCTTTTTCCCCTCTCGCGCTCTCTCTCTCTCTCTCCTTTCTCTTCCCCTCTCGCTGTCTCTCTCTCTCTCCCTTCCTCTTCCCCTCTCGCTTGCTCTCTCTCTCTCCCTTCCTCTTCCCCTCTCGCTCGCGCTCTCTCTCTCTCCCTTCCTCTTCCCCCTCTCTCGCTCTCTCTCTTTCTCTCTCTCTCTCTCTCCCTTCCCCTTCCTCTTCCCCTATCGCCCCGCTCTCTCTCTCCCTTCCTCCTTCCCCTCTCGCGCGCTCTCTCTCTCCCTTCCTCTTCACTTCTTGCGCTCTCTCTCTCCCTTCCTCCTTCCCTCTCGCTCGCTCTCTCTCTCCCTTCCTATTCCCTTCTCGAGCGCTCTCTCTCTCTCTCTCCCTTCCTCTTCCCCTCTCGCTCTCTCTCTCTCCTCTCTCTCTCTCCCCTTCCTCTTTCCTCCTCGCTCGTCTCTCACTTCCTCTTCCCCTCTCGCCTCGCTCTCTCTCTCTCCCTTCCTCTTCCCCTCTCGCTCGCTCTCTCTCTCTCCCTTCCTCTTCCCCTTTAGCTCGATCTTTCTCCCTTCCTCTTCCACTCTCGCTCGCTCTCTCTCTCTCTCTCCCTTCCTCTTCCCCTCTCGCTCTCTCTCTCA